>NC_082707.1:94318661-94918661 GCF_030144855.1 Hypanus sabinus | reverse complement strand
TGAAGCAGACATTTATTTGCTTTGTTTTGGCATTTTAACCTTTATTTGTGATCTACAGTTGCTGAGTTTTTTACTCTGTTTGTACTTACTCCTTTGACTGTCCTAATCTGATATTTGTTTCCTCTGGCACAATGAGCTGTTGGATATTGTTCCTGGTGACATGATTCTTACCTGAATAAATCAGTCTTTCTATCACCAATTTTATATGATCTAGTGGGATGGAGGTGGGGAAGGGTGATATATCATGCTCAATTGAACAAGTTATCCTGTTCTGAAGGAACTACTGTAACATGTTAAAGATAGTTGTCATTGTGAAATGATCAGAAGATATGTTGTCTGAACTCCCAACCACGTTAGTAGTCCCATTTTCAGCTCAATGATACCCAGCTCACTGAGTTTTGATTGTTCTCTTTAGCTTCTCAATAACATTTGGTCAGGTGATGCCTATAGTTAACACCAACCTCCATCTCCCCCACTTCCCTGTTTCTATCAGGTTAGCATGAGACTGGCATTAAAATGCAACTGCAGACATTGAAAATATGAAGTAAAAATGGGAAATGCTGAAAACACTTAGCAGCTCAGGTAGCATATGTGGTGAGAAAAACAGAATTAACATATTTTTGCCCCAGTTTATTTATTATTTCCTTCTTTACATTTGTTCAGTTAGAACAGTAGGGATACTAGACAGGATAGTTGAATGCTCCTCTTGTGGGAGGTGTCAGGGAGACCTCCAGTGTCCCTCATGACTTCACCTGCATTCAGCTGCAGCTTCTAACATTCTAGGTTAAGGAGGTGGAGCTGGAACCAGATGAACTTACCAACCCATTGAATCCCTCTTTAACTCTTTTTAACAATTAAACTACCAGCACGTCTTTGGAATGTGGGAGGAAACTGGAGCACATGCGGGAATTGAATGAGTTATGGAGAGAACATGTAAACTCCACAAAGTCTGAACTGGAGATCAGGAAATCCAGTGGGCCTGTGTAGTTTTAGTCAGCAATCACTGTGCCATTTCAGATGGCAATACCAATTTTTATAGTCACAGGGTCATACAGCATGAAAGTAGGCTCTTTGGCCCAACTCATCCATGCTGAGAAAAATGCTCTTCTCAGCTAGTCCCATTTGCCTGTGTTTGACCAATGTCACTTCAAATTTTTTGTATCCAGGCACCTGTCTAAACGTGCTTTTTTTCAGATCTCAGCCCAAAACGTTGACTGTACTTCTTCCTATAGATGCTGCCTGGCCTGCTGCGTTCCACCTGCATTTTGTGTGTGATGCTTTTTAAAAAAAAAATTTTTGTTATCTTACCTCCCTCAATCTCTTCCTCTTACAGCTCGTTGCATCGACGTATCACCCTCTGTGTGAAAAAAATTTGTCATTCAGGTTCCTATTAAATCTTTCCTTTCTCACCTTAAACTTATGCCTACTATTTCTTAATTCCCCAAACCTGAGCAAAAGATAGAGCAATCATCCCATCTGTGTTTCTCATACACCTTGGTCAGATCACTCCTCAGTATCCAATACTCCAAGGAATAAAATCCTAGCCTGTACAAAACTGATTTGTTAGGGACACTGCCAAATGGAACTGGAACAACCCAGATGTATTAATCAGGTATGCAGAACCCTACATTTAACAGCAAGAAGAATCACTCATTTCTTTCACTATTTCAAAAGAATCTTCAGTGATGGAGAGGTTCATTGCAAGAAGAGTTGGTTGGGGAGAAGTGGTGCTCTACGTTTTATAAATAACAACAAAGTTTCAGGAGTCTTGAGGGAGTCCTGTAAAGAGAGAACAACTTTCTTCTGTCTATAGTGTAGTGTATTTAGTAAAAAAAAAGAATCATCAGCATTTTCTGCAACAGTTTGCAACTGCACTGCCTACTTTGATACTGACTCACATGGGTCCTGAAAGGTCGCCAGTTTATGCCTCACTTTTTTCAGTTATGTAGGCTTAATTGTTAGAAGTTGGATCACTGGAGTTAGGTAAAGAACTCCTGGAGAAAAGAATTAATCAAGGTTTGTATTCTTGCTCCCGGTATAGAAGATCCTGAGAATTGTTTGTGTGTACATGCTGTATGCAGGCAGGTTCTGACTTGGCTATGATTCAATGCTTGCAAAATGTATGCACAACTATTGCAATTTGGCTGCTTTTCAAACAACACATTATATAGATATGTACTGCAGATATGTATGGTTGTGTTAAATGATTATTAAGTGGGGAGGGGGAATACACAAGAGTTCTGGCTCACCCTCCTCACCGGGCTCTTTGCTTGCTGATAGGCTTTCTATCTCTGGTCACAATATTTCAATATTTCCTCTCTTCATCTCATCCTTCATTGTCTATTGCTCTTACTTACCACCATACTCCATCCCTCATAGTCTCTATTCCTTCCTCCCACTCTGCCCCACATACACTCACATGCTGTCCATCCCTAATACCCCTCCTCAATCCCCCTTTCCCAATAGCTCCCTTTATTCACCTCTCTCCATAATCATTTTCACTGTCCTCTTTCCATCCATCTCCCTTCCCTTAAAGTGCACTTTTTAACTCCCTAGCTCTCCTTATTCTCCCTTTTCAACCTTCACTATCACTCTCATTTCTCTCTGCCTCTCCATCTTACTTATTGAGATACAGCACGGAACAGGCACTTCTGGCCCTTTGAGCCGTGCTGCCCAGCAACCCCCTGATTTAACCCTAGCATAATCACAGGACAATTTACAAATACCATTAACAAACTAACCATACGTCTTTCGACTGTGGGAGGAAACTGGAGCACCAGGAGGAAACCCACGAGGTGACACTCCTTACAGACAGCAGTGGGAATTGTGCTAACCACTACGCTACCCTGTCCATCCCCTTCTCTTTTCTCTCATTCGTCTTTATCCATCCTTAGTGTGATTCTATCAAACCCAGTCTGTCTGCTTTTTCCTCTCCACCCACCTTATTATCCTCCATGTGTCCACTCTCTGTCTATATTCACATTCATTAAGCTTCCCTCTTCCTGCCTCCACCCCCCTCTAGCCCCTCACTGCATTTGCCATCTATTCTATACCTTCATCTTCTCTTTGCTTCCTCCAGTCCCTCTTCATTCCTGCTCTCTACCCCTTCCTCACCATCTCTGCTTTCCAATTCTCTGTTCCACTCTCCATTATCCATCTCACCTTTCTCTATCCTCCTTATTCCATTCAGACTTTCTCTCATGCCTTCACCCCTTCTCAATCCACAGCCCACTCCCCTTCATTCCCTTCTCTCTCCATCCCCCTTTCTCCACCAACCCTTTCACCCCATCAAAACTTTTTTCTCATTCCCCCATTATTCTCCAGCCTCTCTTTCACTCTTTGAACATCTTCCTGTCTCCTTCCCTCATAGTCCCCTTTCTCTTCCTCTTTCCCTCAACTCCACTCCCCTTCCACCCATCCTCCCCATCCCCTCACCTTCCCTCCTCTCCCACTTCCTCCCCACTACCACTTCCCTGCCCTACTCTCCCTCTTCCTATTCTCATCTCATTCTCTCTCCTCCACCCTACACTTCCTCTTCCTTTACCCTCCATTTCTCTCTCCCACCCATTCTCTCCCATCAACCCCCTTCCTTTCAACCTTCCATTCCACTCCCTTGCCTCTATATCCTCCATTTTCTACTTTCCCTTCTCACCTTTCCCCTCATCCTGTCTGCCTCAAATGCCTTCACCACCCTGCTGCACCCCTCCCCTCCTTCCCCTCATCCTCTCCCCTTCTGCCTCCTATCCCTCCCCTGCACCCTCCCCACCCCCTCTCTCTCTTCCCCTTCCCTTCCTCCTCTCCCCTTCCCCTCACCCTCTTCCCTTTTCTTTCCCCCTCTCACCCTCTCCCCTTCCCTCCCTCACCCTCACCCCTTCCCCACCCTCCCTTCCTCTCCTTCCCCTCCATCTCACCCCCTCCCTCCGTCCCCTCACACTCCCCTTCCCCTCTCCCACCCACTTCCCCCCTCTCGCACCCTCCTTACTCCCCCTTTCCCCTCTGCCTCCCCCTCCTCCTCCCCTCTCCCACCCACTCATCCTCTCCCTTCGCCCACTCACCCTCTCTCTTCACCCACTGCCCCCTCCTCCCCATCACCCACCCTCTTCCTCCCCCTCTCCCTCCCCTTCCCCTCTCACCCTCTCTTCCCCTTCCTCTCTCTCTCACCCTCTCCCTCCCCTTCCTCCTTCCCCTGTACCTCCCTCTCTACCCCCTCACACCCTCCGCCCCCTCCCCCTTTACCACCCCACCCTCTCCGTCTCCCTCCCCTTTCCCTCTCCACCCACTAACCCTTCCTCCCCATCTCCTCACCCTCCCTCCCCTTCCCCTCCATTGCCCTCTCCCTCCTCGCCATCTCCTTCCCCTTCCCTCACTCCCTCCCCTTCTGACTCTCCCTCACCCCCTCCTCCCCTTTCTCTCCTTCCCTCTCTACCCCTTCACACCCTCTGCCCCCTCCCCCTTTACCACCCCACCCTCTCCGTCTCCCTCCCCTTTCCCTCTCCCACCCACTATCCCTCCTCTCTCCGCTCTCCCTTCCCATCCCCTCTGATCCCCTCCCCTTCCCCTGTTCTCCCCACCTCCCCCTCTATCTGCTCCCTCTCTACCCCCTCACATCCTCCGTCCCCTCCCCTACCCCACCCTCTCCCTCCCCCTTCACCCACTAACCCTTCCTCCCCCTCCCTTATCCTCTCCCTCACCCCTTCTCCCCTCTCCTTCCCACTCTCCGTCACCCCTCCTCCCCCTTTATCACTCCCACACTACCCCCTCACACTCTCCGTCCCCCTCCCCTCCCCTCTCTCCCTCCCTCTTCGCCTCTTCCCCCTCCCCGCTCACCCTTCACCTCTCGCCTTTCCCCTCACCTCTCCCTCTTCTCCCCTTATTCCCTCCTGTCTCTTTGTCTTCTTCCCTCTCTCTCTCCCCGTTTCCCCGGCGCCCTTCCTTCAAGTTCTCCATTATTCTCTCCTTTCTCGTTTCCCCCCACCCGGCTTCTTCTCTTCCCCCTCTCATCCCCGGCTGCCTCCGCTCTCCGGTTGCTGAGCTCACTTCCTGTCGCTGGGTGAGCAACAGTGGTCGGGATCGGGATCCGAATCCGGATCGGGAGGAGGACTGGAGAGCGGTCGGGATTGGGACAGGTGCTGAGTGGTGAGGATCGGAAAGGAGGGAGCGCAGGATACGGGTGGTCGGGTTCAGGAGCGGGATCGACGCCGGGACTGTAGGATGAGAGTGGTCGGGATCGGAAAGGAGGGAGCGCAGGATACGGGTGGTCGGGACTGTGATCGGAATGGGGTAGGGTTTCCCGTTCGAGATTGTGAGACGGGAGCTCCAGCAGCGGCGGGCTAAGAGGGAGCTCCCGGGGTCCGCTGCGAGTTGCACAGGCGCCATGGTAATGCGTTTGTTGCCAATTCTCTTACTGCCCTCCTTTCCCTTGCCCCATCTCCTCCCTCACCCCTCCCCTTCCCCTCCCCTCCTTCCCCTCCCCTCCCCCTCCTTCCCCTCCCCCTCCCCCTCCTTCCCCTCCCCCTCCTCCCCCTCCCCCTCCTCCCCTCCCCCTCCCCCTCCTCCCCTCCCCCTCCCCTCCTCCCTCCTCCCCCTCCCCCTCCTCCCTCCTCCCCCTCCCCCTCCTCCCTCCTCCCCCTCCCCCTCCTCCCTCCTCCCCCTTCCCCTCCCCTCCTTCCCCTCCCCTCCTTCCCCTCCCCTCCTTCCCCTCCCCTCCTTCCCCTCCCCTCCTTCCCCTACCCTCCTTCTTCCCCTCTCCTCCTCCCCATCTCCTCCCTCCCCATCTCCTCCCTCCCCCTCTCCTCTCTCCCCCCTCCTTTCTCCCCCTTACCCCTCCCCACCCTTTTCCAACCCACTCGCTCCTCTTCCCTGGAGTAAGAAAAGCTGGAAATTTACTGTATGTCTGGGGTGAGGTGTAGCCCTTCATCGGAGGCTACACCAAAACTCTTGGTGTGAGATAAGTTACAAACTTCATGGTCGCAATTGTGGGCTGGGATTTATATGGGCGTGTGTGACTGGTGTCTTGAATTGAGAAGTTAGTAGGTAAGGTGGTGTGTCTGATTAATTGGAAATGCTGAGTGGCTATAGTGATTGGTGTAAACAACATCTGGTGTTGTACTGTTTGTCCGGCCCTGATCGGACTGAACCTCTTCTTGTATTCATGGATTAGTAACAGGTTTGTGGCTGTTTTACTTCTTTCTATATGCTTTATCTCAGTGAATATTGTCTCCCAACCTTTATATTCTACCTCCCAATCCAAGTGTCAGTTTCCATTGTTGCTATGACAACATAAATTGAAACTATCCTGGAGTGTGCCAGAAAGGCTAATCAAGTTTGTCAGCTTTTTTGAAAAATTACTAATTTTTGTTATAACTCCAAGCAGAATGGCAGTAAATGGATACCTGCCCTTTAAAGGCTGCCCCAGAGCTGTCCGAATTCAGTGGTAGTTTCCAAAATGGAGGAAATTGTTTGTATGTATCAGAAAGAAATGACTGGAACAGACTGTGGAGACACAGGCCTGGTGGTTTTGCCCCATCAGCTCATGGATCAGTGAGTCCCCCTGCTTGATGAGCTGATGAGTGATGCAATTTGATTTCAGGATTGACAATAGTTGCTGTTTGCAGCCTGTAGTCACAGCGATGTGAGTTTATCCTCATTTCCTGCCAGATCATTATAGTTGGTTGATTACTTCCTGTATACTCTGAAATACATTGACCTCTGCTCTCTCATCCTGCCTGATCTGAAAGGATTTATCTGGAATTGGCTCCATAGACCCCTTTGGCCCATTGAGTGAGTCAACTCTGACCATGAACTACCCATTTCCACTAATTCCTTGATATTCTCAGAATCAGAATCACAGTCAGGGTTATTGTCACTGGCATATGTCATGAAATTTGTTGTTTTGCAGAAGCAGTACATTGCTAATAAACTATAAATTACAATAAGAAGTATAAAAAAGAAAAATAAGTAGTGCAAAAGGAAGAAAAAAATACTGACCACCAACAGGAAAAAATCTGCGGATGCTGGAAATCCGAGCAAACACACACACAATGCTGGAGGAACTCAGCAGGCACAGGCAGCATCGATGGAAAAGAGTACAGTCAACGTTTTGGGCCGAGACCCTTCAGCAGGACTGCAGAAAAAAAGCTGAGGAGTAGATTTAAAAGGTGGGGTTGGGGGGAGAGAAACATCAGATGATGGGTGAAACTGGGAGGGGGAGGGATGAAGTAAAGAGCTGGGAAGTTGATTGGTGAAAGAGAGACAAGACCACGGAAGAAAGAAAAGTAGGGTAGAAGCACCAGAGGGAGGTGATGGGCGGGCAAGGAGAATAGGTGAGAGAGGGAAAAGGAGATGGGGAATGGTGAAGGGGACATTACTGGAAGTTTCAGAAATCAATGTTCATGCCATTAGGTTGGAGCCTATCCAAACGAAATATAAGGTGTTGTTCTTCCAACCTGATGTAGCCTCATCCCGACAATGGAGGAGGCCATGGATAGATATATCGGAATGGGAATAGGAAGTGGAATTAAAATGTGTGGCCACTGGGAGATCCTGCTTTTTCTGGCAGAGTGTTTGGCAAAGTGGTGTACGAAGGAGTGCTGAGGTAGTGTTCATGGGTTCATTGTCCATTTAGAAATGTTGATGGTGAATGGGATGAAGCTGTTTCTGAAAAGTTGAAGCTCCTGTACGTCCACCTTGACAGTAGCAATGAGAAAAGGGCATGTCCTCTTCACATTCTTACCCACCCACCCCCACCACCCCTTTAGATTTTACACGACCTAGCAAACTGCACGAGTTTGGAACGTGGAGGAAATGCACGTGGTCACGGAGTACGTGTGAACTCCACACCAACAGCACCCGAACTCAGGGTTGAACCTTCATCGCTCGGCCTTGAGGCAGCAACTCTTCTACTGCTTTGTGTAGAAGTTTGCAAATAAATCTGAACTAGCCCCTGACTTATATTTGGTGTTCCTGCTTTCTAACATGTAAAGATGTATTGTATATGGTGAGGGCCTTCCTTTAGTTTGCAGGTCAGGCAGCATGTGTGGAGAGAGGAATAGAGTTAACATTTCATTTTGCCTATTCCTCTCTCTATTGATGCGGCCTGACCTACATTCCCTATTTTTTGCCCAGTTTTATGGTATCTGCAGCTTCCAAAGCCAAGTTATAGACATGCCCAGACGTTTGAGAACACGTTGGATGAACCGTGGTGGGACAGGGATTGTTATCGACATTTGGTGTCAACAGTAGGAAGCCAGAAATGAATGAAACCTTCACACCCCCTCCTTTCCGGCAGTCTCTACATCGGGGGTCACCAGGTGGAGTTGGCACTGAAGCTCCCTCAAATTCCACCAGCTCTCCTCGTCAATTCTCTTTGAAATGTGCTATAAAACTGGAGGCACGTTGGAGGTTGAGGGACTGCTATTGTACGTAGCCAGGCTGTCAGTGATATTCCCCACCCTTGTCTGTAAGTCAGCATTTGAAGAGATCTTTGGAGGAGAATTTCACCTGGAAGGATTAAGACCAGGAATTGGCCACTTGAGCATTCAAACCTGCCTTAGAGTTACAGGTCCTTCATTCCATTATGTCCATGCTGCCCATCTATTACCTATCCCCTTTACCCGTGTTAGGTCCATAGCTTACTCTGCCTTGGTGATTCAAGTACTTGTCTTGATGCTTTTCCACCCCATCTTCAGACAGTATATAATCAGCTTCCAACCACCCTTTGGGGGAAAAATGCCTCCTCAGAAACCCTCTGAACCTGCTGCTCCCTTGTGCTACCAGGGGGCAGAAAATCACTAGCTATCTACCCTATCAATCACTCTCATAAATAAAGAGAATTCTTAGAAGGTGCTATTCACAAGCATATTGAACTGGATACAATTTACAAACCTGTGCTTCTGCGGGATCAGGACTGAAGGGTGAGCTGTGGACACTCGAGGAACCACGCTCACAACGGCCGATAACCAGGGATACGGGCCAGCGGCCATCACTCTGCTATCCAGTTGGCCAGGGCCCAGTGGAGACTAGTGGCCAGTGCTGCAGCTAATCAACCGGAACAACAAGTTGGAGCAGTATAAATGCGAGCACTCTGCAGAAACAACACTCAATTGCACACTGATGATATCGCCTCGACTGGCGACGAAACGTTTGCGACATATACTCCAGGCTTGGCGAACAACCTTGTAAGCAGGCACTCTCATAATCTTGTAAGTTCATCACTCCAAGTGATGGAGTGGACTCTCCCACTCCAAGGAAATCAAACTCAGCCCAACCAGTTTGTCCTTACAATTGAAACATGCTAAACCGGGCAACATCCTCTGCTCCCTCTCCAGAACAATCGCATCTTTCCCATATTTTCCCTTGGCAACAGCTGACCTTATAAGTGACATATACGTATTTCCCTCTTATCTACAGTAGAGCCCTGGAGAGTGTTGGAGAACAGAGAGATCTAGCAGTGAAGGTACATAGTTCTTGAAAGTGCAACAGTTTCTTCCCCCAAGCCACCAGACTCCTCAATAGTCTAGACTGACATCTACATAATTTATTATTATATTGTAATTTGTCCTCTACTGTGCCTATTGTCCTGTTTATTAATTATTGTACTGCCCTGCACTGTTTTATGCCCTTTATGTAGTCCTGTGCAGCTCTGTGGTCTAGTGCAGTTTTTATGTTGTTTTACTTGTCTAGTGTAGCCTTGTGCTGTCTCAGATAGTCTAGTGTAGTTTTGTGTTGTTTCATATAGCACCAGGGCCCTGGAGGAATGTTGTTTCATTTTAACTGTGTACTGTACCAGCAATTTATGGTTGAAATGATAATAGACTTGACTTGACCTGTAGACATTGTGGTAGAGAAAATGTTTGGCAGGCTTGCTTTCATTGGTCACACTATCGAGTACAGGAATTGAGACAGCTGCACAAGATGTGCGTAACACCAAATCTGGAGTACTATGTACACTTCTGGTCACCCTGCTTAGGAAGGATGTTAAACTGAAAAGGGTATAAAAAAAGATTTACAAAGATGTTGATTGGTTCTGTAGGGTTTAAGATATAATGGATAGGCTAGGCAACAACACAAAATGCTGGAGGAACTCAGCAGGCCAGGCAGCATCTATGGCTGCTTGCTGAGTTCCTCCAGCTTTTTGTGTGTTGCTTGGATTTCCAGCATCTGCAGATTTTCTCTTGTTTCTGAACAGATAGGCTAGGACTATTATTCCTGGAGTGTTGGAAGTGGAGGGGTGAACTTGTATCATAAGGGGCATAAGTAAAGTGAATTGCCAGTCTTTTCCCCAGGGTTGTGTAGTTCAAAACTAGAGGGCATAGGTTCAAACAGAGAGAGTAAAAGTTTAAAAGGGACTTAGAGGCAACAGTACGTCCATGGAATGAGCTGCCAGAGGAAGAGATAGAGACAGGTCCATTCACAATGATTTGAGAGTTGGGCCTGATTGAAATGGTCAGGGAGGTGGGGTCAGAGGGGAGAGATGGGCAGGTTGGCCCATTGCTCTGCAGGGTTTGCTGTTATCTGTGCTGGACTCGGGATGCGGCCTGCAACTAGTGGACTTCTGAAATCGCTGCAGTGATGTCTGGTGTTGTGAGCCTCAGTTCTGAATGCTGTTTGCTTGCTTTATAGTTTTCACAATTTGTTTTTTGTTTTTATTTCTCTTTGCACACTGGCATCCCTTTTTGGTTCTATTGGGTTTTTGTTACGTGGCTGCCTGTAAGCAGACAAATCTCAATGTTGTATAAAGTATACATACTTTGATAATAAAATGTACTTTGACTATTTAACAGAGATTTAGACAGGTACATGGATGGCAAAAGTTTAGGTGGATAAGTAATACACAGGCAAATGCCGTTAGTTTGGTTGGCAAGGACAAGTTGGGCCCAATAGCTTGTTTTTTTTTGTGCTGTGTAATTCTGTAACATTTGAAACTCTTGACTAATGGAAGCCTTGATGGATGTTGTTACTCTTGTATCTATCCCTGGGGAATGAGTTCTAGGTTCTAAAATATGTAAGGAAAACGTGCTTTCTGATGCCCTTGCTGAACAAGCTCCTTTCTTACTCAGATTCCCCTACAGAGGAAATTCATCCCAGGGCTCTGGCTTTAAACATGTTTGTTGTAGCGGTCACAACTCTTCCAAACTGCTCTTACTGACTTTGCTGGAATTGAATTTTAGAAATGGAATTACGACTGCATGGGGGCTTTTAGCAGTACAGGGTAGAGCTGAATTTCCGGACAACTCTGTCAACTTTATCGATGATAACACCTTAACCCTTATAAGTTACACGCAAGGCCTTAGTTGGAGGATGCTCTTCTGTTCATTCAACCCCAACTTACCATCAAACCCACAACAAGTGGGTGGTGTTGTAGTGTGTTGGACTGTCTTCTACCTTGCAGAGGCCAGGCGGCAACTCTGAGACGCCTCTTCATACCTACCCCATGAAAAGGAACCCACTCTGGACCATCAGGCCACTGTCTGCCGCACCATCACTAACCTCATCAACCCTGGAAATCTCCCATCTACTGCCACCAAACTCATAGTCCCTTCTGCCACACTCTACGGTATGGGTCCTACCCAAGATTCGCAAATCTGACTCTCTAGGTAGGCCCATTGTATCTGCCTGCTCCTGCCCCACTGAACTTGCGTCCTCATACCTCAACTCCTTTCTATCACCCTTCATCCATGACACTTCTCATGCTGTCGATTTCCTCGACAGCTTTCAAATTCCCTGGCTCTGATCACCTCATCTTCACCACAGATGTCCATTCCTACAATCTGTCCCCAATAAAGAAGACCTGAAAACTCTCTGCTTCTCTCTCAATAGAATACCCAAACAGCTCCTCTCAAGAACCACCCTCCTCTGGCTGGCAGAACTGATCTCCACCCTCAACAATTTCTCCTTTGGTTCTACCCACTTCGTCCAAACTCAAAGGGTAACCATCAGCATAGGCATGGGCCCCAGCTATGCCTGTCTTTTTGTTGGTTATGTGGAACATAGTCTATGTTCCACGTTTTCCCTGGTAATGTTCCCAGACTCTTTCTATGCTACATTGACAACTGCATTGGTGCTACTTTAAGCACCCATGCTGAGCTTGTCAATTTCATCAACTTTGCCTCCAACTTCCACTATGCCCTTAAGTTCACTTGAACCATTTTTGACACCTCTTTTCCCTTTCTTGGTTTTTCTTTCTCCATCTCTGCGACAAATCGTCACAGACTTCCTTTATAAACCTACCAGTTCCCACAGCTATCTTGACTGTATCTTTTCCTACCCTGGCTTTTGTAAAAATGCTATTCCCTTTTTTCAGGTTGCTTGACTCTGCCACATCTGTTCCCAGGATGAGGCTTTCCTTTCCCCTCCTTCAAAGAACAGTGTTTCCCATCCTCCACCATTGACGTTGTCCTCACCTGCATCTCCTCCATTTCCCAGACATTTCACTCACCCCATCTTTCCGCCACTTTAACGGGGATAGAGTTCTCACCTTCCACCCCATAAGCTTCCGCATCCAATATATCATTCTCCACAATTTCTGCCATCTTTGGTGGGATCCTACCACCGAGCACATCTTTACTCTCCCTGACACCCCCCGCCATTCTCTGCATTCCGCAGGGATTAATTCCTTTGTGATTCCCTTATTAATCTGTCCTTCTCCACTAATCTCCCTCCTGGCACATATCCCTGAAAGTGGCCAAAGTGCTACACTTGCCCATTCACCACTTCCCTCACCTCCATTCAGGCCCCAAACAGTCCTGCCTGGTGAGGCACCTGTGTATCACCTGCCTATCTGCTTTTTTGTCTACTGTGTCCAACTTGGTGCTCCTGATGTGGTCTTCTCTACACTGGTAAGACCCGAAGTAAATTGGAGGACCGCTTTGTCGAGCTGCTTCTCTCCATCTGCTAAAAGCAGAATTTCCCAGTGGCCAACGCTTCCTATTTATTTATTTATTTTGTGACGCAGTGTGGAAATGGTCCTTCCAGCCCTTTGAGCCATACCGCCCAGCAACCCCACAACCCTAAGCTAACCTCCGGACAATTTATAATGACCAGTTAACTTACCAGTACGTCTTTGGCCTGTGGAGGAAACCGGAGCACTCGGGGAAAAGCCACGCATTCCACGGGGAGGATGTACAGAGACTCCTTACAGAACAGCGCTGGAATCAAACTCTAAACTCCAGAACACCCCGCGTGTAATAGCGTCACGCTAACCGCTATGCTATTGTGGCTTTCAATTAATTCCTATCCCCGTTCCTGTTCCGACATGTCAGTTTATGACCTCTTCTGATGACACTGACAGGGTGGAACCTCATGTTCTGTCTAGGTAGCCTCCAGACTGATGGCATGAATTTTGATTTCTCATTTCGGTAATTTTTCTTTCTTTTTTCCCCTCTCACTTCCCTTTTCTTCTATTCTCCACTCTGGTCTCATACTTTCCTCAGCTGGCTACCACCTGCTTCTGGTGCGCTTCCTCCTGCCCTTTCTCCCATGGTCCACTCTCCTCTCCTATCAGATTCCTTCTTCTCTAGCCCTTTACATTTCCCACCCACCTGAATTGACCTGTCACCTGGCTTCTCCTCCTTCCCCTACCTCCACCTTTTTATTCTGATGTTTTCCCTCTTCCTTTCCGGTTCTGAAGAAGGGTCTCAGCCCGAAACGTTGACTGCTTATTCAATTCCATAGATGCGAGTTCCTCCAGCGTTTTGTGCGTGTTGATCTGACAGTTTCTCACAGTCCAGGTAGGTTTCACATTTAAAGGGACATCTAATAGTGTTACTCTCTCTAAAACATTTAGCTTACGTTTTCATATTTGAGCCCTGGTTTTGCATGTTGTTAAATGCTTTTACGTGTGTGTGATTGTTCTGAGCAGGGGACAAAGATTTGGGTGTGTCCAAGCACATAGCTCCCTTGTTTCCAGGCACTAGGTAACTGATACAAATAGCCACACTGAGGAGGGAGTTTGTGCTGTTTGCTGCATTTGGAAGCTTTCAGGTTTTTTGATCGGAGTGTGTGGTAGATATGGTAAGCACTGGATAATGGACTGTGGATTTATGTGTGTAGTTTGACTGCTAGCTGTTATGTACAGGTCAAAAAGCAACTGCAAGCCACTTAAAACAGTAGGATATACAGTATTGTGCAAAAGTCTTAGGCAGCCTAGATTTTTTATATGGTTTCAGGTGGTATGGCCTCCAAAGAGCCCTGTTTTGAACATCTTTGTGGCTGTCTGGGGTTACCTGGAGCGACAGAAGTAAGCGAGACAGCCAAAGTTTGCCGAAGAATTGTGGCAAGTTCTCCAAGGTGCTTGGAACAACCTCTCAGCCGATTTTCTTACAACATTGCACAAAAGTGTTCAGAGCATTGAATATAGGAGTTGGGATGTAATGTTAAACGTACAAGGCATTGGTAAGGCCAAATTTGGAGTATAGTGTACAGTTCTGGTCACCGAATTATAGGAAAGATATCAACAAAATAGAGAGAATACAGAGAAGATTTACTAGAGTGTTACCTAGGTTTCAGCACCTAAGTTACAGGGAAAGGTTGAACAAGTTAGGCATTTATTATTTGGAGCGTAGAAAGTTGAGGGGGGACTTGATAGAGGTATTTAAAATTATGAGGGGGATAGATAGAGTTGACGTGGATAGGCTTTTTCCATTGAGAGTAGGGGAGATTCAAACAAGAGGACATGAGTTGAGAGGGGGCAAAAGTTTAAGGGTAACACGAGGGGGAATTTCTTTACTCAGAGAGTGGTAGCTGTGTGGAACAAGGTTCCAGTAGAAGTGGTAGAGGCAGGTTCGGTATGGTCATTTAAAGTAAAATTGGATAGGTATATGGACAGGAAGGGAATGGAGGGTTATGGGCTGAGTGCGGGTCAGTGGGACTAGATGAGAATAAGCGTTTGGCACGGACTAGAAGGGTGAAGATGGCCTGTTTCCGAGCTGTAGTTATATGGTTAAAAGTGTACCCAACAAAATTGATGGTGGTCACATCAAATATTGATTTGATTTAGTTTTTATTGCTTACTGCTCTTTATAGTAAGCTTTTTGATGTTTAGAAACTCTTCATTTTATTATTTTCGAAAGCATGTTTGCTTAACAGAATTTATTTAAATGTGCCTAAGGTTTTTGCACAGTACCGTACCACACATATCCCTCCTGTCGTTTTCATCTATCAGCATAACCCTCACTTCCCTTCTCTTATGTGTGCTTCTCCAAGTCCCCCTTAAATGCATCTTTATTATTTTCTTCAACCGGAACATGCGAGTGAGCTCCACATTCTCAGCATGAGAATTTCCTCTGAAATCCCTTGGATTTCCTGGTGACTGTTCTATATGGACAGCCGTTTATTTCCTCTTCCCAGAAATGGAGCTATTCTCACTGCATTCACCATTGAAGCCAGTCATCATTGTGAAGACCTCCATTGTGTTAATTCTTGGCCACACCTCTCAAGGGTAAAAGAGTCAGTACATTTGTCCTTTGTGTACCCTGACATTTCTTTCCTGCAATGTTGTTGTACCAAGAGAGGATAGACAATTTGGGTTGTATTCCTTGGAGTTTAGAAGAATGAGAGTGGCGTTTAAATGTATAAGATCCTAAGAGAACTTCTGGGCATATGGGGCTCATCAGTCATGGTTGGCATCTCATCTAGAAGGAAAACTCTGATCCCAACCCACTTATGGGGAAGGCTTTGGGGGTAAACCCCAAGGAAAAATCCGGTGATGGAGTCCCTTAGGCAGTATTACATTGAGTTCAATGTTGACTGGCAACTCCTGTAGTGCCACTGGTGACAAACTGTATCAGTCTCTGTAAATCATTTGGATTTGTCAGCTGCTTGAAGAAGGTGCGCCTGTTGCATGGGCAATAGCTTGCTTTCCATATTGTACTGCCCTGGCCTGCTTATTGATTGTGTAGGTAGGTAGGACGTAACATCCATGGTCGACTCTTGACTAATGGAGGGCCTCAGAACGGAGTGTGACAATGTAGAGGTTTTCACCAGTGGGAGAGTCACAATAAGGGCAGGAAGACCCTGATTGGGGTTATTTACAGGCCTGTGAACAGAGGATTGGATGTGGTCTACAAATTACAGCAGGAGATAGAAAAAGCATTTCAAAAAGGCAATTTTACGTTAGTTATGGGAGATTTCAATATACTGATAGATTTGGGAAATCAAGTTAATGCTGGATCTGGAGAGAGAGAATTTACGGAATGCCTCTGAGATGGCTCTTTGGAGCAGCTTGTGGTCGAGCCTACTGGGGGATCAACAATTCTGGATTGTGTAACACACACAAATTGCTGGAGGACTCAGCAAGCCAGACAGCATCTATGCAAAAAAATATAGTCGACGTTTTGGGCTGAGACGCTTTAGCAGGACTGAGCCTGAAACATCGACTATGCACTTTTCCATAGATGCTGCATGCTGTGTGTTACTTGGATTTCCAGCATCTGCAGATTTTCTCTTGTTTGTGATTCTAGATTGGGTTTGTGTAATGAACCGGATATGCTGAGGGAGCTTAAGGTAAAGGAACCCTTTACCATAATGTAATAGAGTTCACCTTGCAATTTGAGAGGGAGAAGCTAAAGTCAGATGTATCTGTATCACAGTGGATTAAAAGGATTTTCAGAGGCATGAGGGAGGAGCCAGCAGAAGTTGATTGGAAGGGGACACAGGCAGGGATGACAGCAGACCAGGAATGGATGAAGTTTCTGGGAGCAATTCGGAAGGTGCAGGTCAGATATATCCCAAAGAAGAGAAAGTTGTCTAAAGGCAAGATGATGCAAACGTGGCTGACAAGGAAAGTCAAGGCCAACATAAAAGCAAAACAGAGGATATATAATACAGGTAGTCCCTGAGTTACAAACGTCTGACTTACAGACAACTCGTACTTACAAACTGAGGAAGGAGAACGCCGTCCACCATTTTAAGTCAGATCCTGACACCGTCCTCCATTTTAAGTCGTTGCCGTTGACGCTGTGTTGAGTGGTTAACTTTGTATTTAGCTTAAAATTTTCTTAGTAAGATTCACTCTGATCCCCCCCCCCCCCCCCCCCCCCCCCCCACCGTTCTGGTCGGCTGGTGGCGCAGTGAGATCAGCGCCGGGATCGAGAAAGGAGGTTTCTGAGTTCGATCCAGTGACAGACCACTCCCATGCCGGGTTGATGTCGATCCAGTGACTTCCGTACCATCTGTGCCGGGTTGATATGGAGTTCACAACTTGACCTGCCACCTCCAGTTTAAACGCGGAATATTGTGGATGATCAAATACCCAAACCCAGCACAGCCCCACTTGTCCCATTCAGCCTGTCTCAGCACGGTGGTCTTTAGGACGCAATGGAATTCAGGAGCCGGCGGAGTTCGGGACCAGCTGCCCACAGTGTTTCTCTTCCATTGACGGTGTGCGGTGGTCGTTAGGACCCAGCGGATCTCGGGAGCCGAAGGAGGTCGGGACCTGATGACAGCAGTGTTTCTGTACCATTGACGGTGTGCGGTTGTCCTTAAGATCCAGCGAACTTCGGGAGCCGGCAGAGGTCGGGACCCGACGCTCGCAGTGTTTCTGTACCATTGACGGGAAGCGAACACGATTGAAATTAAAGTGGAAATAATAAAGCGTTTGGAAAGAGGTGAAACGCCATCGGTCATTGGAAAAGCATTAGGCTACAGTCGGTCAACGATCGGAACAATTTTAAAGGATAACGGATAAAGTGAGAATAATGGAGCGTGTGAAAGGCCCTGCCCCGATGAAAGCTACAATTGTTACTAAGCAATGCAGTGGTTTAATTATTGGAATACATACGTTTCTTAAATGTTTTATATGCATAGAAAGGTAAAATATATACTAAGACAAACATTTGACTAACTGTCGCTAAATAATACTGGATGTACTTGTTCTGACTTACGTACAAATCCGACTTAAATACGGACTCAGGAATGGAACTCGTACGTAACCCGGGGACTGCCTATATAGCAAAAATTAATGGGAAGTTAGAGGATTGGGAAATTTAAAAAAACCAACAGAAAACAACTAAAAGAAAACATGAGGTGGAAAGATGAAATATGAAGGTAAGCTAGCCAATGTTAACAAAAATTTTTCCAGATATACAAGAAGTAAAAGAAAGGTGAGAATAGATATTGGACTGCTGGAAAATACCGCTGGAGAGATAGTAACGGGGGCAAGGAACTGACAGACAAACTAAATAAGTATTTGGTTCAGTCTTCACTGTGGAAGACAATAGTAGTATGCCAGAAGTTTGAGAGTGTCTGGGGACAGAAGTGAATGCAGTTGCTGTTACTAAGGAGAAAGTGCTTGGGAAACTGAAAGATCTGAAGGTAGATAAGTCACCTGGATATGATTGTCTGCACCTCAGGGTTCTAAACGAGGTGGCTGAAGGGATTGTTGAGGCATTGGAAATAATCTTTCAAGAATCACTAGATTTTGGAATGGTTCCAGAAGACTGGCAAATTGCAAATGTCACTCCACCTTTGAAGAAGGGAGGGAGGCAGAAGATAGATTATAGGCCAGTTAGCCTGACCTCACTGGTTGGGAAGATTTTGGAGTTAATTGTTAAGGATGTGGTTTTGGGGTACTTGGAAAGCACATAACAAAATAGGCCAATATCAATATGGTTTCCATAGGAGAAAATCTTGTCTTACAAACCTGTTGGAATTCTTTGAAGAAACATGAGCAGGATAGACAAAGGAGAATTGGAGGATGATGTATACTTGGATTTTAGGAAGGCTTTTGACAGGATGCCACACATGAGGCTGCCAAACAAGATAAGAGCCCAGGGTATTACAGGAAAGATACTAACATGGATAGAGCATTGTCTGCATGGCAGGAGGCAAAGAGTGGGATTAAAGCGATCCCTTATGAATTGACTGCTGGTGACTAGTGGTGTTTCACAGGAGACTGTGTCGCAACCACTTCCTGCTATGTTATATGTCAGTGCTTTGGATGATGAAGTGGGTGGCTTTGTGGCCAAGTTTGCGGACGATATAAAGCTAGATGAAGGGGCTGGTAGTGTTGAAGAAGCAGAGAGGCTGCAGAAGGATTTAGATTAGGAGAATAGGCAAAGAGGTGTCAGATGGAATACAGTCTTGACAAGTATATGGTCATGCACTTTGGTAGAAGGAATAAAAGCATTGACTATTTTCTAATTGGTGAAAAAATTCAAAAATCCGAGGTGCAAAGGGACTTGGGAGTATTCATACAGGATTCCCTGAAGGTTAATTTGCAGGTTGAATCAGTGGTCAGGAAGGCAAATGCAATGTTAGCATTAATTTCAAGAGGACTAGAATATAAAAACAAGGATGTAATACTGATGTTTTATAGGACATTGGTGAGATCTCAGTTGAAGTATTGTAAGCAATTTTGGGCTCCTTGTTTAAGAAAGTATGTGCTGACATTGGATAAAATTCAGAGGAGGTTTACAATAATGATTCTGGCAATGAAAGGGTTATCATAAGAGCAGTGATTGAAGACTCTGAGCCTGTACTTGTTAAAATTTAGAAAACTAAGGGCGGATCTCATTGAAACCTATTACATGTTGAAAGGCCTGGATAGAGGGGATGTTAAGAGGAGATTTCCTTTGGTGGGTGAGTCCAGGACCAGAGGGCACAGTCTCAAAATAGAGTGACAGTCATTTAGAACAGACATAAGGAGGAACGAGGTGGGTGGTAAATCTGTGGAATTCGTTGCCACGGTTGGCTGTGGAGGCCAGGTCATTGGGTGCTCTTAAGGTGGAGGTTGATAGGTTCTTGATTAGTCAGGATGTTAAAGGTTATGTGGAGCTGGCAGGAGAATTGGCTTGAAAGGGAAGTGGTCTAAGTGACATCTACTTTTGGACCTTTCAGCTTTCCAAGTATCTTATCCTCCCTTCTGTTCCCCCCCCCCCCTCCCCCGGACTCTTTTGAATTCTGGCATACTTCTAGTGTCTTCCACAGAGAAGATTGACACAAAATACTTATTAAGTTCATCCGCCATTTCGTTGTCCCCTATTACTCTTCTTCAGTGTCATGATCCAGCTTTCTGATATTCACCATCACCTCTCTTTTTCTCTTTGTATAACTGAAAATATTTTGGTATCCGCTTTGAAATTATTGGCCAGCTTACCTTCATGTTAAAACTTTTCTCTCCTTATAGATTTTTTTAGTTGCCTTCAGTTGTTCTTTAAAAGCTTCCCAATCCTCTAACTTCCCACTAATTTTTGCTTTATTATATACCATCTCTTTTGCTTTTAATTAATCTTTGACTTCCCCGTCAGCCACAGTTTCCTCATCCTCCCTTTAGAATACTTCCTCACCTTTGGGATGTATCTAAATTGTGCCTTTATAGTTCCCCGCAGAAACTCCAGCCAATCTATTCTGCTATCATTCCTGCTAGTGTCCCCTTGCAATCAGCTAATTGAACAAGACATGATAATCTGATAGCAAACATGAAGAAATCTGCAGATGCTGGAAATTCAAACAACAACACACGCAAAATGCTGGTAGAACACAGCAGGCTAGGCAGCATTGAAGGATCTCGGCCCGAAACGTCGACATCGCTTCTCCCTATAGATGCTGCCTAGCCTGCTGTGTTCTACCAGCATTTTGTGTGTCTTGATGATAATCTGATAGCCAGTTTGCGGTTTGCATATTGTCATGCTCTTTGCATCCTGCGGGAATGATGCACACTACTTAGAAATTGCAATGCCACCTCTCAGAATTTATGTTTATGGGAAAAACTTGTCCCTTGCTTTCCCTACTAGAGTTTTTATTACATGGTTTTAAGAAATTTAACAACAGTATTAAGTAAACTTTATTACATTTTTATTTTATTTGTTTTCTTATGCCTCTAAAAGTGAGCAAATTGCCAGTCTGCTCCTAACTGTATTTTCTCTTTCTAAACCTTGGTGAGACTGGTGACCCTAATAGAAGAAAAATGCCCAAAAGCAATTAATAGAGTCTGAACTGGACGCGAAGCAAAGTGGAGAAAAGTTGTGGGAGGTGAGTGATTTGTGGTTAAAGATGCAGATTTTGAGCAGGTTCCTATCCGTGAAATAAGGAAGTAGGGTTTAGTGCTTGCTGCAGATGGATTCAACATGTGCACCAAATGAGTCTGATAACTAGCGGATGAGTTATGTGGGTGATTGTGGGCAATAGATGGTATGTGAAGACATGCCTAGAGAGGTTGTAAAAATAGGGAGTGATTAAGACATGGAGGAGGTTGTAAAGACGTGGAGGGGGTAAGCAAATGGAGGAGATTTGGGAAAATAGGGAACAATTGAATTTGACATTTTGTGCCAATTAGAGTTGACAAGGTCAAGGACCAAATGGGAATAAGCCTTAATTCAGGATTGCTGCAGATGAGGGAATCCTTGTATTGCATATGATTAAGCTTTTGGCAGTCTGGAGATTGACACAAGGATGATGGTGGAAAAGAGACTGGTGGTCTTGTGGTAGTGATGCTGGGCTAAAAGTACAGTTACTGTTGCTAAGATGAGTTTGAAGGTCCACCCGGTCCAAGAGAATGTTGCGGTTGGGATGCAAGGAAAGGAGCAAACGTAGTGTCCGGAATTTTACTGGAAGTTGGAAAGGAAGGTTGGTCAACTTGGAGATTTTTGTTCCTAATTCAAAGCAATATCAAACTTGCCACTGGGTAGAATGTGACTTTGATGGCGAAGTAGAGCTGTTGTCTGATGTATTTTGTGGAGGGAGCAGAGTATCGACAAGGACCATCATGAGAAAAGAAAATATATTAGCGCTCTTTACTTAGATGGTTGCAAGACAGAGGAAGGTTGGCTGAAGGAGACAATTTCATTGTGATGAAGAGTTTGAGATCTTCCTTACTTCCGAACAGGTATCCAGAGCAGAAGCATGATTTCTCGGTTTTAAACATACGGAAAATGCTGGAGAAACTGTGGAGAGAGCAACAATTGTTAATGTTTTGGCCCTGGGACCAGTCTTCTTTATTTGTTTTCCATTATAGTTTCTCTGTGGCATGCCAGTAGATCACTAAATGGTTTTGCACATTGGTTGTTTGTCAATCTTTGATGTAGTTTTTCATTGTTTCTATTGTATTTCTCTATTCTACTGTGATGTCTGTAAGAAAATGAATCTCAAGGTATTACGTGGTGACATATACATATATTCATAATGAATTTACTTTGAACTTTGGAATATGATCCAGCCAGATAGAGTAACGAACAAGCATACCACCATTGCAACCTTCAGTTTGTAGTCTTTACAGCCAGTAACCTTTTAAAATATGTGCATCCTTTAACTGTATTGAGTATTACTATGAGTATAATGAGTATATTATGAGTATAAACGTGCTTAACAAGGGTGAAAAATACTTTATTGTTAGTAGCTTCAACCAACAGAATTCAGCATTCACCAGTATCAAGGAAGTGGAGTTCCTTTGCTACTGGTCCCAATACTACCATCCCTTCCCCCTCTGCACAAATCCACTGCCCCTCCACAAAGGAGGACTTCCCACCTGTGCAAAGCTCTCAGCATTGAGAACAGAATGAAACTGATGACAGCAACACTAAATCATTGTTGATTACTGTCCGGGCTTTAGAGCTCCTTGCAGGCAAAGGCAGTTGAATGAATTAATTTTCTTGGAGCAGCTGTAAGTGAGAGGTGATAGAGACAAGGACCGTCTATTGGTTTAAGCTGTTCAAAGGGATGAATAGGTGTCTTGTGACTTCTTCTGTTATCATATCAAACAGCGCAGTGATCTTCCTGTGTCCTGCTGAAGGGTTTCGGCCTGAAATGGCAACTGAACTTTTTTCCATAGATGCTGCCTGGCTTGCTGAGTTCCTCCAGTATTTTGTGTGTGTTGCTCGGATTTCCAGCATCTGCAGCTTTTCTCTGGTTTGTCAGTGATCTTCCTTGTTTTCCTGCCTCCTCTCTTGAGCACCTCAACTTATTGCCTTCTTTTCTGGGAAGCACCTACTGTCCATTATTTGCTGCCTTCCTGTGGGAACTCATTTGTCCTCCCATTTAGTTCCCAATTGGTGATTTCCCTCTCAACACTACTTCTTTGGCCCCTCTGGCAATTTTTCTGTACTCCTGTAGTGACTCAGTCTTCTCCCCACACCATCCCCTGCCCCAAACTTGCTTCCTTGCCATACTTTGCCTCAAAAGACTATATTTATAAAGAATCCAGCTGCACTTCTGACTTGTGGTGCCAAGTAATGGGATTGTCGTGGAGTCGAAGTGAGATACAGAATGGAAACGAGCCCTTCTGCCCACGGAGTCAGTACTGACTCTTAAGCATTTGCACTAATCCTACAAACCCTTCAAAAATCACCCGGAATTCTACCTCTCATCTGGGGACAACCTACCTACCCACAAGCGAAGTTTTACAGTGGCTAGTTATCCAACCAGCCCACATGTTTTTAGAATTTGGGAAGAAATCAGATCATCTGAAGGAAGCCCACACAGTCACAGGGAAAACATATGAACTCTGCACAGAGTACTAGAGGTCAGGATTGAACCAGGTCCCTGGTGCTGTAAGGCAATGGCTCTATTAGCTATGTCACAATGTCATCCACAGGTCTTGTCGGTGCGGATGGTTCATGAATTGTGCAGCGCAATTTAAGATTAGACGTAAAGAAATTCTTGCGTGCAGCCTCCTTAATGGATGGGGATGAAAGGTGAAGTATTGCCAAATGCTGATTGTTTTTCTGATTGGGAAAATAAATGATTAGGTAGCTTGTGAGAATGGGGTGTGTTATTCATGGGTCCGTGGAGATGGTAGTCTTAAAACAGGAGGGTTTGATAGTGATGTTTCCTTTTGTTCTCCACAGCCTTTCCTCAGCAATGTCTATTACCGACCTCAGTTCCACCGCCTGACACCACAGCTTTATCACCAAGCAGAGTTAATGATATCATCGCAGAGCCAGTACACGGGATTTGGAATGGGCTTTGGGAACTTGCCATTGGGCACTGGTGGGTTGCCCGCCTTCAAATTCTGTTCAAGACATGAAAGCATAGACTGGAGGCGGTTCAGTGCTATAGATGTGGAGCGAGTGGCCAGGGAACTGGATATTTCTGCCCTCCAGGAGAACATCATGAGTGTGACCTTCTGTAACCTGGACTCTGAAAGATGTCCCTGCTGTCAGAACCCGGTTGACCCAGTCTTATTGAAGGTATTCAAGCTAGCCCAACTAAACACAGAATACCTTCTTCACTCTCAGGACTTCTTCACAAGCAGCATTCAAGCACTGGAGGAGCAGCTGCAGTTAACCTTGGAAGAGCTGGGGAAGAGCAGGGAGGAAATAGCTAAGAAGACGGAGGAGCTGAAGGCAGTGAAAGAGGAGGGCCGACGTCGCAAGAAGATGATTGCCACTCTTCAGCTGCTTGTACAGGCAGGAGCCAATAACTATCATAAGGTACTTGTGCCTTCAATCTCAGTCCTATTTGTAAAGATTTGCCTGTTTGTGCGTGAGAGTAGGTCACTGGCTCCTCAAGCCTTCACCACCTTTCAATATGATCTTGGCTGATCTGCCCCAGGCCTTAACTCCTCTACTTAGCCATTTGCTCACAATTCCTTGGTCTCGGAACAATCTACTTCCTTTAAATACACCCAATGATCCAGCTTCCACAATCCTCCAGGACAGAGAATTTCAGAGATTCACCACCTGCTGTGAGAAGAAATTCCAGCAGACCTCAGTTTTAAATGACATCCCCCTGTCATAACTGTGTACCCTCCTTCGTCTAGTGGAAACACTTCCATATCTATCCTGTTCCTTAAGGATATCCCAATAAGATCAGTCTCATTCTTCTAAATTGGAAAGGATACTGATCTCATTTCTTTAGCCACTAATGATTGGACAGCCTTCTTATCCCTGAATATAGCCTAGTGGATCTGTCAGAAAGAAAGAAGGAAAGATTCACTTTATTTTTCTCTTATAGACTGTGTCCAATGATGTACACCCTTATGCCTTTTCCGAAATAAGGGGACCAAAACTGCACACAGTACTTCAGACGTGGCTTCACTGTGTACATCCCAACTTCAAAACAACAATCCTTTCAAGATAACCACAGTTGTTTTTCTTACTAACCACTGGATGCACCTGCAAGTGGTCACTTTTTTTGCAGCTTATGAGCAAGAACATTTAGGTTGCCTTGCACATTACTCACCCCCGTTATTTCTTCATTTGGATAATATGAAAGTTTATTTCAAATCTGGCTGATGCCATGGTTAATAGTAGGGGTCCATGGCATGTGAATGACTGGGAATCCCGGCAGTAGAGCCTTGACAGGATTGCAAGAAGCAGTGTCTCTGGGATGGAAAGCAGTTAATGTTTTAGATTTGAGACTCTAAATCAGAGCTATCAGACTCAGGAGTAATATTACCATGTATTGTGACATTTATTGTCTTTGTGGCAGCAGTACAGTGCAATATATAATAATAGAAAAAAATCCATGAATTGCAGTTAACATATGTATGTGTGTGTGTGTATTTTTGTTGTTTAACATTTGACTAAAAAATAGTTAAATAAGTAGTGCAAAAATAGAAATAAAAAACTCGTGAGGTAGTGTTCATGGGTTCAATGTTCATTCAGAAACTGGATGGCAGAGGGGAGGAAGCAGTCCCTGAATCGCTGAGTGTGTGCCTTCAGGCTTTTTGATGGTAGCAGTGAGAACAAGCCATCACCTGGGTGATGGGGGTCCTTAATGATGGATGCTGCTTTTTTGAAGCATCACTCCTTGGAGATGTCCAAGACACTATGGAGGGAAGTGCCCGTGATGGACCTGATTAAGTTTACAACTCTCTGAGCTTCTTTTGATCCCGTTCCATAGATGCCCCCTCCCGTACCAGATGGTGATGCAGCCAGTTAGAAAGTTTTTAAACCTTTTCTCACAAATGCTGCCTGATGGTGAGTGTTTCCAGCATCTTTTGTGCCGATTCACAAAATTGTCTGCATCCTTGGCTTTATTTTTGATTCCCAGCAGTGTTATGTGAGCTTGTTGCCGGCTGTGCTTTGGCATAGAGCAGTAAAACAAAGATGAATAAGTGCTTAAAGAAGATTGCAACAGTCTTGTTCTATTATTTTTCTTAATTTGGATTCTGACCTATTACCCAGTTTTTTATGTTTCTATTACAGACAGCCTTTCCTTGTGAAGCATTCACTTAAAGGTGCTGTTCCAGTAAAAAAAACCCATGCCAATTCCATAGAATGTTTGTGCTCCAAGCTGATGTTGTATGCTGCTTGCAGGTGTAATTAGGTAACCTAGCAGCCAAATAGCACACTGCAAACTCTCATTAGCAGGGATGTTAATTATCTGACTCTGTTGTTTGAGCAAAGATACCAGCTGGGTGTCTTGGGAAATTTGCCTCTCTAGATAGAGTCACATCTACCCAAGAGGACATTATGTCATCTAACAGGCATCATCTTTGACAAGGTCTCCTCTGGGATTCTGACTTGGATTACATTCTCATGTTTCTGGTTTAAGACATGATGCCGCAAACAGTTGCTTGGTAAAACAGTTTTGAAGCACGAAATTTAGAAGGACATTATTGTTAAACCATTTCTGTTTACTCAGGGGATAGAACCGGCCAACACTAGAGAACTGAGAGAAACTGGACCCAACAAATTTGCTCCATGTGGTATATCTTTGGATGCTTGAAGCTACAAGTGTAGATGTAGAAACTTTGTGAAGAAGTGGGGGAAAAACTGAAGCCTATTTGGGTAAAACCTATAAATTATATTTCTTGCCCCTGAGTTAGAGCACAGGGAGATTGCATAAATGAAATTCAATAGGTTCAATAGGTACATTCAACGTCAGAGAAATGTATACAATATACATCCTGAGATTCTTTTTCTTTGCAACCATCCACGAAAACAGAGGAGTGCCCCAAAGAATGATTAAGAGTTAAATGTTAGGACCCCAGTTCCCCCCTTTTATGCACAAGCAGCAGCAAGGCAACAACCCCCCCCCCCCCCACCAGCAAATAGACATTGACGTCCTCCACCGAGCACGCAAGTGTGCAGCAAAGCATCAATAAAGACACAGACTTGCAGCACCCCAAAGACTACTCATTCACCTGGTAATTGGACATACCACAGGCTCTCTCTCTCTCTAATAAGGAAAAAAGAGGTGTCCCTGATTTTACAGGGAGAGGGGAGACATAACAAACAGATCGCCGGTTTATAATGTTAAAAGTCTGTTGTGTCACTTTTTCTGAGCAGCTGTTTGCCCAGAGAATTGGCCCCAAGGCTCTAGTCTCTGGACACACAACCACTGGCAGCTAACTAGCTGCTCTCGATGTTCTGTGTTCTCCCGTAACGCCGCTGTCATAGGCACCGGCCTTGAATCAGCCCGTCTCCAGAGGCACGAAAATCCAGCACCCTGAAGGCCCAAGTCTTCCAGGCCGCGTCCTTGGGATATCAAGAAGTGTCCAGTCGTGAGACCCTGAGAGCGGGTCTCATTCCTGCAAAGAGCCAAAGTAAGGGTGTAACTCCAGGTCAGGGTCTTCAAAAGACACTGGAAAAGGGAAAAAGAGATATCAAAGTTAGAAATAGGGCTGTTTCCGAAGGAGAAAGCAGAGGAGTCACCGTTTCGAGGCATCTTGACTTTGCTCTTCACTCTGATTGATAGAGTTTCTGCTGTTCTGAAAATTAGACCTTAAAATGCCCACCTTTAATATCCCAGTTATACAGTACATGCATGTGGAAAAACACAATAGGTAGTACTGTAACTGCTTTTACACTGTGAGCCCTGTACAGCTCCCAGCGGGCTAGAGAGCAGTTTTTGGGATGTTCAAACAATGAGGCCATAAGACCATAGGAGCAGAATTAAGCCATTCCTCCCATCGAGTCCGCTCCACCATTCCATCATGGCTGATCCATTTCCCTCTCAACCCCTATTCTCTTGCCTTCACCCCATAACCTTTCACACCCTGACTAATCAAGAATCTTTCAACCTCTGCCGTAAAAGCATTCAATGATCTGGCCTCTACAGCCGTCCGTGGCAACGAATTCCACAGATACACCACTCTCGCGCTAAAGAAATTCCTCCTTATATCTGTTCTAAATGGATGTCCCTCTGTTCTGAGGCCGTGCCCTCTGGTTCTAGACTTCTGCACCAAAGGAAGCAACCTCTTCATGTCCACTCTATCTAGGCCTTTCAATGCTCGGTAAGTTTTAATGTGATCCCCCCCATCCTTCTAAATTCCAGCAAGTACAAGCCCAGAGTCTTCAATTGCTACTCATAAGATAAACCTTTCATTCCTGAAATCATTCTTGTGAACCTCCTCTGAACCCTCTCTAATGTTAGCACATGCTTTCCTTAAATAAGGGGTCCAAAACTGCACTCAATACTCCAAATGAGGCCTCACCAATGCTTTATAAAGCCTCAGCATTACCTTTTTGCTTTTCTATTCTAGTCCTCTTGAAATGAATCCTAACGTTGCATTTACCTTCTTGACCACTGATTCAGCCTGCAAATTAACGTAGGGAATCTTGCACAAGGATTCCTAAATCCCTTTGCACCATGGATTTTTGAATTTTCTCTTCATTTAGGAAATAGCTTAAACTTTTATTCCTTCCTCCACAGTGTATGACCTGTCAGTGTATTCCATGTGCCACCTCTTTGCCTAATCTCCTAATCTGTCTAAATTCTTTTGCAGCCTCTATGTTTCCTCAACACTACCTACCCCTCTGCCTATCTTCATATCATCCACAAACTTGGTCACAAAGCTTTCAATTTCATCATCTCAATCTTTGACATACAACATAAAAAGAAGTGGTCCCAACACTGACTCCTGTGGAATATCACTAATCGCTAGGAGCCAATCCGGAAAGGATTCTTTTATTCCCACTCTTTACCTCCTGCCAATCAGCCAGTGTTCTATCCATGATAGTATCTTTCCTGTAATATCCTGTGTTCTTACCTTATCAACAGCCTCATGTGCAGCACTTTGTCAAAGGCCTTCTGAAAATCCAGGTGCTCAACGTCCTCTGTTATTAGCTCTCCAGTGTCATTTTCCAGCGGTCCAATATTTTACTCTTTATATATCTGAGAAAACTTTTGGCATAATTTTTGATTTTATTAGTTGGCTTACCTTCATATTTCATCTTCACCCCCTTTATTTTTTTTAGTTGGTTTCTGTTGGTTTTTAAACATTTCCCAATCCTCTCACTTCCCACTACATTATGCTGTGCTCTCTTTCTTTTATGTTGGCTTTGAGTTCCCTTTTCAGGCGGGTTGCTTCTTTGAGATGTATCTAACCTATGCCTTCTGAATTACTCCAGAAACTCCAGCCATTGCTGCTCTGCCATCATCCCTGTTAGTATTCCCTTCCAGTCGACTTTGGCCAACACCTCTCTCATTGCTCTGTAATTCCCATTACTCCACCAGCTGTAGTACTGATACATCTGACTTCAGCTTCTCCCTCTTAAGCTGCTGGGTAATATCTATAATATTATGATTATTGTTTCCTAAGGGTTTGTTTACCTTAAGCTCCCTAATCATATCCAGTTCATTACAGAACACTCAATCCGGAATTGCCTTTCCCCTAGTGGGCTCAGCCACAAGCTGCTCTAAAAAGCCATCTTGGAGGCATTCCACAATTTCTCTGTCTTGGGATCCAGCATCAATTTGATTTTCCCAATCTATCAGTATATTGAAATCCCCCATGACTAATGTGACATTGTCCTTTTGATGTGCTTTTTAAATCTCTTTCTGTAATTCATTGACCACATCCTGGCTATTGTTCAAAGGCCTGTAAATAATTCCATCAGGGACTATTTACCCTTGCAGTTTCTTAACTCTGTGCACAATATTCTACATCTTCCAATCCTATGTCACCTCTTTGATTTAATTTTTTTTACCAGCAGAGCCACTCCTCTGCCTACCTGCCAGTCCTTTCAATTGATTGTGTACCCTTGGATATTAAGCTCCTAACTACAATCGTCTTCCAGCCGTGATGAATTCATGATACCCACAATGTCATACCTGTCAATCTCTAACTGTGCTACAAGATCATCTACCTTACTTTGTGTACTGTGTACATTCAAATATGACACATTCAGTCCTGTATTTGTCACCCTTTTCAATTTTGTCCCTCCTTTTACACTGCAGCTCATCCCACTGACTGCAATTTTGCATTATCATCAGCCTTTCCTTATTGACAATCTCACTATCCACTACCTCTGCTTGTAAGCCAATATCCCTCTCCTCAGCCCTATCACTCCGGTTCCCATCCCACTGCCAAGTTAGTTTAAACCCTTTCTAAAAGTTCTCGCAAACCACCCAACAAGGATATTGGTTCTCTTTGAGTTCAGGTGTAGCCTGTCCCTTTTGTACAGGTCACACCTTCCCTGGAAGAGATCCAATGATCCATAAATTTGAATCCCTGCCCCCTGCACCAGCTCCTCAGCCACGCATTCTGTTCTTGTGCATGGCACAGGCAGTAATCCAGAGATTGTTACCCTGGAGTTCTTGCTTTTCAGCTTTCTACCTAGCCCCCTAAATTCGCTCTTTAGAACCTCCACTCTTTTCTTTCCTATGTCATTGGTACCAATATGTACCAAGACATCTGGCTGCTCACTCTCCCCCGTTTGAATGTTGTGGGAATGATCCGAGATGCCCCTGATCCTGGTACCTGGGAGGCAACATACCATCTGGGTGTCTCTATCGAGTCTACAGACTCTTGTATCTACTCCTCTGACTATGGAAACGCCTATCACTACTCCAGCCCTTCTCTACTCCTTCTCTCTGAGCCACAGTGCCAGACTCAGTGCCTAGGGCCCAGTTGCTGTAGCTCTTCCCGGTAGTTTGTTCCCTCCCCACGGTATCTAAAACAGTATGCTTGTTATTGAGGGATATGGCTAGAGGAATACTCTGTACTGGCTACCTATTTCCCTTCCCTCTCTTGACAGTCACCCATTCACCAGCTTTCTGCAACTGAGGGATGACTACCTCCATGCATCTCCTATGTATCATCTCTTCAGTCTCCTGTATGAGCTGAAGGTCATCGAGTTGCAGCTCCAGTTCTTTAACATGTTCTCTGAGGAGCTGCAGCTCAGTGTAATTAGTGCAGGTATGGTTATCTAGGAGATTGGAGCTATCCCAGGATTCCCACATCTCACACACAGAACAAGACACAGCGCCTGAAGCCATTTCAATCCCGTAACTCTACACTAACAGATGAAGAATGAGCAAGAAAAAGCTTACCAGATACTTACATTGCTCACGCCTGTTTTTGCCCGAGCCTGTTGAGCTGAAGCTGGAAGTTTTCCTACTCTAACACTGTCCCACTTCAACAATAGCCACTCCGCTTACCTCTGCCTTATTTTTATTTGACCATGCTAATGAATCCTCAAACTCTGGATGGCCACTGTTCAAGCTCCACAAAAAAAGGTTACGAAGCGTTGATTTTTAAAGCTCTCTCCTCGACTTGTGTGAAGTCACCTCTGAACTCTGATTGGTTGCTGTTCAAGCTCCGAAAAAAATCAGCTAATGGTTATTAGACTTTCTACTGATTTGTATCAGTGAACAGCAACTGGATAAACCAAAAACACAAAATGCTGGCAGAACTCAGATTGGTGAATCTGTAGTTAATGATGGAATCATGTAGCTTGGTTTAAAAAAGGAATTTTAAACACAATCAGTTCCAAACTTTTTAATATAACTTTTCCTGAGAGAGAATGTGGTCATTGATACGTGATTGAAGATGGATATTAGTTTTATCAATTTAGAAGAAATGAAGGGAAGCTCTTTTCAAGTAAAGTTTTGAGCCAAATGATGTAATTTGATTGGATGTATCTGTTTTTAAGTAAACAATACAGTTTTCATAATTTTTGATGTAAGTGTGGGAAAAAAATCAAATCTGAAATGTAGTCTTTAACAATTGGGAAGAGTATTAGTTAATTATGCTAATCTGGAAGTGATGAAGTGAAGCTCCTGGAGTTGAAGACATGAAACAAGACAATTAACCAAATTAATCTTTGAATGTACATAAATGTTTTTACCAATAAACCAATACGTAATTCTCCAATTCTGGCACAAAGGCTTTTCTTGTAATGAGTTTGTATAGTATTAATCCAGCAATGATTTTGCATTGATTTACAGCTATTAATTCTATTTTAAGTTGGCATTACACCGGGGAGTTTTCAGGACGGTTGGTGTGAGAGTAAGTGACAGTTGGGTGTATTTTACTGGGATTTGCATTTAACCATGTTGATTCTGAACTGGAGATAGCCGATGTTTAGATTGTATTCTTGAATTGGTGGCACAGTTATGAGAGCTGCTACCTCATGGTGCTAGTGATCTGGATTTAATCTTGACATTGGGTATTATCAGTGGAGTCTGCCCATCCTCCCACATATCTAAGATGGTTGGTAGGTTGATTGGCTGGAGTAAATTGCCCCTCGAGTGTAGGTAAAATCTGTGAGGAGAGTTGATGGGAATGCAGTGAGAATGAGTGTGGGGGATATTAATGGGCAGACTACATTGTTAGGTGAACCACACAACCTTGATAGACTGAATAGTCACCTTCTATGTTGTAAGTGAGTATGGATATATGAAAATGGTTCCATTGTCCAGCTTAACTCGATGAGCATTACATAAATCCCAGTTTCTGATTCAGTTTCTTCTTTGCAGTGCCGACTCTGCGACAAGGCATTTGTGAACTATTCCTTCCTGCAAGGACATGTCGAGCGGCGCCACCCAGAGGTCACTCATGCTGGTGAGGAGTCTTTCTCAGCTTTCCAGTCAGGATCTAAAACCGGAACCAAACGTGCTGGAATTGTTTGGCATATGACCTACGGTTCCAGGACGCATTGAGCTTTCCTCAGGATTCCTATGGTTTTGTTTGCTTACTCTTTCCATTTGGAATTCAATAGATGAACTGCTGTTACTTACTCACTGCCCAGCACGCTGCTGTGTTTGTTCTCCCCCTCTTGTTGTGTTCAGAGCTTCCTTCATGGTGTCAGTGGCTTCTTCTCGGTTTTCACCACTGTCAGCCATGCACGTTCTGGGTAGAGACTCAGCAATACCCTCACACTCAGATATAGAAGGATTCTTCATTGCTGTTTCAGTAACAAATTTGTTTTGCCAGTCAGTGATGTTAGCCCTGAGCAGAACCCCTGAACCTGGAGGACTGGGGGACTTATTCTGGCCTCATTGGTATGGGTGACCCGATTAAGAGCCAAAGCATAAATCCCTGACTCCAGCCAGCATAGCTTTCTGGATCATTGAGGTATGCAAACCTCCAAACCACGTCATGCTTGTGGTCCTCTTGGAGGATGAACTGTTGTCGTTGCCATTTAATAGCTTCCTGAAAATTGGTTCTAGAGATGTTGTTGAGACAGGAAAAAAAATAGTTGTGGAATCATAGAATAATACAGCATAGAAACAGGTCCTTTGTCCCAGTTTGTTCAGGGTGATCAAAATGCCCATCTAAGTTAGTCCCATTTCAACACACACAAAATGCTGGAGGAACTCAGCAGGTCAGGTAGAATCCATGGATGCCTATTTGCTTGCATTTAGCCCATGCCCATTTAAACCTTGACTATCCATGTACCTGTCCAGATCATAGTTACCTCAACTATTTACTCAGGTAGCTCGATCTATATATGCACCACCATCTGTGAAAAGATGTTGCCCCTCTAGTCCCTTTAAATTCTTTCCATGGATTTCACCTTAAATCCATGCCCTCTAGCTTTTGATTCTCCTTCGCTGGGAAAAAACGATGGTATACATTTACTCTGCCCATGCCTTTCGTGATTTTAAACACACTCCTGCACTCCACTGTCCTGGGCTACCCAACTTGCCCTGTAACTCAGGGCCTTGACCCCATCTACATTCAAAGAACACTTATTATCAAAGTCTGTACACAGAATTCAACCCTTGAGATTTGACCTACCGTGGGCAGCCACAAAACGAAGAAGTACCTTGGAACCTGTTCAGGAAAACATCATACAGCCAACGTGCGCAAACAGCAATAAGTGAACGAACAACACATAGAATATCAAACGTCAATCCAGGATTCCAGGAGGATTCAGTTGAGCTCAGTTCATCACTGCCACCAGCCCACTACCTGCTGCAGGGCATTCTTTGCTGAAGTGCCTCAGTCTGTATTGATTAAACAACTCGAAAACAGCAAAATAAAAGAGTAGCCAGAATTCAAGAACCAATGTATCATGAACCTCAAAGTCCCCCACAGCCTCGCCAATCAATCTTTGAACTGTGGATCCCAGGACTGCTGCATTTTGCCAGCAGCTAGTGAGAGGGAGTGGAAGACCGGTTAAACACAGGCAGATGGCACTGTCAGTCCTCCACCCTTGTCCTCAACGACTTCAACCTTGCTCGACGCCTGAATTGAAGTGAAGCAATGGAGTCGATCATGGGCTCGTACCTTCAATGCCCCAGTCAGAGAGAAGCAATAGAGTTGATCAAGGGCTTGGACCCTCAGTGCCTCAATCAGTGAGAAGCAATGGAGTTGATTTAACATTTAATATGTAGTGGGAGCTTATCTCCACTACCCCCCTCTCCCACCCGGCTATTACAGCCTTAGGAGCCTTATTTACCTATACTCATCCCATTTACCCTTTTATGTCTGTAGCCTTATATGCATAGGTGATTCAAGTACCTGTCTAGAAGTTCCTTAAATGTTATGAGAATACCTGCCTCTACCACCTCTTCAGGAAGCTAACTCCAGCCGCCCTCTGTGAAGAATCTAACCCTCCTACCTCTCACTATTTATCAATGTCTTCTTATTTTAGGCACCACCATGGGAGGTAGGTTTTTATGATCTATTACCATCATAATGTTACTACCATGTCATCCCTCAGTCTCTTCTGCTCTCTCATATCATCCCTCAGTCATTCCTGCTGTGTCATATCATCCCTCAGTCATTCCTGCTGTGTCATATCATCCCTCTGTCATTCCTGCTGTCATATCATCCCTCTGTCATCCTGCTGTGTCATATCATCCCTCAGTCATTCCTGCTGTGTCATATCATCCCTCAGTCATTCCTGCTGTGTCATTATCATCCCTCTGTCATCCTGCTGTGTCATATCATCCCTCTGTCATCCTGCTGCGTCATATCATCCCTCTGTAATCCTGCTGTGTCATATCATCCCTCAGTCATTCCTGCTGTGTCATTATCATCCCTCTGTCATCCTGCTGTGTCATAGCATCCCTCAGTCATTCCTGCTGTGTCATATCATCCCTCTGTCATCCTGCTGTGTCATATCATCCCTCAGTCATTCCTGCTGTGTCATTATCATCCCTCTGTCATCCTGCTGTGTCATAGCATCCCTCAGTCATTCCTGCTGTGTCATATCATCCCTCTGTCATCCTGCTGTGTCATAGCATCCCTCAGTCATTCCTGCTGTGTCATATCATCCCTCAGTCATTCCTACTGTGTTATATCATCTCTCTGTCATCCTGCTGTGTCATATCATCCCCCAGTCTCTTCTGCTCTCTCATATCACCCCTCAGTCTCCCTGTTCCAGGAACATGAAAACAAACTTATCCAGTTCCTCCTCATAACTGAAACAGTACATGCCAAAACATCTGAGTGAACCTTCCCCGTGTAATCAGATTCTTCCTGTGGTGTGGTGATTTGCCTGGCCTTTATTGGATGTGACGAATACAAGGTCTGTCGGCAGGATCTTGCTTTTGACATATTTGTGTTATGTTGTCCTCCCAGAAAGGAAGACGAAGCAGCAAACCGAGCAGATCGTGGATGAGATCGAGGAGCTCAGGGAGCGGTTGCGCATCAGCCAGTCACAGCTGGAAGTCGAACGGGAGGCTGATTCTATCAGGCGAAGCCAGGTCAGTGCCTGTCAAAAAATATATAGTGGTTGAGGTCTTGTCATGCTGGGCTGCGACAACAATGATGTTGAGATGTCCATGATACCACAGAAATAACTCACTATATTCTACTGGGTCATATTCAGATTCAGCTGGAGGAGAGGACTTTATGATTGGAACTAGCTTGGGTGAAGGGAAACTTAACGGAACAAGTCATAGATTCACATGGTATGGAAACAGGTCCTTTGGGCCTCCTTGCCAATGCCAGCTGTTATGTCCACGTCTGTACTGTGTGTTGCCTATTCAAGTGTTTGCTCAGATGCTTCTTAAAGATTGTGAGATACCTGCCTCCACCACCTTCCCAGGCGGTGCATTCCAGATTGCCCCGTCATGTGGCTTGCAGTATCAGTCCTATTAGTGGACCATTGCCAAATGATCATTTGACTGATAGCTGTGTCGCTTGGTTAGGGAGTTAACTTACAGTTCAGTGACTCTACTGAAGCAGTGCCCAGGATTGTTGAAACTTGAATTGCACATGATGCTGTTTATCCTTGAAGCTCAAGGAAGGTTGGATTGTTAATCCCTGGCTCTGCAACTGTTCCATCCCTCCATACCAGTGATGGGGTGGTCAGGGAACTTGGCCCGGCACATGGCATGACGTATTACAGCTCCACATTGCACATGGATGCTGGTGGAGTCATGGCTGTCCATGTGATCAGATCCACGATGGTGGTCCTTCCACTGAAGTTACCCATTACTGTTGACTTTAAATGAATGAAGCCATTTGAGTTTGATTTAGAGAAGTGGTCCATGTGTCTCAACCAGGAATCGGAAAATATCCGTAGGAGAGAGGAAGAACTGAGGAAGGAATTTGAAAGTTGGAAAGAGGAAGAAAGGAAAAAGATCTTTCAAGAAATGGATAGCCTGCGACAGCAACTTCTAATGGAGTTCCAGGGCGTGGCATCAAAGAACCTGTCTATTGAAGCAGTAAGTGAAATGTCTTTGCAAAAATTTGTTGCATTTGGTGCGACATTCCATGAATGCACTGGGTACATTACTGCATTGGGTGTTAAAGGTCAACAGCACAGAAAAGGGTCTATGTTAAACATGCTTCATACAAAAACAGGAATGAGCCATTTAGATTCTTGTACTTGCTCTGCCATTCAAGAATATCATGGTTGACTCTTTTGCCAAATGACACTTTTCGGCACCAACCACACAACCCTTAATTCCCTTGTATCCAGAAGTCATTGACGGGTCTCTGTCTTCTGAGCCTTTGGAGCACACCCAGGACGAGAGTGCAAAGGTTCATTACCCTCTCAGTAAAGACATTTTTTCTCATCTCTCTCTTGAATAACCAATCCCTTATTTTGAGACTGTGACCCCTGCTTCTTGACATCCTAGTCAAGGCAAATGTCATCCCTGCATCTAGGCTGTTAAGCACAGTGACACAGTTGGTAGAACCTCCCCCTCAGAGCTCCAGCAACTAAGGCTCAATATAAACTCAATGAGATTTTTGCATCAGTCTTCATTGTGTAAGGCGCCAAAAGTTTGCCAGAAATTTGAGTGTGACAGGGGCAGAGTGAGTAAAACCGTCATTACTAAGGAGAAGGTGCTCTTGAAGCCAAGAGGTCTGAAGGTAGATAGGTCACCCAAACCAGATGGACTACACCCCAGGGTTTTGAAAGAGATAGTTGAAGAGATTTTGTGGATGCATCGGTAGTGATCTTTAAAAAGCCACTAGATTCTGGAATGGTTCTGGATGACTGGAAAATTGTAAATGTTACTCCACTTTTTAGGAAAGGAGGGAAGCAAAAGACAGGAAATTATAGGCCAGTTAGATGGACATCAGTGGTTGATAAGGTGTTGACTCCATTATTAAGGATGAGGTTTTGGGGTACTTGGAAGAACACGATAGAACGGGCCAAAGTCACCCTGGTTTCCTTTAGGTGAAATATATGTGACAAATCCAAAATCTCTGGACAGAACCTGTGGTCAATGGAAGTAGAAAGGCTTTAGTTGAGAACTGGTTATGAGTGATTAATGAAATTAGAGCTGTATTCTTTACCATTGGAAGATTTACAGGTGATCTTATTGAAACGTATAAGATCCTGTGGGAGCCTGACAGGGTGGGCGTTTCCACTAGTGGAAGAATCTCGAATGAGGAGATAGTTACAGAATACTGTGGTAATTATATAAAACTCCTGTCAAGCAGTTCAGACAGAGACTGATGGGTTTTCTGTCCCAGGGAGTTGCAGAGGCTAGATCAGGCATGGGCAAACTACGGCCCACGGGCCATATGCGGCCCGTTAAGCTTTTTAATCCGGCCCGCAGAACTTGATGAAATTATATTAATAAACCTTGTTAACGTTTTTTCCCCGCAATACTGGCGTTTTCCCAATAGATGACGCACTCTATATACATTTGTGGCGACCCATTTCCTGGCACATTCGAACCAGCTCACAATTAGCCAGCATTCCGGCTAAGGGAGATAGCCTGCGGGGATTTGCGAACACAGAGTTTTGGAGCCTCTGCGCAGGGGGGCTGGTTGAGGGAGGCTTAAAAGTGAGGCTGGGGATTTCGAATAAAGTTTTTTTCTTCGACTGCAGTTACCGGCTCCGTGTCGTAATTTTAGTGTTGCATGTAGCACACCGCTACACATTGACCTTTGTTGAGGTGCAGCGTATTACTCCACATTTGCGCTTTACTCTTTGTTCGGCTCGACCTATTTGTGTGAACAGGTGTTCAGCGTCATGAACATCAACAAAGCCAGCCACAGATCCAAGTTAACTGACCAATACCTCAGATCCATCCTGAGAATCGCCACAACAAAACTAAATCCAGACTTTGATGCGCTGGCTAAAAAGGGAGACCAACAACACTGTTCCCACTGAAATTAAAAATGAGTTTCTTCGTTGTGTTATGTAAAAAATGCATTTGAAAATATTTTTTTCAATAAGCCTTACATGTTACATGTCATTTCTGTTAAGTGATGGACATGAGTAGTGCGCAGGTGCACGTACGTTCTCAAAATAAAAAATGCGCTCCAGATCAAATAACGCGCTCCGCATACTGGCGCGCTGTCACTGTTCTGTCCTTGTGCTGGTTGTTGTTGAGTTTTGGCACAGGGGACAATTGAATAAGAAGGAGCAGGACAAGTAGACCTGCACCTCCTACCGTTTTTGAAATAAAGACAGTCAGGAGGAGAGTGATGATGATAATATCTTGAAGGATAACATAATTTTCAGTGCTTTAAAATAATAAATGTTACTATTAAAAAAAGCTGTATTTTATTCATTTAATTTTCAGTGTTTTAATAGTCATTTCAATAAATAGCTAAATACCATGGGACTTCAAAGACAGATATTTTGTTGTAATGCATTTGTTCATTTTCAATTGAAATTAAAGCACATGTTTTCTACATATCCCATGATATTTTATTTTCTCTTATGAGGTGTATTACCAAAACACTCCGTCCATCTGCTCCTGGTCCGGCCCCCCTGTCAAATTTTAGAACCCTTTGTGGCCCTCAAGTCAAAAAGTTTGCCCACCCCTGGGCTAGATGATAAGGGTAAGTTAGAGAGGAAGTAGATAGATTTTTGGATGATCGTGAAATTGAGGGCTTAGGGAAAATGCACAGAAAAGAGGAGATGAGGCCTGGGGCAGATCAGCCATGGTTATATTGAATGGCAGAGGAGGCTTTAGCAGACCATTGGCCTACTACTCCTATTTTCTTTTGTTCTTGAATGGTGGCTGACTCGAGCTACTGAAATACATGGTCATCTTGACACCTCTCTGTTCATTCTATCTAAGCATTCCATCTGTTACTAAAGAGTCCTACAAGATATTAGACTTCATTCTCTTCATGGATATAAATTGACAATGTTATATTGAAAGTGTATTGGTACCACTGGAGTTGCTCTGTAATTCCAGTGGGAGCCCTGAATCCAATACTGTCATTGTTTGCTATATTTACTATTGTCAGTCATTCAATCAGTGTTGGAGGGCTGTGTAGTCAGTCAGTGACAACTGAAGACCAGTGTTTGACCCCTGTACATTTGACCTGTCTTCTGTTGTGAGGCAGACTTGTAATGAAGATTAGGAGTGGCCAGTAAGCAAGGAACAGTAGTCCATGAGTGGTGACTAGGCCTCAGGGGGTGGATCCTGCAGCCAGTTCTTTAATCTGCCCTGCCAGTCTTTGACAGACATGTTGAGAGCCTTTTGAAGTGCTATACAACGTACCTTTAAAAATAATTTAGTCTATTTATATAATTATATTTAAAAAATGATATATCTATTTGACAAAAACGTTTTATTGACAGAAACATTAACATTAATTAGAATCATTAATACTAATTAGAATCATAATATTAATTGGAGAAGTTAGCCCAGACTTAGCTTTTCCATTTAGTTTGGTGACACCAATTCAAAGGCCCTGTTGGACACTCTAAGCTTGAAGTGTGATGGGTCCTCAAAGCTGAGGGGTCAGATGTGAAGTGTGTCGGGTTCCTAAAGCTGAGGGGTCAGATGTGAAGTGTGTCGGGTTCCCAGAGCTGAGGGGTCAGATGTGAAGTGTGTTTGGTCCCTAAAGCTGAGGGGTCAGATGTGAAGTGTGTCGGGTTCCCAGAGCTGAGGGGTCAGATGTGAAGTGTGTTTGGTCCCTAAAGCTGAGGGGTCAGATGTGAAGTGTGTCGGGTTCCCTAAAGCTGAGGGGTCAGATGTGAAGTGTGTCGGGTTCCTAAAGCTGAGGGGTCAGATGTGAAGTGTGTTTGGTCCCTAAAGCTGAGGGGTCAGATGTGAAGTGTGTCGGGTTCCCTAAAGCTGAGGGGTCAGATGTGAAGTGTGTCGGGTTCCTAAAGCTGAGGGGTCAGATGTGAAGTGTGTTTGGTCCCTAAAGCTGAGGGGTCAGATGTGAAGTGTGTTTGGTCCCTAAAGCTGAGGGGTCAGATGTGAAGTGTGTCGGGTTCCCTAAAGCTGAAGGGTCAGATGTGAAGTGTGTCGGGTTCCCTAAAGCTGAGGGGTCAGGTGTGAAGTGTGTCGGGTTCCCTAAAGCTGAGAGGTCAGATGTGAAGTGTGTTTGGTCCCTAAAGCTGAGGGGTCAGATGTGAAGTGTGTCGGGTTCCCTAAAGCTGAAGGGTCAGATGTGAAGTGTGTCGGGTTCCCTAAAGCTGAGGGGTCAGATGTGAAGTGTGTCGGGTTCCCTAAAGCTGAGGGGTCAGGTGTGAAGTGTGTCGGGTTCCCTAAAGCTGAGAGGTCAGATGTGAAGTGTGTTTGGTCCCTAAAGCTGAGGGGTCAGATGTGAAGTGTGTCGGGTTCCCAGAGCTGAGGGGTCAGATGTGAAGTGTGTCGGGTTCCCAAAGCTGAGGGGTCAGATGTGAAGTGTGTCGGGTTCCCTAAAGCTGAGGGGTCAGATGTGAAGTGTGTCGGGTTCCCTAAAGCTGAAGGGTCAGATGTGAAGTGTGTTTGGTCCCTAAAGCTGAGGGGTCAGATGTGAAGTGTGTTTGGTCCCTAAAGCTGAAGGGTCAGATGTGAAGTGTGTTTGGTCCCTAAAGCTGAGGGGTCAGATGTGAAGTGTGTAGGGTCCCTAAAGCTGAGGGGTCAGATGTGAAGTGTGTCGGGTCCCTAAAGCTGAGGGGTCAGATGTGAAGTGTGTCGGGTTCCTAAAGCTGAGGGGTCAGATGTGAAGTGTGTCGGGTTCCCAGAGCTGAGGGGGTCAGATGTGAAGTGTGTTTGGTCCCTAAAGCTAAGGGGTCAGATGTGAAGTGTGTCGGGTTCCCAGAGCTGAGGGGTCAGATGTGAAGTGTGTCGGGTTCCCAGAGCTGAGGGGTCAGATGTGAAGTGTGTCGGGTTCCCAGAGCTGAGGGGTCAGATGTGAAGTGTGTCGGGTTCCCAGAGCTGAGGGGTCAGATGTGAAGTGTGTTTGGTCCCTAAAGCTGAGGGGTCAGATGTGAAGTGTGTCGGGTTCCCAAAGCTGAGGGGTCAGATGTGAAGTGTGTCGGGTTCCCTAAAGCTGAGGGGTCAGATGTGAAGTGTGTCGGGTTCCCTAAAGCTGAGGGGTCAGATGTGAAGTGTGTCGGGTTCCCTAAAGCTGAGGGGTCAGATGTGAAGTGTGTCGGGTTCCCTAAAGCTGAGGGGTCAGATGTGAAGTGTGTCGGGTTCCCTAAAGCTGAAGGGTCAGATGTGAAGTGTGTTTGGTCCCTAAAGCTGAGGGGTCAGATGTGAAGTGTGTTTGGTCCCTAAAGCTGAAGGGTCAGATGTGAAGTGTGTTTGGTCCCTAAAGCTGAGGGGTCAGATGTGAAGTGTGTAGGGTCCCTAAAGCTGAGGGGTCAGATGTGAAGTGTGTTGGGTTCCCAGAGCTGAGGGGCTCAGATGTGAAGTGTGTTTGGTCCCTAAAGCTGAGGGGTCAGATGTGAAGTGTGTAGGGTCCCTAAAGCTGAGAGGTCAGATGTGAAGTGTTTTGGGTCCCTAAAGCTGAGGGGTCAGATGTGAAGTGTGTCGGGTCCCTAAAGCTGAGGGGTCAGATGTGAAGTGTGTCGGGTTCCCTAAAGCTGAGGGGTCAGATGTGAAGTGTGTCGGGTTCCCTAAAGCTGAGGGGTCAGATGTGAAGTGTGTCGGGTTCCCAGAGCTGAGGGGGTCAGATGTGAAGTGTGTCGGGTTCCCTAAAGCTGAGGGGTCAGATGTGAAGTGTGTCGGGTTCCCTAAAGCTGAGGGGTCAGATGTGAAGTGTGTCGGGTTCCCTAAAGCTGAGGGGTCAGATGTGAAGTGTGTCGGGTTCCCAGAGCTGAGGGGGTCAGATGTGAAGTGTGTTTGGTCCCTAAAGCTAAGGGGTCAGATGTGAAGTGTGTCGGGTTCCCAGAGCTGAGGGGTCAGATGTGAAGTGTGTCGGGTTCCCAGAGCTGAGGGGTCAGATGTGAAGTGTGTTTGGTCCCTAAAGCTGAGGGGTCAGATGTGAAGTGTGTCGGGTTCCCAAAGCTGAGGGGTCAGATGTGAAGTGTTTTGGGTCCCTAAAGCTGAGCGGTCAGATGTGAAGTGTGTCGGGTCCCTAAAGCTGAGGGGTCAGATGTGAAGTGTGTCGGGTTCCCAGAGCTGAGGGGTCAGATGTGAAGTGTGTCGGGTTCCCAGAGCTGAGGGGTCAGATGTGAAGTGTGTTTGGTCCCTAAAGCTGAGGGGTCAGATGTGAAGTGTGTCGGGTTCCCAAAGCTGAGGGGTCAGATGTGAAGTGTTTTGGGTCCCTAAAGCTGAGGGGTCAGATGTGAAGTGTGTCGGGTCCCTAAAGCTGAGGGGTCAGATGTGAAGTGTGTCGGGTTCCCAAAGCTGAGGGGTCAGATGTGAAGTGTGTTTGGTCCCTAAAGCTGAGGGGTCAGATGTGAAGTGTGTTTGGTCCCTAAAGCTGAGGGGTCAGATGTGAAGTGTGTTTGGTCCCTAAAGCTGAGGGGTCAGATGTGAAGTGTGTCGGGTTCCCAAAGCTGAGGGGTCAGATGTGAAGTGTGTTTGGTCCCTAAAGCTGAGGGGTCAGATGTGAAGTGTGTCGGGTTCCCAAAGCTGAGGGGTCAGATGTGAAGTGTGTTTGGTCCCTAAAGCTGAGGGGTCAGATGTGAAGTGTGTCGGGTTCCCAAAGCTGAGGGGTCAGATGTGAAGTGTGTTTGGTCCCTAAAGCTGAGGGGTCAGATGTGAAGTGTGTCGGGTTTCCAGAGCTGAGGGGTCAGATGTGAAGTGTGTCGGGTCCCTAAAGCTGAGGGGTCAGATGTGAAGTGTGTCGGGTTCCCTAAAGCTGAGGGGTCAGATGTGAAGTGTGTCGGGTCCCTAAAGCTGAAGGGTCAGATGTGAAGTGTGTTTGGTCCCTAAAGCTGAGGGGTCAGATGTGAAGTGTGTCGGGTTCCCTAAAGCTGAGGGGTCAGATGTGAAGTGTGTCGGGTTCCCACAGCTGAGGGGTCAGATGTGAAGTGTGTCGGGTTCCCAGAGCTGAGGGGTCAGATGTAAAGTGTGTCGGGTTCCCAAAGCTGAGGGGTCAGATGTGAAGTGTGTCGGGTTCCCAGAGCTGAGGGGTCAGATGTGAAGTGTGTCGGGTTCCCAGAGCTGAGGGGTCAGATGTGAAGTGTTTTGGGTCCCTAAAGTTGAGGGGTCAGATGTGGTGTGCCTGGTCTCTAACGTCAGTATGATCAGGTGCTGTCCCCGGTTTTGAAGCTGATCTCAGTGGTGTAGCTGAAGGTCCAGTGTGGCAAAATTAGTTTGCTTGTTTCTGAATTGCTGCCTGAAGGTCAGTACGTTTCAGATCTGAGCCAATTACTCTGTCACTATATACCACTTCCCTTTACCATGTTAAAATAGCACCCTAATAAACATTGTACCAATGAGACAATTTGAGCTTAAAGTCAGATTTTTTCTGTTTGTTAGAAACTGCAGGAGATTCAGTCAAGAAGTCCAGTTATTTCCAAAGTGGAGACGTTTCATGAGAAGGATCAAACAGATGAACTGAGAAACTTGAAGGAGAAATATGAGAAATTGGTAAGTGGGTACAATTTGAAATATTTCCGGGGCAGCTGTACTGCCCCTGAGAGCCAGTAAATGTGCTGTTATTGGGAAGATGTACCACTGGGAAGCTATGGTACGATTGGAAATATGTACCTGTTACCGTTGGAAATATTGTATGCACCTCAGGGTGACTGTGGGCACCACTGGAAAGATCTGCCACCGGGTGACTGTGACACCACTTGGTGACTATAGTAACACTGGGTGCCTGTGGTACCATTGAGAGTACTGCAGGCCATTGGGCAGCTGCTCCCACTGGGAATCTGTATGTTTGGGTGACAGTGACCTTACAACACTGCTGAGTCATTCATTTGGATCACAAAGTAAAGTTGTAAAAGATGAGTTATTTTTTACTTCCAGAAAAAGGAATCCAAAAAAAAACTCAAAGAACTTCAAGCTGAGCATGTGACTGAACAGGAAGAGGTATGTGTAAAATTTGTACTTGAAAGTTTATTTGCTAAATTATTTTTATTGTTGTACCTGGCAAATGGTACCATACGGCTAGAAGATGATCTTTGGGTAGTTAGACCTTCATCTTGTGTTGAGGGCAAAGCTGTGACCTGAAGTAAATGTGGGGTATGACTAAAACTGCAGTCCAAAACAATCACATGCTCAAACCCTTGGAAGATCTTCAAGGCTGTATGAGAGCTCCCTTGATTATTTTTAATTTGGATTCCAGAGCCACCTTTACATTTTGTTTCCATTCAGCACTACCTTTCCAGTGTGGTATTGGTTATAACTCACCACATTTGGGAGCATTTCTTCAACTTGAGGTTTTGATATCTACACTTTGAGGCTCTGCATTAATTATTATGCTATTACTCTGCTAATCTGCTCCCCCATTGTTTGGAAATCTTGACGGTTCGGCATATGATTCTGTGGATTCCCTGTGGTCTACTGAGTTTAGTATATGCCTGTATATATCTATATCTATATATGGCTGTATATAGTATATATCTTTTATTTATTACACTAATGCATAACATGCAAAAATGTAAATAATGTTAGGTGTTAAAGAGTTTTCTGTATTTAGTCAGAAAATCTGCCTGTCCAGTACTACCAACATCCTGACGATGCTGGATTATTCGGGATTTGCTAATAATCTCTAATTAATGCAATTGTTTTGCTGTACTTTTGTGTTGAAGTGTTATTATGCTGCACCAAAGTATCGAAAGAATGGTGCTGAAAGATATCAGATGGAAGGTAGCTCTGGATATCAGCGAGTAACTATAATTGTTTATTCTTGCTGGTCTGTGGTGAAAGGGTGGAAAATGAGATTAACGCATGGCTCTTTCAAAAAGTTCATTACAACGTTTTAAACTGTTTGTTCTTCTCTGCTACAAAGAGTTTTGAAGGGTGTTGGGAGAATCAGTGTACTGTTTGGAAGTCTCCAGGAGAGAACTGATGTGTGTCAGTCAGCACTGGGAATCATAACCCCCTAAAACATGGATCATAGACCAGAACAAGCATAGGAACAGGCCTTTCAGCTCAAAATATTGTGACAAGCAATTAAGATAATTAAGTGCCTTAGTAAGATAATTTTTCTACCTACACAATGTGCTTATTCATGTGCTTATCTAAGTGCCTCATAAATACCTCTGTCACATTTGCCTTCATTATCATTCCTCGCAGCACATTCTCATAACTTTGTAGAAAGACTTGTCCCCCACCTTGGAAATAACCCCTCTCACCTGAAATGCATGCCCTCTAATATTTCAAACCTGGGGAAAAGATACTGGCTGTTATTCAATCTATGTCTCTTGTAATCCTATAAACTTCTATCAGATCTCTACTGGCCTCCGCTGCTCCAGAGAAAGCAATCCAGGTTTATTCAACCTCTCCTGGAAGCACACGTCCTCTAATCCAGGCAGCATCCTTGTAAATCTCTTCTGGCCCCTCTCCATCTATAGTCGACTGTATCCATGGCAACCTTCTAGCTACCCACAATCACAACCAGAATCAGGTTTATTATCACTACATACTTTGTGAAATTTGTTGTTTTGTGGCAGCAGTATCGTACAATCCATAAAATATACTATAAATTGCAATAAGAAATATATATTAAGGATAAATAAAGTAGAGCAGAAAGGGAGCAAAATGCCGAGGTAGTGTTATAGGTTCATTGTCTGTTCAGAATTCTGATGGAAGAAGCTGTTCCTGAAACATTGAATGTGTGTCTTCAGGCTCCTATACCTCCTCTCTGATGGTAGTATGGAGAAGAGGGCATTCCCTAGGTGGTGACGTCCTTAATGACGGATGCTCACTTTTTCAGGCACTGCCTTTTGAAGATGGCCTTGATGATAAGGAGGCTAGTCCCCATGATAGTGCTGGTTGAGTGTACAGCCCTCTGCAGTATTATCCATTCCTGTGCAATAACCCCTCCATACCAGACAGTGATGTAGCCAATTCGAATGCTCTCCACGGTACATCTGTGGAAACTTGTTAGAGTCTGTAACATCCACATGGGCCCGAGCTATGCCTGCCTTTTCGTTCGCTATGTGGAACAATCCTTGTTCAAAGTCTTCCCTGGTCATGAACCTGTGCTACGTTTATATCTGCTTCATGCAGCTATGCTGAACTTGTCAACTTTGCCTCCAGCTTCACCTTGCCATTAAGTTTACTTGGTCCATTTCTGACACCTCTTTCCCCTTTCTTAATTTCTGTGTCTCCATCTCTGGAGATAAACTGTGCACAGACTTCTTTTACAAACCTTCCGATTCCCATGGATATCTTGACTATATCTCCTCCCACCCTGTTTCCAGTAAAAACTTCTTTTCCCTTTTTTCAGTTCCTTTGCCTCTGATGCATTTGATCCCTTTCCAGGACATCGGAGATGTTCTCCTTCTTCAAAGAATGGGGTTTCCCTTTCTCCACCATTGATGCTGCCCTCACCCACATCTCTTCCATTTCCCACACATCTGCACTAACTCCATCTTCCCACTGCTTTGACAGAGATAGAATTCTTCTTGCCTCATCATGTACAACTGCAGTATGACATCCCAACGTCCATACTCATTGTCTTGAGTGATGAAAGCCAGCAAGTCAAGAGCCTTTTTCATCATCCTGCCTACCTGTGACACTACTTTCAGGGAACCACATGCTTATTTATCATTAAAGCTCCTTGTCCAGAGTGTGCATTCTGGTGCCATTGTATGCTGATTTGTTGCTATTCCAACAAACTTTGAGAGGGCATCTGGTAGAGTAGGTTCAGGGGAAAGGTAGCCAAGACACTGGTTAGTTATAATTAATTTTAATGATAGATGATGTTAGGGCTTTTTTTGGGGGGTTAGCAAATAACTTCAGCCAGCAATCTGAATATGGATTGTAGATTAAATTTAAAATGCAGCTCTGAACAATGGGTTCCTGAAAGTCGTGAATCACAGTTAATGGAAAGACCAGACAATGCTAATTAAAATTCATTCAGATGTTTTTGGTGTGGGTGCAAAGTTTGTATGTACTCAAAGGAAGCAATGTGGGTGCATTGTAAATATGGAATTGTCCTTTGATCTTTAGCAGATAAAATGTCATGGGTCAGGCAGACCTCTTGCTCTGAAAGGGTCTCAGTATGATACCTGCCTTGTCTCATTTTTTCCAATAAAGAAACTACTTCATGTCTACCAATACTTCTCTGTTAACATTGTTCAAATGACAACAGATGACAGTAATGTAATTAAATTTGCTGTTGACCCAGTGATGTGGGAATCAGAGCTGAGGGGTAGGCACAAAGGGTGTGCAAGGGTATATGAAGAGATTCAGTAATAAAATGAAATGTGGAGCACCGTGTGAGGGTATTTCATTTGGAGGCAAGAAGGTAAAATATTGAGGATGAACATTGGAATGTTGGCATTTATCAATATACTCTAGGGATTTGGAAGGACATTGGCATTGAAGGATATTAATGAGAAAAATAATCAAATCTTATTGAAATTCTATAACTGCACTTTGCGTTTGGTCAAAGGAAGGAGAGTCATGAGCTTAGGGATACTGCAATAAAGGTTTACAAAACTGAATGTGGAAACAAGGTGTGTTCTAATTTTGAAGCATTAAGAAGTTTGGGACTTCATTCACTGTTAAAGAGGTTTTGAGATAATGAAATCTGCTAAACAAATGATAAAAAGACTAAGCTACTCAATGTTCGATTGAACATAACACAAACTAAAAACTTTGCCTTAGTAACATTGAAGGACACAATTTAGGTCACACTGTATTGAACTCTGCATGTTACTCCTTTGTAACATCCACTTTCTAAAACCCTCAAACCTCTCCATATATGCATGTCTCCAATTGCCACTATCCTAGTATTAGCAGCAGTTGACTAACAAGGCGGGAGAGAGGGAGAAGATGGAGGGAGAGGGAGAGGGAAAGGGAAATGCTGTGACAGTGGGAGAGTGGGCAGCCATGAAGAAATGGGAATATGTTGTAGGTGAAATATTCATGGCTGCTTTGTGATCAGATCTTGTTGAAGAAGCAATCATAAGTGGAAATGAATGTTAAATTTTAGATGTTGATTGAGGTTCTGAAGTTGGTTTAATCTTCCCCTCACAGATGAGGACTGAAAATGAGAGGCTGAGGTCTACTTTATCAGAAGACCAGCGAGCAATGTCGGATTATTTCCAGAAACAAATCAATACGCTCTCTGCAAAGGTCAAAGAACAGGGTGCGGTCATCTCATCTCAGAAGAATCAGGTAGTCCCTTTACAATATCTGCTTGACATTTTTCATCTGTCTTTGAGATTTAAGCACCACTAGCTTGACCACATTTAACCACAGACTCACACAACAGGGAAATGAACCCATTAGCCCACTGAGTCTGGGCCTCTTCTGACCGATCTGCTCGTTCCACTTTCCCATTTGCTCCCTCCCCATATTCTGCCACTTACCTCCATTTTAGCACAATTTACTGTGTCCAGTTAATCTTTTTTTTATTATTTTTTTATACATTTTCTACATAGTTACAGATAAAAAACCCCAGATCAAAATGAAAAACATTGATACAGTGCAAAAAAAACCATACATATGATACAAAGAAAGATAATTGAGAAAGCACCCAAATTGAAGACATGTAAACTTAGTATCTTCCCCAAGCCCCGCAACAAAAAAAAAACTCCAGACCAACCACAACACAATATAGAGAATATAAATCAGGTCAATCAAACCCCCAAAACTGTAAATACACTTAGCAACAGAAGCTATTAATGCCTACTACCAAAAAAAAGGAGCTGAAAGCAAGGGACTGAAAGATTCAATCCCTTTACATTCCAGCTCACAAATTTAAGTGTATTAACCATTATCAATTATTAGTGCATAGAAGGCAGCAGGCATATAAAAAGTCAAGCAGTACAATAACAGTCTGGGAGCAAAAATGTAAACATGGATTCGTAGAATCAAAACAGAAACATGTCCTGAGTAACAAAGGAAAGCAAAAGAAACAGTGTGTAGTGTTGGAACTGGAGAATCCACTCCACCCTCGCAACCCAAAACTAGACGGCTACAAAAAAAAAGCAGATAGCTCTACCAAAAAAATTAACCCAAGTATGACTTCCAGTTCTGTGTCGTTAACAACAGTTCCGTATAAATACTATAGCAAATGGTAACTAGTTTATGCACTAGAAAACATAATTACAAATAGGAACAACTTCAACAGAAGTATAAAACTTAATACAAAGAAAATCAGAAGAAAACCAAAACTAACCTACCTGTGAAAAATTATAGAAGATTAAAAGAAAAAAAAGGGAGTGAGAAAAGGGGGAAATTATAGATTCGAAGAGAGTACTTATTAACCATTTACAGAAAAAAAAGAAGCAAAACTTAAACTATGAATCAACCAACAGGGAGGCCTTCAATAAAAACTCCAAACCTCCAAAACAAGATTGAGTCAATTGTAGATCTCTATAAATAAAGTTATACAAGAATAAAATAGATTACACTAGTACAATCTAAATGTCCACAGGGAAACATTAAACTCAGATTATCTATTTAGGAAAAACGCACCAAGTCCAGGGAGAGATTGTCTACAGCCCTTAGAGTTTCAATAGATAATGTCTGAATTATTCAAGTAAAGTCTGAGTCTGGAAAAAATAGCTTTACTACGAGAGGTACTTATCCACCATTTTAAAAGGTCAGACCGGGTTCCGAAAGAGAAGGGATGACCGGGAGACTTCCAACAAATGCCTCAGCCTCCTTCACTGATTTAAACCACTTATATTCTCCAGTAGTAAGCGTAATTCGAAGATCGGCTGGGTTTCAAAGGGAGGGTCTGAGGCCGCGATCAAAAAGCACTGTCATTACACCTTTAAACTCAGCACGCATCTTCAGAACCTGGGGGGCAAAATCCTCCACAAAATGAATGACTGTATTTTGAAAAGCAAAAGTACCTCTGCGGCGTGCCTCCATAATCAAACGGTTTTTCACCTGGTATTGATGAAAGCACAAAATTACCGGCCGTGGGCGGGAGCCCAGAATTGCACGGGAACGTAGATCCTGTGTGCCCTTTCAAGCTCAGGTGGAGTCGGAAGAAATTCTTTCCCAAAATTCTCACAGAGGAAATCGGAAAAAAATTTCATGGGAGAGCCCTGTTTGGTGGCCTCTGGCAAACCAAGAATTTGTAGATTGCAACGTCTGCTCCGGTTTTCAAGATCCACCATTTTGGAAAAAAGTTTACAATTCTTCTCCTCTAGGCTGGAACAGAGAGTTTCAAGAAATTGAACGCGGAGTTTTAAATCTTCAGAAGTTGAGTCGTTGCGAGATAAATGTTCAGCATGTTTGTCCACTCTAGCGTTGATCCGATCCAATTTGACATCCAGCTGGTTGAGAGAAGTTCTAAATTCCTTTAAAATATCTTGTCGATGCTGTTCCAAAGCAGTGAGAATGTCAGCCGGCAAAGCCGTAGAAGTTTCCTTTTTCCGGGTTTTGGTACTTTTGGTAGCCATTATAAAATAGATGTGTTCGCAGGCAGGTAAAAGAAACCTAATAAAATACCTAACTAAGGTTTAAGAATGGTGACATATAGTGCAAAGATAGGGAGAATGACGGAGCAAAAGTTCAGAGCAGCTAAACAATCGCCTTCTTACCGGAAGTCGATGCCCCGTGTCCAATTAATCTGACCAGCTGCCTGTCTTTGGGAGGTGGGAGGAAACCGTGGAATCATGCATGCGGTCACAGGGTGAAAGTGCAAACTCCACAGACAGCACCGAAGGTCAGGACTGAACCCGGGTCTGTGAAGCTGCAACACTCTGCTGCTCCTTGTCTGATTGAGCCTCAGGTAGGATTTGCCAAATTTCTCTTTCTTTCTTTCTTTGTAGAACTGAGTGGTTGGCTGGGTCTCATCACTGGGCATTGAGGGTCAGTGTGACTTGAATTATGTGCAATTTTGATTAATAAAGGGTAGTGGGATATTGTTCCAGTGAGTCATTAGTCAACAAAGTTGTTTATTTCATGTATCCCTGCTGGAACTGATTTCCTTTAACTTCCTATTTCCATCCAGCACCTCTTTCCCATGGTTCCCTGTCCCTTGCCCCATGTCCTTTATCTTATTTCCTTCAGCCAATCCCACTAAGTCTTCCCCTGCCCCATATATCACTTGACCCTTTCCTCACCAGACATTTCCCAATCCACTGCTCACTCTACCTACTTCCCATTTAACACTTTACACACTTACAATAGAATTGGTCCTATATCCCCCTTTCCACTGCACCCCCACACTGCCTACCAAGTCTGGGTGGCTCTCAAACCATCCTTGGCGAGATCTCTTGTCATTTGCTTCCACACAGCCTGTTGTCTTTCGTCCAAACCTCCTTCTGCCATGCTTGTGACTTGGCTGTAAAGATAAAGACCATATTGCCATTACTCATTCCTGGCATTGTTGCTTGCACTTCAGGGTTCTGCTTTTGGGGAAACTGGATCCCTGTACTGGTAACTATTCTGGATGTTACCCAAATGTCATGTCCACTTCTTTTAAAAGCTTTGCCTGAATTCTCTCATCAGCTGGTCCACACTCCAAATGATCCTGTGACTTATAAGCTGAAATGATGTTGAAATTGTACCTAGTCCCACTGCTCTTTGCTCAACTGCATTTTCACCAGCTTTCTCCTCTAGTCCCTGGTTGCTGGTGTGTGAGGTACAGTAGCTTTTTTAAATCTTTAAAGATATTGGATTAAACTGCCACTTCAGAGTTTTTACTATGCTCTCCTTGCTGCCACTTGTCCTGCATTCCCTCTTGTTGCCTCTTGGTGGAAATAATAAAGCGTTTGGAAAGAGGTGAAACGCCATCAGTCATTGGAAAAGCATTAGGCTACAGTCAGTCAACGATCAGGACAATTTTAAAGGATAACGGATAAAGTGAGAATAATGGAGCGTGTGAAAAGCCCAACCCCGATGAACGCTACAATTATTACTAAACAATGCAGTGGTTTAATTGTTAGAATACATATATTTCTTAAGTGTTTTATATGCATAGAAAGGTAAAATATATACTAAGACAAACGTTTAATTAACTGACGCTAAATAATACCAGATGTATTTGTTCTGACTTACGTACAAATCCGACTTAAAGACGGACTCAGGAACGGAACTCGTATGTAACCCGGGGACTGCCTGTACAGAACAAAGACACTATCCAGCAACACCACTTTGTAGAGAGTTCACCAATAAACTGAAGAAGCATACAGACAAAGCAGGCAAACGCCATTTAACCTAGAGGAGTGAAGTTACACCTTTTGAAATGAATAGTGAGAACCAACATAAGCTAAATGCTTCAACGTTAACGGAATGGAGGAATTTAAAAGCTTGTGGTGGTCACATGAAAATATGTGTATGACTTTTTAAAAAAAGGCTTAATCCATTCTTTGCAAATCGGTTGCAAAGCTAGGAATTGATGTGCCGTTGTAGATCACTTGGCTAGGTTATATGGTTCCCTTCCAGCAAGCATATTTTAACATGGATATTGTGTGGTTACAAGGGAGACCCATGAGAACAATGTATACAGGATGAGGATATGTGGTATGATCCATTTTCTAATAGAGAAGATTAAGGAGAAAACTGTTAGTGTTCAAACTCTTTTCAGAAGTGGTGGAATTATTGACAACAGAAAAATAGCTTAAACTACTCTAACCTGTTGCAGTCTTGCCCCAGATGTGCTTGGTGGGATTATGTGGAAACAGCTTTATATTGCAGCCAACCACACCTCTTGAGAGAACAAAGAGAGGCTTTTACTCCAATTTTAACCCATGGTTTACCTGTTGTAGGTAAGTCTGGTTTGGATAGATCTGAACTCTGACCTGGCTTAACTGGAACACCATGGAATTAAACAGCTGAAAAGGAGGTTACCAATTCAACGGTGCTTGTGACTGAATCCTTTCAGGCGATGCATCACTCAAAACTCCTTAAAAACTATTCACCTTCCCGTTTACCTTGATTTCCTCCTTATAGGGAAAGAACTGTAGGAATCTCAACGTGTAGTTTGTATTGACAAGGTGATTAAATTTCAAGTTGTGACTTTCTGAATTGTTTTATTGCAGATCAAGAATCTTTCTACTCGACCAATTCAAGGTAAGAATTAAAATTTTCTGTCTGAGTCCTTACCTGTTTGTCCTTCCATCCCACTGTATGTATGGGCTGAGGGAAAGTTAGAGCCGGGAGCTGGACACTCTGGTTCACCACCTGCCTTCCTTTACTGCATTCACATGTTTCCAAGTATTAATAAAATTCTCCCTTGACCAGCTACCTATGAATGGGTACCCCAAATTGTAACCACTCAATTCATAAAGCCACATTTCTTTCACGGCAGCTTTGATCCATTTTCTATTCACTCAAATATTTCCCTGTAGTTGTTGGCCTTTCTGTCATTGAGGACAGTTTCCCTTTACTTATTCAATCTGAAACTGATTTTAAATAGCTTTCTTGTCTGTCCTGATGACCTTCCCTGATCTACAATATCCCTAGTTACCATCAGGAAGGAGGTATAGAAGTTTGAAGGCACACGCTCAATGATTCAGGAACAGCTTCTTCCCCTCTGCCATCCAATTTCTGAATGGGCATTGAACCCATGAACACTACCTCACGACTTTTTCTTCATTTCTGTTTTTGCACTTATAGTACTTGTTTTAATCTAACTATTTAATATATAAACACATGCACACATATACATATATATTTACTGTAATTCAGTTTTTTCTATATGATGAATTGCATTGTACTGCTGCCACAAATTTAAGAAATTTCATACGCATACTGGTGATATTAAATCTGATTCTGATTCCTTATGTAACTGGAATTTCTCGTTTATAGTCTCATTCTGGTGAATCCCTCTCATCCTTTTTCAGAGGCCATTGCATCCTTCTGGTGGATATGAACTGATGCGCTATTTTAGCACAACCTCCTCCCTCAGGATCCCATCATCTCTGTTAACTGCTGATTTAACTTCTGCAGACTTTAGCTGTTACCTCTGGCCTTCCCTCTTGAACACTGTTTAAAATTGAACTGCTATCTTTTTCCACTTTAACCTCAGTTGAATCAGAGCTGGTAACCGGTGATTATTAGAGCTGGAAATGGGCAGGCTTTGTAATGGAGTGCAGCATTAGTCAGAAGCTCATCTCAGTGTCAAAGGGAGAGTTCACAGCTAGCAGAGTGGTGATCAAGGGGATGGCTTCTGCTTGAAGTGGTTTAACATGGCAATGAGAGAGTTCGAATATCGTAGACTGCACGACTTTTCTAAAAATGTGCTTTATGTTTTAGCTGCTGCCGAGAGCCAAGATTCAGAATCTGAGAAAGATGATGGTAGGTTCCAGCTGAAGATATTTCCACCATCAGGGCAACCCAAGGCTGTGTGAGTGCAAGTAAGAGACAACCAGAAAGAAAGAGAGCTGTCACAATATTGATACCTGAGTATCACTCAGCAGAGAGCAGGAAGTTGGTAGAGTCAGGCTGAACTCTTCACCTGTTGCTCTCTAAAGCCACACAGTCTGCAGGACACAGCTCGTTCATCTTCCATTCTGACAGATGTTCTTCTGGCTGCTGCCCAGCAGAGTGTGCAAGTGGCCTGGTAAATCCACACCCTCATTGCCACATTGCCACTCCTGCCACCCTCAATGCCACTCCTGCTACAAGAAACACGACATCCTCCAGCAGGACCGCTCCCATGCCCCAGATCCCCTGAGCCACTCCACACAAATCACTCCCCGTGCGGCCAGGAGAGGGCGCTTTCAGGAGAGCAGGGCTATGAGTAAGTGCTGATGTAACTGTACGAGAAGCTGAAAGGAAAGCAGGCCTCTGGTTTTTTTAAAGAGTATTAATGAAAATACATATTTCAGACAAAATTATATAAATAAGTGTTGTGACAATCTTGTCAGTTCCTATTAACATATTTCATCTTCCTCCACTCTTTCACTGTCACTAATACCCATTCCCCCACTCTCTCATTGTCACTAATACCCATTCGCTCACACTCATTGTCACTAGTACCCCTTCCCCTCTCTTGTTGTCAATAATACCTATAACCCCATTCTCTCATTGTCGCTAATACCCATTCCCCCACTCTCTCATTGTCCATAATACCCATTCCCCCACTCTCTGATTGTCACTAATACCCCTTCCCTCCACTCTCTCACTGTCAATAATACCCCTTCCCCCCCACTCTCTCACTGTCAATAATACCCCTTCCCCAACTCTCTCACTGTCAATAATACCCCTTCCCCAACTCTCTCACTGTCAATAATACCCATTCCCCCATTCTCTCACTGTCAATAATACCTGTTCTCCCACTCTCACGTGCTTTCCCACTGCCCGGTTTCTCCTCAATCCCTCTCATTCTCCTACTCCTTTCCCCTGATCCTCACCTTCCCTTGTTCCACTCCCTCACCCTTGCCTTTATCTTCATCATCCTCTGCCTCTTCTTCCCTGTTCATTGAACTTCCCCCGTAACCCTGCACTGCACAACAGTTTCCTCCCTCTTCCACCTGGCTGTCTGTCTCACTTCCATTCTAACTTTACTTCAATGATGATTGTTGTACAGATTTGGAGAGTACACTAGACCGCAAGCAGCAGCTCCTGGACACCCTGAGGCAGAATCCAAAATTCATCAAACAGTTTCGCCCCATCCTGGAAGAGTCTTTACAGGAGAAGTTGGAAAGCATGGGCCTTAAAAAGGTAAAGGTGGGATTGATGAGATCAGTCTGAGAGCTGGCCTGGTGAATTGGTGAGGCATGTTCAAAGCTAGGTTAATGAAAAGGCTGTCATTGATGATAAAGAAAAATCAAAGCATTTCATACTGGAAATCTGAAATGTGTGCAGGGACTCTTAGGTACACTGGTGCTGGCTGAACTGCTGTTGTTCTCCATTAATTTCCAGTTAAATTTTTGACTCTCATTATGATGTTGCTGCAGAGTGTCAGGAGGTTTAATATTGATGTTGGGTGATGTCTGTGTGGACTTTACACGTTTTCTCTGTCACAGGGATCAGTGCTTGTTAAGTGCATTAATGGATGGTAAGTTGACACATGGCAGAAAAGTTGCTTGTGTTCTTCATCATGAGGAGAATAGTCACAGAGAACAGCATGATATTGATCATTTGGTAATAATATAGGGCATTTATTCCCCATTACAGACTTATCTGAAGGTAGAGGTCAAGGTTAGGGTAGGAGATTCAGAGGGGACCTGAGGAAGAATGTTTTCATCCACAGGGTGATTGCATTGATTAGACAAACAATATCCTGTATTCTGTCTTGGTATAAATCTGTAATGTGCTGTAATGGCTTCTCTGGAATGTTTCACTGGTGAGGTAACAGTTTCTCTGTAGTAGTAATATCTGGGTTAAGGCTAGAGAGAACAGGACTGTGGTATGCATGTTAGCCAATCGGAGATTGTTGCTTTGTCTTGTGTATCTGGAAGGATGTTGTTTCTGTGGCTTTTTTGTCAAGGAGAGATGACGCGTGTGGAGAGAGCTGGTAGACCACCGGACGGAGTGGACTCGGAGTGAGGGTCCGAAGGACAGTGACAATTGGAGGAGGTTGATTGTGAATGATTGATTTATCAATGAGCTTCAACTTTGTGTAACAGACTTTAATAAGACTGAGCCCTTTTTTTTCTTTTATTTAGTTTCTCTACTAAACATATAGTCAAAGTAAGAATTATAAAGCTTAATCGTTCAGTTGCATATTGTGTACTGTTTGTTATTTTGGGATACCGATTTGTAACAGGGTAACACCTTGTGCAACATCCTTCCAAACGAGATTTCTTAAGTTTGGCCAGGGTGGGGTTTCTTATCCCCTATATTAACCCGCTAGCCGAAGTGAGAGTTGCAATTGTGGGGGCTACGTTTGGGATTGATTCCGTTGGATTCCGTTGTGTGACTACCCTGAGCAATGAACCAGTGGGGCAGGTATTTGTACTCTGGATGAATTGTTAATTCCACTGTTAAAGTTGTGATTGGGGGTGGAGGTTTGATAAAACGGCTGTCGCAGCTCTCGTTTCAATGCGGACCAGCGCTGAGTAGTGGTAGCTGGGGGTGGAGATTTCAAAGACAGGGTTCTATCATTTCTGAGGAGTGAGCGGAAAGAGTGGTGGGATTTGGAATGTCCACGTCCCCCGGTGATGAGTGAGAATACTCCGCCCTTACCTCTCTGGCAAATAAATGGAAAAATGTCCAAAGTCCCACCTATGGCAGGCTCTGCCTGTTCTCTGGAATGACGCCCACCCCTAAAGGGGAGGAGCAGTATGAGACTTGGGTGGAGTGGACCTCTCAGTTGTCAGATGAGTGGCAGTGCTCTGACGATGAAAAGTGACAGAGATTGGTTGAAAGTTTGACTGGGCGGGCCGCTGACATTGTGAGAGCTGTCAGGTTGAAATCTCCCGTAGTGACAGCTGTCAATTACATTCAAGCACTGGGCAATGCTTTGGCCTGACCGGAAGCCCAGTGGAGCTCCTGGTGGGGTTTCAGAACATGCATCAGGAGAAGTGGGAGAAGCTTTCTGCTAAATTGCTTGCAGCACAGAGGAGTCATTCAGGTGGCTGAAGGGGATCAGTTAAGAATGGACCAGATAGCCAGGGGTGCCCAGTCCCATGACCTGATTGCTTGGGGTCTCCAACAGTCTCGTAAGACGCACCCCCCTCCATCTTCTAGTGAGCTGATCAGAGGTACGGGAAGAGGAGAACACAGTGGAGGTGCGGGAGGACTCAGTCAGCAGGGTGCAGTCCTTGGTAGTAGTCCCCTGTGGTGAAGTGACCACCTGGGGAGCAGTAGAGGAGATCGCGGCAGAGTGGAGACTGGAGATGTGTCATCTGTTATTAGTGGGTGTGACCCCCCCTCCATATGATTGAGCTGATTTTGGGGGACGGATCCCCCAAAGGGAAGAAAAATGCGGAGGGATGCTCAGGTACCTCAGCAGGGAGAGTCATTGGGAACCCAGTGAGGGAACGGCCTGGTGTCTCTGGGGGACCATGATCCCAGCAATGTACCAAGGAACCCCTGAAAGTGAAAGGCCCAATTCCTGAATGCTTAGTGGGACCATGCTCCAGTGTGTCGCTACGGATATTTATGCTGAAAGCCATACTCGACACTGGGTCGCAGGTCACGTTGTTATACGTTTGTTTTACAACCGGTATCTGAAGCATTTACCATTGACACCATTCAGGGCACTGGAGATCTGGGGGCTTAGTGCTGGTGATTATCCATGGATAATGGATACTTGTCAGTGAAGCTGGAGTCCTCAGAGGCCGATGTGGGAGTGTCTGGTGCTGGTTTGTCCGGACCCTGTTGAGAAGGGTGGCGTTTCAATTCTGGTGGGGACCAACACCCCTCTTGTGAAGAGGCTGGTGGGGGCCTGCAAGGAGAAGACTGATGAGAGCTTTCTGGGAACATTGTCCGTGCACCCAGTGTTTCGAGCTGCTTTTGAGGAAGTGTGTGGCTGCATTGAGCCGGATACCGAATTTAGATGAGGGACTGTGCTGTTCACCCAGTCGAAGCCGATGGTGGTACGGCCCTGGGAAGTAGCGAGAGTGATGGGGTCCTCCAAGTTTCCCAGAGTGCCTGAGGGTGAGGCCCTCTTAGTGGTTGAGGAGGAGTTGAGACCATGAGGAGGAGTTGGGATTTCTGGTTGGGCTACTGGTGAGGCCTGAATTGCAGAAGCCCTCAGTTGTACAGGAACGCAGGATGGCAGTGATTGTCCGGAACACTATGAAGAGGGAGGTTACCTTCAAGCGGGGGATGACCCTGGTGCATCTCTTCCCGGTGATGGTGATGCCTAGTGCCCCTGTGAGACAGACTGGGGGGAAACTATTGGAAAAAGAAGGAAAGTTGACCGCTGAATCATTCAACTTCGGTACTCCCGGTTCCTGTGGGTTGGAAGAGGAGGCCGGTAGAGAAGATATTGATGCTGGAAGGCGTCTTTTCCACTGACGAGTTTGATATGAGTTGTTCCAAGAGCATGCGTCACACTATTGTGGTGACTGAGGGTACCCCGTTCAGAGAAAGGCCGTGGTGACGGGCCCCTGCAATGCTGGAGGACTTACGGCAGCATTTGTGTAAGCTGAAGGAAGCTGGGATCATCACGGAGTCCTGAAGCCCTAATGTGTCTCCAATAGTAGTGGTCCAAAAGAAGAATGGGAAGGTACGGATGTGTGTGGTCTATAGGACTCTGAACAGGCACACCATCCCTGACCAGTATACGGTCCTGAGGATTGAAGACACGCTGGCCTGTCTGAGTGGTGCAAAGTGGTTCAGTGTGCTGGACTTGAGGAGTGGTTATTACCAGAGCCCCATGAGTGAGGCCGATAAAGAGAAAACGGCATGATGGAATCGATGGTTTTGTTGCAAAGTTTGCAGACAATATGAAGATAAGTGGAGGGGAAGGTGATTTTGTGGAAGTAGAGAGGCTAGAGAAGGACAGACAGATTGGGAGAATGGAAAAAGAAGAGGCTGATGAAATACGTTGCTGGGACGTGTATGATCATGCACTTCATAGAAGAAATAAAAGGGTTGAGTATTTTCTAAATGGAGAGAAAATACAAAGAACTGAGGTGCAAAGGGACTTGTGAGTCCTTCTGCAGGATCCTTTAAAGGTTGAGTCTGTGGTGAGGAAGGGAAATGGGATGTTAGCATTCATTTCAAGAGCACTGGAATAAAAAACGCAAGGGTGTAATGTTGGGATTTTAAGGCATTGGTGAGGCCTCACTTGGAGTATTGTGAACAGTTTTGAGCCCCTTGTCTTAGAAAGGATCTGCTGAAACTGGAGAGGGTTCAAAGGAGGTTCATGAAAATGATTCCAGGATTGAATGGCTTGTCATATGAAGAGCATTTGATGGCTCTGAGCCTGTATTCACTAAAATTTTGAAGAATGAGGAGTGACCTATTGAATGGTGAAGGGGGTTGATAGAGTAGAGGGACGTCCTTTTAGAACGGAGATGAGGAGGAATTTCTTTAGCCAGAGGGTGGTGAATCTGTGGAATTCATTGCCACAGGCAGCTGTGGAAGCCAGGTCTTTATGTACATTTAAGGCAGAGGTTGATAGATTGTAGATTATTCCGGGCATGAAGGGATACAGAGAGAAGACAAGATATTGGGACTGAGAGGATAATTGGATCAACCATGATGTAATGGTGGAGCAGACTCGATGGGACAAATAGCCTAATTCCCCTCCTATGTCTTATGGTCTTATATAATTCCGATTAAGGAAGGTTGTGTCTGATGAGATTGATTGAAATTTTTGAGGACACAGCAAGAAAGGACAGAGAGGGTATTGTTTTTGATGCAAGTTCTTAGCAAGACTTTTGACAGGACATGGACCTGAGTTGAATAAGGGTGTGTTTGAGTTTATCCTTTGTGTGTAATTAGACTGCATTTACTCTGCACAGTCTCAGAGCCTATAGTTGTCCAAAGAGTAACTCGGAGGGTCAGCCCTGTTTTTGAGCGTAATGCTGCAATGGGAGTTTCATTTTCCTCCAACTCCCTCTCCTCACCTCGTTCACCTTTAACACAGACACTCTGGGTTCTTCTGCAGGGTTCAAAAGGAATCCCAGCTCAGACCATGAAGAACATGAGCTTGACAGTGGAGAAACAACGCGAGAGCAAGGCCAAGCACTTCCATGAGTTCACCAGCCTCCGCAAGCACTTTGCAAAGATCGTCATTGAGAAGGTTAAAGAGAAGCAACACAGTGAAGGTTACACCTCCCCCCCACTTCAGTCAGGTAAAGGTGTGTGTGAGCAAGGTGACCCATTTCACTGTTGTCTTTGGCCACACAACTATTTCCTGTCCTGTTCTGTCTGTTGTGTGCATTTGGGTGGACCTATGTTTTGTTTGGAGTTCTTCTCTGGAGACCTGTTTCCCACCTTGGTATCATCTGTGCTCTCTGGGTCACTGTTTCCTCTTCATTGTAACTGTGGTCCTGCTGGGGATGCTGAACTGAAAAACTATTTTGGTTTCCCCGCCCTCACAGAAACCAATTCAATTCTCTCTACTTGCTATCAAAAATGGTTACGAGCAATGGATGCAGCAAAGCTACTGGGACTAGGTAGCATTCCAGCTATAGAGTTGAAGATCTGCACTCCAGAACTAGCTGTGCTTCTAGCCAAGCTGTTCCAGCAGCTGCCATAATGGAATGTTGCCCAGAGAGGGTCTTTTCACAAAATGGACGAGTCTAATCCAGTTAATTACTGCCATAACAGTCCACTCTCAGTGGTCAGCAAAATGAAGGAAGGTGCTGTTGTGGTTTCAGTTGGACGGTACTTGTTCACCGGCCATCTACTCGGGAACCCCTAGACCCAGACCTCATCACAGCCTTGCTCCAAAGTTGGATTCCAGAAGAGGGGTGAGAGTGACTGCATTCAGTGTCAAGGCAGCATTTGACCAAGTGTGGAATCAAAGAGTCCTGTTAAAAGTGGACATCAAAGGGAAAACTGGCCAGTGGTATTACTTGGATAAAGGAAGATAGTCATCGTTTTAAGAGGTTGGTCATCCAAACCCAAGGAGTCAGAGCAAGAGCTTCTTAGTGTCTGGGCCCAACCACCTTCAGCTCTTTTATCATTGACCTTTCTTTCATCGTAAGGTCAGAAGTGGGATGTTTACACAATGTTCAATTCAATTCTCAACTCTTCAGCCAATGGAGCAGCCAATGCCTGTATTCAGCAGGGCTGAGACAATATTAATGAGTGGGCTGATTAACATTCAAGCCACAGATGTGCCAGGCATTGAGCATCTCCAGCTTTTCATTTTTCCTTGCCATTGCCAAGCTTCCACACCATCAACATCCTGAGGGTTATGACTGATCAGAAGCTCGACTGATTTCTAAGCATTCTAAACACCAACTATATTCACCAGTCCTTCCCGTTCTCTTCTCCAAAACTGTGGAAACTAGGGGCCATTTTAATCTCTTAAAGCTAACATCGATGGATTTTGTTAGCTAAGGTTTTTGAACAGGGTAGACTATAGGCACATTATATCAAGAAATTTCTGGGAGTGCTGGGTATCCAAGATGGGTTAAATATTGTGTATAAGCTATGATTTATTGAGGTGATGAAACAGACGTCTACTGGTCTGTCTATAACACTCTGCTCTTTTAATTACAGCGCGGAGACGCACCAGCTCATCACCGAAACCAGTGGCTAACAGCAAGCGCCCTAGGGCTGTCCTGTCAAAACCGTCTCGTGTGATTGACCCAAAGGTCTATCAGACTGAAACACCCAAGCCTGCTGCACAGCACTCAACTGCCAGTCCTTCCCATTCAGCTGCACTCAGCACCAGGTATGACTCTCCAGCTCCACTGTCACCCAACGAAGGACGCTTGGGGATCGTTTTCCCAGCTTCTCAACACAGTCCAGAGCAGACAGTTTAACTGTTTCATTCCCTTGAACCCAGTGGTGTGAATTTTCATCCTATTCAGCGGTTTGAGTACATACTCTGGCCTGAAACTTCAATGCATTTCGCAAATGGCTGCCTCCCCTTTCTGTGGTGGTTTCCATCTGTCTAGCATTCATGGGAGATACAGATGCCTATTCAGTCATCCAAGATGGTCCTCTGCCACAGTGTCGCTTCCTTGTATCCCATTTTCCCCAATCTCCAGACTTCTGTGGGTCTCCATCTTGAGTAGCTGAGCCTCCAGAGCCCTCCTGTGTAAGGAATTCCACGGATTCACTGAAATTTCCTCTCAAGTCTAGAATGGCAGATTGCTACTGTAACCTCCACTAATTGCCACAGTAAGAGGAAATATCTATGCTGCAATGCCCTTGTGAATATGAATGCCCTTGCCTACTGTCGGGCACGGAGTGACCTAGCACAACTGGAGCCCCAGGTTTTCTGCGTGGATGGATCAGTTTATTGATACAACATTCCTGAATGTAGTCACAGAACAGGAGGCGGGTGACAGGTTGCCACACTGTATTTTGCAGCTGAATGTTCTTCCCTTTTCTTCCCTTCCTGCAGCACACCTCCGTTCTCTTCTGACGATGAGTCCATTGTGGACAGCGCCTATGTCACCAGTGTGGGTGTCAAGGATGCACCAAAAGTTAACGTCATCCTGTCTAGGCAGAAGCAGAAGCAGGCTACTATGAGTGACGATGACAACTGGTCAGACACGGACGTCTCGACTGGGGCCCCAAGTCCACTTGCAGCCCCCACAGTCCGCAGCCCACCAGGTATTCTGCTGCCACGTGCCTATTGATGCTTCCTTTGAAAATCCTTCCTACCTACCCTTGTAGGATTTTGTGCAGATGTACATTCAGCGGCCACTTTATTGGGCACATTCTGTACCTATTAAACTGGCCGCTGAGTGTATGTCCGTGGTCTTCTGCTGCTGTAGCCCATGTTCAATGTGTCGTGCGTTCAGAGATGCTTGTCTGCTCACCGCTGTTGTAACAAGTGGTTATTTGAGTTGCTGTCGCTTTCCTGTCAGCGTGAACCAGTCTGGCCATTTTCCTCTGATCATTAACAAGGTGTTTTTGCCCACAGAACTGCCGCTGACTGAATGTTTTTTGTTTCTACACCATTTTTTGTAAACTCTGGGGACTGCTGTGTATATTAATCCCAAGAAATCAGTATTTCTGTGATACTCCAAAACCCAGACACCAACAATCATTCCACCGTCGAAGTCACTTAGATCGTGTTCCTTCCCCATTCTGATGCTTGGTCTGAACTACAATTGAACTTCTTGTAACAATGGAGGAACTCAGCAGGCCAGGCAGCATCTATGGAAAAGAGTACAGTTGACATTTTGGGAGAGACTCTTAAGCAGGACCGGATTAAAAAAGATGAGGAGTAGAGTTAAGAAGTGGGGCTTGCTGAGGTCCTCCAGCATTTTGTGTGTGTTTTGCCGGATTTTCTCTTGTCTGTAACCAAACTGCTCGATGGTGTCTGCATGCTTTTATCCATTGTTGCTATCACATGATTGGTTGATTAGATATTTGCATTGTGTACCTAATAAAGTGGCCACTGAGCGTATTACCTTGCTGAGTCTAGATGGCTGTGAAATAAGTATAACTTGTGGGAGACCAGTGGCTGTTCCCCAGTGAATATCTGAAATAGAACATCACTTCCTGCTGACTCACTAAGCTCTGGAGACTGGTGCGTTATTGGAATGGGCATATTACTGGCCTAGTGATCCAAAAGATTGGATTAACAATCTAAAGATTGTGAGATAAGTTCCCAGCATGGACCTCTGAGGGTTTGAATTCAATATATTAAAAAATGAATTTGGCGATGTAAAACTAGTCTCAGTGAAAGAGCAGCTCTGTGGCAGGCCCAGTAAACTGCTGCTTCACGGCGCTAGAAACCTGGGTTCAATCCTGACCCCTGGTGCCCCTAATTCCTTTAACATAGAAGAAATTTTGTGAATATGCACAGAGCCTCCTCTGTGCATAATATACCTTTAGGTAGTGAATTCCATACGTTTGCTAACTGCTGGGTGCCAAAATAAAAAAAAAATCTTATGGCTGTGCTGAATATCTAACTCCTTATTTTGAAACTGATCCATGGTTCTAGACATCCTAGCCAGGGGAATCATTTTACCCACACAGATCCCAGTTTTGAACTTTCACCTTAAAGTTTGTCTTCTAGTTTTGGAAGGTCCTACTGTGTGTATAGGCTCTGGCTATCTACCCATCTATGCCTCTTTTATGTCACTTCTCAGCCTCCTTTGCTGCAGGGAAAATAAACCTAGCCTATCCAGTATCTCATGATAATTCAAACCTTTCAATCTTGAAACATGATTGTGAATCTTTTCTGCACCCTCTCTCGTTTATTACATCCTTTTTGTTTCCTAAATAATTCCTGAGTCTATCCTGTCAAGTCCTGCAAGATTTTTTTATATCTCCATAAGAACCCCTCTAACTGTTCTATACCTGAGGGAGTATAGGCCCAGTGTTCTTAATCTCTCTTCAAAGGACAGCGCTGTCTGCTCATCAAGTCATTCTAGTGACTCCTTGCTGCGTTCCTTCCATGCGTATATCCTTCCTCAGATAGGGACACCAGACCTGTGCCTCTGGGCTCTTTGTAATTCGAGCAAGGAATTTCTGCTCTTACATCCACAACCACTTGCAATAAAGACCAACCTAAAGTTTGTCTTCCTCTTTCGTAACACAAACCGCATGTTAAATTGGACAATCCCTCTGAACACCAACACTTTCAACCTCTCACATATAGGCAATGATCATGATGGTGCCAGTGGCGATCCCATTAATTCATGTACGTTGACAATGTCACAAATGCCTTCTGTGTCTGAGGTGTTATTTTCTCTGCTGTTTTCTAGGGACTATGGTTCAAAGTTTGGCTAGGACTTTAGAGAATCAGCTGAGTTCTTCGGCGAAGAAACCCATTGGGGGTGTTAAACTCCTGCCTGCAGCACAGGCTGCCCTTCGAACCTCCCCAAAGAACAGCACCATGGTGACGAAGTTGCAGGTATTTGCTCGATTTTTACACCTCTGACACACACTGCAGTCCAGTGTACTTAATCAGGCCACTGTCAGGTTGGGGCCAACCTTCCAGCTTAGGGCTTTGTGCCTCAGCTGATCCAACAGGATGATCACTAAGTTAAAACAGAAGTCAAAACAAGTTAATGTTCATGACTGTCCTTCAGAACGGGTAAAAGAAGCTAGTTTTGTTGCAGGATACGTGGAGGGTGAAAGGTGTGGTAAAACCAAGGGAATATCTCTCACAGGGTTGAGACCAAATCTCCTTCTTTGCCCATGTTGAATGTTACTAATAGTTTATTTTCTCAATCAGAACTGTGAATGGTCTAGAAAACCTCTATCCTAACGTTTTCAACTTTGTATTTTCTACCAAGTATCCATTTTAACCCTTCTGCTCCGTGTCCAAATGTCTTGGCAAACTCCCAAACACCTGGAACTGCACATTAGCTGAGGTATAAGCAATATTTTATCCATATTTCTCTGAGCTTTATTGTTGTGAATCTAGTAATGAAGCTAAAAGAGATAGCTCTTTCAACAGACCTTCCCATTTGCCTACTACTGTAAAGTCTGCTTTTTACCGAGAGCTTCTCACCTTGAACACCTCATACATCTTTTCCCAACATACTGTAGTTACATAGAAAGAGGCCTTTTGGCGCAACCAATTTTCCTTCCCGCCTATTCTCTCCAAACTTCCATCAATTGTCCCAAGATTTTAGCACTCATCGCACACTGGTGACAGTTTGCTGTGGCCAATTACCTGCACATTCTGAGATGTGGAACGAATGTAGAGCATCCAGAGGAAACGCACTTGGTTATAGCGAGGACATGTAGACTCTACACAGACAGCAATGGAGGTCAGTCCCTGCAACTGTGAGCAGCTGCTATATGAGTTAGACTACAGCGCCACCCCAGACATCATGTCTGAGAACACTGCTCTAACCTCAAATCCAGCTGTGAATGTTGACATTGTGGATAGGTGATTAGATATTGTCACTGCTGAGGTTTAGAATTTCATTGGGGATACCATCTACACCAAGGTCCTGTTATTTTTGAATTGAAAGTTGATTCCCCAATCTTTAGTATGTCATGACTGACAGTAAGGCTTGGTACTGAAAATTAAGGGTGTTCAAGTCAAAGAGGTGAGCTACTCTGATTGCACTCCAGAGCGTAACTGCCACTCCTGACTATTCTATTCAGCTTTACTGCCACTCCTGACTATTCTAGACAGCCGTGCTGCCACTCCTTACTATTGTATTCAGCCTTACTGCCACTGCTGACTATTCTAGACGGCCTTACTGCCACTCCTCACTATTCTAGACGGTCTTACTGCCACTGCTGACCATTCTAGACAGCATTACTGCCACTCCTGACTATCCTAGATAGACTTACTGCGACTGCTGACTATTCTAGACAGCCTTACTGCCACTCCTGACTATTCTATTCAGCTTTACTGCCACTCCTGACTATTCTAGACAGCCGTGCTGCCACTCCTTACTATTGTATTCAGCCTTACTGCCACTGCTGACTATTCTAGACGGCCTTACTGCCACTCCTCACTATTCTAGACGGTCTTACTGCCACTGCTGACCATTCTAGACAGCATTACTGCCACTCCTGACTATCCTAGATAGACTTACTGCGACTGCTGACTATTCTAGACAGCCTTACTGCCACTCCTGACTACTCTAGACTACGTAACTTCCACTCCTGACAATCCTAGACAGCATTACTGCCACTCCTCACAATCTTAGACAGCGTAACTGCCACTCCTTACTATTGTATTCAGCCTTACTGCCACTGCTGACTATTCTAGACAGCGTAACCTCCACTCTTGTGTATCCTAGACAGCATTACTGCCTCTCTTGACTATTCTAGACAGCATTACTTCCACTCCTGAGTACTCTAGACATCCTTACTGCCACTCCTGTCTATCCTAGACAGCCTTACTGCCACTCCTGACTATTCTAGACACCCTTACTGCCTCTCCTGACAATTCTAGACAGCCGTACTACTAGTCGTTGTTATTCTGGACAGCCGTTATGCCGCTCCTTACTATTGTAGACAGCCTTACTGCCACTCCTGACTATTCTAGACAGTCGTACTGCCAGTCGTTAGTATTCTAGACAGATGTTATGCCACTCCTTACTATTCTAGTCAGCCTTAGTGCCACTCCTGAGTACTCTATTCAGCCTTTCTGCCACTCCTGACTATCCTAGAGAGCCTCACTGCAGCTCCTAACTATTCTAGACAGCCTTACTGACACTCCTGACTATTCTAGACAGCCTTACTGCCACTCCTGACTATTCTAGACAGCCGTACTGCCAGTTGTTAGTATTCTAGACAGATGTTATGCCACTCCTTACTATTCTAGTCAGCCTTAATGCCACTCCTGACTATCCTAGAGAACCTCACTGCAGCTCCTGACTATTCTAGACAGCCTTACTGCCACTCCTGACTATTCTAGATGGCCTTACTGCCCCTCCTGATTTTTCTAGATGGCCTTACTGCCACTCCTGACTATTCTAGACAGTCGTACTGCCAGTTGTTGGTATTCTAGACAGATGTTATGCCACTCCTTACTATTCTAGTCAGCCTTCTCCTGACTATCCTAGAGAGCCTCACTGCAGCTCCTGACTATTCTAGACAGCCTTACTGCCACTCCTGATTATTCTAGATGGCCTTACTGTCACTCCTGACTATTCTAGATGGCCTTACTGCCATTCCTGATTATTCTAGGTGGCCTTACTGCCGCTCCTGACTTTTCTAGACAGCCTTACTGCCGCTCCTGACTATCCTAGACAGCCTTACTGCAGCTCCTGACTATTCTAGACAGCCTTACTGCCATTCCTGATTATTCTAGATGGCCTTACTGCCGCTCCTGACTATTCCAGACAGCCTTACTGCCACTCCTGATTATTCTGGATGGCCTTACTGCCACTTCTGACTATCCTGGACTGCCTTACTGCCCCTCCACACTATCCTAGACGGCCTTACTGCCACTCCGACTATTCTGGACAGCGTTACTGCCACAACTGCCTCTTCTAGTCAGCATAATTGCCACACCTGACTGTTCTAGACAGTGTTACTGCCACTCGTGACTATTCTAGATAGCCTTACTGCCACTCGTGACTATTCTAGACAGCGTAACATCCACTGATGACCATCCTAAACAGCATTACTGGCACTCCTGGCAATTCTAGACAGACATACTGCCTGTCCTGACTATACTAGATGGCCTTACTGCCACTCCTGACTATTCTAGTCAGCATAACTGCCACACCTGACTATTTTAGATAGCGTTACTGCCACTCGTGACTATTCTAGACACCCTTACTGCCTCTCCTGACAATTCTAGACAGCCGTACTGCCAGTTGTTACTGTTCTGGACAGCCATTATGCCGCTCCTTACTATTCTAGACAGCCTTACTGCCGCTCATGACTATTCTAGACAGCCGTACTGCCAGTCGTTAGTATTCTAGACAGATTTTATGCCACTCCTTACTATTCTAGTCAGCCTTTCTGCCACTCTTGACTATCCTAGAGAGCCTCACTGCAGCTCCTGACTATTCTAGATGGCCTTACTGCCACTCCTGACTATTCTAGATGGCCTTACTGCCTCTCCTGATTGTTCTGGATGGCCTTACTGCCACTTCTGACTATCCTGGACTGCCTTACTGCCCCTCCACACTATCCTAAACGGCCTTTCTGCCACTCCGACTATTCTGGACAGCGTTACTGCCACAACTGCCTCTTCTAGTCAGCATAATTGCCACACCTGACTGTTCTAGACAGTGTTACTGCCACTCGTGACTATTCTAGATAGCCTTACTGCCACTCGTGACTATTCTAGACAGCGTAACATCCACTGATGACCATCCTAAACAGCATTACTGGCACTCCTAACAATTCTAGACAGACATACTGCCTGTCCTGACTATACTAGATGGCCTTACTTCCACGCTTGACTATTCTATACAGCCTTACTGAATCTCCTGACTCTTCTAGACGGCCTTACTGCCACTCCTGACTATTCTAGACAGCTTTACTGCCACTCCTGACTATCCTGGACTGCCTTACTGCCACTCCTTACTAAGCTGGACAACGTTACTGCCACTGCTGACTATTCTAGACAGCCTTACTGCCACTCCTGTCTATCCTGGACAGCATTGCTGCCACTCTGACTGTTCTGGACTGCATTACTGGCACTCCAACTGTCTGGACAGCATTACTGCCACTCCTGACTATCCTGGACAGCATTACTGCCACTCCGACTGTCTGGACATCATTACTGTCACTCCTACTGTCTAGACAGCATTACTGCCACTCCTACTGTCTAGACAGCATTACTGCCACTCCGACTGTCTAGACAGCATTACTACCACTCCTACTGTCTAGACAGCATTACTGCCACTCCGACTGTCTGGACAGCATTACTGCCACTCCTACTGTCTAGACAGCATTACTGCCACTCCTACTGTCTAGACAGCATTACTGCCACTCCGACTGTCTGGACAGCATTACTGCCCTCCTACTGTCTAGACAGCATTACTGCCACTGCAACTATTCTGGGCAGCATTACTGCAACAACTGCCTCTTCTAGTCAGCATAATTGCCACACCTGACTGTTCTAGACAGCGTTACTGCCACTCATGACTATCCTTGACACTCTTTCTGCCACTCGTGACTATTCTAGACAGCCTTACTTCCACTCCTGACTATTCTAGACAGCGTAACATCCACTGATGACCATCCTAACCAGCATTACTGGCACTCCTGACAATTCTAGACAGACTTACTGCCTGTCCTGACTATACTAGATGGCCTTACTGCCACTCCTGACTATTCTAGATGGCCTTACCTCCACTCTTGACTATTCTATACAGCCTTACTGCCACTCCTGACTATTCTAGACAGCCTTACTGCCTCTCCTCTGTATTCTAGACGGCTTTACTGCCACACCTGACTCTTCTAGTCAGCATAACTGCCACACCTGACTGTTCTAGACAGTGTTACTGCCACTCGTGACTATTCTAGATAGCCTTACTGCCACTCGTGACTATTCTAGACAGCGTAACATCCACTGATGACCATCCTAAACAGCATTACTGGCACTCCTGACAATTCTAGACAGACATACTGCCTGTCCTGACTATACTAGATGGCCTTACTGCCACTCCTGACAATTCTAGACAGACATACTGCCACTCCTGACTATTCTAGATGGCCTTACTGCCACTCCTGACTATTCTAGACAGCCTTACTGCGTCTCCTGACTATCCTAGACAGCCTTACTGCCACTCCTGTGTATTCTGGATGGCCTTAATGCCACACCTTAATTCTAGACGGCCTTACTGAAACTGCTGACTATCCTAGAGAGCCGTACTGCCTGTCGTTGCTATTCTGGAAAGCCATTATGCTGCTCCTTACTATTCTAGACAGCCGTACTGCCAGTCGTTAGTATTCTAGACAGATTTTATGCCACTCCTTACTATTCTAGTCAGCCTTTCTGCCACTCCTGACTATCCTAGATGGCCTTACTGCCACTCCTGACTATTCTAGACAGCCTTACTGCCACTCCGGACTATTCTAGATGGCCTTACTGCCACTCCTGACTATCCTAGACAGCCTTACTGCCGCTCCTGACTATTCTAGACAGCCTTACTGCCGCTCCTGACTATTTTAGATGGCCGTACTGCCAGTCGTTAGTATTCTAGATAGATTTTATGCCACTCCTTACTATTCTAGTCAGACTTTCTGCCACTCTTGACTATCCTAGAGAGCCTCACTGCAGCTCCTGACTATTCTAGACTGCCTTACTGCCACTGCTGACTATTCTAGAGAGCATAATTGCCACTGCTGACCATACTCGACGGCCTTAGAACCACTTCTCACTATTCTAGACAGCATAATTGCCACACCTGACTATTCTAGACAGCCTTCCCTCCACTCCTGCTTATCCTGCCTATTCTAGATGGCCTTACTGCCACTCCTGACTATTCTAGACAACCTTACTGCCTCTCCTGACTATTCTAGACAACCTTACTGCCTCTCCTGACTATTCTAGACAGTCTTACTGCCACACCTGACTCTTCTAGTCAGCATAACTGCCACGCCTGACTGTTCTAGACAGCATTATTGCTACTCCTGACTATTCTAGGTGGCCTTACTGCCACTCCTGGGTATTCTAGACTGCATAATTGCCACTCCTGACTATTCTAGACAGCCTTACTGCCTCTCCTGACTATCCTAGACAGATTTATTGCCAGTCTTGACTATTCTAGTCAGCATAACTGCTACTACTGACTAGCTGAGAGAGCCTTCCCTCCACTCCTGACTAATCTAGACGGCCTTACTGCCACTCAGGACTATTCTATTCTGCGTTACCGCCAGTCCTGACTATTCTATTCAGCTTTACTGCCACACCTGACTGTCCTAGACAGCCTTCCCTCCACTCCTGATTATTCTAGATGGCATTACTGCCACTCCTGACTATTCAAGACAGCCTTACTGCCACTCCTGTGTATTCTGGATGGCCTTAATGCCACACCTTAATTCTAGACGGCCTTACTGAAACTCCTGTCTATCCTAGAGAGCCTCACTGCAGCTCCTGACTATTCTAGACGGCCTTACTGCCACTCCTGACAATCCTAGACAGCCGTACTGCCTGTCGTTACTATTCTGGAAAGCCATTATGCTGCTCCTTACTATTCTAGACAGCCTTACTGCCACTCCTGACTATTCTAGGCAGACTTACTGCCGATCCGGACTATTCTAGAGAGCCTTACTGCTGCTCCTGACTATTCTAGACAGCATTACTGCCGCTCATGACTATTCTAGACAGCCGTACTGCCAGTCGTTAGTATTCTAGACAGATTTTATGCCACTCCTTACTATTCTAGTCAGCCTTTCTGCCACTCTTGACTATCCTAGATGGCCTAACTGCCACTCCTGACTATTCTACACACGTAACTTCCACTGTTGACTATCCTAAACAGCATTACTGGCACTCCTGACAATTCTAGACTGCTTTCCTTCCACTCCTGACTATTCTAGACGGCCTTACTGCCACTCATGTCTATTCTTGACAACTTTAATGCCACACCTTAATTCTAGCCGGCCTTACAGCCACTCCTGACTATTCTAGACAGCTTTACTGCCACTTCTGACTATTCTGGACAGCCTTACTGCCGCTCCTGACTATTCTAGATGGCCTTACTGCCACTCCTGATTATTCTGGATGGCCTTACTGCCACTCCTGATTATTCTAGATGGCCTTACTGCCACTCCTGACTATTCTAGATGGCCTTACTGCCTCTCCTGATTGTTCTGGATGGCCTTACTGCCACTTCTGACTATCCTGGACTGCCTTACTGCCCCTCCACACTATCCTAAACGGCCTTTCTGCCACTCCGACTATTCTGGACAGCGTTACTGCCACAACTGCCTCTTCTAGTCAGCATAATTGCCACACCTGACTGTTCTAGACAGTGTTACTGCCACTCGTGACTATTCTAGATGGCCTTCCCTCCACTCCTGACTATTCTAGACAGCCTTACTGCGTCTCCTGACTATCCTAGACAGCCTTACTGCCACTCCTGTGTATTCTGGATGGCCTTAATGCCACACCTTAATTCTAGACGGCCTTACTGAAACTGCTGACTATCCTAGAGAGCCTCACTGCAGCTCCTGACTATTCTAGACGGCCTTACTGTCTCTGCTAACTTATCTAGACGGCCTTACTGCCACTCCTGACAATCCTAGACAGCCGTACTGCCTGTCGTTACTATTCTGGAAAGCCATTATGCTGCTCCTTACTATTCTAGACAGCCGTACTGCCAGTCGTTAGTATTCTAGACAGATTTTATGCCACTCCTTACTATTCTAGTCAGCCTTTCTGCCACTCCTGACTATCCTAGAGAGCCTCACTGCAGCTCCTGACTATTCTAGACAGCCTTACTGCCACTCCTGACTATTCTAGATGGCCTTACTGCCACTCCTGACTATCCTAGACAGCCTTACTGCCGCTCCTGACTATTCTAGACAGCCTTACTGCCGCTCCTGACTATTTTAGATGGCCGTACTGCCAGTCGTTAGTATTCTAGATAGATTTTATGCCACTCCTTACTATTCTAGTCAGACTTTCTGCCACTCTTGACTATCCTAGAGAGCCTCACTGCAGCTCCTGACTATTCTAGACTGCCTTACTGCCACTGCTGACTATTCTAGAGAGCATAATTGCCACTGCTGACCATACTCGACGGCCTTAGAACCACTTCTCACTATTCTAGACAGCATAATTGCCACACCTGACTATTCTAGACAGCCTTCCCTCCACTCCTGCTTATTCTGCCTATTCTAGATGGCCTTACTGCCACTCCTGACTATTCTAGACAACCTTACTGCCTCTCCTGACTATTCTAGACAACCTTACTGCCTCTCCTGACTATTCTAGACAGTCTTACTGCCACACCTGACTCTTCTAGTCAGCATAACTGCCACGCCTGACTGTTCTAGACAGCATTATTGCTACTCCTGACTATTCTAGGCGGCCTTACTGCCACTCCTGGGTATTCTAGACTGCATAATTGCCACTCCTGACTATTCTAGACAGCCTTACTGCCTCTCCTGACTATCCTAGACAGATTTATTGCCAGTCTTGACTATTCTAGTCAGCATAACTGCTACTACTGACTAGCTGAGAGAGCCTTCCCTCCACTCCTGACTAATCTAGACGGCCTTACTGCCACTCAGGGCTATTCTATTCTGCGTTACCGCCAGTCCTGACTATTCTATTCAGCTTTACTGCCACACCTGACTGTCCTAGACAGCCTTCCCTCCACTCCTGATTATTCTAGATGGCATTACTGCCACTCCTGACTATTCAAGACAGCCTTACTGCCACTCCTGTGTATTCTGGATGGCCTTAATGCCACACCTTAATTCTAGACGGCCTTACTGAAACTCCTGTCTATCCTAGAGAGCCTCACTGCAGCTCCTGACTATTCTAGACGGCCTTACTGCCACTCCTGACAATCCTAGACAGCCGTACTGCCTGTCGTTACTATTCTGGAAAGCCATTATGCTGCTCCTTACTATTCTAGACAGCCTTACTGCCACTCCTGACTATTCTAGACAGCCGTACTGCCAGTCGTTAGTATTCTAGACAGATTTTATGCCACTCCTTACTCTTCTAGTCAGCCTTTCTACCACTCCTGACTATCCTAGAGAGCCTTACTGCCACACCTGATTATTCTAGATGGCCTTACTGCCACTCCGACTGTCTGGACAACATTATTGCCACTCCGACTGTCTGGACAGCATTACAGCCACTCCGACTGTCTGGACAGCATTACTGCCACTCCGACTGTCTGGACAGCATTACAGCCACTCCAACTGTCTGGACAGCATTACTGCCACTCCGAATGTCTGGACAGCCTTACTGCCACTCCGACTGTCTGGACAACATTATTGCCACTCCGACTGTCTGGACAGCATTACAGCCACTCCGACTGTCTGGACAGCATTACTGCCACTCCTGGCTATCCTGGACAGCATTACTGCCACTCTGACTGTCTGGACATCATTACTGCCACTCCGACTGTCTGGACAGCATTACTAGCACTCTGACTGTCTGGACAACATTACTGGCACTCTGACTGTCTGGACAGCATTACAGCCACTCCGACTGTCTGGACAACATTACTGGCACTCTGACTGTCTGGACAGCATTACTGCCACTCCGACTGTCTGGACAACATTACTGCCACTCCGACTGTCTGGACAGCATTACAGCCACTCCGACTGTCTGGACAACATTACAGCCACTCCGACTATTCTGGACAGCATTACTGTCACTCCGACTGTCTGGACAGCATTACTGCCACTCCGACTGTCTGGACAGCATTACTGCCACTCCGACTGTCTGGACAGCATTACTGCCACTCCGACTGTCTGGACAACATTACTGCCACTCCGACTGTCTGGACAACATTACTGCCACTCCGACTGTCTGGACAGCCTTACTGCCACTCCGACTGTCTGGACAACATTACTGCCACTCCGACTGTCTGGACAGCCTTACTGCCACTCCACTCTATCCTAGAAGGCCTTACTGCCACTCCGACTATTCTAGAGAGCATAATTGCAACTGCTGACCATTCTCGACGGCCTTAGAACCTCTTCTGACTATTCTGGACAGCATTACTGCCACTCCGACTATTCTAGACAGCCTTACTGCCACTCGTGGCTATCCTGGACAGCATTACTGCCACTCCTGACTATCCTGGACAGCATTACAGCCACTCCGACTGTCTGGACAACATTACTGGCACTCTGACTGTCTGGACAGCATTACTGCCACTCCAACTGTCTGGACAGCATTACTGCCACTCCGACTGTCTGGACAGCATTACAGCCACTCCGACTGTCTGGACAGCATTTCAGCCACTCCAACTGTCTGGACAGCATTACTAGCACTCTGACTGTCTGGACAACATTACTGGCACTCTGACTGTCTGGACAGCATTACAGCCACTCCGACTGTCTGGACAACATTACTGGCACTCTGACTGTCTGGACAGCATTACTGCCACTCCGACTGTCTGGACAACATTACTGCCACTCCGACTGTCTGGACAGCATTACAGCCACTCCGACTGTCTGGACAACATTACAGCCACTCCGACTATTCTGGACAGCATTACTGTCACTCCGACTGTCTGGACAGCATTACTGCCACTCCGACTGTCTGGACAGCATTACTGCCACTCCGACTGTCTGGACAGCATTACTGCCACTCCGACTGTCTGGACAACATTACTGCCACTCCGACTGTCTGGACAACATTACTGCCACTCCGACTGTCTGGACAGCCTTACTGCCACTCCGACTGTCTGGACAACATTACTGCCACTCCGACTGTCTGGACAGCCTTACTGCCACTCCACTCTATCCTAGAAGGCCTTACTGCCACTCCGACTATTCTAGAGAGCATAATTGCAACTGCTGACCATTCTCGACGGCCTTAGAACCTCTTCTGACTATTCTGGACAGCATTACTGCCACTCCGACTATTCTAGACAGCCTTACTGCCACTCGTGGCTATCCTGGACAGCATTACTGCCACTCCTGACTATCCTGGACAGCATTACAGCCACTCCGACTGTCTGGACAACATTACTGGCACTCTGACTGTCTGGACAGCATTACTGCCACTCCAACTGTCTGGACAGCATTACTGCCACTCCGACTGTCTGGACAGCATTACAGCCACTCCGACTGTCTGGACAGCATTTCAGCCACTCCAACTGTCTGGACAGCATTACAGCCACTCCGACTGTCTGGACAGCATTACAGCCACTCCGACTGTCTGGACAGCATTACTGCCACTCTGACTGTCTGGACAGCATTACTGCCACTCTGACTGTCTGGACAGCATTACTGCCACTCCGACTGTCTGGACAGCATTACTGCCACTCCGACTGTCTGGACAGCATTACAGCCACTCCGACTGTCTGGACAACATTACTGCCACTCCGACTGTCTGGACAGCCTTACTGCCACTCCTGGCTATCCTGGACAGCATTACAGCCACTCCGACTGTCTGGACAGCATTACTGCCACTCCGACTGTCTGGACAGCATTACAGCCACTCCGACTGTCTGGACAACATTACAGCCACTCTGACTGTCTGGACAGCCTTACTGCCACTCCGACTGTCTGGACAACATTATTGCCACTCCGACTGTCTGGACAGCATTACAGCCACTCCGACTGTCTGGACAGCATTACTGCCACTCCGACTGTCTGGACAGCATTACAGCCACTCCGACTGTCTGGACAGCATTACTGCCACTCCGACTGTCTGGACAGCCTTACTGCCACTCCGACTGTCTGGACAACATTATTGCCACTCCGACTGTCTGGACAGCATTACAGCCACTCCGACTGTCTGGACAGCATTACTGCCACTCCTGACTATCCTGGACAGCATTACTGCCACTCCGACTGTCTGGACAGCATTACTGCCACTCCGACTGTCTGGACAACATTACTGGCACTCTGACTGTCTGGACAGCATTACTGCCACTCCGACTGTCTGGACAACATTACTGCCACTCCGACTGTCTGGACAGCATTACAGCCACTCCGACTGTCTGGACAACATTACAGCCACTCTGACTATTCTGGACAGCATTACTGTCACTCCGACTGTCTGGACAGCATTACTGCCACTCCGACTGTCTGGACAGCATTACTGCCACTCCGACTGTCTGGACAGCATTACTGCCACTCCGACTGTCTGGACAACATTACTGCCACTCCGACTGTCTGGACAACATTACTGCCACTCCGACTGTCTGGACAGCCTTACTGCCACTCCGACTGTCTGGACAACATTACTGCCACTCCGACTGTCTGGACAGCCTTACTGCCACTCCACTCTATCCTAGAAGGCCTTACTGCCACTCCGACTATTCTAGAGAGCATAATTGCAACTGCTGACCATTCTCGACGGCCTTAGAACCTCTTCTGACTATTCTGGACAGCATTACTGCCACTCCGACTATTCTAGACAGCCTTACTGCCACTCCTGACTATCCTGGACAGCATTACTGCCACTCCTGACTATCCTGGACAGCATTACTGCCACTCCTGACTATCCTGGACAGCATTACAGCCACTCCGACTGTCTGGACAACATTACTGGCACTCTGACTGTCTGGACAGCATTACTGCCACTCCAACTGTCTGGACAGCATTACAGCCACTCCGACTGTCTGGACAACATTACTGCCACTCCGACTGTCTGGACAGCATTACTGCCACTCCGACTGTCTGGACAACATTATTGCCACTCTGACTGTCTGGACAGCCTTACTGCCACTCCGACTGTTTGGACAACATTATTGCCACTCTGACTGTCTGAACAGCCTTACTGCCACTCCGACTGTCTGGACAGCCTTACTGCCACTCCACTCTATCCTAGACAGCATTACTGTCACTCCGACTGTCTGGACAACATTACTGCCGCTCCGACTGTCTGGACAGCATTACTGCCACTCCGACTGTCTGGACAGCATTACAGCCACTCCGACTGTCTGGACAGCCTTACTGCCACTCGTGGCTATCCTGGACAGCATTACTGCCACTCCTGACTATTCTGGACAGCATTACTGCCACTCCGACTATTCTAGACAGCCTTACTGCCACTCGTGGCTATCCTGGACAGCATTACTGCCACTCCTGAGTATTCTAGACAGCCTTACTGCCACTCCTGACAATTCTAGACCTTGTAACTGCGACTCATGACTTTTGTAGATAGCGTTACTGCCACTCCTGACTATTCTAGAGAGTCTTACTGCCACTTCTGATTATTCTAGACTTCCTTACTGCCACTGCTGACTATTCTAGACAGCCTTACTGCCACTCCTGACTATCCTAGACAGCCTTACTGCCACACCTGACAATTCTAGACCTTGTAACTGCGACTCATGACTTTTGTAGATAGCGTTACTGCCACTCCTGACTATTCTAGAGAGTCTTACTGCCACTCCTGACTATCCTAGACAGCCTTACTGCCACTCCTGACAATTCTAGACCTTGTAACTGCGACTCATGACTTTCGTAGATAGCGTTACTGCCACTCCTGACTATTCTAGAGTCTTACTGCCACTTCTGATTATTCTAGACTTCCTTACTGCCACTGCTGACTATGCTAGACAGCCTTACTTCCACTCCTGACTATTGTAGACAGCTTAACTTCCACTCCTGACTATCCTGGACTGCCTTACTGCCTCTCCTAACTATTCTAGACTGCTTTACTGCCACTGCTGACTATTCTAGACAGTGTAACTGCCACTCATGTCTATTCTAGACAGCCTTACTGCCACTCCAGTCTATCCTAGACAGCCTTACTGCCACTCCTGACTATTCTAGACAGCCTTACTGCCAGTCCTGACTATTCTAGACAGTGTAACTGCCACTCCTGACTATCCTAGACAGCCTTACTGCCACTCCTGACAAATCTAGACCTTGTAACTGCGACTCATGACTTTTGCAGATAGCGTTACTGCCACTCCTGACTATTGTAGACAGCCTTACTGCCAGTCCTGACTATCCTGGACAGCTTTACATCCACGCCTGTCTATTCTAGTCAGCGTAACTGCTATTCCTGACTATTCTATTCAGCCTTACTGCCACTCCTGTGTATTCTAAATGGCCTTAATGCCACACCTTAATTCTAGACGGCCTTACTGAAACTGCTGACTATCCTAGAGAGCCTCACTGCCGATCCGGATTATTCTAGACAGCCTTACTCCCACACCTGACTATTCTAGACAGCCTTACTGCCACTCCAGAGTATTCTAGACAGCCTTACTGCCACTCCTGACTATCCTAGACAGCCTTACTGCCACTCCTGACAATTCTAGACAGTGTAACTGCCAGTCATGTCTATCCTAGACTGCCTTACTGCCACTCCAGTCTATCCTAGACAGCCTTACTGCCACTACTGACTATTCTAGACAGCCTTACTGCCACTCCTGACTATTCTAGACAGCCTTACTGCCAGTCCTGACTATTCTAGACAGCCGAACTGCCACTCCCTACTATTCTATTCTGCCTTACTGCCACTCTTGACTATTCTAGACAGCCTTACTGCCAGTCCTGTCTACCCTGGACAGCTTTACATCCACACCTGTCTATTCTAGTCAGCGTAACTACTATTCCTGACTATTCTATTCAGCCTTAATGCCACTCCTGTGTATTCTGGATGGCCTTAATGCCACACCTTAATTCTAGACGGCCTTATTGAAATTGCTGACTACCCTAGAGAGAGAGCCTCACTGCCGATCCGGATTATTCTAGACAGCCTTACTCCCACACCTGACTATTCTAGACCTTGTAACTGCGACTCATGACTTTTGTAGATAGCGTTACTGCCACTCCTGACTATTCTAGAGAGTCTTACTGCCACTTCTGATTATTCTAGACTTCCTTACTGCCACTGCTGACTATTCTAGACAGCCTTACTGCCACTGCTGACTATTCTAGACAGCCTTACTGCCACTCCTGACTGTCCTAGACAGCCTTACTGCCACACCTGACAATTCTAGACCTTGTAACTGCGACTCATGACTTTTGTAGATAGCGTTACTGCCACTCCTGACTATTCTAGAGAGTCTTACTGCCACTCCTGACTATCCTAGACAGCCTTACTGCCACTCCTGACTATTCTTGACAGCCTTACTGCCACACCTGACTATCCTAGACAGCCTTACTGCCACTCCTGACTATTCTAGACAGCCTTACTGCCACTCCTGACAATTCTAGACCTTGTAGCTGCGACTCATGACTTTTGTAGATAGCGTTACTGCCACTCCTGACTATTCTAGAGAGTCTTACTGCCACTTCTGGTTATTCTAGACTTCCTTACTGCCACTCCTGACTATTGCAGACAGCTTAACTTCCACTCCTGACTATCCTGGACTGCCTTACTGCCTCTCCTAACTATTCTAGACTGCTTTACTGCCACTGCTGACTATTCTATTCAGCCTTACTGAACCTCCTGACTATCCTAGAGAGCCTCACTGCAGCTCCTGACTACTCTAGACGGCCTTTCTGCCACTCATGATTATTCCGAGGAGCCTTATTGGCACCTCTGACTATTCTAGACATCCTTACTGCCACTCCAGACTATCCTAGAGAGACTTACTGCCAGTCATGTGTATTCTAGACAGCCTTACTGCCATTCCTGACTATTCTAGACAAAGTTTCTGCCACTCTTGACTATTCTAGACAGCCTTACTGCCACTCCTGACTATTCTCAACAGCCTTACTGCCAGTCCCGACTATTCTAGATAGCGTAACTTCCACTGTTGACTATCCTAAACCGCATTACTGGCAGTCCTGACAATTCTAGACTGCTTTCCTTCCACTCCTGACTATTCTAGACTGCCTTACTGCCACTCCTGACTATTCTAGAGAGCATAATTGCCACTGCTGACCATTCTAGACGGACTTGGAGCCACTTCTGTCTATTCTAGACAGCATATTTGCCACACCTGACTATCCTAGACAGACTTCTCTCCACTCCTGCGTTTTTCTAGATGGCCTTACTGCCACTCCTGACTATTCAAGACTGCCTTACTGCCACATCTGACTATTCTAGACAGTATAACTGCCACTCCTGACTATTCAAGACTGCCTTACTGCCACATCTGACTATTCTAGACAGTGTAACTGCCAGTCATGTCTATCCTAGACAGCCTTACTGCCACTCCTGACTATTCTAGATAGCCTTACTGCCACTCCAGTCTATCCTAGACAGCCTTACTGCCACTCCTGACTATTCTAGACAGCCTTACTGCCACTCCTGACTATTCTAGACAGCCTTACTGCCACTCCTGACTATCCTAGACAGCCTTACTGCCAGTCCTGACAATTCTAGACCTTGTAACTGCGACTCATGACTTTTGTAGATAGCGTTACTGCCACTCCTGACTATTCTAGAGAGTCTTACTGCCACTTCTGATTATTCTAGACTTCCTTACTGCCACTGCTGACTATTCTAGACAGCCTTACTGCCACTCCTGACTATCCTAGACAGCCTTACTGCCACACCTGACAATTCTAGACCTTGTAACTGTGACTCATGACTTTTGTAGATAGCGTTACTGCCACTCCTGACTATTCTAGAGAGTCTTACTGCCACTTCTGATTATTCTAGACTTCCTTACTGCCACTCCTGACTATTGCAGACAGCTTAACTTCCACTCCTGACTATCCTGGACTGCCTTACTGCCTCTCCTAACTATTCTAGACTGCTTTACTGCCACTGCTGACTATTCTAGACAGCCTTACTGAAACTCCTGACTATCCTAGAGAGCCTCACTGCAGCTCCTGACTACTCTAGACGGCCTTACTTCCACTCCTGATTATTGTAGACAGCTTAACTTCCACTCCTGACTATCATAGACAGCCTTACTTCCACTCCTGACTATTCTAGTCAGCCGTTCTGCCACACCTGACTCTTCTAGACAGCGTTACTGCCACTCGTAACAATATTTCACAGCCTTTCTGCCACTCGTGACTATCCTAGACAGTGTAACTGCCACTCCTGACTATTCTAGGCAGTCTTATTGCCACTCCTGAGCATTGTAGACAGCATAACTGCGATTCATGACTATTGTAGATAGCGTTACTGCCACTCTTGACTATTTTAGAGAGTCTTACTGCCACCTCTGACTATTCTAGACTTCCTTACTGCCACTGCTGACTATTGTAGACTGTGTAACTGCCACTCATGTCTATCCTAGACAGCCTTACTGAAACTCCTGACTATCCTAGAGAGCCTCACTGCAGCTACAGACTTCTCTAGACGGCTTACTGCCTCTGCTATCTAATCTAGACAGCCTTACTGCCACTCCTGTCTATCCTAGAGAGCCTTACTTCCACTCCTGACTATTCTAGACAGCCTTACTGCCACTCCTGACTATTCTAGACAGTGTAACTGCCAGTCATGTCTATCCTAGACAGCCTAACTGCCACTCCTGACTATTGTAGACAGCCTTACTGCCAGTCCTGACTATTCTAGACAGCCGAACAGCCACTCCCTACTATTCTATTCTGCCTTACTGCCACTCGACTATTCTAGACAGCCTTACTGCCAGTCCTGTCTACCCTGGACAGCTTTACATCCACGCCTGTCTATTCTAGTCAGCGTAACTACTATTCCTGACTATTCTATTCAGCCTTACTGCCACTCCTGTGTATTCTAAATGGCCTTAATGCCACACCTTAATTCTAGACGGCCTTACTGAAACTGCTGACTATCCTAGAGAGCCTCACTGCCGATCCGGATAATAATAGACAGCCTTACTGCCACTCCTGACTATCCTAGACAGCCTTACTGCCACTCCTGACTATCCTAGATAGCCTTACTGCCAGTCCTGACAATTCTAGACCTTGTAACTGCGACTCATGACTTTTGTAGATAGCGTTACTGCCACTCCTGACTATTCTAGAGAGTCTTACTGCCACTTCTGATTATTCTAGACTTCCTTACTGCCACTGCTGACTATGCTAGACAGCCTTACTTCCACTCCTGACTATTGTAGACAGCTTAACTTCCACTCCTGACTATCCTGGACTGCCTTACTGCCTCTCCTTACTATTCCAGACTGCTTTACTGCCACTGCTGACTATTCTATTCAGCCTTACTGAAACTCCTGACTATCCTAGAGAGCCTCACTGCAGCTCCTGACTACTCTAGACGGCCTTACTGTCTCTGCTAACTTATCTAGACGGCCTTACTGCCACTCCTGACTATTCTAGACAGCCTTACTGCCACTCCTGAGTATTCTAGACAGCCTTACTGCCACTCCTGACTATTCTAGAGTCTTACTGCCACTTCTGATTATTCTAGACTTCCTTACTGCCACTGCTGACTATGCTAGACAGCCTTACTTCCACTCCTGACTATTGTAGACAGCTTAACTTCCACTCCTGACTATCCTGGACTGCCTTACTGCCTCTCCTAACTATTCTAGACTGCTTTACTGCCACTGCTGACTATTCTAGACAGTGTAACTGCCACTCATGTCTATTCTAGACAGCCTTACTGCCACTCCAGTCTATCCTAGACAGCCTTACTGCCACTCCTGAGTATTCTAGACAGCCTTACTGCCAGTCCTGACTATTCTAGACAGTGTAACTGCCACTCCTGACTATCCTAGACAGCCTTACTGCCACTCCTTACAAATCTAGACCTTGTAACTGCGACTCATGACTTTTGCAGATAGCGTTACTGCCACTCCTGACTATTGTAGACAGCCTTACTGCCAGTCCTGACTATCCTGGACAGCTTTACATCCACGCCTGTCTATCCTAGAGAGCCTTACTTCCACTCCTGACTATTCTATTCAGCCTTACTGCCACTCCTGTGTATTCTAAATGGCCTTAATGCCACACCTTAATTCTAGACGGCCTTACTGAAACTGCTGACTATCCTAGAGAGCCTCACTGCTGATCCGGATTATTCTAGACAGCCTTACTCCCACACCTGACTATTCTAGACAACCTTACTGCCACTCCAGAGTATTCTAGACAGCCTTACTGCCACTCCTGACTATCCTAGACAGCCTTACTGCCACTCCTGACAATTCTAGACAGTGTAACTGCCAGTCATGTCTATCCTAGACTGCCTTACTGCCACTCCAGTCTATCCTAGACAGCCTTACTGCCACTCCTGACTATTCTAGACAGCCTTACTGCCACTCCCTACTATTCTATTCTGCCTTACTGCCACTCTTGACTATTCTAGACAGCCTTACTGGCACTCCTGTCTACCCTGGACAGCTTTACATCCACACCTGTCTATTCTAGTCAGCGTAACTACTATTCCTGACTATTCTATTCAGCCTTACTGCCACTCCTGTGTATTCTGGATGGCCTTAATGCCACACCTTAATTCTAGACGGCCTTATTGAAATTGCTGACTACCCTAGAGAGAGAGCCTCACTGCCGATCCGGATTATTCTAGACAGCCTTACTCCCACACCTGACTATTCTAGACCTTGTAACTGCGACTCATGACTTTTGTAGATAGCGTTACTGCCACTCCTGACTATTCTAGAGAGTCTTACTGCCACTTCTGATTGTTCTAGACTTCCTTACTGCCACTGCTGACTATTCTAGACAGCCTTACTGCCACTGCTGACTATTCTAGACAGCCATACTGCCACTCCTGACTATCCTAGACAGCCTTACTGCCACACCTGACAATTCTAGACCTTGTAACTGCGACTCATGACTTTTGTAGATAGCGTTACTGCCACTCCTGACTATTCTAGAGAGTCTTACTGCCACTTCTGATTATTCTAGACTTCCTTACTGCCACACCTGACTATTGCAGACAGCTTAACTTCCATTCCTGACTATCCTGGACTGCCTTACTGCCTCTCCTAACTATTCTAGACTGCTTTACTGCCACTGCTGACTATTCTATTCAGCCTTACTGAACCTCCTGACTATCCTAGAGAGCCTCACTGCAGCTCCTGACTACTCTAGACGGCCTTTCTGCCACTCATGATTATTCCGGGGAGCCTTATTGGCACCTCTGACTATTCTAGACATCCTTACTGCCACTCCAGACTATCCTAGAGAGACTTACTGCCAGTCATGTGTATTCTAGACAGCCTTACTGCCATTCCTGACTATTCTAGACAAAGTTTCTGCCACTCTTGACTATTCTAGACAGCCTTACTGCCACTCCTGACTATTCTCAACAGCCTTACTGCCAGTCCCGACTATTCTAGATAGCGTAACTTCCACTGTTGACTATCCTAAACCGCATTACTGGCAGTCCTGACAATTCTAGACTGCTTTCCTTCCACTCCTGACTATTCTAGACTGCCTTACTGCCACTCCTGACTATTCTAGAGAGCATAATTGCCACTGCTGACCATTCTAGACGGCCTTGGAGCCACTTCTGACTACTCTAGACAGCATAATTGCCACACCTGACTATCCTAGACAGACTTCTCTCCACTCCTGCGTTTTTCTAGATGGCCTTACTGCCACTCCTGACTATTCAAGACAGCCTTACTGCCACATCTGACTATTCTAGACAGTATAACTGCCACTCCTGACTATTCTAGACAGCCTTACTGCCTCTCCTGACAATTCTAGACCTTGTAACTGCGACTCATGACTTTTGTAGATAGCGTTACTGCCACTCCTGACTATTCTAGAGAGTCTTACTGCCACTTCTGATTATTCTAGACTTCCTTACTGCCACTGCTGACTATGCTAGACAGCCTTACTTCCACTCCTGACTATTGTAGACAGCTTAACTTCCACTCCTGACTATCCTGGACTGCCTTACTGCCTCTCCTAACTATTCTAGACTGCTTTACTGCCACTGCTGACTATTCTATTCAGCCTTACTGAAACTCCTGACTATCCTAGAGAGCCTCACTGCAGCTCCTGACTACTCTAGACGGCCTTACTGTCTCTGCTAACTATTCTATTCAGCCTTACTGAAACTCCTGACTATCCTAGAGAGCCTCACTGCAGCTCCTGACTACTCTAGACGGCCTTACTGCCTCTGCTAACTATTCTAGACGGCCTTACTGCCACTTCTGACTATTCTAGACAGTATAACTGCCACTCATGTCTATCCTAGACAGCCTTACTGCCACTTCTGACTATTCTAGACAGCCTTACTGCCACTCCTGACTATCCTAGACAGCCTTACTGCCACTCCTGACAATTCCAGACCTTGTAACTGCGACTCATGACTTTTGTAGATAGCGTTACTGCCACTCCTGACTATTCTAGAGTCTTACTGCCACTTCTGATTATTCTAGACTTCCTTACTGCCACTGCTGACTATGCTAGACAGCCTTACTTCCACTCCTGACTATTGTAGACAGCTTAACTTCCACTCCTGACTATCCTGGACTGCCTTACTGCCTCTCCTAACTATTCTAGACTGCTTTACTGCCACTGCTGACTATTCTAGACAGTGTAACTGCCACTCATGTCTATTCTAGACAGCCTTACTGCCACTCCAGTCTATCCTAGACAGCCTTACTGTCTCTGCTAACTATTCTATTCAGCCTTACTGAAACTCCTGACTATCCTAGAGAGCCTCACTGCAGCTCCTGACTACTCTAGACGGCCTTACTGCCTCTGCTAACTATTCTAGACGGCCTTACTGCCACTTCTGACTATTCTAGACAGTATAACTGCCACTCATGTCTATCCTAGACAGCCTTACTGCCACTTCTGACTATTCTAGACAGCCTTACTGCCACTCCTGACTATCCTAGACAGCCTTACTGCCACTCCTGACTATCCTAGACAGCCTTACTGCCACTCCTGACTATTCTAGACAGCCTTACTGCCAGTCCTGACTATTCTAGACAGTGTAACTGCCACTCCTGACTATCCTAGACAGCCTTACTGCCACTCCTGACAAATCTAGACCTTGTAACTGCGACTCATGACTTTTGCAGATAGCGTTACTGCCACTCCTGACTATTGTAGACAGCCTTACTGCCAGTCCTGACTATCCTGGACAGCTTTACATCCACGCCTGTCTATTCTAGTCAGCGTAACTACTATTCCTGACTATTCTATTCAGCCTTACTGCCACTCCTGTGTATTCTAAATGGCCTTAATGCCACACCTTAATTCTAGACGGCCTTACTGAAACTGCTGACTATCCTAGAGAGCCTCACTGCCGATCCGGATTATTCTAGACAGCCTTACTCCCACACCTGACTATTCTAGACAGCCTTACTGCCACTCCAGAGTATTCTAGACAGCCTTACTGCCACTCCTGACTATCCTAGACAGCCTTACTGCCACTCCTGACAATTCTAGACCTTGTAACTGCGACTCATGACTTTTGTTGATAGCGTTACTGCCACTCCTGACTATTCTAGAGAGTCTTACTGCCACTTCTGATTATTCTAGACTTCCTTACTGCCACTGCTGACTATGCTAGACAGCCTTACTTCCACTCCTGACTATTGTAGACAGCTTAACTTCCACTCCTGACTATCCTGGACTGCCTTACTGCCTCTCCTAACTATTCTAGACTGCTTTACTGCCACTGCTGACTATTCTATTCAGCCTTACTGAAACTCCTGACTATCCTAGAGAGCCTCACTGCAGCTCCTGACTTTGCTAGACGGCCTTTCTGCCACTCATGATTATTCCAGGGAGCCTTATTGGCACCTCTGACTATTCTAGACATCCTTACTGCCACTCCAGACTATCCTAGAGAGACTTACTGCCACTCAAGTGTATTCTAGACAGCCTTACTGGCACTCCTGTGTATTGTAGACAGCCTTACTGCCATTCCTGACTATTCAAGACAAAGTTTCTGCCACTCTTGACTATTCTAGACAGCCTTACTGCCACTCCTGACTATTCTCAACAGCCTTACTGCCAGTCCCGACTATTCTAGATAGCGTAACTTCCACTGTTGACTATCCTAAACCGCATTACTGGCAGTCCTGACAATTCTAGACTGCTTTCCTTCCACTCCTGACTATTCTAGACTGCCTTACTGCCACTCCTGACTATTCTAGAGAGCATAATTGCCACTGCTGACCATTCTAGACGGCCTTAGAGCCACTTCTGACTACTCTAGACAGCATAATTGCCACACCTGACTATCCTAGACAGACTTTTCTCCACTCCTGCGTTTTTCTTGATGGCCTTACTGCCACTCCTGACTATTCAAGACAGCCTTACTGCCACATCTGACTATTCTAGACAGTATAACTGCCACTCCTGACTATTCTAGACAGCCTTACTGCCTCTCCTGACAATTCTAGACCTTGTAACTGCGACTCATGACTTTTGTAGATAGCGTTACTGCCACTCCTGACTATTCTAGAGAGTCTTACTGCCACTTCTGATTATTCTAGACTTCCTTACTGCCACTGCTGACTATGCTAGACAGCCTTACTTCCACTCCTGACTATTGTAGACAGCTTAACTTCCACTCCTGACTATCCTGGACTGCCTTACTGCCTCTCCTAACTATTCTAGACTGCTTTACTGCCACTGCTGACTATTCTATTCAGCCTTACTGAAACTCCTGACTATCCTAGAGAGCCTCACTGCAGCTCCTGACTACTCTAGACGGCCTTACTGTCTCTGCTAACTATTCTATTCAGCCTTACTGAAACTCCTGACTATCCTAGAGAGCCTCACTGCAGCTCCTGACTACTCTAGACGGCCTTACTGCCTCTGCTAACTATTCTAGACGGCCTTACTGCCACTTCTGACTATTCTAGACAGTATAACTGCCACTCATGTCTATCCTAGACAGCCTTACTGCCACTTCTGACTATTCTAGACAGCCTTACTGCCACTCCTGACTATCCTAGACAGCCTTACTGCCACTCCTGACAATTCCAGACCTTGTAACTGCGACTCATGACTTTTGTAGATAGCGTTACTGCCACTCCTGACTATTCTAGAGTCTTACTGCCACTTCTGATTATTCTAGACTTCCTTACTGCCACTGCTGACTATGCTAGACAGCCTTACTTCCACTCCTGACTATTGTAGACAGCTTAACTTCCACTCCTGACTATCCTGGACTGCCTTACTGCCTCTCCTAACTATTCTAGACTGCTTTACTGCCACTGCTGACTATTCTAGACAGTGTAACTGCCACTCATGTCTATTCTAGACAGCCTTACTGCCACTCCAGTCTATCCTAGACAGCCTTACTGCCACTCCTGACTATCCTAGACAGCCTTACTGCCACTCCTGACTATTCTAGACAGCCTTACTGCCAGTCCTGACTATTCTAGACAGTGTAACTGCCACTCCTGACTATCCTAGACAGCCTTACTGCCACTCCTGACAAATCTAGACCTTGTAACTGCGACTCATGACTTTTGCAGATAGCGTTACTGCCACTCCTGACTATTGTAGACAGCCTTACTGCCAGTCCTGACTATCCTGGACAGCTTTACATCCACGCCTGTCTATTCTAGTCAGCGTAACTACTATTCCTGACTATTCTATTCAGCCTTACTGCCACTCCTGTGTATTCTAAATGGCCTTAATGCCACACCTTAATTCTAGACGGCCTTACTGAAACTGCTGACTATCCTAGAGAGCCTCACTGCAGATCCGGATTATTCTAGACAGCCTTACTCCCACACCTGACTATTCTAGACAGCCTTACTGCCACTCCAGAGTATTCTAGACAGCCTTACTGCCACTCCTGACTATCCTAGACAGCCTTACTGCCACTCCTGACAATTCTAGACCTTGTAACTGCGACTCATGACTTTTGTTGATAGCGTTACTGCCACTCCTGACTATTCTAGAGAGTCTTACTGCCACTTCTGATTATTCTAGACTTCCTTACTGCCACTGCTGACTATGCTAGACAGCCTTACTTCCACTCCTGACTATTGTAGACAGCTTAACTTCCACTCCTGACTATCCTGGACTGCCTTACTGCCTCTCCTAACTATTCTAGACTGCTTTACTGCCACTGCTGACTATTCTATTCAGCCTTACTGAAACTCCTGACTATCCTAGAGAGCCTCACTGCAGCTCCTGACTTTGCTAGACGGCCTTTCTGCCACTCATGATTATTCCAGGGAGCCTTATTGGCACCTCTGACTATTCTAGACATCCTTACTGCCACTCCAGACTATCCTAGAGAGACTTACTGCCACTCAAGTGTATTCTAGACAGCCTTACTGGCACTCCTGTGTATTGTAGACAGCCTTACTGCCATTCCTGACTATTCAAGACAAAGTTTCTGCCACTCCTGACTATCCTAGACAGCCTTACTGCCACACCTGACTATTCTAGACCTTGTAACTGCGACTCATGACTTTTGTAGATAGCGTTACTGCCACTCCTGACTATTCTAGAGAGTCTTACTGCCACTTCTGATTATTCTAGACTTCCTTACTGCCACTGCTGACTATGCTAGACAGCCTTACTTCCACTCCTGACTATCCTGGACTGCCTTACTGCCTCTCCTAACTATTCTAGACTGCTTTACTGCCACTGCTGACTATTCTATTCAGCCTTACTGAAACTCCTGACTATCCTAGAGAGCCTCACTGCAGCTCCTGACTACTCTAGACGGCCTTTCTGCCACTCATGATTATTCCGGGGTGCCTTATTGCTTTATTGGCACCTCTGACTATCCTAGACAGCCTTACTGCCACTCCTGTGTATTCTAGACAGCCTTACTGCCACTCCTGACTATCCTAGACAGCCTTACTGCTAGTCCTGACAATTCTAGACCTTGTTACTGCGACTCATGACTTTTGTAGATAGCGTTACTGCCACTCCTGACTATTCTAGAGAGTCTTACTGCCACTGCTGACTATTCTATTCAGCCTTACTGAAACTCCTGACTATCCTAGAGAGCCTCACTGCCCCTCCTGACTTTTCTAGATGGCCTTTCTGCCGCTCCTGATTATTGTAGACAGCTTAACTTCCACTCCTGACTATCATAGACAGCCTTACTTCCACTCCTGACTATTCTAGACAGCCATACTGCCACTCCTGACTGTCCTAGACAGCCTTACTGCCACACCTGACAATTCTAGACCTTGGAACTGCGACTCATGACTTTTGTAGATAGCGTTACTGCCACTCCTGACTATTCTAGAGAGTCTTACTGCCACTCCTGACTATTCTAGACAGCCTTACTGCCACACCTGACTATCCTAGACAGCCTTACTGCCACTCCTGAGTATTCTAGACAGCCTTACTGCCACTCCTGACAATTCTAGACCTTGTAACTGCGACTCATGACTTTTGTAGATAGCGTTACTGCCACTCCTGACTATTGCAGACAGCTTAACTTCCACTCCTGACTATCCTGGACTGCCTTACTGCCTCTCCTAACTATTCTAGACTGCTTTACTGCCACTGCTGACTATTCTATTCAGCCTTACTGAACCTCCTGACTATCCTAGAGAGCCTCACTGCAGCTCCTGACTACTCTAGACGGCCTTTCTGCCACTCATGATTATTCCGGGGAGCCTTATTGGCACCTCTGACTATTCTAGACATCCTTACTGCCACTCCAGACTATCCTAGAGAGACTTACTGCCAGTCATGTGTATTCTAGACAGCCTTACTGCCATTCCTGACTATTCTAGACAAAGTTTCTGCCACTCTTGACTATTCTAGACAGCCTTACTGCCACTCCTGACTATTCTCGACAGCCTTACTGCCAGTCCCGACTATTCTAGATAGCGTAACTTCCACTGTTGACTATCCTAAACCGCATTACTGGCAGTCCTGACAATTCTAGACAGCTTTCCTTCCACTCCTGACTATTCTAGACTGCCTTACTGCCACTCCTGACTATTCTAGAGAGCATAATTGCCACTGCTGACCATTCTAGACGGCCTTGGAGCCACTTCTGACTACTCTAGACAGCATAATTGCCACACCTGACTATCCTAGACAGACTTCTCTCCACTCCTGCGTTTTTCTAGATGGCCTTACTGCCACTCCTGACTATTCAAGACAGCCTTACTGCCACATCTGACTATTCTAGACAGTATAACTGCCACTCCTGACTATTCTAGACAGCCTTACTGCCTCTCCTGACAATTCTAGACCTTGTAACTGCGACTCATGACTTTTGTAGATAGCGTTACTGCCACTCCTGACTATTCTAGAGTCTTACTGCCACTTCTGATTATTCTAGACTTCCTTACTGCCACTGCTGACTATTCTAGACAGCCTTACTGCCACTGCTGACTATTCTAGACAGCCTTACTGCCACTCCTGACTATCCTAGACAGCCTTACTGCCACACCTGACTATTCTAGACCTTGTAACTGCGACTCATGACTTTTGTAGATAGCGTTACTGCCACTCCTGACTATTCTAGAGAGTCTTACTGCCACTTCTGATTATTCTAGACTTCCTTACTGCCACTGCTGACTATGCTAGACAGCCTTACTTCCACTCCTGACTATCCTGGACTGCCTTACTGCCTCTCCTAACTATTCTAGACTGCTTTACTGCCACTGCTGACTATTCTATTCAGCCTTACTGAAACTCCTGACTATCCTAGAGAGCCTCACTGCAGCTCCTGACTACTCTAGACGGCCTTTCTGCCACTCATGATTATTCCGGGGTGCCTTATTGCTTTATTGGCACCTCTGACTATCCTAGACATCCTTACTGCCACTCCTGTGTATTCTAGACAGCCTTACTGCCACTCCTGACTATCCTAGACAGCCTTACTGCTAGTCCTGACAATTCTAGACCTTGTTACTGCGACTCATGACTTTTGTAGATAGCGTTACTGCCACTCCTGACTATTCTAGAGAGTCTTACTGCCACTGCTGACTATTCTATTCAGCCTTACTGAAACTCCTGACTATCCTAGAGAGCCTCACTGCCCCTCCTGACTTTTCTAGATGGCCTTTCTGCCGCTCCTGATTATTGTAGACAGCTTAACTTCCACTCCTGACTATCATAGACAGCCTTACTTCCACTCCTGACTATTCTAGGCAGTCTTATTGCCACTCCTGAGCATTGTAGACAGCATAACTGCGATTCATGACTATTGTAGATAGCGTTACTGCCACTCTTGACTATTTTAGAGAGTCTTACTGCCACCTCTGACTATTCTAGACTTCCTTACTGCCACTGCTGACTATGCTAGACAGCCTTACTTCCACTCCTGATTATCCTGGACTGCCTTACTGCCACTCCTGATTATTCTAGACAGCCTTACTGCCACTCCTGACTATTCTAGACTGCTTTACTGCCACTGCTGACTATTCTATTCAGCCTTACTGAAACTCCTGACTATCCTAGAGAGCCTCACTGCAGCTCCTGACTACTCTAGACGGCCTTTCTGCCACTCATGATTATTCCGGGTAGCCTTATTGCCTTATTGGCACCTCTGACTATCCTAGACATCCTTACTGCCACTCCAGACTATCCTAGAGAGCCTTACTGCCACTCCTGTGTATTCTAGACAGCCTAACTGCCACTCCCGACTATTCTAGATGGCCTTACTGCCACTCGTAACAATACTTCACAGCTTTTCTGCCACTCGTGACTATCCTAGACAGTGTAAATGCCACTCCTGACTATTCTAGATAGCCTTTACTGCCACTCCTGACTGTTCTAGACAGCCTTACTGCCACTCCTGACTAGTCTAGATAGCCTTACTGCCACTCCTGACTATTCTAGACAGCCTTACTGTCACTCCTCACAAATTGAGGAGGTAGTTGTAGTTTTCCTTCAGGTGGATTTTGTCTTCAAGGTTGAACGTCAGCTTCTTTTCTCACTGTTTCCATCAGGAAGGAGGTTCTGAATCCTGAAGGCACACATTCAGCGATCAGAAACAGCTTCTTCCCCTCTCCCATCAGATTTCTGAATGGGCATTGAACCCATGAGCACTACCTCTCTACCTCTTTGTTCTCTTTTTGCATGACTTATTTCATTTTTTAAAATTAAATATATATTTAATATAATTTATAAATTTATTATTGTGCATTTCAATATACTGCTGCCACATAACAAGTTTCATGATGTGACAGTGATATTGAACCTGATTCTGATTCTAAATCTCCACTGCCATCAGGTTCTTGGACTGACCTGAAAATCTGTAACACTGCCTCTGACTATGTTTCTTTCTCTCTGTTGGCTTGCATTAGTGTCTTTTAGAAGAAGGCTCTCGGCCCAAAGCGTTGGCTGTTTTCTCTTTTGCATAGATGCTGCCTGACCTGCTGAGTTCCTCCAGCATTTTGTGTGTGTCGCTGGAATTTCCAGCATCTGCAGATTTTCATGTATTAGTGTCATTATGTTTATTTTGTACCAAAGTAGACTTTTTTTTCTAACATTGTTCTCTTCTGTAAAAACAAATGTGCATGAGTTTTGTTTAATTTATATTTTCGTGTGAATGCTGCTTATATGATGTATGGTGCCTGTGATTTTGCTGCAAGGAAGCTATACTTTGCACCTGGACATACAGTGTATGTACTTATGCACAGTAAAATATAAGTTTGACCTTTTTGAGTAAGCTATGTATAACTTAATTAAATATAACTTATTTGTCATGTTTCATGTACAGTACTACTGTTGCAAATAGCTAATTTTCATGGCATTTATACTCCATGTACATATGCGATGACAATAAACTTAAACCTGAACTTAAATTATTATCAAATTGCTGAACCTCATAAGCAGTCTACCTTCATCTTTATCGTCACGATGAAGCGGATACGATAGGGTCTCTGGATATGACAGGGGCTTTAAGAGGCTTTTAGATGGGTACATGGAGCTTAGTAAAGTAGAGGGCTATAGGTAAGCCTAGTCATTTCTAAGGTAGGGATGTGCTCGGCACAATTTTGTGGGCCGAAGGGCCTGTATTGAGCTGTAGGTTTTCTGTGTTTCTTCTGTGTTCAGCTCATGGAATTTCTTGTCTTCAGGTTCCATTCTAGGAATGACTTTGGTTAGTGGTTAATCAGCACATCCATTGCTTGATTGTTCTCATCATCCCATAAGCTCATGAGCTCCTGCAGATGCTGGAAATCTTAAGCAGCACACACAAAATGATGGAGGACCTCTGCAGGTCAGGCAGCATCTCTGCAAGGGGATTGAGAGTCAATGTTTTGGACCAAAATCCTTCATCAGGACTGAAAAGGAAGGGGGCAGAAGCTAGAGTAGGTGGAGAGAGGGGATGGAGTACAAGCTGGCAGGTGATAGGTAAGTGTAGGTAAGGGGGGAGGTGGACAGGAGAGGAGTGATGAAGTACAAAGCTGGGAGGAGGTAAGTGGAAGAGGTAAAGAGCTGAAGAAGGAAGACTCTATTAGGAGAGGATGGTGGACCATGGGGAAAAGAATGGCCATTCCCCATTCTGTTATCCTCTTGCCCCTTCTCTTCTCCTCACATGCTTATTACCTCCCTCTGGTTCCTCTCCTCCTTTCCTTTTTTACATGGTCCAGATCTCCTGGCTTGTCACACACTACATTTATCTTCCCTGTTACTGCCACATCGTGCACTGTCCAACAGCCCCTCGCCGGACGTTCTCCTTGATGGTGAATCCTGAACCCTGGCACAGTACAGGAAGGCACATGACCACCTCTAGTGCCCTCCTGTATTGTGCCTTGGTATACGTGGGGAGTTTCATTGATCTTGTTACTTGTATTTCTTGTTCATCTGGAACCAGCTAAAACCGATGTATTGAAAGAAAATCTACTAATGACTTAACAGTGAAATTTGTAGATTTGACTTAAAGTTATTGATTATGTTATTTTTATTCCAAAGAAAGACTTGTGTGAACAAGTATACAGGGCAAACAGAATAAATGTAGTTCTGATACACCCAGAGTGTATCTGAGGAAGTGTGGCTGTGTCTCCTTGCTCCTTAATAGAACATAGAATAGTACAGCATATTACAGGCCCTTCAGCCCACAATGTTGTGCCGACCTTCAAACTTAAGGTAGTACATGCTCAGCAAAATGCACATGTTTTTGCCAGTTGGGGTGGTGCAGAAGTATTATGAGCAGTAGCTTTGTAAAAATACATGGCTATCTTTATAGATCTTATCTTAACTGAAGTTAAATTATTTTATACTGCAGATAAGATGGAGAGACTCTGGGCATTCATATTGGAAGTCCTAAACATTTAACAAGTATTGGACCAGGAGTTTCTAAGTATGGGAATAGTATTGGCCATGTCTTTGTTGCATTGTAATATTTCTACATATTGAAGCGTGCAGCCCTTCTCTGCCAATCCCTCAACTCAGGGGCCAGATTGTGCCAATTATACAATTAATTGTGTTAGCGTCTGATGAAGTAGTCTCCAGTAATCCCAATAATTTTTTCTATTCCTCCATCCAGTTACCTCACTGATAGTGCCACCCACATCACCCATCTCTGCTTTCTCTTTGCAGTTGTCAGACGATGAGGAGAGTGAGCTTGACATCTCATCCATTGAAGATGTGTCAGAAGAGTTTGCCTCTAAAGTGCAAACGATGAAACCTGTGCCTGTGCCAGCACCGAGGCAAAGTACTGAGCCGTCTCTTTCTCAAGGAACCAGTGTCTGGAGCTCGTTGGCCAGCAGAGGGGCAGGTTGGTAGCGAGAACTACCTGCATGCTGAACCTAACACTCAACCAACGGGAAAAGACTTTGGGGGTTTTTCTTGGCATGTTTTTTCCGCATGTTTTTTGCATGATTTGATAACAGTAATGTCAATTTTATACATTGTAATTTGCCATGGATTAAGGCATTTCTCAGATATAGGCAGTCAAAAGATTTATTGTACATATATGTGTGTTCTGAAAGAAAATTGTGAAATTTATTTTTATATAGCCTTTTTGATACTGAGTGTAATTTCCTTAAGAGATGGTGTTGTGCGACGTAATATTGCCATGTTTATTAGGAAACGTTCTCTTCCTGTCAGCTGTTCCACTAAGACACTTTGCCTTATATCTGAATCTCCAACATCATCCCCCCTTCCTGCACAAAGCTAAATTAGAGGACCTCTATCTATCTATAGCCTAGTTTCACAATGACCAATATCGTAGTGAATTTGAACCAAATTCAACAGTGCTACATGTATCTATGCCTTTTCATGACAGACTACTCTCTGGGTTGAAGATTACTCACCGGAAGGGTAGTCAGGACTGATTTCCTTCTTTCAGTATTGGTCCTTGGCCAGCATTTTCCCTCGCAGTAAGATGTTTGAGCAGTGAAATTCTCCTCTGTTTCTTCCACTGTTTTCCCACATAGGGTATTTGCAATATACCATTTATTGGAACAATATTTTTTGCAGACAGTAATTAGAAGGGTACTCTGCTGAACTTCAGCACAAAACGATAGACTGTAGTATAGGACGGTATAACTGCAAATATAGAGTAAAGATTCATACCATTACTTTAAAGTAACACACCCTATTCACTGCTTACACCTATTAATGGGTGGTTTATTGGACATATCAGATTATGAACAAAATCTTTTGGGACCAGTCGGGGAGAGGAATGTTGTTAGTTGATTGTATTACATTTTATATAAAAATTTTTGTAAAAGGTAAGTGCACTGATCCCACTGATGTTCTCATAGGGAGCAGAGGCAAAATGGAGGCTTCTATTCTTTGGGTCCATTCACCCGCAATTCTTTCCTCAAGCTTCTCTCTCCATTCTGCCCAGTGCACTTGCCCATTAAAATATTCTAAAATTGTGACTGTTGTGTGAAATAATAAAAAATGCAGCTTAATTTATTGCTGCTTCAGATGCTGTGAAAAGTAATGGTACAATTCAAGCAAATTCATGCCTGCTGGTTTAGTTGCTAGAGTAAGCATTCTAATGGTTGGAAGACTTGGACTAAAGATGTTGGAAAAACCCCATGAATCATGAACCTTTTATAAGTTTATAAAATTGTGCCTGGAATCATAGATTACCTCTGACCTTAATCATGCATTCCTACAAGATGAAAGTACACTAAACAAAAGTTAAGACTGTAAGAGATGTAACTTACTCCAATAAATCATGTGATTCAAAAATGAGGAATAAGATTCAGTCCTTTGCAAGGGGGGACATAGGATCAGGAGAAGTGGAGTTTGTGTGGATAGAATTGAGGAACAGTAAGGGTAAAAGGACCCTAATGGGTGTTGTCTACAGGCCACCAAACAGTAGCATGGATACTGGGTGCAAGTTGAATAGGGAGTTAACATTGGCATGTGGCAAAGGTAATGTCGCAGTAGTTATGGGGGATTTCAACATGCAGGTGAACTGGGAGAATCAGGTTGGTGCTGGACCAAAGGATAGGGAGTTTGTAGAGTGCCTACGGGATGCATTCTTGGAACAGCTTGTACGAGAGCTGACCAGGGACAAGACTATTCTGGATTTAGTGTTATGTAATGAACAGGATTTGATAAGCGATCTTGCAGTAAAGGAGCCATTAGGAGGTAGTGATCATAATATGATAAGTTTTTATCTGTAATTTGAGAAGGATAAGGGCAGCTCGGAGGTGTCAGTGTTGCAGTTGAACAGGGGAAACTATGGAGCCATGAGGAAGGAGCTGGCCAAAGTTGACTGGAAGGATAGCCTAGCAGGAAAGACAGTGGAACAGCAATGGCAGGTATTCTTGGGAATAATGCACGTGCAAAATCAGTTCATCCCCTGGAGAGGGAAGGATTCAAAGGGGGGAAAGGGGCCACAGTGGTTGACAAAGGAAGTCAGATGCATAGCATTTAAAAAAAAGTATGACAGAGCTAAGGTGAGTGGAAGGACAGATGATTGGGAAATTTTTAAGGAACAACAAAACTTAACTAAAAAGGCAATATGGGGAGAAAAAATGAGGTACGAACGCAAGCTAGCCAGGAATATAAAGGAGGATAGCAAAAGCTTTTTTAGGTATGTGAAGAGTAAGAAGATAGTTGTTGGACCCTTGAAGAATGAATTGGGTGAAATTGTTATGGGAAACAGAGAAATGGCAGAAGAATTTAATAAGTACTTTAGATCTGTCTTCACTAAGGAAGACACAAGCAATCTCCCAGATGTATGGATGGGCCAAGGACATAGGGTAACAGAGGAAATGAAACAGATTGACATTAGGAAGGAAACAGTGATGAGTAGACTGATGGGACTGAAGGCTAACAAATCCCCAGGTCCAGATGGTCTGCATCCTAGGGTACTAAAGGAAGTGGCCCTGGAAATTGCAGATGCATTGGTAATCATTTTCCAATATTCCTTAGATTCAGGATCAGTTCCTGAGGATTGGAGAATGGCTAATGTTATCCCGCTTTTTAAGAAAGGAGGGAGGGAGAAAACAGAACTATTGACCTGTCAGCCTAACATCAGTAGTGGGGAAGATGCTAGAGTCCTTTATTAAAGATGAAATAGTGGCATATTTAGATAGTAGTGATAGGATTGGGCCGAGCCAGCACGGATTTACCAAGGGTAAATCATGCTTGACTAATCTATTGGAGTTTTTTGAGGATGTAACCAGGAAGTTAGACGAGGGAGATCCAGTGGATGTAGTGTACCTCAATTTTCAGAAGGCATTTGATAAGGTCCCACATAGGAGATTGGTGGGTAAAATCAAAGCTCATGGCATGGGGGGAAGATATTGACATAGATAGAAAACTGGTTGGCAGATAGAAAGCAAAGGGTAGCGGTGACTGGGTGTTTCTCGGAATGGCAGGTGGTGACTAGTGGGGTGCCACAGGGCTCGGTATTCGGACCACAGATGTTTACAATTTACGTCAACGATTTAGATGAAGGCATTGAGAATAACATCAGCAAGTTTGCTGATGATACTAAGCTGGGTGGCAGTGTGACATGTGATGAGGATGTTAGGAGAATTCAGGGTGACTTGGATAGGCTGGGTGAGTGGGCAGATACTTGGCAGATGGCGTTTAATGTGAATAAGTGTGAGGTTATTCACTTTGGGAGTAAGAACAGGAAGGCAGATTATTATCTGAACGGTGTAGAGTTAGGTAAGGGAGAAATACAAAGAGATCTAGGAGTCCTTGTTCATCAGTCACTGAAGGTGAATGAGCAAGTGCAGCAGGCAGTGAAGAAGGCTAATGGAATGTTGGCCTTTATTACAAAGGGAATTGAGTACAAGAGCAAAGAAATCCTCTTGCATTTGTACAGAGCCCTGGTGAGACCACACCTGGAGTATTGTGTACATTTTTGGTCTCCAGGGTTAAGGAAAGACATCCTGGCTGTAGAGGAAGTGCAGCGTAGATTCACGAGGTTAATTCCTGGGATGTCTGGACTGTCTTACGCAGAGAGGTTAGAGAGACTGGGCTTGTACACGCTGGAATTAAGGAGATTGAGAGGGGATCTGATTGAAACATATAAGATTATTAAGGGATTGGACAAGATAGAGGCAGGAAATATATTCCAGATGCTGGGAGAGTCCAGTACCAGAGAGCATGGTTTGAGAATAAGGGGTAGGTCATTTAGGACAGAGTTAAGGAAAAACTTCTTCTCCCAGAGAGTTGTGGGTGTCTGGAATGCACTGCCTCGGAAGGTAGTGGAGGCCAATTCTCTGGATGCTTTCAAGAAGGAGCTAGATAGGTATCTTATGGATAGGGGAATCAAGGGATATGGGGACAAGGCAGGAACCGGGTATTGATAGCAGATGATCAACCATGATCTCAAAATGGCGGTGCAGGCTTGAAGGGCCAAATGGTCTACTTCTGCACCTATTGTCTATTGTCTATTTATATCGTGTAGGCATTGGCAGTATGGTTATTACTAACAGGCTGCTCTATTGCTTTGAACTTTGGAACAGCAGACTCGGGAAGCAGTATTATGAGAACAGAGCAGGTTCATCTGAGGCTCCTGTACATCTCTCTTGTACCGTTGCCACTTTTGATGGTGTAACTACCACATTTCCTGTTTGTTTCCAATGTCCCATTGCATGTTGATAAATTCCTGGATGGAGTTGTGCTATGAATTTTCCTTTGTCAGTCACAGAGATAATAAGGTTCATGGTCTGCTCATTGGGGCTTAAGGTTGTGACAGATTTTTGGGGGAGCTTTTTAATCTTTGCTGATGGTGGGGCAGTCTAATCACGAGTTCTCTGCCTGATTTCCATCACTATTGAAAGGAAAATCAAGTGCAGCATTCAGTTCACTGCCCTGTTGCACTCTGTCATTGTCTGTTCCACACTCTTTGTCTCCATGAGAAAAACAATTTTGTTTCACCCTTCCAGGTTCTTTACAAACTTATGAATTGCTGAGCCCTTTTATGGATAATTACCTTGCACAGTCCCAACTTATCTTTGACTCCATGTAAATGCCTTTCCTACCTCATCTTTCCCATCCATCATCAAACCTCCCCTTTCACCTTGGTGATGGAGAGAACGGCACAAAAGCAGGCTCTTCAGCCCATCTAGACCATGTTGACCATCAATCCCTTATTTATACTAATCCTACATTAATCCCTTCCTTTTATTCTCCCCACATTCTGATCAAATTCGCTCAGAATCTACTTCTCAGTAATTCATGTGTCTTTGGGATGTGGGAGGAAGCAAGAGTACCTGGAGGGGAATACACACGTTCTCAGGGAGAAAGTGCAAGCTCCACTCTGATGGTACCTAAGGTCAGGTCTGGGCCAGGGTTTCTGGAACTTTGAGGCAGCAGCAAACAAGAGAAAATCTGCAGGTACTGGAAATCTGAGGAACACAAACCTCTACTAACTGCCTGGCTGGATTTGTTATCTTGGTTGGTTGGAGGATACCTGGCCTTGTGTTGAGATGAGGATTCTGACTCTTAACTTCTATTTTCAGAGATGGTTAAGTGCTTCCTTCTTGATCAACACTAATGGTAGGTCAGCACTAATGGTCATTTAATAACACCATACCTGGGCTGTCATTTCCTCCACGCCTTTTCATGTAATTAAGGAACCTTGGCCAATTTTTCCCTGCCGGCTTGGCAAAGTGGCCATTTTATGATATTTCTCCAGATGAGGTGGTGCTGATTGATATCAAACCTGAAGAAGCCTTCACCGTGCCGCATCCAGTATGCTATGGTACCACGTGTCCCAGAACATTAATAACTGAGGTATGAAGCCACCCACTGCTCTTTGACTAAAGCCCCCCTTTCAAATTGTGTGATTTCACATAACGTTTGCACAATTCTCTCACTGAGGGCGATAGGAACAGGAGTCAAACAGTCACATGCCTATATTTGGAAAGAATTGCATTTGGATGGCTAATGCTTTGTTGGAACGTTGCGGGAGAGGCCCAAATACTCAACAGTGACAGTACTTCCTTAGCAACAGCTATTACGGTGCGTGTATTCGGTAGATTAGCCTGAGGAATAATTGGTGCTAGAAATAATACTATTTCTCTCGGTGCACGACCCATCAGAGGTGTTTCTCCTTGTCCTGTTAATGCTAACCTTACCTTAGACATCATCTGATTCACCCAAGCCCCACACTGCAGTTTACTGCAAGTGTTGCACAGGTTAGTGCTTGTATTAGTACCTGTAGGAGCACCACACCTGAGTCAGTAGAATGATTAATGGTGATGCATTAAGAAAACTCACATTAGTTCATTTAATGTCCTTTGTGGCTTATTTACCTTTAGCAGCAGGAACAAAAAGCAAAGCTCTTATCTAATCTCACTATCTGTTTAGCGACTAGAACCACCTAGCTGTAGCCATGGTCTCACTGATAAGCAGCAAAGCTCCGCTGAGATTGCCTGATGTTTTCTGAGGGAGTTGTGTTTGGACAGGTGTGGCCATACATGGTTGAAACTGACGCTTTGCCACTTTTATCCAGTTATATGTAATTCTGCTTTGACCAGCTTCAGGGTCTACCGAGCCAAAATGCCCCATCTCCTCTCCCTGAGTGAAACCCACTGTGAAGTTTCCTCTGATTTTATCTGTAAGGACCCAAATATAGCATCACCTTGAGAAGCTGATTTTTTACATCCAGGAATTTGATAATTTGGAACTTAAGATGCTTCTAATTCAATCTAAATCATACACTAAGTCATGTTGGAGGCTTCTGAAATCAGTGTTGAGTCACATTTAATAAGATATAACAGTACAAACTTTTAATTTTGCTCATTAAACTTGGGGTGAAAAATATTGCAATCACAAATAAAATCATCAAGTGTGTTCCATGGATACAAAGAATACAAATAAAGCATGTATTTTACAACAACTTAGAGTCCTGGAGTTTTACAGAGCAACAGGCTCTTTTTCCCACCATGTCTTGATGACTATTTGGTGCCAGTCTACAGTGATCCTGTTAACCAGTACATGGCCTGTTTAGCCTTTTATGCCCTTGGGATCAGTGCTTGTTTAGATACATCCACAATGCTATAAGAGTCTCTCCCTCTATCTGCTCTCTAGGTGTAAAAGTTTTTTTATGTTTCTCTTCCCCTGTAGCAGTGGCCATTGGTTTTGGATATACCTGCTATGGGGAAAAGTTTCTTATTATTTACACTACCTCTGCTCCTCAAGTTTAGCACATTACTAACCAATATTACTACCAACATTTGTAGAATTTCTTGAGATTATCTCTTCTAATTTTTAAATTCATTTTTGGAAGTCAAGGAATTAGTGCCTAGCTCTAGCTGTCCCTGAACAAAGTGACATGTTTAGATCATTTCAAAATCACCCATATCACCTTAGATCTGGAGCTATAGGTTGACCACAGTGGGTGAGGAAGGCAGATCTTCTTCCCTGAATGACATTAGATGGGTTTTTACAGCAGTTCAGTAGTTTAGTGATAATCATTACTCAAATTTGTTGTGCTTTTTTTTAAAATTCCAGGTTAAAAACTGTATTTAAGTTGCACAACAGCCAGGGCAGGAAGTGAATTGAGTTACCCCAATTGTAACAACACACACAAAATGCTGGCAGAACACAGCAGGCCAGGCAGCATCGATAAGGAGAAAAGTTCAGTTTTCTGCTTCACTAATCTGGTATCTTAACCATTGAGCTACCACTAATATTACTTGTGCACTCAAAAATATTTATGAATTTTAAAATAAAACAAGTATTCAGTATCATAGTTTACATTAAAAAAAAAGCACACACACAGCATTCACCCAAATGATCCCAGGGCTGAGACAAGAAAATACTCAATTTTCTAAAAGTACAGTATTAAATTGTAAAGTGATTTTGAAAAAAGTAAAACACAAAGATATGTGGATGAGTTCTGGTGTTAAGCAATGCCTACTACTGTACATTGAGGTCCTCTTAGAACTCCAGAATTATCAAAAGAACCAAAAAATTTTAACTTCGAAGGTTAAACTGCTCTTCTCACTGGATATTTCATTGTAATCGTTGTCCTTATTCCTTTGCATCCTCTGTTGACCCCAAGACATCTCGTTCGCCATTGTCTCTTTTTTTCTTTATACTATTGTTACTCATTCAGGCTAAAAAATGTTCCTTCAGTAATTTGTACAATAAAAAAGACAGAAGGGAATGTATAAGGAGGAAATTAAGTTGCACCAGAAGGTGGAGAGTCGAAAGGCAACATCGGATGGGATTTGGGGACTGGGGATTGAAGTGAAGAGATTGGAAGATACAGCTGATAACATGAAATGAATGGAATAGGAGGACAATTTTGAAAAGATGGAAAATACAGGAGCACATGGCAAGTTCAACTCTCTAGCCCAAAATCAAGAATATTATATTGGAAAGTTATTGAAGCTGGATAAAGATCACTTGATATTTGGCTGCACTTCCCTACCGGTGACTGGGTATTAATCGGTGTGGGACAACCATTCATGTTCCACAGAACTCATGACATCATGCCATCAGGATAAGGAAGAGGAAAGGCTTATTTTATCCAATAATACTCCAGGATGCATTATCCACAACATTTGCTTTGCAGCATGTTTTGTAGAACATGAGGCAGTCCAGCACAGGAACAGGCCAGACCCTTTGGCCCGCGATTTCTGTGCCAACCATGAGGCCAGATTAACCTAAACCTATCTTTCACCTTGTTTCTCAGGAAACATGTCTATTTGTATCTTGAATCTATTCAGCAACCATGGTAACCATGTTCTTATTCTCCGGGTGAAGAGTTTTACCTAACCTTTAGCTTCTATATCGTGGTTTATGTGGGAACCTTAATGTGCTGTAATCCATCCTAGGGGTTCATTGGTTAAAGATGAATTTAAACTCTAGTTTCTTTCAAAGTATCTTTGAGTTGATGTTCAACTTCAGTGGGGAAGCAGACTGGCTGGAGATGAATTGTCCTCATTGTGCAGCCTGGCTGTTCAGTCTGTGAGTGGTGGTGTATCGTAACTGGGCTAGCCAGCCACCTGAATCAACTGAAGGAAGGTATTGTGACACTTGGTACATTATAGGCATTTAAGCACATGCAGTGTGATGAGGTAAGGAGGAGGGATGAAAGTTGAATCTGGGAATTAACATTAGAACCCTGTAGAGATGGTTGCCTTTCAGACTCTCGCCCCAGGGTTACGATGAAACCATCAGATTTATACATAATCGTATTTCCCCTGTTTCGTTTCCTCATTGGTGTTGCGGTTGTAGGTGGATCTGTCGTCAGTGTAGGTCCTCTTTACTGGGGTCATTTCTGCTTCGTAGTGGGTGCTGCTTTTGTAGCCAGGCTTGTAGGGATGTCCTCGGCTTGGCGCTTTGTAAATGGTGGAATTGTACCTGCATAAGAGTATGAATGAATTTATGAGCAGGAATCGGCTGCCAGGCTCTTCGGTGTGGCTGATCTAATTGTAAGATCAATACTTTCTACCCTTGAAGAACTGGCATCTGCCAGCAGTTCCTTCTGTTGTGACTCTTGAAGATGCTGCTATTCTAAAACCGTCGATCATGATATCGTACAGGGGTGCAGCACAGAAACAGACCCCTTAGCTCATCGGGTCCATAATGATCAACAGCTGTTAATCCAATTTTGATCTCATTTTCATGTCTCCACATTGCTATTAACCATCAGATTCTATCACACCATAATCACAAAAGGAAATTTATGTAAGCCATTTGCCCTGTGAGTCTGTGGTTCTACCCACTGTGTTACTGTGCTGCCCAAATCATTTTCAATTTCAAAGCACAACCACATTGAACTTTTCTCTTATGTAGTTAAAACAAAACTCTCCAACCTGTAACCCTTCATCTTTGTTCTGTGTGAGGAGACGAACTGTTTCCTCATGGGTGGGGTTCTGTCATGGATTGCTTCCCATGGGATGGCTATGCATGCCAGTTTAAACGGAGCCACTGTAGAGGCCTTTTCAATGCTGACTGATCTAATGCCTGGATAGAACGTAGGTGCAGGGCCTGGACGGGACACCCCAGATACCGCTTCACCTGACGGCTGCTATTTGAATCCCAGATTTGGCAAATGGATGTAGTTACTGAAACACAGTAACTACAGTGCTACCTGTGAGCTTCCTTCCACCACACTCCGTTACGTGGGTGGTAGTGTCACAACTGACAGCACTGAAGACTCGAATTAAACCCTGCCCTCAAGTGTTGTGGTCGCACGTGACCGTGTGGTATTCCATTTTCCTCCTACTCCTCCAAGATGCACATGTTGGCATCCTGGTGTGAGGGAGAATGGTAGAATCCGGGTGGGAATAGGTTACTAGGAAGATTGTTTGTGAGATGGGATTGCTCCAGGAACCAGCACAAATATAAAGGGCTGAAAGAGCTCCCATTATCAAAGGAAATGGGGGAGTCTCTCTGTGGATATTATTTGTCTTTAGTCCTGCTGCTTTACACCATCACTCATTCACTGCTTACCCGCCCTTCCCCATCACCACACAAGCTATATCCTTCACTGACAGAAACCCATGATGTTCATTGTGCCTTTGCGGACATTCATCCTGTTCCCTTGTACCACTGGGGATGGCATGGTAGTGCAGCGGTGAGCACAGTGCTTTACAGTACCGGCAACCTTGGTTCAATTCCTGCCGCTGCCTGTATGGAGTCTTTATCTTCTTCCCGTGACTGCTTGGATTTCCTCTGGGTGTTCCGATTTCCTCCCACAGTCTGAAGACGTACCAGTTGGAAGGTTAATTGGTTAATGTAAATCGTCCTGTGATTACACTAGGATTAAATCGGGGGATTTGCTGGGCCGTGCGGTTCGAAGGGCCAGAGGGGCCTACTCTGTGCTGTAGCTCAATAAATACATTTCACATAGTGGAATTCATTTGAATAGTAAGCTGAAGGAGAGGATGAGTAAACTAGACATACGTTATAGTGTCTGAGGTGTTTATACAATAAACTCGGATAATCCATTATCGGATTATTGGAAATCCTGATGATTTATCTTTATGTTCAGCAGTGCTGATGCCTGGGTCATGGTTAGTATCACCGAGGCCTCAGTTCTCATACTCCATCTAACACACCAATGCCCTAGTTTCTGCACTCAATTCAAATTCTCTGGGCTTATTAGAACATTTCTTATGCTACACTGTAATAGAGTAGTGAATTGAGAAGTGCGTTTAGGGATTGATGTCCATTAGTCTGGAATATCTGCTAGTCCGTCACCAACAAAATCCCAAGGGTGTTGGATTATCAGAGTTTTAATGTCTCTGAATTGAAAAAGGGAAGCTAAGTTGATAAGGTAAACCAGCAAAAGCATACAATTTACAAGTGGGAATGCAGAAGAAATAGGAACAGATGTGGGTGAGATCTTGGGTAAACTCTTTCATCACCTGCCTATTCCATATCTTTCTCCATATTTAGGTTGTGTTCAAAAATGTAAGTTTTAAAGATCTGGGGTAACAGGGCATGATCATACCTTGGAACTAGAGCAGACACAAAGCACTCGACCTTGTACACAAAGAAAATAGTCTTCACCTTGGCATTAAATAGCTACTGTCTTATTCTGAAACTGTGACCTCTATTTCAAGTTCACCAGAAGCAACTTCTCAGGATTTACATAGAAACATAGAAAATAGGTGTAGGAGTAGGCCAAACGGCCCTTCGAGCCTGCACTGCCATTCAGTATGATCATGGCTGATCATCCAACTCAGAACCCTGTATCTGCTTTCTCTCCATACCCCCTGATCCCTTTAGCCACAAGGGCCATATCTAACTTACTCTTAAATATAGTCAATGAACTGGCCTCAACTGTTTCCTGTGGCAGAGAATTCCACACATTCACCACTCTCTGTGTGAAGAAGTTTTTCCTCATCTCAGTCCTAAAAGGCTTCCCCTTTACCCTTAAACTGTGACCCCTCGTTCTGGACTTCCCCAACATCGGAAACAATCTTCCTGCATCTAGCCTGTCGAATCCCTTTAGAATTTTATACGTTTCAATAAGATCCCCCCTCAATCTTCTAAATTCCAGTGAGTATAAGCCTAGTCGATCCAGTCTTTCTTCATATGAAAGTCCTGCCATCCCAGGAATCAATCTGGTGAACCTTCTTTGTACTCCCTCTATGGCAAGAATGTCTTTCCTCAGATTAGGGGACCAAAACTGCACACAGTACTCTAGGTGCGGTCTCACCAAGGCCTTGTACAACTGCAGTAGAACCTCTCTGCTCCTGTACTCAAATCCTTTTGCTATGAATGCCAACATACCATTTGCCTTTTTCACCACCTGCTGTACCTGCATGCCCACCTTCAATGACTGGTGTACAATGACACCCAGGTCTTGTTGCACCTCCCCTTTTTCTAATCGGCCACTGTTCAGATAATAATCTGTTTTCCTGTTCTTACAACCAAAGTGGATAGCCTCCCATTTATCCACATTAAATTGCATCTGCCATGAATTTGCCCACTCATCTAACCTATCCAAGTCACCCTGCATCCTCTTAGCATACTCCTCACAGCTAACACTGCCGCCCAGCTTTGTGTCATCTGCAAACTTAGAGATGCTGCATTTAATTCCCTCGTCTAAATCATTAATATATATTGTAAACAACTGGGGTCCCAGCACTGAGCCTTGCGGTACCCCACTAGTCACTGCCTGCCATTCTGAAAAGGTCCCATTTACTTCCACTCTTTGCTTCCTGTCTGCCATCCAATTGTCTATTCACATCAATACCATACCCCCAATACTGTGTGCTTTAAGTTTGCACACTAATCTCCTGTGTGGGACCTTGTCAAAAGCCTTTTGAAAATCTAAATATACCACATCCACTGGCTCTCCCCTATCCACTCTACTAGTTACATTTTCAAAAAATTCTATAAGATTCGTCAGACATGATTTTCCTTTCACAAATCCATGCTGACTTTGTCCAATGATTTCACCTCTTTCCAAATGTGCTGTTATCACATCTTTGATAACCAACTCTAGCATTTTCCCCACCACCGATGTCAGACTAACCAGTCTATAATTCCCCGGTTTCTCTCTCTCTCCTTTTTTAAAAAGTAGGGTTACGTTAGCCACCCTCCAATCCTCAGGAACTAATCCAGAATCTAAGGAGTTTTGAAAAATTATCACTAATGCATCCGCTATTTCTTGGGCTACTTCCTTAAGCACTCTGGGATGCAGACCATCTGGCCCTGGGGATTTATCTGCCTTTAATCCCTTCAATTTACCTAACACCACTTCCCTACTAACATGTATTTTCCTCAGTTCCTCCATCTCAGTAGACCCTCGGTCCCCTACTATTTCCGGAAGATTATTTACGTCGTCCTTAGTGAAGACAGAGCCAAAGTAGTTATTCAATTGGTCTGCTATGTCCTTTGCCAAGGATCTTAATTCACTCCTACTTCCAGTCATTCTTCTATCTTTGTAATCAGCTAGTGGACCTCGACTGTACTCCATTTAAGGCAAGCATAACCCCTCTTGGGTAAAGAAGGCAAGGCAGCACCACTAGTTCAGTTCTCACAGTAACTTATACAGCAACTCACAGGATAATGTCGCATTTGCTTTTCCAACTGTGTGGTTCTGGTAAGAGCATTGCTCAGTCTTTCTGAATACAAGTGTTAGTCTCTGCTTGTTTGGTACTGGGGCAGGCTCACCTCTTGCTGATATCCCCACTCCCTGGAGTGGTCAGCTCGCTGTGCTTTCCCAGTCTTTCTGGCAAGTAAAGGATTTCTCAGTTCCCACTTTATGTCCTGTCCTCCATCTTACCTATTATACTAGTATGTATTCATTTTAAAAATTTCTTTGGTTGTTCTTTGAATTTCCTATCTATCTTACGTTGATTTATCAACCCATTCTGTTAATACTAATCCATCAATATTACTGTTTTCCAAACTTAAATTCATTTGGCACACTGCTGCTTTCCTGAGTATGGCTTGTTCATTTCTACTCTGTTTTGCAAGTGTTAACTAGTTGTTACATGTTAATTTTCCAGTGTCACAAGGAAATTATTGAGCATCTGATTAAAAGCCTTCTACTAATCTGAATCTACCTATCCAGTGGTTTCTCCATATCTCCCCTACCGGTTACAACCTCAAAAACCTTAATAAATCTTTCTCACATAAAACCACGCTGACATGATTCATTACATTGTAACCTCAATTACGGCCACAATTTCTCTACCATTTGTTTGACTCATTTCCCTGATTTCCTTCAGTTGGCTTTCTTGAACATCTGGATCCCATTTTGTACTTTCCATTGCACGGGAAGTGTTTGGGCAATGAAAACCCATACAATAGATGATATGGCAGGTGAATGTGTGGCTGAAGGTGCAGGGGGCAGAGCTTCAGATCTGTGGATCATAGAGATTTCTTCCAGGGAAGGTATGGCCTGTATAAAAAGGTTGGCTTACTCATGAACTTATGTGGAACCAATGTCCTTGTGGGTGGGTTTTCTAGAGCTGTTGTTAAGCATTTAAGTAGGCAGGAGGATGGGAGCCAGGGTGAAAGGTGAGATGGTGGAGCATTTGGTGTATAAGTGGATGCTGTCATGAGGGCAGGAGTGGCTGCTGAATGTTCTGGGGTTTAGGTGTTTCAAAAAGGATATCCAGGGATGCTAAGCAGTGATACTATCTCAGCTGCAGAAAGGGAGGATATTGTGGAGATTAAAAGATTTAGATGGAGCAGAATTTGTTAGGTAGTCCAGGAAGGATTCCTGACACAATAGGCAGACAGGCCGAGTAGAGGAGAGGCCATACTGGATCTAGTACTAGGCTAATGAACCTGGTTAGGTGACAGATCTCTCAGTGGCTGAGCATTTCTGAGACAGTGACCACAACTCCCTGACAAGGTTTAACTTAACCTTGGAGAGGGATAGGAGCAGCCGGTATAGGAAAGTGGGAGGGGGGGAATGATGATGCTGTTAAGAAGGAACTTGGAAGTGTAAATTGGGAACAAGTGCACTTGTGGAAATGTGGATGTTGTTTAGGAAGCATTTTCATGGGGTTCTGGATAGATTTGTCCCACTGAGCCAGAGAAAGGATGGTAGGATGAAGGAACTATGGTTGACAAGAGATGTGGAACATCTAGTCGAATGGAAGATGGAAACATAAGGAAGGATGTGGAGTCTTTAGAGAGAGTGCAGAGGAGATTTACCAGGATGTTGCAAGATTAGAGATCAAGCCATATAAGGAAAGGTTGAGCAAGCTGGGGCTCTTCTTTTTGGACCAAAGGAGATGAAAGATGACTTGATAGAGGTGTATAAGGTGATAAGAGGTATAGATTGAATGGTCAGCAGCACCTTTTTCCCAGGGCAGCAAAGGCCAGTGTGAGAGGGCATAACTTTAGTGACTGGAGGAAAATTTAGGCATTTGTCAGAGGTAGGTTTTTTTTTTAACAAACGAGTGCTAGATATATGTAATGCACTGCCAGGGGCGGTGATAGAGGCAGATACATTAGGAATATTTAAGAGACTATTAGGCACATGAATGAAAGGAAAATGGAGGGCTATGTGGGGGGGGGGGCTAGATTGATTTTGGATAAGGTTAAAAGTTCAGCACAACACGGAAGGCTGAAGGGCTTGTACTGTGGTGTACTGTTCTATGTTATGTTCACTGTTTTTGAAGCTGCTGCTTCTAAAGTTTTACAAAGTCTGTCGTACCCAGGAGGATTGCTGGTTTCCCCACCGATTATCTGCTGGGATATTTCTTGACCTAATAACCTCTGTGGAATAACAATAATCATCATCACATTTTCCTTCGGTGATGATCTTGAATTGAAGTTCTTTGGTTGACTGTGGAAGTAACTTTTCTGATTGATAAAAACTCTGCCTAACTTTGAATACTGCTGAACTCACCATTGGCTTCAGTTTCTCCAGTCCCTTTTCAGAAAGAAACCCTAAATTCCTGTTGAAAATCACTTCTGGCTGATCTCCAAACTTGTGTGATAATTGCTAGAAATAGGACATCAGTATGACCTCTGGTATGTAATTAAATATTTTGGCTTAATTTTAAAATGGAGACACCTTTTTTCCCTTATTAAGGAGAGAGAGAGAGAGAGCCTGTGGTATATTGAATACCAGGTGAAAGAGTAGTCTTGGGGTACTGCAAGTCTGTGTCTTTATTGATGCTTTGCTGCATACCTGAAGGCTCGGTGGGAGTACTGATGCTTTTTTGCCAGTGGGGGAGGAGGAGGAGGGGCCATAGCTTTGCTGCTGCTTGTGCATGGGAGGGGGAAGTTGGGGGGGCTTCCAGGTTCTAACATTTAACTATCATTTATTCTTTGGGGCGCTTCTCTGTTTTCATGGATGGTTGTGAAGAAAAAGAATTTCTGGATGTATATTGTATTCATTTCTCTGACATTAACTGTACCTATTAAAACATAGCTCATGGCAAAGTTACATAAATCAAAACACAAAGTGTTCTGAGAAGAAAGGATGAGTTTGAGAGAGGGTCTTTGGAGGAAGAAAAGACATATGGTGTTCCAATCACAAACAAGAGAAAATCTGCAGATGTTGGAAATCAAAGCAACATAGACAAAATGCTGGAGGAACTCAACAGGCCAGGCAGCATCTGTGGAAATGTGTACAGTTGACCTTTCGGACCAAGACCCTTCACCAGGACTGGAGAAAAAAAAGTAGATTTAAAAGGTCGGGAGAGGGGGAGAGAGAAACACAAGGTGAAAGGTGAAACCGGAAGGGGGAGGGATGAAGTAAGGAGTTGGGAAGCTGATTGGTGAAAGAGATTCAAGGCTGGAGAAGGGGGAATCTGATAGGAGGCCACAGAAGAAAGAAAAGGAGCACCTGAGGGAGGTGATGGGCAAGCAAGGAGATAAGGTGACAGAGGGAAATTCAAATGGGGAATGGTGAAGGAGAATTGTGGAGGGGGGGGAAGGATTACTGGAAGTTCGAGAAATTGATATTCACGCCATCGTTGGAAGCTACCCAAATGGAATATAAGGTGTTGTTCCTCCAACCTGAGTGGACCTCTTTGTGACAGTAGACTAGGCCATGGATTGACATCTTGGAATGGGAATAGGGTGTTCCAATGGTTTGGAGTACCACCATCTTGTAATGATGAAGACTGGTAAAGAATGGGAGGGACAGTATTGGAAAATTGTAGAGGAAGCATGAAAGGGCACAAACAATGAAAGGGTTTATTTGAAAAATCCTTTATAAGCAATTCTGAATTGATTTTTATTCTTATGGTAGGACAAACTGAGAAGAGAGAGATGAAATGGGAGAAAGAGAGTATGACATGCAGACTATTTTTTTATACTGCGTATGACTTTGCATTGCGTACACGAACAGCTACCCTTTATGTGGAATGCAAGCTCTGAATTAAGTGGAATTGACAGAGCTTATGTGTATTGCAGATTAAAGTGATATTTTACTAAAATGACGATGCACTTCCTTCTGGTTGCACTTTGGATGTCTAGTTACTCACCGAGTCTCTTCGGGTACCATCCCTTTACAGGCAATGCACATCACGATTCCACCAACAAGGAGCAGGCCTCCTGAGACCCATCCCACAAACAAGGCAGAACCAAACGTGTATCTGTGAGGAAGAATGGCCTTGTCAGTCTAAACCTGGCACCAGTAAGACATGCACAAACCTATTAAAGAAATATCCTACCAAAGCCATACAATTATGGGTAATTGATTTTTTTGTATTAAAAGCAGAAAGTGAGCTAGTTTTGTATGAAATCAGAAGAAAGTCCTTTCTCATTGGACACATGTGGAACAATTTACAATAAAAGATTTGGCATAAAGTTTAGATACGATTCTCACTAAGTCCAATCAAAACCTAAGGCTCACCTTAAAATCCATAATGGGTCAATATTGACTCTTTGAAACAAACTGAAAACTAAACCTAATCCCTGTTACTCAGAACCCATCGTGTTAATCTTTTTCAACCAATTATGTATCCAGCTCTCTTTTCAGTGAATTAGTAAACACAGCAATGTGTTTGCTCACATTAGAGCCTTTGATTGCTTTTCTTAGGAACTAGAGTGGAGGGCTGACTTGGTAACACCAATATTGAACTGTGGTCCAAAGCAAGAACCAATGACTTGTGTCTGAATCCACATTTTTTGATTGTTGTTGCAAGTTAATGAAAATTGGGGTTGTAATCTTGGTTAAGTTGTTGAGATGTGATATTTTAAATGGGGCATTAAACCAATGCCTCATCTTTCTTTAACTTAGTGTAAAGGATCTCATGAGACTGTTAGCACACAAAGGACTGGGGCTTGTTTTTTTTTGATATCTTGGGCAAAGATTTATCTTTTAATTGATATAAATAAAAATACTTATCTCATGCTGCTTCAAAGTTTAAAATACATTTTATTATCTAAGTACTTATATGTCAACACCTCCACCCCTGATAATTATTTTCCCTCAGACATACTCAGCAAATCTATAGAATAGTTACAAAACAGGACCAATGAAAGAGTAACCAGAATGCAGAAGAAAACAATCTGTAGAAACGCAAATATAAATAAGTAGCAATAAATAATGAGAATTTGAGATAAAGAATCCTTAAAGTGAGATCATTAGTTGTGGGAACATCTCAATGACGGGGCAAGTGAGTGTAGTTATCCCCTTTTGTTCAAAAGCCTGATGGTTGAGGGATAATAACTGTTCATGAACCTGCTGATGTGAGTCCTGAGGCTTCTGTACCTTCTTTCTGATGATAGATGCTGCTTTCCTGCGACAATTGTCTGTGCAAACATGCTCAATAATGGGGAGGACTTTACCTGTGATGGGCTGGGCCATATCCTGCTTTTTGTAGGATTTTCCATTCAAGGGCTTTGGTGTTTCTATACCAGGCTGTGATGCAACCAGTCGATATACTCTCCACTACACATCTATAGAAGTCTGGGAAACTACAGTAAAACTCAAACAAGCTGAGTTAGTTTAATCTGAATCAGAGTGTGCAGAGAGCCAGATGGTCTGGCATCTTACTTGATCATTAGTCTGGATTGTGAGCTGGAGGTCCAGGTGGTGAGCAGGAATTGGGCTTGGGAATGTGGGTAGGTATGATGTCAGCTAGGATCCATAATGCTGGTACATACAGTTTCACTGGAAAATATGAAAATGTATGATACCACTGTGTCACATGTAATGAAAGTGTGTTTGGGTATTAATGGCAGTAATATCTATTAGTCCAGAAAGTCTGCAAATCAGCGCCACCGAAGTCCCAAAGACATCAGATACATCAGGAGCTCTACTGTTTCTTATTTTTGAGCATTGTTTTGCAAAATCTAAATCTAAAATTGCTGAATATGTAACAAAATTTTGAAACAAAAGAAAGCCATGTAAAGAAATATAATTTCTCATGATGATGAAAGGCATTGATAGCGTGGATAGTCAGAGGCTTTTTTCTCAGGGCTGAAATGGTTAGCACAAGAAGATACAGTTTTAAGGTGCTTGGAAGCAGGTACAGAGGAGATGTCTGGGGCAAGTTTTTTTTGCAGAGAGTGTGAGTGCGTGGAATGGGCTGCCGGCGGTGGTGGTGGAGGCAGGTGTGATAGGATCTTTTAAGAGACTCCTGAATAGGTACATGGAGCTTAGAAAAATAGAGGGCTATGGGTAACCCTAGGTAATTTCTCAAGTAAGTGCATGTTTGGCACAGCATTGTGGGCTGAAGGGCCTGTATTGTGCTGTAGGTTTTCTGTGTTTTCCGCTTTTTCTTTAATTCTTGAACCCTACCTCTGCCTAGCTGGTCCTTGAGCTCCAAGCATTGATGTGTTCATCATCCAGAAGTTTGTCACCAAACTATTGGCGTAGATTGATACTCCGGCTATACAGCAAATCCCTGTGCAGGTTGAAACAAGAGGTTTTAGTCAAGTGGGAAGCTGATGAGAATATTCATGAACTCCTATTTACTCGGCTAGAGTACTGTCAGCATTCTTAGGTACTGTACTATGGGAAGAATAGGAAGTGACATTTACTCGAAATAAGGGATGTCACTTGGGTGCACTTGGTGACAGGATTGTTCTCCCTGGTGGTGAGTAGGGAAGGGGAGATTTAATCCGTTTTAACATTCACGAGGGGCTTTGATAAAGTGAATGCTTCTGCTATTAAGCGAGTCAGTAAGCAGAGTAACTGGCAAGTTGACATTAACTTTTATATTTTTTAAAGTTCCTGCCCCCCCCTTAAGTCTTTACTATGGTGTAATATTGAAAACTATTCAAATGGGACTTCTTTCTGTTTTAGTGCTTATAGTATGTGCTTTAGTATGACAGTCTTTCAGCTGACCAGTGTTGGTAGCAAAATGTCCCAGGTCAGCCAGTTCCACCCTGGATCCTGGTGCAGCCATCTCATCCATCCCACCTCGCTTCTCCCCCACAGCCCTGGCTGTGTTTGGCTGTCCTGAGGCGTGCCCTACCTGCGATGATGAACAGGATTCCAGAAGTGAGTGTGAGATTGGCCTTTGCACTATCGTCCATGGTTCCCAGTCGAATGCACTTGAGGGCCAAGATGGAGACCAGAGAAGCGATCAGTGAGAGAACGACGGAGACGACCATCAGAGCTCGGACGGCTTGGAACATAGCTGTCAGCAGAGAGTACGGGTGTGAGTACATTGGCTGTGTATAGAGTGCTTCAAAGAGCCTCCTTTGGTTGAAGTGTATCAGAATGGAGGTCATCAGTTTAGGGTAAGTAGAGGACATTTGAGGAAAAATCTTTTCCCTCAAAGGCTGGTTGGAGTCTGTAAAATATTGCCTGAGAAACTGGAGATAGTAGAGGCTCTCTCAACATTTAAAATACAACTGAGTGGCTACTTGAAATGCCAGTGTATGTTAGGCTGGGAAAAAAGTCCCGTTAATTGGGATTAGCGTAAATAAATACTTACTGGTTGGCCTGAGCATTGTGGGCCAAAGAGCTTGCTTCGGTGCATTCTGACTTGTTGAGATATCAACTGAAAGTTACCTGGCAAAGTAAATCTGCAAAAAACTTGGCAAAGAGTGCAACATGGAATAAGGAAATGATTGAGAGGTGAAAATGAACAGTGGACCTGTAAAATCACACGACTGTACTCAACAGGCAGAGTTTATAACAAATGCCTGAAGGATTCTTCTGTACCACATCCAATTTCACACTCACCTTTCAATGCCTTTATTGCTGAAGCCAATGACTTATGGTTGTGCAGTCCTTAAGGACTAGAGCTAATACATGAGCTCTACTATGTTAACTGATCTCTGAAGGACAGTAAGGATTTTCAGTCTGTCCTTTTCTCAGTCGTGCACATAATCAACTCAGTTTCTTGCTCCTGATAAATGCCCTGCAGCCTCTGTTCACAAATATAGATATCAGGATCGAATTGCACAGCCTGACAAAGTGATCTTGTCAAAATCCAACATTCATTATTGAGGGGGAACAATTTTGATGGTCAGACAACGGTAGTGATGTTGTGGAAACATAATTATTTCCAAGCTCTTCAAATCCTATACAGCCCTCTGTTTGAAAATATAACTAACAGGATGCCAAGGCTTTATAAGGCATTGGTCAGATGCACTTGGAGTACTGAGAGCACTTTTGGGCACCTTATCTAAGAAAAGCTGTTGTGGCATTGGAGAGGGTCAAGAGGAGGTTCATGAGAATGATTCTGTGAATGAAAAAGTTAATGCTTGAGGAGCATTTGATGGCTGTGGGAGCATGGAGTTTAAAAGAATGAGTAGGATATTTTGTTGAAACCTATTGAATATTCAAGGGCCTAAACAGTGTGGATGTGGAGAGGATATTTCCTACAGTGGGGGAGTCTAGGACCAGAGAGCAAAGCCTCAGAATAGAGGGACATCCATTTACAACAGAGATAAGAAGGAATTTTGTTAGCCAGAGGAAGGCCAAGTCACTGGGTATATTTAAGGAGGAGGTTGATTAGTAAGGGTGTCAAAGGTTATAGGGAGAAGGCAGGAGAATGGGGTTGAGAGGGTTAATAAATCAGCTGTGACGGGTTGGCTCAGCAGTCTCAATGGGCCTAATTCTGCTTCTAGGTCTTATTATAGAAGGTGGGCAACATATTAGCTTGCTGCCAAGGGAGACGTGCATGCAATGCTCCACACTGGAAGGGGTGTCTTGTGAAAAAAAATTCTCTCATTTTTGCAGGGTAGGTTAAAATTTGTGTGGTGGGCAGGAGTAGTTGAAAGTAAAGAGTACTGTTTTTTTTGTGAGATGCATCCTTAACTTCTCATTTCACAACCCCGGTCCATCATCTCAGTGTTTATCTCCATGACTCTGCCGCATTCTACATTCACTTCAGCTCCTGATCATAGTCATGGAGTTGTTCAGCACTGAATCAGGCCTTTCGATGACTCTCTGCCTCTCCCATCCATACTAACCCAATTGATCTGCATCCTTCTATGCCTTGTCAATTTAAATGTGTATCTAAATGTACTTTGAACTTAGTAATTGTGTCAGATTCCACCAACTCCTCTGGCAGCGTGTTCCAAATATCAGTCATAGTGTAAAAAAAACGTACCCCTTAGATTCCCTTTAGAACTCCTACTTCTCACCTTAAACCTATGCCTCTTGTTTTTGATACTCCTAACTTGGAGAAATGGACTCTGACCTCCCTACCTATGCCTTTCACAGCATTATATGCTTCTGTCAGATCACCCCTCAGTCTCATTTGCTCCCAGAAAAATAAGCCCAGTTTATCTAACCTCTCCCCATAATGGAAGCCCTCCAATGTTGTGGGATCTCCTCTGCACTCACCAGCACGACCATATTCTTTCTATATTGTAGAAGCCTGTACTGGTCAAACGTTGAGCACTTTGATTTGCCCTGGAACTGCCTAACTGAGTCACTTCAGGACAGCACTTTATCCTCCCCCTCCTCCTCTTTTACCCGGTCACACTTCCTGATCTCTCTCTGTCCCTGCCTAGCCATCAGTTTGTTTTCATTTGTTACGGTAAAGGTAAACAGCTATCTCAGTATGAAGTGAAGGCTTTTCAAGGATTATACAGATATTCAAATGCCAATTTAAGCATCAAGATGAAGGAGAGAGGGAAACTGGGCCCCAGCCAATCAGAAGGAGTCTGGAGTTTGGTGAATTAGGAGGGAGGATGAGAAACTGGCCACAGCCAATGAGGGAATGGGGGAACTGGCACCCCAATGATTTGGAGGAGAGTGTGACAACAGTACTATTTAGAGATTCAGATGCCGAACCATTGAGATTTCTGAATGTTCAGGTTGCGGGTTATTGGAGATAATAGTGGAGAAATTCATTGTAACCCTGCCCCTGCTCTCTTCTCCCCTGAAGATCGATTCAGCACGCTGCCCATCTGATATGGACCATTGGCACTACTCATTCCACAGCTCATCCCTCTGGACCAGTGTCCTGCTTGCTGAGATCAAAACACAGCATTAACACCCATGGTAGAACTGTCCTCTTAGTCTGCAGAGGACCCTGACATCAACAGCAAACATCTGGTCCTTCATGTCTGGTCCACCGTGGGCTGACCAAGCTGAAGTCAGCTGAGGGGCCTGACATGCCTGTCATGTCACAGAGTATGTCTGTGTGACTTGTGGTCTACATGGGGCAATGACAAAGACAGATTATGAGCAGAACTATGAAGAACTACTCTGGAGTACTACCTAATGCCCTTAAAAGTTGGCACTGGTGAATAGGATAGAGAGCAAAATGTGTGGGTTGGCGATGGTAAGGGAGAGATGGGTTTCAATTCATGGAGTACAGCCACCGGTGGTAGTGAGAAGGGAAGCTGCTCTATTGGGATCAGCTTCACTTGAATTAGGCTGAGACTAGTTTTCCATTTTAATTATAAGACTGAGTTTGTAGCTAAAGCGTTTTGACTGTGTGCCTAGTTGTTTCAAATCAAAGGAAAAGACTTACAATGTTATCAAAAAGAGCAATCAACCTAAGGATTTGGAACATTACAGAATTCAGCAAAGGAGCACCAAGAACTTTGAATAAAGGAAAGGTTTGGAGGGGGTATGGGCAAATGGAACTAAGATGGGAATCTTAGTCAGCAAGAACCAGTTGGACAGAAAGGTCCATTTCTGTGCTGTATGAATCTAAATTAACAAGTGAAAACAAGTTAAGAGTAATCTAGCTACAAATAAAAAACATCACCAATCTATCTATGGGAATGTAAAAGGGAACAGATTAGCCAAAGTCAATGTGAGTGCTTTATGGAATGAAATAGGAAAATTAAACTGGGGAATAAGGAAATGGAAGAGTCATTATACAAACATTTTGTATCTACCTCCATGGAAAAGACACAACACAGAAAAATTACCTGGAACAGCAGATGAAGCTGGCATTACTAAATAAATGTATTGGGAAAATGAGTGGAATGAAATGAGTAAGTATCTGGAAACTGGGAAGTACTTTTTTGAAAGATGAGATTGACAAGTTTTGGTGTGCAGAGCAATCTAGTTATATGAATTATTGAATGCTAACATAAAACAAGTGATTAGGAAGGCAAATAATTTATTTTGCAAGAGGATTTGAGTACAAGAGAAAAATATAAAGTCTTGGTGAGATTGTATCTTAAATATTGTATGCAGGTCTGATCTCCTTACCAACAGAGAGATGTCCTAGCACAGGAGAGAATGCAACAAAGGTCCATTAGAGTTATTCCTAGGTGAGAGGTTTATCTTATAAGGAAAAATTAAGCTGACTGGACCTAAGTTCCCCTCCATTTATGTATGAGAAGTTATCTCACTGAATTTTACATTATTCTAACAGAGATAGATAAGGTACACACAAGGATAAGGATACCTTTGATTGAAATGTCTAATCTAGGAGCTTCAGAATCAAAATAAGGAGTGGCTCTCAGGATTGAGGAGAGAAGATATTTTTTCACCAGACATTAAATGGATCTTTGTACTGCAAGGGATGTGAAGACTACAAACATCTAATAGATGGATAGTTATTGGATACTGAAAAAATGAAGAGATAGTAAGTGTAAAAGGTCAGATGTGAAAAATCAGACATAATCTTATTGATTGGTGGACTGAACATGAGGGACCAGAAGGTTTTTCCTGTTGAAGCTGCTAATGGGCAGGGATTTTCTGGCTATAGACCTAATAATGATAAATGACCAGCAATATAGTGGCAATTCAGCATGGACTGTGACTTGGAGAGGAAACTAGATTGGGTTGCCCTTGTATTTCTTCTGGCCATGTCCTTGGTGGCAGAATAGTAGGTTTGGGAGGTTCTGTCGAAGTCATTTGGGAGATTTACTTTGGTGTACTCTGTGGATGGAGCACATATTGCTAGTTGGGTGGCAATTAAATCCTTGCACTCAGCCACTGGAGAGTATTTTGTCACTCTCAGTGCATGTCTTGTACTTGATGGAAAGGCTTTGGAGTATCAGAAGTGAGTCTTTTACCTCTAACTTTGATTTGCTATTACAGTTGTAGAAATTAAGTGGTTGGTCCATTTGGATATTTGATCAAGGTATGTTGATTGGAAGGACTTGAAGATGATAATGCCTATGAACATTAAGACTAGGTGTTAGACTTTATTTATTTGTAGATGGTCATTGTCCAGCACCTCTGTGGAGTAAATGTTATTTGCCGCTTGTCAGACTATTCTTAATTGTTGTCTGGGCCTTGTTACATGCAGACAGGGTGCTTCATTTGCTGAGGAGTTATAGAATTGAGCATTGAGTAGTCATCAGTAAACATCCCCACTTCTGACCCCTTAATGAAGGAAGGTCAATAATGAAACAGCTGGTGTTCTGAGGAACTCCTGTAGTGATGTCCTGGGGTTGGGATGATTGACATCCAACAACCATCCCCTTTATTCTTTATGCTAGCTATGACTGCAATCTTTGAAGTGTGATTCCCCATAATTCTTCAGAGAGAATAAAGTTTGGTCATCTCTGCCTTAATAAGTGGATGACTATTTTTGCTTAGATATTGACCCTGTAGTTCTAGAGTCTGACACAAATGTAAGCATATCTATCCTGCCAAGATGACTTGGAATCTTGTATGTTTCAATCAAATCTCTTCTTCCTCTTCCGTACTCCTGGGGATTCTAGCCCAACTTCTCCAATTTTCCACGTAGGGAAGTTCCAGGTATTAATCAATTAAACCTTTCTGAATGGTTTCTTATGCATTATCATCTTTGCTTAAATATTCTTGCACAGGATTAGACCACATAGACCACTTAGCCAGAAACAAGCCATCTGAAGTCTGAAATGGAGGAAGTGCTTTGAAGTATCTAAAGATGCCAATGAACATTTGCAGAAATTCAAACATAGCTTCCATTTTAGTTGAGAGGAAAGCTCTGACATTGGTGCAGTTTATAGTATGTTAGGCACCTAATACGGTTAATGTAATATGTCACTTTATCAGTGGGAATCATTACGATATTAGATGCCCTGCTGCAGGAAAGGTCATTTGGTGTATCAATTCTATGTTGGTGTTAACTTTCATGAACAACTTATAAAGCCATAAAGTAGTACAGCATGGAAGTAGACCATTCACCCCATTGAGTCAGTGCCAACAATCAACCAAGCATTTACATTAATCCCATTCTAATTATGTTTATGCATCAGCTCCAATAGTCAGATACTATTCTTTCAGCAAATTGAATTTTGACTGTTGAGATCATTACAGTGTCTTGATGTGATTTTCACAGCAAAGGAGGTTTACCAAAGAGGTTGCTTGAATTAGAGGATATTAGCTATAGGAAGAGGCTGTACAAGCTGGGGTTGTTTTCTCTGGAGTTCTGGAAGTTTAGAGGGGATCTGATAGAAGTTTATACAATATAAAAGTTTATATGATTATAGATGGGGTAGAGCCAGAACCTTTTTCTCAGGTTAGACACCTCGAATACTAGAGGGCATCAAGGGGGAATGTTTGAACGGGATATGTGGGTTAAGTTTTTTTTGCAGAGAGTGGTAGTTGCCTGGAATATGCTACCTTGAGGTAATAGTGCATGCAGATACAACAGTGGCATTCAAGAAGCTTTTAGACCAGCACAGGAATGTGCAGGAGAAGGCATTAGTTTAATTTGGCACCATTGTTGGCACAAACCTTGGGTGGAAAGGCCTGTTCTACTTTCTGTGCTCTTAACAATTCTCTTTGTTGAACTACTTGAGCTTGGTGATCCAGGGACCATGGAGCCCAACTAGCAGTCCTAATGATCTCTTAGCTTGCTCTTCGGCAAGTTTTGAAAGCAAATTCAACAACTTCTGCTATGAAATGAATTGACCATGGACGAATACTGGATTGTGTTCAAAAACCCAACTGCTTCACTAATGTCCTTTAAGTAAGGGAAGTTACAATCTTTACCAGCCTGGCTTGAAAGTATGATTAACTCAAAGCCAGCAGGGCAAGTGGAAATGAGTAATAAATGCAGGGTAGCCATCCATATGCAGAGAGTAATTACATGTATTTGAGTCTCACTTGTTATGCTGATATTTTAACTATTTTCTGGATTTGTCATCCAGTGTATTTCTCTGTCATGACGCTAGTGTGTGGCAATACTTTAGAGAGGGGTGTTACGATTTTTGTTGGGTTTGTGGAGTTTGTTACAATAATCGTGATACAGTTGAGTACTAATGGATGTGGAAGGGTATTATAGTGGAAGGTACCACAGTTTCAATTTATATTAGAGATGATCATGGTATCAGAATGTCACAGTATTGTTGAATGTCGCCATAGTGGAGTATGTCATGGTGTTAGTGAATAATGGGATTTGTCACAGCATTGAATACCACAGTACTGGGTCTGCCACAGTAGCAGAGTGCGTCAGAGCATTGGTGAGGTTTGTCATAGTTTCGTGAGGTTTGTCACAGTTTCGGTGAGATTTGTCACTCCATTGGTTAGCTTTGTCATTGTAGTGTTCAAAGTTCAAAGTAAATTTATTATCAAAGTACATATTTGTCACCATATAAAACCCTGAGATTCATCTTCTTGTGGGCATCCTCAATAAATCTATAGAATAAAAACCGTACCAGAATCAATGAAAGAGTGCCTAACTGGGGCATTCAACCAGAGTTCGGAAGACAACAAACCATGCAAATACAAAAAGAAGAAATAATAATAATAATAATAATAATAATAATAATAATAATAATAATAATAAAAAATAATTATTATTATGGTGTGCTTTGTCACAGTATCAGAACATGTTCACAGTAATTATGGTGTTTGTAACACTCAGAGCCTGAGACAGTATTGGTGGATATGTTGTGGTTATTTTGGTAAAGTGAATTGCAGTGTGCACTGCATTTAGTCATAGAATCGTGCCGTAGAGTTGTTATGGTACAGAGGGACGCCATTTGGCCCACTGAGTCTCTGTGGTTTCTCTTTTTTTTCTTTTATCTGCCAAGTTCCCTTGCTATTTCCTCAGATGCCGGCCAGCTGATTTTTTTTCTTGAATATCAGTTCAATTTTTCTCTTCTAAGCCTCTGTTTTCGCCACCTTATTGATAATGAGTCTTGAATACCTGGTCATTTAGAATGAGTAAAACTGTTTTTCTTCATAATTCCTCTGGTATGTGTTCAAATTTTTAAATGTGCCGTCTGGTCTTGAACCATCTACTAATAGGATAATAGTCTCTGTATATATCCCTTCTAAACCATTTTGATCCTGTAAATCTGAATAAATCTCCTGCTAACTTTCCTTACTCCAAGGAGACCAAATCTAGCTTCTCTTGAAGTGGAAATCCTCATTCCTGAAACTATTTTTGTCAATTCCCTCTGTACCTTCTCTGGGACTGACTTGAGTGTGCTAACCAGCATAACATACCCATTGCAACCAAGACTGTTTTATATAACTTCAACATAAGCCCCGTGCATAAGTTTATGAAGTCTAGGATTCCATGAGCCTTATGGACCACTCTTGCAAAATGCAATGCATCTTTCAAGGATTTATACAAATATGCACTCATGTTCTCAGTTCCTACATACCCTTAAGCTACATAATTGATTTTGTCTTAGAGCCAAAGAGAATTATTTCATAATTCCTGTATTAATTTTCATCTGCCACATAAGAAGTGCTGCAAAGAGAAAACAATTGAGAAGTATAGACCAGCGAGCCTAACATCTGAGTTGGGTGCATTACTAGACAGAATTCTCAGGGGTAAGATATACATCTATTTGGAAAGGCAAAGCTTGATTAGGGGTAGTCAGCATGGCTTTATTTGTGGGAGATTATGTCTCAGGAATATGGTTAAGTTTCTTGAAGTGACCAAGAAGATCAATGTGAACAGGGTAGTAGGTGTGGTCTATATGGATTTCAGTAAGATCTTTTATTAGCTTCTGCATAGTAGGCTACTATGGAAAGTTACATTGTATGGGGTCCAGTGATAGCTGGCTAATTGGATAAAGAATTGGCTTGATGGAAGGAAACAGAGGGTGATGGTGGAAGATTGTTTATCAGACTGGAGTTTTGTAACTAACTGTGTTCTCTTGGGGTTGATGTTAGACCCATTCTATTTTAATGATTTGCATGAGAATGTACAAGGAATGTTTAGCAAGTTTGCAGGTGACACAAAAATATGTGGTGTTGCAGACAGTGAATATGGCAATCAGGATTTTCAGGGAGTTCTTGAGCAGCTGGGTAAGTGGGCTGAGGAATGGCAGATGGAGTTTATTTCAGGTAAGTGTGAGGTATTGCATTTTGGGAAGATAGAAATTTCACAGTGGATGGGGATGTTGTGGAAGAGAGGGACCTAGGAGTTGTAAGCACATGGTTCCCTGAGAGTAGCATCTCATATAGACAGTGTGGTGAAGTGCTTGCCTTCGTTTGGTGTGGCATTGAGTATAGGGGTTCGGATGTTACGCTGCTATTGTTTCCGATTGTGGAATATTGTGTTCAGCTTTGGTCACCCTGTCATAGGAAGGAGTGCAAAGGAGATTTGCGAGGATATTTCTGGGACTTAAAGGACTGAGGAAGAATGAGAGGTGATCTTACCGAGATGTGTAAAATTATAAAGACAGGTGAATGCACACAGTCTTTTTCCTAGAGTTGGGGAATTCAGATCTAGAGAGCATAGTTTAAGGTGAGAGGGGAGAGATTTAATAGGAACCTTCTCACCCAGAGGTTGGTGAGTACATAGAATAAGCTGCCAGAAGGAATGGTTGAGGCAGGTATATTAACAACAGTTAGACAGTACTTGGTCAGGTACATGGATAGAGGGATACGGGCAAATGGGACTAGCTTAGATGGGAATCTTGGTTGGCACAAACCAATTGGTCCCAAGGCCCTGTATGATTCTCTAACACATCTGCCTGTTCAACCAACCTGTCTATGCCAGACTGCCTCCTCACTAGTAACTAAAGTTCCAGTCTTCATGTCATATAATGTAGAGCGTAGGTGTGTGGAACTCTTCACACAAACAATTGCTGGGGCTGAGATCTGATATTGACCTTGTTTGTACTCTCATTACCATGGGAATTCCTACCCAAGTATTGGAACTTCCTTTTGCAGCTGAATTATAAATCTCTAACTGAGTCTCTTCAGCAAGCTGTGAAAGGATGTGGAACAAGGGCAAAAGAATGTGTTAAGGTACTCAGGATCTGATTGTGTGTGAGACTGACATTAATCTAGATGGCCTCCTGGTGTTTCTGAGTTTTTAGCCCGCTTTTGCCCGGTTAGCTTTGTAGATGAGATATGCCACCATATACTGTACATGCAGGTAATAATTGAATCTGTACTCATATCATTCACATAATCAAAACGTTCTAAGCTTTTACAGCCAATAAAGTACTTTTGAAGTGTCATCACTTTTGCAACATAGAGGAGTCACTTTATACATGAGGATCGACAACATCTCTGAGTTAATTGTTCAACTCAATCAATGTTTCGTACGTGCTTTGCTGAGGAGGTAACATGGCTACTGGAAGAACTCACTAGTCTTCATGTGACAACTGAGTACAGTTAATCCATAGAGGATGGATGGAATCTTGGTCTAAATCTCATGCAGATGACACCTCTAAAATACATTTTTCCCATAGTTCTGAACTGAAGGACCAGTACAGATTCGGCACTCAATATCTGAGAACCTCTGTCTTTCTGAGCCACAGTTACTTTTCTGCAGCAGTAGGTCTTGTCCACTTATTCTTTCAAACACAGCCTTGAATTTAGCAAAGTCTACTGCTCAAAATTCATTGCATAACCTGCTTAACTCCATCACTGAAGTCTAACTCCTTTATACATTAATGGCTCCATCCAAGCCCATCCCTTGAACAGATTAACACACTCATAAACCCAGCCCTTCCTCCCACAATGACCTTGATTGCTTGAACACGAACACACCCATCGAAACCCTTCCTTAATTATTTAAACCCACCCATCGAAACCCTTCCTTAATTATTTAAACCCACCCATCGAAACCCTTCCTTAATTATTTAAACCCACCCATTGAAACCCAAACTTATAGTCGTTCTCTCCTAGAAGCTTGTGTCTTGCACATTAACTCCCCCAACAAAGCCCCACCCTTGAGAATGTTAACATTCTTATTAATCGTCAGCCCCTTAGTCTATGAATTTCTGCTCTGCAAAAACACATTCCTTGATTACGAACAGCATTCTCTTAAAGTCATGTTGCTGGTAAAGTTCAAACATCTTCATAAGTAATCAATCTTTCTGTCCATGAACCTTTCAATTAGGGGACCTAATTTTATTTTCAAGTTGATCGGTTATTTGTTAGATTTGCCATTAATGACAGATACTTATTGCAAATATATTTCAGCAGAAAAGAAATATGAAATAACAGTGCTAGTTTATCTCAGAAGGGACATTTGAAGATTCTTTCAGCCTTTCAAATAAAAATATAAATATGGACCATTGCTTGTAAAACCGGCAGAGACGCAGTGTTAGGTACGAAAGTTCAACTAACTGCCCTTGAGAGAGTCCTCTTGTATTCCATAATTCTCGCTATTCTGAAACGCTCTTACCTGGAAGCCCTAAGACGGTAAAGAAGGGGCGACATTCTGTGAAGCCTGATGACTGTTGTACGCAGGTTTTCCACAGCCCCATGTAGTTGTACACACTAGTCACCAGGTCCTGACCCAGATCCTGAGTGCTCCACATGTTCAAGGCAGTGGCTACAATTGTCCCAGCAAAGCCCAGGGAAGCAACGGTGAAGCCCAGGCACTGGCACATTGTGGTAGCCATGGTTGTACTCTCAGCAGCAAGCGGATCCGACGCGTCTGAACTGCTGGTCTACTGCCGATCAAATGACCTAGCCCCTTGCATTCCCTAAAGACGTGGCTTGTGTGACTGGAACTTATCAGCATCGAATTGGTGAGTCATACGTATATTTACTTAAATTTGTTTTCATTGGGTGAATGGTGAAACTCAGACCAGTACTCCCATTCTGTTACATCTTTTGTTGTAAGAAATCCCCTCCACTTTCATCTCCTCCTACTTGCATGCTGCTTGTCTCTTAATGTTAAACCTATGATACATTCTAGACTGTGAACTTTTGCACCCTATCTAGAATTTTATACGTTCTCCAGAGAAGAAAACTACTCTGGAGTTATTCCAGTGTAAAGCAAAGGAAATGTTATGCAGTTAAACTGAAGAGCAAATGCATTCCCTTGGTGTTACACCAGCATTTGTCTTTAATCAACAAAGATGACCTGATCACATACTTAACTGATGTTGTTTTGCCTTGATTTAATTCTGCATGGGATGTAGTCTTCGTTGACAAGGCTGCCATTTGTTCTACTTTCCCTGAGCATGGAGGCTTTGGGTATCAGGCACAAAGGATTCATATCAAATGGTTGGACGTGCTTGAAGGGCCAAGTGACTGCTCTGGCTCTTTATTTTAATGTTCATTTCTGTGAATGTCCCTGGGACCTTGCTTCTGTTATGTCGTTTAAGTGCTCCAATGGTGCTGTTAATTAAGAAAATTAATAGGTCCACCACGACCATCACTCCCTTTGGATTCTCCACTCCCTTTGGGTTCAGCACTCCCATTGGATCTACTGCTCTCGTTGGGTCTATAACTGCCACTGGGTCCACTGCTTCCATTGGATTCTCCACTCCCACTGGGTTCACTGTTTCCATTGGATTCCCCACTCCCACTGGGTTCACTGTTTCCATTGGATTCCACACTCCCACTGGGTCCACTGCTTCCATTGGATTCTCCACTCCCACTGGGTCCACTGCTTCCATTGGATTCTCCACTCCCACTGGGCCCACTGCTTCCATTGGATTCTCCACTCCCACTGGGTTCACTGTTTCCATTGGATTCTCCACTCCCACTGGGTCCACTGCTCCCATTGGATTCCCCACTCCCACTGGGTCCACTGCTTACATTGGATTCTCCACTCCCACTGGGTTCACTGTTTCCATTGGATTCTCCACTCCCACTGGGTTCACTGTTTCCATTGGATTCCCCACTCCCACTGGGTCCACTGTTTCCATTGGATTCTCCACTCCCACTGGGTTCACTGTTTCCATTTGATTCCCCACTCCCACTGGGTTCACTGTTTCCATTGGATTCTCCACTCCCACTGGGTCCACTGTTTCCATTGGATTCTCCACTCCCACTGGGTCCACTGCTTCCATTGGATTCCCCACTCCCACTGGGTCCACTGTTTCCATTGGATTCCCCATTCCCACTGGGTCCACTGTTTCCATTGGATTCTCCACTCCCACTGGGTCCACTGTTTCCATTGGATTCTCCACTCGCACTGGGTTCACTGTTTCCATTGGATTCTCCACTCCCACTGGGTTCACTGTTTCCATTGGATTCTCCACTCCCACTGGGTCCACTGCTTCCATTGGATTCCCCACTCCCACTGGGTCCACTGCTCCCATTGGATTCCCCACTCCACTGGGTCCACTGCTTCCATTGGATTCTCCACTCCCACTGGGTTCACTGTTTCCATTGGATTCCCCACTCCCACTGGGTTCACTGTTTCCATTGAATTCCCCACTCCCACTGGGTTCACTGCTTCCATTGGATTCCCCATTCCCACTTGGCCCACTGCTTCCATTGGATTCTCCACTCCCACTGGGTCCACTGCTTCCGTTGGATTCTCATCCCCCACTGGGTCCACTGCTTCGATTGGATTCCCCACTCCCACCGGGTTCACTGTTTCCGTTGGATTCCCCACTCCCACTGGGTCCACTGTTTCCATTGGATTCTCCACTCCCACTGGGTTCACTGTTTCCATTGGATTCTCCTCTCCCACTGGGTTCACTGTTTCCATTGGATTCTCCACTCCCACTGGGTCCACTGCTTCCGTTGGATTCTCATCCCCCACTGGGTCCACTGCTTCCATTGGATTCCCCACTCCCACTGGATTCACTGTTTCCATTGGATTCCCCACTCCCACTGGGTCCACTGTTTCCATTGGATTCTCCACTCCCACTGGGTTCACTGTTTCCATTTGATTCCCCACTCCCACTGGGTTCACTGTTTCCATTGGATTCTCCACTCCCACTGGGTCCACTGTTTCCATTGGATTCTCCACTCCCACTGGGTCCACTGTTTCCATTGGATTCTCCACTCACACTGCGATCACTGTTTCCATTGGATTCCCCACTCCCACTGGGTTCACTGTTTCCATTGGATTCTCCACTCCCACTGGGTCCACTGTTTCCATTGGATTCCCCACTCCCACTGGGTTCACTGTTTCCATTGGATTCCCCATTCCCACTTGGCCCACTGCTTCCATTGGATTCTCCACTCCCACTGGGTTCACTGTTTCCATTGGATTCTCCACTCCCACTGGGCCCACTGCTTCCATTGGATTCTCCACTCCCACTGGGTACACTGCTTCCGTTGGATTCTCATCCCCCACTGGGTCCACTGCTTCCATTGGATTCCCCACTCCCACTGGGTTAACTGTTTCCATTGGATTCCCCACTCCCACTGGGTCCACTGTTTCCATTGGATTCTCCACTCCCACTGGGATCACTGTCTCCATTGGATTCTCCACTCCCACTGGGCCCACTGCTTCCATTGGATTCTCCACTCCCACTGGGCCCACTGCTTCCATTGGATTCTCCACTCCCACTGGGCCCACTGCTTCCATTGGATTCTCCACTCCCACTGGGCCCACTGCTTCCATTGGATTCTCCACTCCCACTGGGTTCACTGCTTCCATTGGATTCTCCACCCCCACTGGGCCCACTGCTTCCATTGGATTCTCCACTCCCACTGGGTTCACTGTTACCATTTGATTCTCCACTCCCACTGGGCCCACTGCTTCCATTGGATTCTCCACTCCCACTGGGCCCACTGCTTCCATTGGATTCTCCACCCCCACTGGGTTCACTGCTTCCATTGGATTCCCCACTCCCACTGGGTCCACTGTTTCCATTGGATTCTCCACTCCCACTGGGTCCACTGTTTCCATTGGATTCTCCACTCCCACTGGGCCCACTGCTTCCATTGGATTCTCCACTCCCACTGGGTTCACTGTTTCCATTGGATTCTCCACTCCCACTGCGTTCACTGTTTCCATTGGATTCTCCACTCCCACTGGGTTCACTGTTTCCATTGGATTCTCCACTCCCACTGGGCCCACTGCTTCCATTGGATTCCCCACTCCCACTGGGTTCACTGTTTCCATTGGATTCCCCACTCCCACTGGGTTCACTGCTTCCATTGGATTCCCCACCCCCACTGGGTTCACTGTTTCCATTGGATTCCCCACTCCCACTGGGTTCACTGCTTCCATTGGATTCTCCACTCCCACTGGGTTCACTGCTCCCATTGGATTCCCCACCCCCAGTGGGTTCACTGTTTCCATTGGATTCTCCACTCCCACTGGGCCCACTGCTTCCATTGGATTCTCCACTCCCACTGGGCCCACTGCTTCCATTGGATTCTCCACTCCCACTGGGCCCACTGCTTCCATTGGATTCTCCACTCCCACTGGGCCCACTGCTTCCATTGGATTCTCCACTCCCACTGGGTTCACTGTTTCCATTGGATACTCCACCCCCACTGGGCCCACTGCTTCCATTGGATTCTCCACTCCCACTGGGTCCACTGCTTCCATTGGATTCTCCACCCCCACTGGGCCCACTGCTTCCATTGGATTCTCCACTCCCACTGGGTCCACTGTTTCCATTGGATTCTCCACTCCCACTGGGTCCACTGCTTCCATTGGATTCTCCACTCCCACTGGGTTCACTGTTACCATTTGATTCTCCACTCCCACTGGGCCCACTGCTTCCATTGGATTCTCCACTCCCACTGGGCCCACTGCTTCCATTGGATTCTCCACCCCCACTGGGTTCACTGCTTCCATTGGATTCCCCACTCCCACTGGGTCCACTGTTTCCATTGGATTCTCCACTCCCACTGGGTCCACTGTTTCCATTGGATTCTCCACTCCCACTGGGCCCACTGCTTCCATTGGATTCTCCACTCCCACTGGGCCCACTGCTTCCATTGGATTCTCCACTCCCACTGGGTTCACTGTTTCCATTGGATTCTCCACTCCCACTGCGTTCACTGTTTCCATTGGATTCTCCACTCCCACTGGGTTCACTGTTTCCATTGGATTCTCCACTCCCACTGGGCCCACTGCTTCCATTGGATTCCCCACTCCCACTGGGTTCACTGCTTCCATTGGATTCCCCACCCCCACTGGGTTCACTGTTTCCATTGGATTCCCCACTCCCACTGGGTTCACTGTTTCCATTGGATTCTCCAGTCCCACTGGGTCCACTGCTTCCATTGGATTCCCCACTCCCACTTGGTCCACTGCTTCCATTGGATTCTCCACTCCCACTGGGTTCACTGTTTCCATTGGATTCCCCACTCCCACAGGGTTCACTGCTTCCATTGGATTCCCCACTCCCACTGGGTTAACTGTTTCCATTGGATTCCCCACTCCCACTGGGTCCACTGTTTCCATTGGATTCTCCACTCCCACTGGGATCACTGTCTCCATTTGATTCCCCACTCCCACTGGGTTCACTGCTTCCATTGGATTCTCCACTCCCACTGGGTTCACTGCTACCAATGGATTCCCCACCCCCAGTGGGTTCACTGTTTCCATTGGATTCTCCACTCCCACTGGGCCCACTGCTTCCATTGGATTCTCCATTCCCACTGGGCCCACTGCTTCCATTGGATTCTCCACTCCCACTGGGCCCACTGCTTCCATTGGATTCTCCACTCCCACTGGGTCCACTGTTTCCATTGGATTCTCCACTCCCACTGGGTCCACTGCTTCCATTGGATTCTCCACTCCCACTGGGTTCACTGTTACCATTTGATTCTCCACTCCCACTGGGCCCACTGCTTCCATTGGATTCTCTACTCCCACTGGGCCCACTGCTTCCATTGGATTCTCCACCCCCACTGGGTTCACTGCTTCCATTGGATTCCCCACTCCCACTGGGTCCACTGTTTCCATTGGATTCTCCACTCCCACTGGGCCCACTGCTTCCATTGGATTCTCCACTCCCACTGGGCCCACTGCTTCCATTGGATTCTCCACTCCCACTGGGTTCACTGTTTCCATTGGATTCTCCACTCCCACTGCGTTCACTGTTTCCACTGGATTCTCCACTCCCACTGGGTTCACTGTTTCCATTGGATTCTCCACTCCCACTGGGCCCACTGCTTCCATTGGATTCCCCACTCCCACTGGGTTCACTGTTTCCATTGGATTCCCCACTCCCACTGGGTTCACTGCTTCCATTGGATTCCCCACCCCCACTGGGTTCTCTGTTTCCATTGGATTCCCCACTCCCACTGGGTTCACTGTTTCCATTGGATTCTCCAGTCCCACTGGGTCCACTGCTTCCATTGGATTCCCCACTCCCACTTGGTCCACTGCTTCCATTGGATTCTCCACTCCCACTGGGTTCACTGTTTCCATTGGATTCCCCACTCCCACTGGGTTCACTGCTTCCATTGGATTCCCCATTCCCACTTGGCCCACTGCTTCCATTGGATTCTCCACTCCCACTGGGTCCACTGCTTCCGTTGGATTCTCATCCCCCACTGGGTCCACTGCTTCCATTGGATTCCCCACTCCCACTGGGTTCACTGTTTCCATTGGATTCCCCACTCCCACTGGGCCCATTGCTTCCATTGGATTCTCCACTCCCACTGGGTTCACTGTTTCCATTGGATTCTCCACTCCCTCTGGGTTCACTGTTTCCATTGGATTCTCCACTCTCACTGGGTCAACTGTTTCCATTGGATTCTCCACCCACTGGGTCCACTGCTTCCATTGGATTCTCCACTCCCACTGGGCCCACTGCTTCCATTGGATTCTCCACTCCCACTGGGTCCACTGCTTCCATTGGATTCTCCACCCCCACTGGGCCCACTGCTTCCATTGGATTCTCCACTCCCACTGGGTCCACTGTTTCCATTGGATTCTCCACTCCCACTGGGTCCACTGTTTCCATTGGATTCCCCACTCCCACTGGGTTCACTGCTTCCATTGGATTCCCCACCCCCACTGGGTTCTCTGTTTCCATTGGATTCCCCACTCCCACTGGGTCCACTGTTTCCATTGGATTCTCCACTCCCACTGGGATCACTGTCTCCATTTGATTCCCCACTCCCACTGGGTTCACTGCTTCCATTGGATTCTCCACTCCCACTGGGTTCACTGTTTCCATTGGATTCTCCACTCCTACTGGGTTCACTGCTTCCATTGGATTCCCCATTCCCACTTGGCCCACTGCTTCCATTGGATTCTCCACTCCCACTGGGTTCACTGTTTCCATTGGATTCTCCACTCCCACTGGGCCCACTGCTTCCATTGGATTCTCCACTCCCACTGGGTACACTGCTTCCGTTGGATTCTCATCCCCCACTGGGTCCACTGCTTCCATTGGATTCCCCACTCCCACTGGGTTAACTGTTTCCATTGGATTCCCCACTCCCACTGGGTCCACTGTTTCCATTGGATTCTCCACTCCCACTGGGATCACTGTCTCAATTTGATTCCCCACTCCCACTGGGTTCACTGCTTCCATTGGATTCTCCACTCCCACTGGGTTCACTGCTCCCATTGGATTCCCCACCCCCAGTGGGTTCACTGTTTCCATTGGATTCTCCACTCCCACTGGGCCCACTGTTTCCATTGGATTCCCCACTCCCACCGGGTTCACTGCTTCCATTGGATTCCCCATTCCCACTTGGCCCACTGCTTCCATTGGATACTCCACTCCCACTGGGTTCACTGTTTCCATTGGATTCTCCACTCCCACTGGGCCCACTGCTTCCATTGGATTCTCCACTCCCACTGGGTACACTGCTTCCGTTGGATTCTCCACTCCCACTGGGTACACTGCTTCCGTTGGATTCTCATCCCCCACTGGGTCCACTGCTTCCATTGGATTCCCCACTCCCACCGGGTTCACTGCTTCCATTGGATTCCCCATTCCCACTTGGCCCACTGCTTCCATTGGATACTCCACTCCCACTGGGTTCACTGTTTCCATTGGATTCTCCACTCCCACTGGGCCCACTGCTTCCATTGGATTCTCCACTCCCACTGGGTACACTGCTTCCGTTGGATTCTCCACTCCCACTGGGTCCACTGCTTCCATTGGATTCCCCACTCCCACTGGGTTAACTGTTTCCATTGGATTCCCCACTCCCACTGGGTCCACTGTTTCCATTGGATTCTCCACTCCCACTAGGATCACTGTCTCCATTTGATTCCCCACTCCCACTGGGTTCACTGCTTCCATTGGATTCTCCACTCCCACTGGGTTCACTGCTCCCATTGGATTCCCCACCCCCAGTGGGTTCACTGTTTCCATTGGATTCTCCACTCCCACTGGGCCCACTGCTTCCATTGGATTCTCCTCTCCCACTGGGCCCACTGCTTCCATTGGATTCTCCACTCCCACTGGGCCCACTGCTTCCATTGGATTCTCCACTCCCACTGGGCCCACTGCTTCCATTGGATTCTCCACTCCCACTGGGTTCACTGTTTCCATTGGATTCTCCACCCCCACTGGGCCCACTGCTTCCATTGGATTCTCCACTCCCACTGGGTCCACTGCTTCCATTGGATTCTCCACCCCCACTGGGCCCACTGCTTCCATTGGATTCTCCACTCCCACTGGGTCCACTGTTTCCATTGGATTCTCCACTCCCACTGGGTCCACTGCTTCCATTGGATTCTCCACTCCCACTGGGTTCACTGTTACCATTTGATTCTCCACTCCCACTGGGCCCACTGCTTCCATTGGATTCTCCACTCCCACTGGGCCCACTGCTTCCATTGGATTCTCCACCCCCACTGGGTTCACTGCTTCCGTTGGATTCCCCACTCCCACTGGGTCCACTGTTTCCATTGGATTCTCCACTCCCACTGGGTCCACTGTTTCCATTGGATTCTCCACTCCCACTGGGCCCACTGCTTCCATTGGATTCTCCACTCCCACTGGGCCCACTGCTTCCATTGGATTCTCCACTCCCACTGGGTTCACTGTTTCCATTGGATTCTCCACTCCCACTGCGTTCACTGTTTCCATTGGATTCTCCACTCCCACTGGGTTCACTGTTTCCATTGGATTCTCCACTCCCACTGGGCCCACTGCTTCCATTGGATTCCCCACTCCCACTGGGTTCACTGTTTCCATTGGATTCCCCACTCCCACTGGGTTCACTGCTTCCATTGGATTCTCCACTCCCACGGGGTTCACTGTTTCCATTGGATTCCCCACTCCCACTGGGTTCACTGTTTCCATTGGATTCTCCACTCCCACTGGGTTCACTGTTTCTATTGGATTCCCCACTCCCACTGGGTTCACTGTTTCCATTGGATTCCACACTCCCACTGGGTCCACTGCTTCCATTGGATTCTCCACTCCCACTGGGTCCACTGCTTCCATTGGATTCTCCACTCCCACTGGGCCCACTGCTTCCATTGGATTCTCCACTCCCACTGGGTTCACTGTTTCCATTGGATTCTCCACTCCCACTGGGTCCACTGCTCCCATTGGATTCCCCACTCCCACTGGGTCCACTGCTTACATTGGATTCTCCACTCCCACTGGGTTCACTGTTTCCATTGGATTCTCCACTCCCACTGGGTTCACTGTTTCCATTGGATTCCCCACTCCCACTGGGTCCACTGCTTCCATTGGATTCTCCACTCCCACTGGGTTCACTGTTTCCATTTGATTCCCCACTCCCACTGGGTTCACTGTTTCCATTGGATTCTCCACTCCCACTGGGTCCACTGTTTCCATTGGATTCTCCATTCCCACTGGGTCCACTGCTTCCATTGGATTCCCCACTCCCACTGGGTCCACTGTTTCCATTGGATTCCCCATTCCCACTGGGTCCACTGTTTCCATTGGATTCTCCACTCCCACTGGGTCCACTGTTTCCATTGGATTCTCCACTCGCACTGGGTTCACTGTTTCCATTGGATTCTCCACTCCCACTGGGTTCACTGTTTCCATTGGATTCTCCACTCCCACTGGGTCCACTGCTTCCATTGGATTCCCCATTCCCACTGGGTCCACTGTTTCCATTGGATTCTCCACTCCCACTGGGTCCACTGTTTCCATTGGATTCTCCACTCGCACTGGGTTCACTGTTTCCATTGGATTCTCCACTCCCACTGGGTTCACTGTTTCCATTGGATTCTCCACTCCCACTGGGTCCACTGCTTCCATTGGATTCCCCACTCCCACTGGGTCCACTGCTCCCATTGGATTCCCCACTCCACTGGGTCCACTGCTTCCATTGGATTCTCCACTCCCACTGGGTTCACTGTTTCCATTGGATTCCCCACTCCCACTGGGTTCACTGCTCCCATTGGATTCCCCACCCCCAGTGGGTTCACTGTTTCCATTGGATTCTCCACTCCCACTGGGCCCACTGTTTCCATTGGATTCTCCACTCCCACTGGGTCCACTGCTTCCGTTGGATTCTCATCCCCCACTGGGTCCACTGCTTCCATTGGATTCCCCACTCCCACTGGATTCACTGTTTCCATTGGATTCCCCACTCCCACTGGGTCCACTGTTTCCATTGGATTCTCCACTCCCACGGGGTTCACTGTTTCCATTTGATTCCCCACTCCCACTGGGTTCACTGTTTCCATTGGATTCTCCACTCCCACTGGGTCCACTGTTTCCATTGGATTCTCCACTCCCACTGGGTCCACTGCTTCCATTGGATTCCCCACTCCCACTGGGTCCACTGTTTCCATTGGATTCCCCATTCCCACTGGGTCCACTGTTTCCATTGGATCCTCCACTCCCACTGGGTCCACTGTTTCCATTGGATTCTCCACTCCCACTGGGTCCACTGCTTCCATTGGATTCTCCACTCCCACTGGGTTCACTGTTTCCATTGGATTCTCCACTCCCACTGGGTCCACTGCTTCCATTGGATTCCCCACTCCCTCTGGGTTCACTGTTTCCATTGGATTCTGCACTCTCACTGGGTCAACTGTTTCCATTGGATTCTCCACCCACTGGGTCCACTGCTTCCATTGGATTCTCCACTCCCACTGGGCCCACTGCTTCCATTGGATTCTCCACTCCCACTGGGTTCACTGTTTCCATTGGATTCCCCACTCCCACTGGGTTCACTGTTTCCACTGGATTCTCCACTCCCACTGGGTCCACTGTTTCCATTGGATTCTCCACTCCCACTGGGTCCACTGCTTCCATTGGATTCTCCACTCCCACTGGGCCCACTGCTTCCATTGGATTCTCCACTCCCACTGGGTTCACTGTTTCCATTGGATTCTCCACTCCCACTGCGTTCACTGTTTCCATTGGATTCTCCACTCCCACTGGGCCCACTGCTTCCATTGGATTCTCCACTCCCACTGGGTTCACTGTTTCCATTGGATTCCCCACTCCCACTGGGTTCACTGTTTCCACTGGATTCTCCACTCCCACTGGGTCCACTGTTTCCATTGGATTCTCCACTCCCACTGGGTCCACTGCTTCCATTGGATTCTCCACTCCCACTGGGCCCACTGCTTCCATTGGATTCTCCACTCCCACTGGGTTCACTGTTTCCATTGGATTCTCCACTCCCACTGCGTTCACTGTTTCCATTGGATTCTCCACTCCCACTGGGTTCACTGTTTCCATTGGATTCTCCACTCCCACTGGGCCCACTGCTTCCATTGGATTCCCCACTCCCACTGGGTTCACTGTTTCCATTGGATTCCCCACTCCCACTGGGTTCACTGCTTCCATTGGATTCTCCACTCCCACGGGGTTCACTGTTTCCATTGGATTCCCCACTCCCACTGGGTTCACTGTTTCCATTGGATTCTCCACTCCCACTGGGTTCACTGTTTCTATTGGATTCCCCACTCCCACTGGGTTCACTGTTTCCATTGGATTCCACACTCCCACTGGGTCCACTGCTTCCATTGGATTCTCCACTCCCACTGGGTCCACTGCTTCCATTGGATTCTCCACTCCCACTGGGCCCACTGCTTCCATTGGATTCTCCACTCCCACTGGGTTCACTGTTTCCATTGGATTCTCCACTCCCACTGGGTCCACTGCTCCCATTGGATTCCCCACTCCCACTGGGTCCACTGCTTACATTGGATTCTCCACTCCCACTGGGTTCACTGTTTCCATTGGATTCTCCACTCCCACTGGGTTCACTGTTTCCATTGGATTCCCCACTCCCACTGGGTCCACTGTTTCCATTGGATTCTCCACTCCCACTGGGTTCACTGTTTCCATTTGATTCCCCACTCCCACTGGGTTCACTGTTTCCATTGGATTCTCCACTCCCACTGGGTCCACTGTTTCCATTGGATTCTCCATTCCCACTGGGTCCACTGCTTCCATTGGATTCCCCACTCCCACTGGGTCCACTGTTTCCATTGGATTCCCCATTCCCACTGGGTCCACTGTTTCCATTGGATTCTCCACTCCCACTGGGTCCACTGTTTCCATTGGATTCTCCACTCGCACTGGGTTCACTGTTTCCATTGGATTCTCCACTCCCACTGGGTTCACTGTTTCCATTGGATTCTCCACTCCCACTGGGTCCACTGCTTCCATTGGATTCCCCACTCCCACTGGGTCCACTGCTCCCATTGGATTCCCCACTCCACTGGGTCCACTGCTTCCATTGGATTCTCCACTCCCACTGGGTTCACTGTTTCCATTGGATTCCCCACTCCCACTGGGTTCACTGCTTCCATTGGATTCCCCATTCCCACTTGGCCCACTGCTTCCATTGGATTCTCCACTCCCACTGGGTTCACTGTTTCCATTGGATTCCCCACTCCCACTGGGTTCACTGTTTCCATTGGATTCTCCACTCCCACTGGGTCCACTGCTTCCGTTGGATTCTCATCCCCCACTGGGTCCACTGCTTCCATTGGATTCCCCACTCCCACTGGATTCACTGTTTCCATTGGATTCCCCACTCCCACTGGGTCCACTGTTTCCATTGGATTCTCCACTCCCACGGGGTTCACTGTTTCCATTTGATTCCCCACTCCCACTGGGTTCACTGTTTCCATTGGATTCTCCACTCCCACTGGGTCCACTGTTTCCATTGGATTCTCCACTCCCACTGGGTCCACTGCTTCCATTGGATTCCCCACTCCCACTGGGTCCACTGTTTCCATTGGATTCCCCATTCCCACTGGGTCCACTGTTTCCATTGGATCCTCCACTCCCACTGGGTCCACTGTTTCCATTGGATTCTCCACTCCCACTGGGTCCACTGCTTCCATTGGATTCTCCACTCCCACTGGGTTCACTGTTTCCATTGGATTCTCCACTCCCACTGGGTCCACTGCTTCCATTGGATTCCCCACTCCCTCTGGGTTCACTGTTTCCATTGGATTCTGCACTCTCACTGGGTCAACTGTTTCCATTGGATTCTCCACCCACTGGGTCCACTGCTTCCATTGGATTCTCCACTCCCACTGGGCCCACTGCTTCCATTGGATTCTCCACTCCCACTGGGTTCACTGTTTCCATTGGATTCCCCACTCCCACTGGGTTCACTGTTTCCACTGGATTCTCCACTCCCACTGGGTCCACTGTTTCCATTGGATTCTCCACTCCCACTGGGTTCACTGCTTCCATTGGATTCTCCACTCCCACTGGGTCCACTGTTTCCATTGGATTCTCCACTCCCACTGCGATCACTGTTTCCATTGGATTCCCCACTCCCACTGGGTTCACTGTTTCCATTGGATTCTCCACTCCCACTGGGTCCACTGTTTCCATTGGATTCCCCACTCCCACTGGGTTCACTGCTTCCATTGGATTCTCCACTCCCACTGTGTTCACTGTTTCCATTGGATTCTCCACTCCCACTGGGTCCACTGCTTCCATTGGATTCCCCACTCCCTCTGGGTTCACTGTTTCCATTGGATTCTCCACTCTCACTGGGTCAACTGTTTCCATTGGATTCTCCACTCCCACTGGGTCCACTGCTTCCATTGGATTCTCCACTCCCACTGGGCCCACTGCTTCCATTGCATTCTCCACTCCCACTGGGCCCACTGCTTCCATTGGATTCTCCGCTCCCACTGGGTCCACTGTTTCCATTGGATTCCCCACTCCCACTGGGTTCACTGTTTTCATTGGATTCTCCACTCCCACTGGGTTCACTGCTCCCATTGGATTCTCCACTCCCACTGGGTCCACTGTTTCCATTGGATTCTCCACTCCCACTGGGTCCACTGTTTCCATTGGATTCTCCACTCCCACTGGGTCCACTGCTTCCATTGGGTTCCCCACTCCCACTGGGTCCACTGTTTCCATTGGATTCCCCACTCCCACTGGGTTCACTGTTTCCATTGGATTCCACACTCCCACTGGGTTCACTGTTTCCATTGGATTCCCCACTCCCACTGGGTTCACTGTTTCCATTGGATTCTCCAGTCCCACTGGGTCCACTGCTTCCATTGGATTCCCCACTCCCACTTGGTCCACTGCTTCCATTGGATTCTCCACTCCCACTGGATTCACTGTTTCCATTGGATTCCCCACTCCCACTGGGTTCACTGCTTCCATTGGATTCCCCATTCCCACTTGGCCCACTGCTTCCATTGGATTCTCCACTCCCACTGGGTCCACTGCTTCCGTTGGATTCTCATCCCCCACTGGGTCCACTGCTTCCATTGGATTCCCCACTCCCACTGGGTTCACTGTTTCCATTGGATTCCCCACTCCCACTGGGCCCATTGCTTCCATTGGATTCTCCACTCCCACTGGGTTCACTGTTTCCATTGGATTCTCCACTCCCACTGGGTTCACTGTTTCCATTTGATTCCCCACTCCCACTGGGTCCACTGTTTCCATTGGATTCCCCACTCCCACTGGGTTCACTGTTTCCATTGGATTCTCCACCCCCACTGGGTTCACTGCTTCCATTGGATTCCCCACTCCCACTGTGTCCACTGTTTCCATTGGATTCTCCACTCCCACTGGGTCCACTGTTTCCATTGGATTCTCCACTCCCACTGGGTTCACTGTTTCCATTGGATTCTCCACTCCCACTGGGCCCACTGCTTCCATTGGATTCTCCACTCCCACTGGGCCCACTGCTTCCATTGGATTCTCCACTCCCACTGGGTTCACTGCTTCCATTGGATTCTCCACTCCCACTGCGTTCACTGTTTCCATTGGATTCTCCACTCCCACTGCGTTCACTGTTTCCATTGGATTCCCCACTCCCACTGGGTCCACTGTTTCCATTGGATTCCCCACTCCCACTGGGTTCACTGTTTCCATTGGATTCTCCACCCCCACTGGGTTCACTGCTTCCATTGGATTCCCCACTCCCACTGTGTCCACTGTTTCCATTGGATTCTCCACTCCCACTGGGTCCACTGTTTCCATTGGATTCTCCACTCCCACTGGGTTCACTGTTTCCATTGGATTCTCCACTCCCACTGGGCCCACTGCTTCCATTGGATTCTCCACTCCCACTGGGCCCACTGCTTCCATTGGATTCTCCACTCCCACTGGGCCCACTGCTTCCATTGGATTCTCCACTCCCACTGCGTTCACTGTTTCCATTGGATTCCCCACTCCCACTGGGTTCACTGTTTTCATTGGATTCTCCACTCCCACTGGGTTCACTGTTTCCATTTGATTCCCCACTCCCACTGGGTCCACTGTTTCCATTGGATTCCCCACTCCCACTGGGTTCACTGTTTCCATTGGATTCTCCACCCCCACTGGGTTCACTGCTTCCATTGGATTCCCCACTCCCACTGTGTCCACTGTTTCCATTGGATTCTCCACTCCCACTGGGTCCACTGTTTCCATTGGATTCTCCACTCCCACTGGGTTCACTGTTTCCATTGGATTCTCCACTCCCACTGGGCCCACTGCTTCCATTGGATTCTCCACTCCCACTGGGCCCACTGCTTCCATTGGATTCTCCACTCCCACTGGGCCCACTGCTTCCATTGGATTCTCCACTCCCACTGCGTTCACTGTTTCCATTGGATTCCCCACTCCCACTGGGTTCACTGTTTTCATTGGATTCTCCACTCCCAGTGGGTTCACTGCTCCCATTGGATTCTCCACCCCCACTGGGTTCACTGTTTTCATTGGATTCTCCACTCCCACTGGGTTCACTGCTCCCATTGGATTCTCCACTCCCACTGGGCCCACTGCTTCCATTGGATTCTCCACTCCCACTGGGTCCACTGTTTCCATTGGATTCCCCACTCCCACTGGGTCCACTGTTTCCATTGGATTCCCCACTTCCACTGGGTCCACTGTTTCCATTGGATTCCCCACTCCCACTGGGTCCACTGTTTCCATTGGATTCTCCACTCCCACTAGGTTCACTGTTTCCATTGGATTCTCCACTCCCACTGGGTTCACTGTTTCCATTGGATTCTCCACTGCCACTGGGTTCACTGTTTCCATTGGATTCCCCACTCCCACTGGGTCCACTGTTTCCATTGGATTCCCCACTCCCACTGGGTTCACTGTTTCCATTGGATTCTCCACCCCCTCTGGGCCCACTGCTTCCATTGGATTCTCCACTCCCACTGGGTCCACTGCTTCCATTGGATTCTCCACCCCCACTGGGTCCACTGCTTCCATTGGATTCCCCACTCCCACTGGGTTCACTGTTTCCATTGGATTCTCCACCCCCACTGGGTTCACTGCTTCCATTGGATTCCCCACTCCCACTTGGCAATTAGTTTGCAGATGTTTCATTGCCAGTCAGTGCGCAGTTGTTGGTGTTTCTCTGTGGGTGTGCTCATGTTTATATAGGCCCCTGGTCACTTGTCTCGGTCCTGATTGACTACCCCTTCAGTTGACATTTGATTTCTATTTGCTTGCATTTCTTCGCCTCTTAGGGATTTGTAGATGGCATTTATTTCGATATTTTTATTTATGGAGTTATCAGAAGAGAACCACATGTTTAAAAGTTCTTGTGCCTGCTTCGTGTTAGGCTGCACCAGAACCTCTGTGGTGTCCCAGTTAAAGTGGTGTCTTACTCGGACTTCATGCACTGATAGTCATGTCTCTGTGCTGCCAGTGTGTGTTCTCGTAAATGAGTTGAGAGTTTATGTCCTATCTGGTCGGCGTGGTTCTTGTTGCAGTCTCCACAGGTGATCCTGCACACCACATTGCTTTTGTCGGTTGTCTTTACTGGTACCTTGGCTCTTGAGACAAGCCTCCTTAAAGTCACCATTGGTACTGTATCTGGGAACACAAACTGGCAATGCAGAGACATGATCCAGTGTCGCTGACAACCTATTGAAACTGACGCCATCTATGAATCCCTAACAGCCAAAGAAACGCAAGTCAATATTATTCAAAGGTCATCGGAAGGGGTTGCCAGTCAAGGCCGAGGCAAGTGAACAGGGGCCTATGTGAACGAGAGCACTCCCACAGGAAAAACACCAGCAACTGTGCAGTGTGTGGCAGCCCGACTGGTGATGAAACATCTGCCAGCTGATTGCCAAGCTCAGCGAACAGCACATCAAGTTCCAGTCATTGGACAATGCTCACCTGTTTCTTTTTCTCTGTCCTGTTCCTTGCACTGAGACATAATAATGTGGATTATGTATTTGTGTTTCAGAGTTATACAGTAGGCCTTTTATTTTAGATGAGATTAGATTAATTTATTGTGATATACACCAGGGTGCAATAAGATGCGTGAAACTCACAGAGTAACCCCATACATGGTAGTAATATATACAATAAATACAACAATGAGGGCAAAACAGTGCAAAGATTGTAGTGGACTATTGCATCATGTTACCCAACTATAGTATTTTTGTGTTATCTGTCTCTTACTATGTAGGGGATCCTTTATAATCTGTCATCTCATTGCCACTAGCTCTCTCATTTGATCAAGCCATTGAAATTACATGAAGTTATTCCATTATTTCAAGGCATCCCATTTAATTTCACTATCTCATCACAACCATTCAACTTGTTGCTAACTTTCTAGTTAGCCTGACCATCTCCTTAGATCTAGCCATCTCAGCTGCAGGAGGTTCTCAGGTGAGTAGCTAGGACTAACCATCTCAAATAGTGTGCTTCCATTAGCTAAGGATCTTTGATGCCAATTACACGGTGTTCAATTGCACTTCCAACTTCACAAGTAACAAAGTGACCATGCCTGTATGCAGCAAGATGTAGATATCATTCAGACGTGTTCAAGTTGTAACGATGACTGTTCTGACAAGAGAAAGCTAATAAGGTTATTTTGATCTCCCCATCATTTGGAATCAACGTCCTGGAGAAACTGACTGTCAGAGTAAGTGCTCTGTACTTCCACTGAGCAATTATCTGGACTGACAGATGAATGATCTTGAACTGAATCTTTGGCTGTCCATTTTCCTCCACAGGAAACCCTGGAGCTCACCAAATGGATTCCAGTGGTTTGAGAAGGTGGCTTCTCACCACCTTAACGGTTGGGGAATAAATCCCGACCTTATTTGTGACTTCTGTATTCTGTGACGTAGGGACTGTTTGCTCAGCAGCAGTTCTGGAGATAATTGTTAGTTAGCTGCAGTGAGTTCAAAGCTGGAGCAGATGTAATGCAACAGAGAGCTCTCTACACCAGCTGTTGATGGACCTTGTAGGGTGTTTGAATAAGCTCCTGTCCAGCTGAAGCACCTTGAGCCAAATTATGGACTGTTCAGTTCCCTCCATGGATACTGCCTGTTCCACTGGCTTCTTACAACTTTTTGTGTGTTGCTCCAGATTCCAGCATCTAGTCTCTTGTGTTCTCTCTGAAATTATGGACTGGTTGGTTTTTTGCTCTTTTCCCCATTTGTTTGATGTTACTAGTCATGGAGTTAGAGTTAATCAGGACAAAAACAGGCTGTTTGGTACACTAGCCCTACTCCAAACATCAAGCCGCCACTTACAATGGAGGCATCAGATAATGAAATATGGAGCAAAATAAAACAAACTGCTGGAGCAATTCAACAGGTCAGGCAGCATCTGCAGAGGGAAGTGGGCAGTGGATGTTTAAGCTCAAAACCCTCCATCTGGATTCAACCCAAACCATTGACTGTCCATATTCCTCCACAAATCTTCCCTTACCAAAGAACAACCCATTTTTTTCCAACTACTTGCACTAATCCTTTATTTTTCCTACAAAATCCCACCCCTCCAGTCTCTGCTTTCCACCCACTCACCCACGCACTAGGGGCTAATTTACAGTGACCCGATGACCTTCCAATCTGCACGTCTCTGGGTTGTAGGAACTTAATTAGAAACAGATAGAAGTGAAGGTGAAGAATTGGCCTGGCTGGGAGAAGTTGAGTGGCAGGAAGCAGAGCAAGAAGTGATTAAAAGTTAAAAGCAAGGCTCTGTGTTATTCATCACATTTCAAAATTACTCATATAGAAATCTGCATGTTTATATTTGCCAATGATGCAAAAAGTAGTGTAAATGGCATTATTGGCAAGCTTGGAAATATTATAAAGCAAAACTACTGGTTTAATTGAAAGGGAAAATCTCTATAAAGCTGATCTGAGCACAGACAAATATGAAGTTACCCACTTTGAACTGAAAAAGGGAAGTATGCGTTACAAAAAGTGAAAGACAGAGGTATTAGAAGGTCAGGGAAGGTGTGTGAGAGTATTGGTGGGCTTTAGGATGTGGGGAGAATAAATGGGTGGTGGATGCCTGGTGTGGCCAAGTGCCCATTGTGTGATGTAATGACTATGAGTGGAATTGGGAAGTGGATATGGATTCGATAAAACTCTGAAGTCTTTCAGGTTTGCTGTGGGTAGGTCCTGATGCAACAGCAGAGGTTTCACGTCTGGATTGCGGCACCTGATTTACAGATGCAATGGCTCGAGAGCATTTGCAATTTTATATCACTTACATTTCCTCTCCCTTTCTGTTTCTTGATCTTGATTTTTGGTTCAGAGAAGAGACTTCTCTTCAAAGAAGATATTCAAACAGAAGCCTGTAAATATCCCATTAGAATTTAGTAAATACTCAGGCAAAAAAAAAGGTGGTTTTGCCTTTCAAGACCAGGCCTGTACATGTCAGCTTTGCTGATAACATGCCACATTAAGCAGCACTGGATTATACGTACCCGTACCTCCTGGTACTAGGCAGGATTTAGTTTGGAACCTGTGACTGACAGTTTTCTTCTTATGCCGTGTTTGAAAATTTCAACTAGTTGCTAGGTGATAAGAGATCCCTGACAGGAAAAAGGACTTCTGTAACTTTATCTGCTGTGAATCAATATTTAGAATTTGTAAAAGAAATTTGAATTGTTTCTTCAGACATCTCTCTGTGTTCTAAGTAGGATTGCTTAGACAACAGTAGCAGATGGCAGTACTAATGTTAATCAGTTTTATACTTGAGACTAACAGACTTTGGCTTGAAACATTAACTGCATTCCTCTTCCCCATCAACACTGCCTGACTTGCTGAGTGTTTCCAGTGTTTTCTGTTTCATACTTCTGCCTCACAAAATTCTTCTCTCAACATCCTGAGTCACTCAGCTGGGAATGTAGAAACATTCTCTGGGAATCGCCTTTCCTTCACTTCTCCCCTTCCTCTATTCCCACCCTCGAACCTCCTTTATTTACTAATCCAAGAGCTTTTTCCCTCTATTCAGGTTCCCAACGAGGTTACATTCATGGACCCTATGGAAACAGCTCACGTAATATATCCAGTATCATGAAGAATTATTAACATCTCTCTCACTATAATACATAACTGTAATTATGCAGAATTAGGACAGTCACCATTTTTAATTACATGAGTAACCCGTTTCCTCTGATAGGGGACTAGGATATTCAAGACTTCTAAATAGATTCGCTGGAATTTCCTGGAATATGTAATGCTCACTCTGTGCTGTGTGTAGATAAGATGAATATATATGGATGACTAATGCCTCAGTTACATTGACTTCAAATCTAAAGCAGGCCAGCCAAGACAAACAGATGAGTTTCTGTTCCTAGTCATTGGAAGACGTCAAGGAGTGCAGCCCATGGTAATGGCTGTAACTGCAATACAGGGACGAAATTGGAGCTTACATTTTCTGTTATTGAAAGACATTACAGGGGTGAATGACCCTCAGCTTTTCTCCCTGGCTGAAGAAAGAAAAGACTTGAATTTCATCTCAGGAGCTCTTGGTTGTCTTGAAGAGCTATGACCAGATGGAGGAAGACCGGGTCAATGTGGCTTATATCCACTAGAATTTAGAAGGATGAAAGGGGATTTTACTCTAACAGGACATGGCAGATGAGACACAGGAGGGATGTTCCTGATGGTGGAGGCGTACATGACCAGAGGTCATGATCTAAGGTTTAAGGGATATTCCATTTAGAACTGAGATGAGGTGCACCTTGGAGACAAAAGAGACTGTGGATGCTGAAATCTGGAGCGGCACAAACAGTGCTGCAGGAACTTGGTGGGTACGGCAGCATTTGCAGGAGGGAAACTTCATCTGGTCCCAAAACGTCAATTACCTATTTTCCTCCACAGATGCTGGCTGGCTGGCTGGCCACTTGAGCTTCTCCAGAGCTTTCAGTGTTGAGAATTTTATTCACCCAGCGATGGTAGGACCTGTGGAGTTCTCTGCCACAGAAAGCAGTTGAAACCAAATGATTAAGTGTATTGAAGAAGCTAAAATTAGAATCAGGTTTATTATCGCTGGTTTATATGAGGGCAAGAGCGATCAAGGAATACGAGCAGACAGTGGGAATAGTCTACTGAATCACTGATAATCATATTGAAGGGTGAACAGGTTTGAAGGGCCAAATGGCTTATTTCTTATTTCCATGTTTCTATAGTACAATTGACAACCAGTGGGAACAAAAGAAGCATGCAAACTTGTGGTTGATAGTTGCATGCATTTAGGTTTAGGTCGATGTTGAGCTGGAGCTAAAGTCATTCATTTTCCTGAGATCGGCTAGGTAAGACTAGAATAATTCTATCACCCAGTTACATCTCAGCTCAAGGTTGGTTAATTAGTTTTAACTGATCTCAAGTTGAAGCAGGTTCTTGATCTTGAGTTAACTGCCGTACTAAGAAATGAATTTTCCATTCAGTGTAACAAAGAAGATCATTGCAAGCAGGACAAATGTGACACCTGCTCCTTCACCCCGTTCAGGGGTCTAAGCAGTCTTTCCATGTGAGGCACCACTTCACCTGCAAGTCAGTCAGGGTCATCTACTTTATCCGGTGTGGCCTCCTCTACGTTAGTGAGACCTGATGGAGATCGGGGAGTTTCAACGAGCACCTTCGCTCTGTCTGCCTTAACAGACAGGGTTTCCTAGGGGCTACCCATTTTAAATCTACTTCCCATTCTCATTCCAACATGTTGATCCTTGGCCTCCTCTACCACAATGATGAGGCCATTCTCAGGTTGGAGGAGCAACAGCTTATATTCCATCAGGGCAGCCTCCAACCTGACGACATGAACATTGATTTCTATAACTTCCTGTAAAATCTGCCTCCTCCTCTTTTTCATTCTCCATTATGGCTGCACTCTTAGACCTTCTCTTCTCTTTACCTGCCCATCACCTCTCTCTAGTGCCCCTTCTCCTTCCCTTTCTCAAGTGGTCCGCTCTCCTCTCCTATCAGATATCTTCTTCAGCCCATTCCCTTTTCCATCTATCACCTCCCAGCTCCTCCCTCACCACCCCCCCACTCTCCCCCTCACCTGGTTTCGCCTATCACCCATCAGCTTGTACTCCTTCCCCTTCCCACATCACCTTATTCTTGCTTCTGTACCCTTTCCTCTCCAGTCTCGGCTTGAAGTGCCCGACTCTTTGTTCTCTTCCAGAGGTGCTGCTTGACCTAAATTCCTCCGGAATTTTGTTTATTTTGTCCAGGTATATATTTTGTTGAACTTGGGCATTGTTCACTGCAGCAAGGAAATAAAATGGGAAAAGGCTAGATTGGTGATTAGTACAGATTTGGTGAGCTGAGAGACCATTTCTGTGCTGTATCTCTCTATGATTGGTTCATTTATTATGGTACAGGAGGCCATTTCTCCTATCGTGCCCACGCCTGCTCCCAGCAAAGTGATCCCACCAGTCTCACTCTCTCCCCTTAAACCCTTCACCATAAAATTTAGCCCTTTAACATGGATTAGTTTCACTTGTACAAAGAAAAGGAATTCACAGGATGACGTTTTGTAACCCCAGTTACCGTACTTGGAACTCCCAGTCTCATTTACTCTGCAGTCTCAATACAGTTGGGTATTTGACTTACTGATCAAACATTTCACACCCATTTCTATTTGCGCAATCAGCCATTTACCCACAAAAGAGATTACAACCAGAAATTAAAACAGTTGGTATTGGAAGCTGTGTGGGTTTGAAACTGAGAGCCAGGTTGGAGGCACAGACTGCTGTTACTGGCGAAACAGGACAAGTCTTTGGCTCACAACTAGAGCCTCAGATTCTCACCATGCTTATCGGTGACACGTGAGAGAGTTGCAAGCTGAATGATGCAGAAGGCAGCAAGAGAGGATGGAGTAATTAATTGGTCGGAGGTGTGATGGGTGGAACTCAATCTGAGGAAGGTTTGGCCCAAGAAGGACACACCTATATATGTTATAAAGGGTGAGAGATTATGAGTGGTGGAGGAGTAGGAGGATTCAAGTGTTATGTGCATAAATTATTAGAAGTGACTGGACAGTACGAAGATGAAAGAAAGTTTGTCTTTCTCCAATGATGCTGAAATACCAGAAGGAAGAATTTGTTCTTCACCAGTATTAATCCACCCATCCTAACAAACCAATCAAGTCTATAGATACCGGTAAAAATGGATTAAATGTTAATTTCTATGCTGTGTACAATATTACTTGTGCAGATTCTACACTGTGAACTGTAATTTACAAAGCAGTTGAGGCCAGTTCTCAGTCAGTCACTAGCCAGTCTTCTTGCTGTGGTCCAATGATCCATCTAATCCCAGCCCGTACTATTCTGCCACCAGGAATTTTCTCCCAAGACCCCATTTAGCCTCCTGGTTGCCTTCAAAGACAAAGCAATATCTTCCCCTTTGGATAAGGCGAGGAACTGAGGCCTGTTGCGTGGTGTGGATAGATAGGAAACATCCCTTATTAACTTTCAAGTGCCCTGGTCAACATGATTTCTCCCAGTTGTCTTCACTAGATATAGCCCTGCTGCTCGCTGAATTTATTAATTCACCCCTGTCAACCTCTCTATTACCTTATTGATTGGTTGTTAATCCTGCTGCAGCAGTAACTGTTGAATGTCCTGATAACCATTACCACACTGATTGATTCATTTGTTGCTTTGCTCGTTGCTCCATTAGTTTATTGATCTGTCGATGTGACTGGTGCTCTATGAATTTATTGATCCACTTGTGCTCACTTGGTTGTATGCCTCTGTCAGTATCCTCTCACTGCTGTTCATTAGTTATGGACTGGTAAGGCTGTGGGTGCATTAACATTAAAACCAAAACGTCACTATGCTCTAATATAAGGCTTTTGTTTTGAATTCTGATGCCCACAGTTTTACAGTCACCATGTTGTTTGAAGACCCGAGTTAAAAATCTTTTTCTGTAGTGTCACAAGGGACTGAGAAGAATATAAAAAGAACTTGGAGATGTCAGCCCCACTGTATCACATTTGCAAACCTTATCTGTCAAGTGTAAAGGCAAGCAAAAGTAATTAGCTTTTAATTTCCCTTTACATTTTGATGTTGTTTTTAATGGAGTTGAACTGTGTTGTAATATATATCAGCACACCTAGCAATTACTGAGTGACAAGTTAATGACCAACTGCTGACAATGGACAGGTGCATCCATTGAGCAGTAAGATGCTATCAGACAGTTGTTTTACTTATTCACTCATTTATTATGTGCTGGTATTACTGCTGAAACCACCATTAATTGCTTGTCACCAGTTATTTCAGACAAGGTGGTGGATAAACCATTCCAGTCATTCTGATGAAGGTTCACCCATGGCCTTGTTTCAGGATTTAGAACGTACGTTGGTGAAGAAATAGTGATGTACTTCCAAGACAGGATGGGATGCAACTAGGGAGGTAGATAGTGGTGTTACTGTCTGTGCAAGCTACTCAAAGTTCAAAGTAAATTTATTATCACAGTGCACACTTATGACACCATATACTTCCTTGAGATTTATTTTCTTCCAGTCATTTATAGGAAAATAAAGAAACACAATAGAATTTATAGAAAACTATACATATCTGTAATGCCCTGGTTAAGATTTTTACTGCTGTGCTGTAGGTATTTCATTTCTGTAAGAGCAGTCTGTTCTGCTTTCAGCTAAAGATAAGTGGTTATGCTGTTCAACTTGGGAATGTTGTGTCAGCCAATCAGGATGGTGGAATTGGGAGAAAGCTCTAGAAGAAGCTGGATGGAGAGGCTCTTGTGATGGACACTGGTGTGGGTCGAGGTCTTTTCGGAAGGAGCTGGGAGAGGGCAGGGGGAAGATGGCTGAGGATGCCGTCCCTGTTGCACAAGGTGCTTTGTGCAGATGAATGGCTTCAGGGAGGAAGGACCAGTATTTCCATGGGGGAGCCCGTTTGTTTGAGATGGATTTCAAGCACCATTCAGAAGGTTGTGTGTGCTTTCACGCAGACTATGTTAAAGACAACTTCCAGATGAGCTCCAACTTGTGTGCATATCTGGACTGGGTTAACTGTAATGGGCCCTTTTTATTTTTTTCCTTTTCTTTTTCCTACTGACTGTTCATTGAAGCTGACATTTGTAAATATACTTTCTTTATATTGTATGCAGTATATGATCTGTTATTTCTTGCCAATGGCTGATTGCATGGGGGCAGTCTTTACACAGGATTCACACAGACCAGGGTTTGGGTGGCTGAGACATCCCAACTTCCCGGCTTTGGTGGGACCGGAGTCATACTGACCCTGGATGTTCAGAGTTCGGGAAAGGTGGTTTTCTCACCGCTAATCCAACGGTTGTTAGCGAGGGGCTAACGAACTGCTAGAGATGCCTGGTACAAAGGGGTTTTGTATCAAAGACCGAAAACATGCAGTGTGCAACTAATAAATAAAAAGTAAATAATTAATACTCAGAACATGAGTCCTTGAAAGTGAGTCTGTAGGTTGAGGATTCAGTTCAGCTCTCGCCCTACTTGGTGGTCGTGGCTGTGGGCTTGGGTTGTGTTGTTGGGGCAGCCTTGGTGAAAAACAACGCTGCATTTTACTGATGGCACATGCTACAAGCCAGAGATAGAATGAGGAGGGATTTTAAGGTGGTGTTTGTTCGGGTTGGGGTTCTCTGTCCTGAATGATACCAGATTTCATGAGTGTTGTTGGAGCTGCACTCATCCAGTCAAGTGGAAAGCATTCCATCACACTGTGAATACTGCAGCGGGGAAAGTGGAAAAGGCTTTGCGAGTCAGGAGGTGGCACGTTGAGGATATCAGCTTCTCATTTGTTCATGTAGTCGGGGTTCTCAGGTGGCTGGTCCTGTTGAGACTTCTTGAGTATGGTAATGTCCCAGGCTGTTAATGCCTGCCTTACAAAGAAAGCAGATGTCTCAAATTTTGGAAACCAAGCTCCTCTTCTTTGACTCCATTTGACTTTCTGCTGCCCTAAGAGAGCAACTAGCATAATCAAGTCCCCCTTGCCACTTCGCCACTCTTCTCCCCTATCCTGTCAGACTGAAGATACGAAAGCTTAAACCAGCCGACAATACGATGGCTTCTATCCTGTTGTAAATAAATATTTACAACATACAATATAAATATAAATATTCTCCTCTAATCGGGAAGCGGCCTGGTCGAGGGAAGTGCCTAGTGTGAAAAGTGCCAGTCTTTGGCTCAAGAGTCTTCGGCGAGGAGGCTGAGGGAGGAGACTACGCCAGGCACGATTGGAGAGGGTGAAGACATGACCGCTAAGCTGATTCAGTGTGCTACGTGCATGATGTGGGAGGTCAGGGACACTGATGGTGCCCCCAGCTGCTACAGCTGTGGAAAGTGTGTCCAGATTCAGCTTCTGAAGGAGCATGTTGCAGCACTGAAGAAAGAACTGGATGACCTCAGATTTATCCGTGAAAACAGGAGTTTTCTGGACAGTGAGGTTGTTGCACCGAGGATACCGGAAAAGAGAAACGGGGCTACAATGAGGACGGAAAGGATGGTTGAAGTACAGGAGACCCCAGGGGATGTACCTCTCGTAAACAGGTTCACCCTCTTGGAAGCTGTCAGGACAGAAGATACTGCCAGTCTGAGAGGCGGACAGGTCTGCGAGCCAAAAATTGGTGCAGAAGCAGAGCTGAGGATTTAGACATTAGGAAGAGCCGTGGTAGTAGGGGATTCCATAGCAAGAGGTACAGAAAGGGGTTTCTGCAGCAACAGGTGAGATTTAAGGATGGTGCGTTGCCTCCCTGGTGCTAGGATCCAGGACATCACGGACAGATTGCAGGGAATCCTCAAGGGTGAAGGTGAACAGCCGGAAGTAGTAGTGCATGTCGGCACAAATGACATCGGGAAGAAGAGGCAGGACATTCTGCAGCGGGACTTCAGAGAACTCAGAAGAAGGCTGAAAAGCAGGACTCCCAGGGTAGTTACCTCTGCTTTGCTTCCAGTTCCTCATGCTGGAGAGGGCAGGAACAGGGAGATAATGGACTTGAATGTGTGGCTGAGGAACTGGTGCAGGAAGCAAGGATTTACATTCTTGGACCACTGGGATCTGTTTTGGGGTAGGGATGAATTGTACAAAAGGGATGGGTTGCACCTTAATAGGCGGGGGACCAGCATTCTGGCAGACAGGTTTGCCACTGCTACACAGATGTGATTAAACTAAGTAGTGGAGCGGAGGGGATGAACTGGAAATATAAGGGAAAGATGAAAAATATAAGAGTTAAAGGGGAAGTGAAAATAAGAAAAGTTAAAAATGACAACAGAATCAATGGAATAGAAAGCTCAAGAAGAGATCATACAGTATGGCCAAGTGAAATAGGAATTGAAATGAAAGAAGAGGGGAGTAACAAATTAAAAGTATTTTATATGAATGCATGAAGTATAAGGAATAAAGTAGATAAGCATGAGGCTCACTTGGAAATTGGCAAGTACGATGTTGTGGGAATAACTGAGACATGGCTTCAAGCGGACAGGGCCTGGGAAATGAATATTCAAGGATATACATCTTATCGAAAGGACAGACTGATGGGCAGAGGGGATGGGGTGGCTCTGTTGGTGAGGAATGATATTCAGTCCCTTGCGAGGGTGGACATATAATCAGGGGATGTAGAGTCAATATGGACAGAACTGAGAAATTCTAAGGGTAGAAGGACCCTAATGGGAGTTATCTACAGGCCCCCAAACAGCAGTCTGGATGTAGGGTGTAAGTTGAATGAAGAGTTAAAATTGGCATGTTGCAAAGGTAATGATACAGTTGTCATGGGGGATTTCAACATGCAGGTAGACTGGGAGAATCAGAATGGTATTGGACCCCAAGAAAGGGAGTTTGTGGAGTGCCTCTGAGATGGATTCTTAGAACAGCTTGTACTGGAGCCTACCAGGGAGAAGGCAATTCTAGATTTAGTGTTGTGCAATGAACCAGATTTGATCAGGGACCTCGAGGTAAAGGAACCATTAGGAGGTAGTGACCATAATATGATATGTTTTAACCTACAATTTGAGAAGGATAAGGGAAAATCGGATATGTCAGTATTACAGTTGAACAAAGGGAACTATGGAGCTATGAGGGAGGAGCTGGCCAAAGTTCAATGGAACAATACCCTAGCAGGGAAAACAGTGAAACAACAATGACAGGTATTTCTGGGAATAATGCAGAAAGTGCAGGATTGGTTCATTCCAAAGAGGAAGAAAGATCCTAAGGGGAGTAAGGGGCGGCTGTGGCTGATGAGGGAAGTAAAGGGCAGTATAAAAATAAAAGAGAAGGAGTATAACATAGCAAAGATGAGCGGGAAACTGGAGAACTGGGAAGCTTTTAAAGAGCAACAGAAGATAACAAAAAAGGCAATACGCCAAGAAAAAATGAGGTACGAAGGTAAACTAGCCAAGAATATAAAGGAGGATAGTAAAAGCTTTTTTAGGTATGTGAATAGCAAAAAAATAGTTAAGACCAAAATTGGGCCATTGAAGACAGAAACGGGTGAATTTATTATGGGGAACAAGGAAATGGCAGATGAGTTGAACAGGTACTTTGGATCTGTCTTCAATAGGGAAGACACAAAACAATCTCCCAGATGTAATAGTGGCCAAAGGAACTAGGGTAAAGGATGAACTGAAGGAAATTTATATTAGGCAAGAAACGATGTTGGATAGATTATTGAGTCTAAAGGCTGATAAGTCCCTGGGATCTGATGGTCTGCATCCCAGGGTACTTAAAGAGGTGGCTCTAGAAATCGTGGACGCATTGGTAATCATTTTTCAATGTTCTATAGATTCAGGAACAGTTCCTGCTGATTGGAGGGTGGCTAATGTTGTCCCACTTTTCAAGAAAGGAGGGAGAGTGAAAACAGGGAATTATAGACCAGTTAGCCTGACGTCAGTGGTGGGAAAGATGCTGGAGTCAATTATAAAAAAGGAAATTACGACACATTTGGATAGCAGTAGAAGGATCAGTCCGAGTCAGCATGGATTTATGAAAGGAAAATCATGCTTGACTAATCTCCTGGAGTTTTTTTGAGGATGTAGCTATGAAAATGGACAAGGGAGAACCAGTGGATGTAGTGTACCTGGACTTCCAGAAAGCTTTTGATGAAGTCCCACATAGGAGATTAGTGGGCAAAATGAGGGCACATGGTATTGGGGGCAGAGTACTGACATGGATTGAAAATTAGCTGGCTGACAGGAAAAAAAGAGTAGTGATTAACGGGTCCCTTTTGGAATGGCAGGCTGTGACCAGTGGGGTACCACAAGGTTTGGTGCTGGGACTGCAGCTGTTTACAATATACATTAATGATTTAGATGAAGGGATTAAAAGTAACATTAGCAAATTTGCTGATGACACAAAGCTGGGTGGCAGTGTGAAATGTCAGGAGGATGTTATGAGAATGCAGGGTGACTTGGACAGGTTGGGTGAGTGGGCAAATGTATGGCAGATGCAGTTTAATGTGGATAAATGTGAGGTTATCCACTTTGGTGGCAAGAACAGGAAGGCAGATTACTATCTAAATGGAGTCAAGTTAGGAAAAGGGGAAGTACAACGAGATCTAGGTGTTCTTGTACATCAGTCAATGAAATGCAGGTACAGCAGGCAGTGAAGAAAGCTAATGACATGCTGGCCTTTATAACAAGAGGAATTGAGTATAGGAGTAAAGAGGTCCTTCTGGAGCTGTACAGGGCCCTGGTGAGACCCCACCTGGAGTATTGTGTGCAGTTTTGGTCTCCAAATTTGACAAAGGACGTTCTTGCTATTGAGGGAGTGCAGCGTAGGTTCACAAGGTTAATTTCCGGAATGGCGGGACTGTCATATGTTGAAAGATTGGAGCGACTGGGCTTGTATACACTGGAATTTAGATGAGAGGGGATCTGATTGAGACATATAAGATTATTAAGGGATTGGACACACTGGAGGCAGGAAGCATGTTCCAGCTGATGGGTGAGTCCAGAACTAGAGGCCACAGTTTAAGAATAAGGGGTAGGCCATTTAGAACAGAGATGCGGAAAAACTTTTTCACCCAGAGAGTGGTGGATATGTGGAATGCTCTGCCACAGAAGGCAGTGGAGGCCAAGTCTCTGGATGCATTCAAGAGAGAGTTAGATAGAGCTCTTATAGATAGCGGGGTCAAGGGCTATGGGGAGAAGGCAGGAACGGGGTACTGATTGCGTATGATCAGCCATGATAACAGTGAATGGCGGTGCTGGCTAGAAGGGCCGAATGGCCTACTCCTGCGCCTACTGTCTATTGAATTTCACTTAGTTTATTTTTTATCATTTTCGATTTTGGGTCCCTAATTCTATGAATTGTATTTTCTGCTATCTTTTTTTTTTCAGTTTCCACGCCAGTATTTTCATAGATTTCGATCACTTTCATAATGTCTCTGTTTCAGAAACATTAAATTTTTCCTGATTTCTTGTGTAGCCAAACTATTAATTTCATTCCTAATTCTTTTAATTTCCCCTAATGTATCCTGTGCCAAATTCAATTTGTGTTCTTTCTCTAGTTCCTTCAGCCTGTTTTGTAATTCCTCTAATGTTTTATTTCTTATTTTTTTCTTATATGAAGATAACACTATAACTTTTCCTCTTAAGACCGCTTTCAGAGTCTCCCATAAAATGGGAGGTGAAACCTTTCCATTATCATTAAATTCTAAGTAGAGACCAATTTCTTTTTTAATTTGTTCCTTAAAGTATGGATCATTGAGTAGACTTGAATTTAGTTTCCAAATAGCATTTTTTGGTTGTAGGTCAAAATCAACAGATAAATATATAGGTGCATGGTCACTTACATCTATTGTCCCAATTCCACAGGTGTTTATTTTGTTTTTGTCTGTTCCAAAGTTATGAAATAGTCTATTCATGTATATACAGAATGGGGAGCAGAATAATGAGTGTAATCCCTTCTGTCGGGGAAAAGGTCCCTCCATTTATCAATTAAACAAACATGCTCAAAAAGTGTATTAATTTTCTTATGTAAAGATTTTGTTTCATAGGTTTTTGTATTGGAAGAGTCTAAGTTTTGTTGTAATTGTAAATTTAAGTCTCCCCCACATATCAGGAGACCTTCTGTTTCTGTTACCATAATAAGAGTAATTTTCTGAATATCACTTCCTGGGGGTGCATATATATTCAATAGAGTAACTGAATTTCCGTCTATATTCCCCCTTACCAGAATATATCTGCCCTCTTTATCTCCCATTTCGAATACTTTTTCAAAATTTAGCTTACTTGAGATAAGAATAGCAACTCCTCTCCTATGTCCTGGTTTATAGGAGGAGAAAAACAGATTAGTGAAGCCCATTCTCTTTAGTTTTTTATGCTCATTATCACTTAAATGAATTTCCTGTAAATATACTACATGGGCTTGTTCTTTTTTCATTTTGGATAAAATTCTCTTATGTTTGATTGGATTTAATAGCCCATTGACATTAAAAGAAATGAATTTTACCTTGTCCTTAGCCATCTGAATTTATCTGTCAACGTATCATTGAAATTAGAATAAAACTTAATCGATCTACTCCCTAAACAAATAAGAACCAAGAAACGCAAATAATAACACAATGGCCATGAACGTAATTCAAGGCTGAGGTCTCTAGTAGATGACCCTGCGTTGAGCTAGAGGAAATGTCTAGCTGTGGGGGATAACCTCTCCTACTTGTGAGTTGATGGCCTCCATTGCAGTATTCATAAATGTCAGTGAACGAATCCATTACACAGAAAAGATTTCCCTGTGTACTCCTCCTATATATACACATATATATATATATCTGTATCTATACATGCATACACACCCACACACATGCGCACACACACACACACACACACACACACACACACACACATATATATTACACATATATGCACACATATATATTCTCATTTTGGTGGGAAAAAGGAGTAAGTGAGCGAATGAAGAATAACAACTAAGCAATATAAATTCCACATTATAATAAGTATTTCTCGAGATAGGTATATCACGTCTACTTTTGCTTCCGTTTAGCTTCTCAACATTTTTAAAGTTAGCCAAACCTTATGGCTCTTCTGAAGGGGCTGAGGACTGTCTTTGGGAAACTCCCGGTCTCTTCCTGATGTAATTCTTTTGGCCTCCTCTCGTCTCCTGTCTTCTCGATTCTCACACTATTTCCCAAGCAGAGCGGGATAATTCCTCTGCCAGGCTTTCCCTCGGTTTGGTCATGCTGACGGGCAACTCTCTGGCCTTCATGTCTGTAGTCGCCTCTTCCTCTGTCTGGTACAACCACGTCCCGTCGTCATAAAACACTCAAAGTTTAGCAGGGTATGGAGTTTAAAATCTAATCTTTTTTTGCTTTAGTACTCGCTTTACTTCAGAGTATTCTTTATGTTTCTGCAGGACCGCGGAGGGGGGGTAATCTTGGTCGAAATATATTACTTTATTATCTAAAAACACTCTCTTCTTACCCCAGACCCTTCGTTGAATCTCCGCCTTGGTGCTGTACTGAAGGAATTTAATTATTATTGAACGTGGCTTATCTTGAATAGACTTCGGGACTAGTGCACGATGGGCTCTTTCGATTTCCAGCTCCATAGTTGAGGGAAGCTCCAGCGCGTCCCGCAGCAACTTTCCGACAAACTCGGTCATAGGCAAGCCCTCCGCTCTTTCGGGAACGTTGTACATTTTGATATTTTTCTGCCGTGATCTTCCCTCCAGGTCAAGCAGTTTACCATGTTGGTGATTTGATATTTTTATTGTCTTACTCAGTATTCGTTCAACAATTTGAATGCGATCTTCCACCTTCTCAATTCGAGTCTCTGCCGCTGCTATTTTTTGATTGACGTTGGCGAGCTCTGACTTAATATCATGTAGCTGCTGCTTTATTTCTTTCTGGAACTCCCTTATCTCTTTCAGAATTTCGTTCATATTCACCGCTTTGCCTGAACGAGGCCCAGCGTCTGCCTTGCTAGCACATGGTCGGGTAGGAGAGCCACTCGCTGCACTCCTCTCGGCCGCAGGCTCCGCAGTGTCGCTTTTTTAATTTCCATTCTTTTTCCCCATTCTTGCCCCTCTTTTCAGTTCAAATATTTTTTGAAAAATATTATATTTGATGGGTTAACGGGGCTTAATACGTGTTTTTCCGGAGGAGCTAGTGACTTAAGCTGCCATTCCCAATGATGATGTCACTGGAAACCTGTGCTGCCCTGTTTCAGTTGTAATCTTTTGGGTGAGACACCACGTCTTCCCTCTCACTGAACAATGAGGATCCCATGGCACTACTGAAGGGCAGGTAGCTCTCCTGAGTGAAATTGGTCCATGATAGAGGATTGCGCTTCCATTTGGGCTGTCATATTTCCAATATTGGAACATTTCAGAACTACTTCATTGGCTGTGGGATGTACTGAACTCATAATGAAGGCGGTTGTTGTATAGGCACATTTTTTTCTTTCTTGCGCAGATGGAGAAAGCTGGAATCAGGGTTTCAGTGAATGTTATTTGACCTTCCACGTAGAGTTAATCATTAACGGAAGCAGGGAAAGGATACAGGATTAACCCTTAGGTGTTTTGCCTTTATTTCAGCCAATGTCAGAGTTCCACAGGAAATCCTGTCTCACCTTCTCCATCAGTGCAAAAAATGGTTTAAGTTTAAAGAAAGAACTTTGAGGTCCAAAGTAACAGAACCTGTGATAGTCTCTCAACATGGCAGCTTGATATCAAAGTGGGAAAATGAAGTGTTGTCACAGGGAGTTAATCTGTTATTCTTGTGTCTGCCCTTTGGAAACCGAGATCAAATAATAGGCAGGAGTGTTTATTCTGTTCCACCTTCAGCAGAGTGGATTGAAACTGTTGTGGTTTCCAGGAGGTCACTTTTATTCTCTGAACTTAGGGTATTAACCATCTGGTTAAGAGTTTTGGACCATAAGACATAGGAGCAGAATTAAGCCATTCAGCCCATCAAGCCTACTCCGCCATTTGATCACGGTTGATCTGTTATCCCTCTGAGCCCCATTTTCCTGCCCTCTCCCAGTATCCTTTGATGTCCTTTTTAAACTGAACCTCTGCTTTAAACATACCCAATGACTTGGCTTCCACAGCCACCTGTGGCAATGAATTCCACAGATTCATCATCCTCTGGCTAAATAAATCCCTTCTTATTTCAGTTCCAAAGGGCTATCCTTGTATTCTGAGGAAACATCCTCTCCATGTCCACTTGATCTAAGGTTTTCATATTCAATAGGTTTCAATGAGATCCTCCCCTTCACTCTTCTGAACTCCCGTGAGTACAGGCTCAGAGCCACCAAACATTCCTCATATGTTAACCCTTTCATTCCTACAGTCATTCTTGTGAACCTCCTCCAAAGCAAGCACATCCTTTCTGAGATGAGGACCCCAAAACTGCTCACAATAGCCCAAGTGTGGTCTCACCAGTGACATATAAGGTCTCTTTATATGGTTTGCAGTACATGGCTAGAAAAGCCAGCATTTGCCCGTGAGAAGATGGTGGTGCTTCACCTTCTGGAACTGGTGCCGTCATTGCAGTGACGATGTTCCCCCCAGTGGCACTGGGCGGGGGTTTGCAGGGTTTAGACCTAGTGATAATGAAGAAGCAATGCTTCTTGCTGCTGGAGGCAATGGGTCTAGGAGTAGCCTGGGTGAGTAACTGAGATGTTGATGAGACGTGATGTAAACACGATGCACTGGTATACAGTAGAATGAGGGCAGAGAGCAGTGAATCAGGATCAACTTTATTCATCATTTGCATTTATATGTATTGGGAATTTGCTAGGTTGTGTTGGTCAGGGCATGACCTGAAACAAAACAATGACCTTCAACAATTATAAAGAATTATATAAAAAATAAACTAGAGGTTAAAGTACTGCTATGGAATAAAATGTGCATAAATATATAAATACTAGCCTGCATTTACAACATAAACAGCATTGTAAACATTGAGTTAAAGTGATTTCAGTACGGTGATGAAATAGAGAGGGTGGGTGTGGCTAACTAAAATGGTCAATCAGATTAACTGGCTGGGGGAGGAAGGTACAAGCGAATCAGCTGCTCTGAGGAAGAGAGAGTATGCAGTTTACAGACTCTTCTGACCTCAGGCCTTCCTGGATCATTTTGAGAGCTGCCCATCCAGGCAATTTGGGGACATTTCATCACGCTCCTGGTGGAAAAGCTTTGGATGTTTCCCATACTGCAGGACATGAAGATCTTGTAGCCACCAGGAGATTAGTGCATGGCTGATGTTGCAATGTGAAACAACAAGCAGTCTGTTGGAGGAAAAGAATTGTTATAAGAACTGCATCAGGAGTCCTGGGGGTTTTTATATCGCTGGTGCTGAGCCCTAGGATATTGAAAGTAGGGATTCTGTGATTGTAGTCTGATTGGACAGTAATCTGCCAGATTAGGTTTGTTTGAAAAGAAAATGCAGTGCAATAAAACTCTGTTAATCTGGCAAACTCAAGGCTTTGGTAGTGCCAGATTAGCTAATTTTCTGGATTCGCAGATGTTACTTTATTAATGCCCCAGTACACTTTTTCAGAAAGATTACTCAACAATATTTCAGTGAAACCAGTAGGTGGGTGTGGCCAGTTGAATTAGATGTGTCTAAAAGTGAGCATGGGAACAGAGGCCCTAGTGAGTAGACGGGACATGGCAGTGATTAAAAGGCTGTTAGGTAGCTGCATGAATATGCTGGGAATTTAGGGATGTGGATCATATAGAAGCAGAAATGATTTAGTTTAATTCAGCATTGTCTTTGCACAGACATTATGGGGTAAAGGGCCTGTTTCTGCAGTCCAAAGGAGATTCACTAGGTTGGTTAATTCTTGTGATGAGAGGGTTGTCCTATCAAAAGAGCTGGGCATTCGGGATCTGTGTTCCTTGGGCTTAGAAGAAAGAATGGTGATTTAATTTAAACATTCAGTCAATGGTCCCTCTAATTTTTTTCTACAGCTGTGCGAACTAACCATTGTGCTGAACAGGAAATTTTTGCACAGCTTGAAAACTGTGCAGCACTTTATATGTTTTGTTTTGTTATATGCACATCAAGCAAACACAAACCACAAATCACAACACAAGAAAACGATGCAGGCAGTCAAAACAAATGACAGGCACAACAGCAAACACAAAATGTTTTGACTAGATGGCATCAGTGTTCATCATGGTTTATTAACAATGAACTACTGACTTCCATTCTGTGTTTATTATTACAATTTGTAACAATGTTGTAACTTGGAACAGTCAATATAAATACATTGAGGCTCTAAAACGTTTCATTGTACATTCATTATTTAGAAAGGTTGTGGATTATATTCATTAAAACATAATTATTAGGCATTTCACAATTATATTAATATAGATTTCAAAATTATTTTAACATTATATAAAAGAAAATTCCATCTGCATGGCAACAAAGGCTATGTGTGCGGGAGCATTTCAGTTACTGTGAGGCTGTACACCCATGCAGCTGAAAGGCAACAATGTACAGTGCAAAGTTCTAAGAGAGCTTGACAGGGTGGACATTGAGGTATTTCCACTAGTGGGAGAGTGATGAATAGGGAAATAGCTACAAAATAATTGGCTGGCCATTCTTTTCTGAGAGGGTGGCAAATCTTTGGAATTTTCAGCCCAGAAGATGGTGGAGGCTGGATCATTAGATATAGTTAAGGTGAAGACAGATGAATATTTGAAAGATCAAGGAATTGAGGGTTATGGGGTACTGACACAGAAGAGGAGCTAAGGTCAGCAGAGATTATCCATAATCATAGTGGAGAAGAAGTACTTGCCCAGCTGATGTTTGATGCTAGACCCACCAATGTGGTTGACTCTTAACCATCTGCTCAATCCTGAGGTAATTATAGAGTAACAATAGATGTGGTGTCTGCAGCCCAATTTAAAATGTTCCATTTTTCATACCTTCAAAGAATGCATGGGAATAAGTGACAGGGGGTTTACTGGCTTTAATAAAGAGCAGGTGGAGTGCAGGAATTGAAGGCAGTTCTGATTAGCTTCTGAGTGGATTGGATACCAAGCTGACCGGCTTTCCTTCTTTTTCCAGGGCAAAAGGAGGCCATCGTGGCAACTTCACTAAAAAGCAGCAGTTTTGCCACCGTGACAGACATCAGTGACTCCGAACTGAACTTCCCCTGACCACTGGCAGGATCGGCTTCAGTGGAGAGAACCGCTCCAGTTTGGCCTCACTCCTCCAGCAAGTGACCCCTTGGGCCCACCAGATGTGGTGGGTCTTGTGCAAAGGTGCCTCCTTGCAAACCTGCTTGTTAACTTGAGTGCCTGTTTGTCAACTCTGGTGTAGTAAATTCCTGGAGACTTCGTTAGATGAGCTCCTGCCACCAACCACCCTTCCCCACTGTCTGCTAAGCACCTTCTCCTCACTGCCTTCCTCTGCCCAGAGGAGAGCAAATGGACTTCACTGTTCAAGTTAATGATTTGATTGAGTCATAGCCCAATATTTTTATATTTAATAAATAATTATTCATTTAAAAAAACTTCTGTTTTTTTCTTTACCGTTGTTCCCAAAGTTTTCTGGAGATTAATCCTCATTAGAACAGGGTTCCAAGAATGCTGGCATTTTTGCCATTTTATTCTTCTCATTTGTCCCATACCTAACGCTGAGGATGCTTCTGAAACACAAGAAAATCTGCAGATGCTGGAAATCCGAAGCAACACACAGAAAATGCTGGAGGAGCTCAGCAGGTCAGGCCCCATCCATGGAAAAAAGTAAACCGTTGACCTTTCGGGCCAAGACCGAAAGGATGCTTCTGCCTGTCTAGTAACTGCAAGCAAACTGCTTGTGAGACTACACTGGACTGTCATGTGGAGCACATACATCCCTCATAGAGGGATCAGACGTGGAGAGAGCGAGCAGTTTCAGGTCCCTGGGTGTCAAGGCCTTTGAGGACCTAACCTGGTCCCAACATGTCGATGCAGTTAAAAGGAAGACAAGACAGCAACTATATTTCATTATGAGTTTGAAGAGATTTGCTATGTCAACAAATACACTCAAAACTTCTATGGATGTACTGTGGAGAGCATTCTGACAGGCTGTATCACTGTCTGGTATGGGGGTGGGGTGGGCTACTGCACAGGACCGAAAGAAGCTACAGGGGGTTGTAAATTTAGTTGGCCCCATCTTTACCAGCCTACAAAGTACCCAGGACATCTTCAGGGAACGGTGTCTCAGAAAGGCGGCATCCATTATTAAAGACCACCAGAACCCAGGGCATGCCCTTTTCTCACTGTTACCATCAGGAAGGATGTACAGAAGCCCGAAGGCACACGCTCAGCGATTCAGGAACAGCCTCTTCCCCTCTGCCATCCGATTCCTAAATGGACATTGAACCCGTGAACACTACCTCATTTTTTTAATATACAATTATCTCTGCTTTTTCACGATTTTAGTCTATTCAACATACATATACTGTAATTGATTTACTTATTTCTTTATCATTATTATTATTATTTTGTTTTTTCTTTATCTTCTACATTACGTATTGCATTGAACTGCTGCTGCTAAGTTAACAAATTTGACACCATGTTCTGTTGACAATAAACCTGATTCTGATTCTGAGGTTAGTAGCTAATCAGGTCTCCTTAATGCAGGCTGCAGTTTGCCATGGTTTCTGTTGATCCTCAGTCACAATGAGTGGGATCCCTGGAGCAAAGTCGCAGAAGGCCATTTGGATTGTGCCTCAGGTTCTATTGATCAGTTGCCAGGGAAACCTCTTCAGAATTCCTGGAGGTTTTAGAATATGAAATGCTCAACCAATCTATCCCTTTTAATAGATTGCAATGCAAAGCACTGTGATGCCCCTGGCCCTGCAGTTCTATTTCATTCTCTCATTGCAGAAACCATTCACATTGGCATTCCCTCCTTTGCCTCTCCTGACAACTCTTTCAATCGTTCTGATCCTGCTTGTGAGTTAATGCAAAGTTCAACCTGAAAAGATTGATTGATGACCTGAGAGCCATACTAGTGATTCTTTGAATAAAAGCAGCTTGAATGCCAGTGTTTGTTTCAGGAACAGAAGAGATTTAAGTGAGCCCTTTAATCTTTGTGACTGGATCTGTCTTTTAGTTCATCCCAGTCCACAGGGACTAATGTTTATGACGTGTTGAATACTTCCTTGCAAGGCAATAGCTTTCAAGCATGAATGTTTTGCAGATGGGGAGGTATTTGTTTCAGGCAAGGTAATGTGAAGCTCTCATGCCCAACCTCTGAGCGGAGGTTAGCGCAGCTTTTCCAGTAAAGTATTTTGATTTCTCCAGATGAAGATTTCCAGCACTTCCCTGCTCCCGGTCAGTGATTGATTTCCAGTAAGTACCACCCAATTCCTTCTGCTCCTCAACTACTTGAGTAATTTTCCCTTCATGCCTCTCAGCACCTGCTTTATCAGGGCTGCTTTATTCCGCACTGCGTCAAATGTCTCTGAGGTATCAAGGGCATTCTCAATTCACCTCTAGTTTTTAGCTCTTTGCCTCATCTGCACCAAAGCTCTGATGAAATCTGGAAGTCCTGCTGAAACCCAGACAGGAGTAAGTAACGACCTCCAATCCCACCTCCTTGTGAAGGTGCGCCCTCTTGTGTTTCATTCAAAGGAATGAAAATGTATTCCAGTCTCCTGGGTCACAGTTTGTATCTCCGGAAATGAGGTAGAGGAGAAGCTCAAGGTGGATGCACTTAGTCTGTACCAGTAGACCAAGAAGACATGCTGGTCACAGTGGTGAAGCTTGTAGAATGGCTGTCTCTCAGTGATAGGTGATCGTTAACCTCAGGTGCTGAATGTGGGGCTCATTCAGTAATCGTGCTGGTTTTCACTGCATACTCCAGTCTCCTCCCATGTCATACAGATTGGTAAATTAAGTGTGTAACCCCTTGGGTCGCCTCAGGCTCGCTCAGCTCGTTCTCGTCTAGGGGGAGCAGCCTTCGGCCCCGCCAAACTGGGTAATCAGCTGGTGTGGATGCTGTGTGATGTCCCCGCCTCGCCCAAAAACAGACAGTACACCATATGCGATTAAATGAGTACAATTTATAAAGGTTACTATAACTAAGTGATTAATAACGATACAGTATATATGAAGAGAAAATTAAAGAACAGGACCCTCCGAACTCCTCAACTCGCAGCTCAGGACCCTCCGAACTCCTGGACTCTCCAAACAGCTCAGGACCCTCCGAGTGGTCAACCAAGCACATCTAGCTTCATCCCCCCCCCCCACCGGCCTCGGACCCCCCTTTGGGGTCCGATCCTCGCCCAGCTTAGAGCATTGCGTCCTCTCTCTCGACCCCCTCACGCCGATCTGCCCAAAAGCCCGTCAACAAAAGCTTACAGACTCAGAAGAAAGAACATTAATCCCCATTTGGTTTACAAAGGAATACCATTCTCGTTATCAGTAAATTAGCATTCCTGCTAGTTAACAAAAAGAAGAAACCCTCTTTACAAGTGTCTACTGTAAATTGTCTTGAGGGGGATTAATTTAGGATTAGCGGCTGTTCACGGTCAGTGCGGAATCAAGAACTTGGAAGGCCTCTGTCCATGTTTTATGTTTGTATGTCTCTGAGGGTACCAGGCTCCTAAAAGGCATTTGCCTATGCAATACAGGGACACAAGTGACTGCAGATGCTCCAATCTGGTGTAACAAACGAAGTGCTGGGGGGATCTTAACAGGTCAGGCTGTTTCTGTGGAGGGAAATGGACAGGCAATGTTTTGGTTGAAACCCATCCGGATGAAGGATGGGAAGACCCAGTTTGTTTTTGATGCCATCTTTGCAATATTTTGCTTTAACACCAGGGGAATGGTGGGTATTAAAGAGAGGCCAGTTAACTTACCCTCTGACATATCTTTGTGATGTGGGAGGAAACCAGAGTACACAGACAGCAGCAGAATTCAGGACTGAACACCAGCCTCTAGAGGTGTGGGCCGGCAGCTCTACCAACCACACCACTGTTCCACCTGCTTTAGTTCTCATTCTTTGGTAGCAGTGCAAAGGGGTCAGGGTCCAAGGCAGCTTTATTGCCTTGTGGGCTAAATTAATTCCAGAACACGGAGAATTATTGGAGGTCTCCTCTATGGTTTCTGTCACAAGTGTGGAGGAAGGATGGATCCAAATGCAGGACACAAACATGTTTTGTAGGGTTAACTAAATAGAGTTTATTAACAATTACAGGGAAAGCCATGACGCAAGGATAGAACAGAGAGAAATCAAGGAGAGAGCAAAGCGGAAGTGGGAATAAGCGTAATGGACTAGGAACAGGACTAGGAGTGTCAAGAAAGCAAGGGAAGAGGGGAAGAAATGACGCTGGACAAGACACAGGCCCTGGACGAGACTAGGATACAGGGCCAGGACTAGGACTAGACTAGGAAAGCGGGACTTGGACGAGGAACTAGGAACTTGGAGCCTGGACAAGGACTCCGAGCCAGAGACTGGACAGGGACCTGGGACCTGGGTCTTGACTCGGGCTCGGACTCCGGATCTAGGTGAGGTCAAGACGTGGCAAGACAACAGGACTTGATGAGGAACTCCTGCACAGGACAAGAACACAAAGCTTAGACTCGGAGCTTGGACTTGATCCACGAAACCTGGACTTGGACTTGGACACAAAGAGACATTTCCCAACTCAGGGTAGCGGCAGACGGTCGGGCCTCCCCTGCGGAGGAGAGGACATGAAGAGACAGTTCCCAACTCAGGGTTGCGACCGATGGCCAGGCCTACCCTGCAGAGGTGAGGACAAGAAACACTGAGCCAGGGCTCCTCCTTGGACACAGGACAGAGTTGGGACTCTTTTTGACACAGGGTCAGGACCCTTCTAGGGCACAGGGCTGGGACCCCTTTCTGACACAGGGCATGGAGACGGAGACCACACAACGATAGACGGTACTATAACTGGGCACATGTTCGCTCCAAGCAGCGGTGAGCCCCTGACTCACCCTGGCGGGTTAACTTTGACAGACCCACTCTGGCAAGGGAAGGCGGCTTGCCGGCACTTGCTTCGGGAGGAGACTTGGCTTGCTCCGGCAAGAAACTTAGTTGGCTCCAGCAAGATGACCTTGGCTCGCACCAGCTTCGGTGACTTCATTAACACTCCATAACACTCTTGCCCCGAATGGCTGAAGCTGGAGTCTTATAAACTGCCAATTCAGTCGAGAGTAAATTGCCTTTAATCACCAAGCCCAAGGGACACAGAAAAACAGGGAATTAAAAGGAAACAAGGAGTCAACAGTCCTGATCGTAAATCAAAGTAAATTTATTTTCAAAGTATATATACACCCAGAGGCCACTTTATTAGGTGCACCTGTACACCTACTTGTTAATACAAATATCTAATCAGCCAATCATGTGGCAGCAACACAATGCATAAAAGCATGCAAGCATGGTCAAGAGGTTCAGTTGTTCAGACCAAACATCAGAATGGGGAAGAAGTGTGATTGATGTAAGCGATTTTGACTGTGGATGAGTGTTGGTGCCAGACAGGGTGTTTTAGTATCTCAAACTGCAGATCTCCTGGGATTTTCATGCACAAGATTCTCTAGAGTTTGCAGAAAATGGTGTGAAAAAGAAACAAGCAACCAGAGAGGGCAGTACTATGGGTGAGAATGTCTTGTTAATGAGAGAGGTCAGAGGAGGATGGCCAGACTGGTTCAAGCTAACATAAAGACGACAGTTACTCAGAGAACCATGTTGCAAAAGTGGTGTGCAGAAGAGCGTCTCTGAAGTGGATGGGCCGCTCCTGCAGAATACCATGAATATACAGAAATATACTCAGCGGCCACTTTATTAGGTACCTCCTGTATCTAATCCAACTCCTGTTGCATTAGTTCTGTTGACAAGATCATGCTGATTACTGGCCTGCGTCACAGAACTAGATTATCAACTGATTATTATTGGTGTTTGTCGTAGGTTTTGGTGTACAAACTGGTTGTTATTTTTTTCTGTGTTAGAATGGTATTGCAGTGGCTGTAAGATACTTTGGGACATCTACAGGTTGTGAATTGGACACCAGTGCAAGTCTTTCTAGTCTTTATTTTTCCTCAAGAGGAAAATGAAAGGAGGAACCATCATTTAAATTTGAGACAAGAGTTATCAATGAAAATGCAAATCTCCTTGGGGCATCTCCAGTGGTAACTCACAATGGGAAACACATTTCATGAGTTCTGTATTTCAGTTCAGAGAAACAGAAGATCTTTAGAAGTCAACATTTGTTCTACAATCCATTTAGATCACAACTGATCTATTATCTTTATCAACTTGCTTGGACTCCAAACCCTATACAATGTGATCAAACATCAGGATTAAAACAGGTGGCATAGTGGCTCAAAGCTGATGTCTCACAGCTCCAGAGAATGGAGTTCAATTCCGACCTCGGGCGTGCTTGTGTTGAGTCTGCGCATTCTCCTGTGATGGCATGGGTATTCTGGTTTCCTACCACATCCCAAAAATGTGTATGTTGGCATACTAATCTAATGGCTCCTGTTCATGGCCCCTTGGTGCAAGTGAGCTCTAGAATCTGAGGTGAGCTGATGGGAATGAGGGAAGAGTAAAGTGGAATTACTGTAGGATCGGTGTAGATGGGTTCTTGACTGGTGGCATGGGCTTGGTGTGCTGGTAAACCTGTTTCAGTGGTGCATGGTCACAAATAAATGTGCAAGTGCAACACCAACATTCTGGAGGAGTCAGTATGGAGTTCCACCAATCTGTGGAAAACTGATATCCCTTCTGAATGGTTTAGATCTGCACTGTAGATGTGCTCTTGCTTGACCAGAAAATGTCCTGTCCCAAGGATGGTCCTACCTCTTTCTGCTGGCTTATCCCAAATGACAATGCCTTGTATTAGCAGACACAAACTGACATTATTCTCACAACTACCTGGTCAGTTAACTCAGAAGCTCATAGCACTGGTGAGATCAGGAAACTATAAGTCCTGGGCTGGGGATTGACCAGACGTCTATAATTTAACAATGAAGTCTATGCTGGGACTCCTCCCAACCTTTTGAAGCTTACAAGAACATCCCAATGCTCACACATAACAAAATGGAAGTGTTATGGGGGAGTGTAATTATGCTGCAGACCAGATCATTAAATAAGGACATGACAAATGAACTACTGAGTATAATTGAGTTTAATGATGTTTAAGTAGGAGTATTGGCTGGTCTGTTTGTGTGTATAGTCTACTCAACCAGAGATGAATTAGGCAATTAGTCCTGTTGGAAAGTTTATACAAGTTTGATTAACCAGGCTTCCAGATGGAAGAAAAAGATTATACTTGATTAATGAAGAACTATTAGTAGACCAGAAGTCTGCTTCCCCCATGCAGTTAACTATCACAGCATTTGAATCATATTTGAGTTTCAATAATCCTATTGAGGTGCTAATTTAGGTTCTCCATTGATTGGGGTTGACCAAGCCAGAACACTACAATAAAGAGGGCAAGCTGTAGCCCATGCAGTAGGCTCCCCCTCTCCGTGCAGCTGATGAATCCAAAGGAGAATGGCAGAGACTAAAACATTTTGGCAGCAGCGGCATCGCAGGAGTTGCCATTTAGCGTTAAGCTCAACGTAGGACTGCCTTAGGGACTCCAGCTCCAGACTTTCCCTGGGGGATTTCTCCTGAAGCTTTCCCTGTGAGTGGATACGGCTGCCAGGCAGTGGAGGTTTGAGATCAGAGTTTTCCTTCTCCTAGATGAGCTGCCAACCACAGCAGATGAGCCCCATCTTCCAGAAGCAACTGGTTTTAAGGTGCCAGTAACCCACCTTTGCCCTTCTCCTGTCAGTAGAAATGGTTCCCCTGGGTTTAGTAGCTAAGCCACATGTAAAGTCTAGGAGCTGAACTTGGTTGTCAAAGACTATTTGAGATGCACATCTTCGGGAGCATTTAATAGTTAGCAGGAGCTTCTCCCCATTACTCTCCTCCTCCTGGCAATAATAAGCTGAAGGAACCAAGGAGAGAGTATACAACCGCAAAGTTCTCAGTACCTGTACCTCCAGCTGGCCTTGTTCTGTAATCTGTGAGAGAAAAAATTAAAAAGCCCTCTGTCTGAATGACTATTTGGTTTCTTTCTGAGCACTTCTTAATTTTACCCCCCAGTCTATGTGTCACCACTGATAAATGATTCTTCTGTTTGTACAGTTTTAGAGTGCATACATCAGGGGCCAAGGATGCAATGAATTTTTGTGGTTGACTATGTTTTTCCAGGATTGGGGTAACACCTCATATTGTACATTCGAGTTTAAAAGGGTTATGGGGGATCTGCCTGTGCTGGATTGGCTGTGAGAATGGAGTGCAGTGACGGGTTTGTGCAAGGTCAGTGGGTGATGAGTGTACAGGGTGCATCGGTGATGAACTTGAACAAGATTAACCAAGGGAAGTGTTTATCAAATGACATCTCTGCGTTGGATGGGCTCCGAGAGTGGAGTGCAGTGATGGTTTCTGCGGTCCAGCAGTTGGTGTGTTGGCAATGATGATAGGATGCATTTCTACAGAAGCAGTGGTGGGAAGTGCATTTGCAGGGTAAGCGGCCAGATGACTGTACACGCGACCTCTGCACAAGTCCTGTGGTCATGTGCTGTGTCTGCGCAGGACCTGTGGTGGTGCGCTGCGTCTGCACAGGATGTGTGATGGTGTAATGTGTCTGCACAGGACCTGTGGTGGTGTGCTCTGTCGGTGTAGATCCTGTGGTGTGGTATCTGTGCAGGTCTTGTGGTGGGTATCTGCGTAGGATGAGTGGTGGGGTGTGTCTGTGCAGGACCTGTGGTGGGATGGGTCAGTGCAGGATGTGTAGCATGATATCTGGTAAAATCCATGGGAACTTACACTTGTACCGGATTAGTGGTGGTACGTGTCTAGTGGGATGTATTGAATGCAATATGTTGGTAGAATGTATCAGTGCAGGTAGAGTGTCCATGGGTGAAAGCCAGCACGATTAGTTGGTAAGGCATAAGAAATGGAAGGGTATAATTTCTTCAGACTAAGAACAATGGGAAATCCAGTTGTGAGTGGACAGCCATGGGAAGTGTAAAAAAGCCATAGGTTCACAGAGAGATGTAGAACAGAAACAGGATGTTCATCCCACCAGATCTACACTGATCTTCAACTACCCATTTTCACCAAGTAAATATTAATTCCACTTTCTTATTCTCATCAACTCACCTCACACACTAGTTTTAACATACAGCAGCCAATTACAAACCAACCCATATGTCTTTGAGGTGTGGCTATTCTGAGGCTGTGCCTTCTGGTCCTAGACTCCCCCACCGTAGGAAGCATCCTCTCCACATCCACTCTGTCTAGGACTAGGTCTTTCAACATTCGATAGGTTTCAATGAGATCCCCCCCTCATTCTTTGAAGTTCCAGTGTGTACAGGCCCAGCGTCTTCAATCATTGCTCGAATGATAACCCTTTCATTCCCAGAGTCATATTTAGGAGTCTCCCCTGAATCCTCTCCAATGTCGGCGCATCTTTTCTTAAATGAGGGGCACAGAACTGCACACAATACTCCAAATGAGGCCTCACCAGTGCTTTATAAAGTTTCAACATTACATCCCTGCTTTTATATTCTAGACCTCTTGAAATGAATGCTAACCTGACCCCCTCAGATCGCAGCGTCCTCCATTCTCACTGCACCAATCCGAGCATTACCATCAAACTGGCAGACAAAGGGGGTGTTGTTGTAGTGTGATGCACTGACCTCCACTTTGCTGAGGCCAGGCAGCAACACACAGACACCTCCTTATACTTACCCTTCGAAGAGGACCCCAATCTAGACCATCGGATTATTGTCTCCACCACCATCATTGAACGCATCATTCCTGAGAACTCCCTTCCACTGCCACCAAACTTATGGTTCCCTTGGCCCACACATGTCACTTCAACCTCATACCCAAGATCCGCAAACCGGACTGTCCTGATAGGCCCATTTTCTCTGCCTGCTCCTGCCCCACTGAACCCATGTCCTCATATCTTGATTCCATTCTACCCTCCTTGGTTCAGTCCCTTCCCACCTATATCCACAGCATTTCTCATGGCCTCGATCTCCTCAGTAACCTTCAATTCCCTGGCCCTGACTGCCTCACCTTCACCACGGATGTTCAGTCCCTGTACACTTCTACCCCCCATCAAGAAGGCTTAAAAGCTCACCGCTTCTTTCTTGACAAAAGAACCAACCAATTCCTCTCCACCACCACCCATCTACACTTGGCAGAACTGGTCCTCACCCTCAACAATTTTTCTTTTGACTCCTCCCACTTTCTCCAAACTTGAGGGGTAGCCATGGCCACCTGCATGGGCCCCAGCTATGGCTGCTTCTTCACTGGATATGTAAAACAGCCCATGTTCCAAGCATTCCCTGGTAATACTCTCTGACTTTTCCTCCCTTACGTTGATGATTGCATCAACTTTGCCCCTAACTTCCACCCTGCCCTGAAATTCACTCGGTTCATCTCTGACACCTCCCTCCCCTTCCTCGATCTCTCTGCCTCCATCTCTGGAGATGAAATGTCAACCGACATTCTCTATAAATGTATAGATTCCCACCGTTAGCTTGACGGTACCTCTTCCCATTCTGTCTCCCGTAACAATGCTATTCACTTTTCTCGGTTCCTTCGTCTCTGCTGCATCTGTTCAAAAGATGTCTTCCTTCTTCGAAGAATGGGTTTCCCTCTCTCCATTATCGATGCTGCCCTCATCCACATCTCATCCATTTCCCAAATGTCCACACTCAACCCATCTTCCCACTGCCTTAACCGTGACAGAGTTCCTCTTGCCCTTACCTACTACCCCATCAGCCTTTGTATCCAACACATTATCCTCCGCAACTTCTGCCATATCCAAAGGGATCCTACCACTTAACATATCTTTACCTCCCCCATCCTTGACTTTCTGGAGGGATTGCTTCCTCCACAACTTCCTTGTCCATTCATCCCTCCCAGCACTTAGCCCCGCAAGTGCTGTAAGTGCTACACCTCCCTCACCTCCATTCAGGATCCCAAACAGTCCTTCTAGGTGAGGCAACACTTCACCTGTGAGCCTGCTGGGTTGTCTATTGTGTCCAGTGCTCCTGATGTGGCCTCCTCTGCACTGGTGATGCCCGTTGTAAATTAGAAGACCGCTTTGTCAAGCTCCTTTGCTCCATCCGTCACAAGCGGAAATTCCTGGTGGCCAAACATTTTAATTCCCATTTGCATTCCCGTTCTGCAAAGTCAGTCCATGGCTTCCTCTTGTGTCAAGATGAGTCTACCCTCAGGGTGGAGAAACAACACCTTATATTCCATCTGTGTAGCTTCTATTCTGATGGCATGAATATCGATTTCTCCTTCTGGTAAAAACAATCCCCCTCTCCTCTACTCCCCCCTCAGAAAGTAATCTGCCTATTAATTTTCCCAGGGCCCCCTCCTCCCTCTCTTTCTCCTTTGGCCCACTCTCCTCTCCTATCAGATTCCTTCTCCAGCCCTTGACTTTTCCCACTTACCTGGGTTCACTCATCACCTTTCAGCTAGCCTCCTTCTGCCTGATTTGCTGAGTTCCTCCAACATTGTATGTCTGTTGCTTTGGATTTCCAGCATCTGTAGACTTTCTCATGTTTAATATTGCATTTGCCTTCCTCGCCACTGATTCAACTTGCAAACTGTAAGGCAACCTGTAATTCAAATAAACACACATCACACACTCTGTTGTAATGTGTGGCTACTTGAGTTACTGTTGCTTTTCTGTCAGATTGAATCAGTTTGGCCATTCTCCTCTCACCTCTCTCATTAAGAAGGCATTTTTGCTCACAGAACCATCACTTATTGGATGAGCAAACATGAGGAAATCTGCAGATGCTGGAAATTAAAACAACTTTGAACACCTACTTTGAGCTTTGAAACGCTGAACACCTACGCTCGGTCCGCCAGAGAAAGCAGGATCTCCCAGTGGCCAGACATTTTAATTCCACGTCCCATTCCCATTCTGATCCATGGCCTCCTGTACTGTCAAGATGAATCCACACTCAGGTTGGAGGAACAACACGTTATATACCGGCTGGGTAGCCTCCAACCTGATGGCATGAACATTGACTTCTCTAACTTCTGTTAATGCCCCTCCTCCCCTTCTTACCCCTTCCCTGACAATATTTAGTTGTTTTTTTTCTCTCTCTCTGCCAATCACTCTGCCTGTTCTCCATCTCCCTCTGGTGCTTTCCCCCCACCTTTCTTTCTCCCGAGGCCTCCCGTCCCATGATCCTTTCCCTTCTCCAGCTCTGTATCATTTTCACCAATCACCTTTCCAGTTTTATCCCACCCCCTCCGGTCTCCTCCTATCATTTTGCATTTCCCCCTCCCCCCACTACTTTCAAATCTTTCCTTTCAGTTAGTCCTGATGAAGGGTCTCGGCCCGAAGCATTGACAGTGCTTCTCCTTATAGATGCTGCCTGGCCTGCTGTGTTCCACTAGCATTTTGTGTGTGTAGCTTATTGGCAGATATTAGTTTCTTGCACTCTAGAGACTGTCGTGAGTGAAAATCCCAGGAAAACTGCAGTTTCTGAGATACTCAAACCACCCCATCTGGCACCAATATTCATTCCATGATCAAAATCACTTAGATCACATTATTTCCCCAGTCTGATGTTTTATTTTCCAAGTAATGGAATAGTAGATAATTGAAATTTTACTGGGTAAGTTTTTAAAATAAGTTTCAGCTTGTGGAATGTAGGTTGGTACAGATGAGAATTGAATTTGAAATAACACATCTGGGTAGTGACACAGACTGTAATGTGAAAAGGAACACTGTAAAAGCCTGGGTACCCCTTTGCCATGGAAGGACATTATCTGTTGAAGTAAAGACAATAGAAACTCCAGCCATGACCAAAATGACTGCAATTTTGTCAGCATTGCTATCAAAACCAGGTCTCTCATTACTCAAGTTACATTGTGTAAAAGTGAGACATAAGGCCATAACTGAGAACTGACTGAGCACTTGAAATGCCAACATAAGATCATGCGGACTTTGTTCCTAGAAAATTAATCAAGTAAATATTCACAGCAAGTGCATTCCACCATTGGCAAACAGAAAGGGGCTTGGTATAACAACTTCTGCTCAACACCTCAAGAAATTGCAGAGAGTTGTGAACACATCACAAAAGGCAGCATAATCAAGGATCCCTCCCACCCTATTGATTCTCTCTCCTCTCCCCACTTCCATTGGGCAGAAGGTGCCAAAGCTTGAGAATACATACCACCAGGCTCAAGGGCTTCTATCACACTTATAAAGGCCATTGAATAGTCTACTTGTTAGACAAAGGTTGGTGGTGTTGTGGATAGTATAGAGGATTGTTGAAGATTGCAGAGAGACATTGATAGGATGCAGAAGTGGGCTGAGAAGTGGCAGATGGAATTCAACCCGGAGAAGTGTGAGGTGGTACACTTTTGAAGGACAAACTCCAAGGCAGAGCACAAAGGAAATGGCAGGATACTTGGCAGTGTGGAGGAGTAGGCGGATCTAGGGCTACATGTCCACAGATCCCTGAAAGTTGCCCCACAGGTAGATAGGGTAGTTAAGAAAGCTTATGGGGTGTTAGCTTGCTTAAGTCAAGGGATAGAGTTTAGTAGTTGTGAGGTAATGATGCAGCTCTGTAAAACCCTGGTTAGGCCACACTTGGAATACTGTGTCCAGTTCCGGTCACCTCACTATAGGAAGGATGTGGAAGCATTGGAAAGGGTACAGAGGAGATTTACCAGGATGCTGCCTGGTTTAGAGAGTATGTATTATGATCAGAGATTAAGGGAGCTAGGGCTTTACTCTTTGGAGAGAAGGGGGATGAGAGGAGACATGATAGAGGTATACAAGATATTAAGAGGAATTGATAGAATGGACAGCCAGCACCTCTTCCCCAGGGCACCACTGCTCAGTACAAGAGGACATGGCTTTAAGGTAAGGGGAGGGAAGTTCAAGAGGGATATTAGAGGAAGGTTTTTCACTCAGAGTGGTTGGTGCGTGGAATGCACTGCCTGAGTCAGTGGTGGAGGCAGATACACTAGTGAAGTTTAAGAGACTACTAGACAGGTATATGGAGGAATTTAAGGTGGGGGGGTTATACGGGGGGCTGGGTTTAAGCGTCAGCAGAACATTGTGGGCCAAAGGGCCTGTACTGAGCTGTACTATTATGTTCTATAATGGACTCTTGACTTCACAATCTACTTCTTCATGGTCTCACTCCCTATCGTCTACCTGCACTGCACCTTCTCTGTAACTGGAACAGTTATTCTTTCGTTGCTTTACCTTTGTACCTTGACGGACTGAAATGATGAAATGAATCACATGGATGCCATGTGATTTTTCACTGTTGCTCTATTCAGGTGATGATAACACAATCAACTTATCAATTTAATTTACCAGTCTACCAATAAGAAACCAATTACCAGTAGAAGTGAAATAGGAGGTGGCAGAACTACCACCATGGGGAGAGCCTGTTAAACTCAGGTCCATTTGGAGACCCAGCAACTGGGTCATTGGAATCTGGTGCTGACTGCACATATCGATCACCTCTGCAAACTGCATTTCTCAAAGGCGAGGATGGTTTGGCAAAGGATCAGCAGAGTTGTAGAGAATGACCAAGAGCAGCATGCATTTGTCATGGCTGATAAAGATGGATAATTAGAAGATTTATATTAAATAATTACCTTGCCTCAGTATTTATCAGTGAAATTAATATGGTGGAGGGGATATTAGATATATTTAAGATTGAAGCGAACGAGAAAATTGATTAATCAAAATTAGAAAGGATGTCAGAGACTGGAGAGATTAAATCAGCATGCATTAGAAGAAGTTGATTGGAAAAGAACACTAGCGGGGATGATGGTAGATCAGCAATTGCTGGAGTTTCTGGGAGTAATTTGGAAGATGCAAGATAGGTTCATCGCAAAGACAAAGAAACTTTCTAAAGGAAGGATGAGGCAACTGTGGTTAACAAGGGAAATCAAAGTCAGCATAAAAGCAAAAGAGAGGGAATATTACAGAGCAAACTTAGTGATAAGCTAAAGGATTGGGAAGCTTTTAAAAATCAACAGAAGATAACTTAAAAACCAATAAGGAGACAAAAGATGAAATATGAAGGTCAGCTAGAAGGTGAAGCTAATTGGTTCAACACTACATTGTAGGCTGAAGGGCCTGATCATGTGCTGTCATTTTCTATGTTCTATATAAACTGGTCAATAATATAAAAGAGAATACCGAAATTTTTTTCAGATATATAAAGAGTAAAAAGGAGGCAAGGGTGGATATTGGGCCTCTATAAAATGATACTGGAGAGGTAGCAATGGGAACAAAGAAATGGCAGATGAACTGAATAAGTATTTTGCAGCAGACACTAGCAGTGTGCCAGAAATTTGTGACTGTCAAGAGGCAGAAGTGAGTGTAAACACTAATACTAAGGAGAAGATGCTTATGAAGCTGAAGGGTCTGAAGGTAGATCAGTCACCTGGACCAGATGGACTATACCCCAGAGAGGTAAATGAAGAGATTATAGAAGCATTAGTAGTGACTGTTCAAGAATCACTGGATTCTGGAATGGTTCCAGAGGACTGGACAGTTGCAAATGCCACTCCACTCTTTCAGAAGGGAAGGAGGTTAATACAGGAAATTATAGGCCAGTTAGCTTGACTTCAGTGGTTGGGAAAAAGTTAGAGTATATTATTAAGGATAAGGTTTGGGGTATTTTGAGGCAGATGGTAAAATAGATTGAAGTAGTATAGCTTCTTTAAGGGGATATCTTGCCTGATGAGTCTTTTGGAATTCTTTGATGCAGTAACAAGCAGGTTAGATAGAGGAGAGTCAGTGGATGTTGCTTACTTGTAATTTTAGAAGGTCTTTAGCAAGGTGCCATATATGAGGCTGCTAAACAAGATAAGAGCCCATGTATTACAGGAAAGATACTAGCGTGGAAAGAAGACTAGTTACTGGCAGGAGGCAAATAGTCGGAGCAAAGGGAGACAGGGCTTTTCTGGTTGGCCGCCAGTGACTACTGGTGATATGCAGGGATCAATGTTGGGTCCACTATTTTTCACGTTACATGCTAATGATCTGGATGATGGAATTGATGGCCGTGAGGCCAAGTCTGCAGATGATACAAAGATAAGTTGAAATGTAGACATTGTGGAGGAAGCAGGGTGTCTGCAGAAGGACTTGGACAGATTAGGAGAATGGGCAACAAAATGGCAGATGGAATACCGATGGAAGTCAAAGAACAAAGAAGGCCTTTTCTGGTTGGCTGCCAGGGGCTACTGGTGGTATTTGTTAATGATCTGGATGATGGAATTGATGTATTTGTGGCCATGTTTGCAAATTACACGAAGATAGGTGGAGGCACAGGTAGTATTCAGGAAGCAGGGTGAGCCTGCAGAAGGACTTAGACAGATTAGGAGAATGGGCGAAGAAGTGGCAGGTGGAATATAGTGTAGGAAGTGTATGGTCATTCACTTTGGTAGAAAGAATAAAGCCATAGACTGTTTTTTAAATTAGGAGAAAATTCAGAAATCGCAGGTGCAAAGAGACTTTGAAGTCCTTGTGCAAGATTCCCTAAAGGTTAACTTGCAAGTTGACAGTAAGGAAGGCAAATGTCATTTTTTGCATTTATTTCAAGAGATCTAGAATATAAAAGCAAGGATGTATTTCCAGGGCTTTAAAAGGCATTGGTCAGACCCCATTTGGAGTACTGTGAGCAGTTTTGGAGGATGGAGTTCAGAAGAATGAGGTCAGGGGTGGGATCTCATTGAAACCTATCAAATATTCAAAGGCCTAGATAGAGTGGACATGGAGAGGATGTTTCCTACAAGGATTCAAAGGTACATTTAATGTCAGAGAAATATATACAATATACATCCTGAAATGCTTTTTCTTCACAACCATCCACGAAAACAGAGGAATGCCCCAAACAATGATTGACAGTTAAATGTTAGAACCCCAAAGATCTCCCAACTCCCCTCCCTCCCGTGTGTAAGCAGCAGTAGGCAACGATCCCCCCCTCCTCCCCGGCAAAAAAAAGCATCGGAACCCACCACCGAGCAGTCAAGCAACAGCAACTTGCAGTACCCCAACGGCTACTTGTTCACCCGGTGTTCAACATACCACAGGCTCTCTCACTTTCCCTAATCAGGGAGAAAGAGGTGTCTCCATTTCACAGGGGAGACATAACAAACAGCTCGCTGGTTTATGACGTTAAAAGTCTGTTGCATTGCTTTTTCTGAGCTCTGTGCCCAAATATCTCAGGTCCCTGGCCCACACAGCCTTAGATCTTTTGATTCCCATGACACACTGACCTCCTGCCTGGACACCAACATCTGACCCCCATCTCCAGACCCCCCCAAAGATGAGTGAAGCTCTCAGGCTGAGCCTCTGGCGTGCCGAACAACGGCCAGTCATGAAACCTGAGAGCAGGTCCCATTCCCGCAAAGAACCGTAGTCTGCATATAACTCCAGGTCAGGGTCTTCGAAAGAACACTGAAATGGAAAAATAGAGATATTAAAGATGGAGATAGAGCTGTTTCCAAAGATGTAAGCAAAGGAGTTGCTGTTAATCCTCCTTAACTAGTGGGAAAGTCTAGGATTAGAGGACACAGCCTCAAAATAGAAAGATGTCCCTTTAGTACAGAGATGAGAAATAATTTCTTTAGCTAGGTGGTGGTAAATCTGCAGTATTCATTGTTAAGTATGTTTAAAATAGTGAGTGATAGTTTCTTGATTAGTAAGGGTGTCAAAGGTTATGGGAAAAGGCAGGAGAATGAGGTTGAGAGGGAAAATAAATTAGATATAATTGAATGGTGAAGCAGCCTAGATAGACCAAAAGGTCTAATTCTGCTCCTATGTCTTATGGTCTTATGGTCAAATTAGTGAAGAGATCGGTAAGGCCCAATATACAGTACATGCATTATAAAAAGGAATATAGTTATTGTGGATAGCTAATATGATTCCATGACAGAGTAGAGGGAGACAGAGTAGGAAGGCTTTGTCTCGAGAGGCTTCGACGAGCAGGGGCTGAGGACGAGCTTCACCCCAAGTGAGGTAGGGCCAGGTAAGTTCCTTTAAAAGGAGAACGTTTCAAAAGTTGAGGCAACGTATTGGGTAGGTCATGGCAGCTGAGATCGGCCCCGTGGTTTGTTCATCCTGCAGCATGTGGGAAATCAGGGATACTTCCAGTGTCCCTGATGACTATGTGTGCAGGAAGTGTGTCCAGCTGCAGCTTCTGGCAGACCGTATTGAGCGGCTGGAGCTGCGATTGGATTCGTACTGGAGCATCAGCGATGCTGAGAAAGTCGTGAATAGCACATTCCGTGAGTTGGCCACATCGTAGGTAAAGGCTACACAGGCAGAAAGTGAATGGGTGGCCACTAGACAGCATAGCAGTAGGCAGGTAGTGCAGGAGTCCCCTGAGGTCATCTCCCTCCTAAACAGATAAACTATTTTGGATACTGTTGCGGGAGATGTCTCATCAGGGGAAGGCAGCAGCAGCCGAGTTCATTGCACCATGGGTAGCTCTGCAGCACAGGAGGGAAGGAAAAGGAGTGGGAGATCTATAGTGATAGGGGATTCAATTGTCAGGGGAATAGACAGGCGTTTCTGCAGCTGCAAACGAGACTCCAGGATGGTATGTTGCCTCCCTGGTGCAAGGGTCAAGGATATCTCTGAGTGGCTGCAGGACATTCTGGAATGGGAGGGTGAACAGGCAGTGGTCGAGGTGCACATAGGTACTAACGATATAGGTAAAAAACAGGATGAGGTCCTACAAGGTGAATTTAAGGAGTTAGGAGATAAACTAAAAGGTAGGACCACAAAGGTAATAATCTCTGGATTACTAGCAGTGCCATGTGCTAGTCAGAGTAGAAATAGGAGGATATTTCAGATGAATACGTGGCTTGAAAAATGGTGAAAGGGGGAGGGATTCAAATTTCTGGGACATTGGAACCAGTTCCGGGGAAGGTGGGACCAGTACAAATAGGACTGTCTGCACCTGGAGTGGACTGGAACCAATGTCATAGGGGGAGCATTTGCTACTGCTGTTCAGGTGGATTTAAGCTAATGTGGCAGGGGGATGGGAACAAGTGCACAGAGACAGAGAGGTGTAAAATGAGGTTAGAAGCAAAAAGTAGTAATTTGAAAAGTAAAAGTGGCAGTCAGGCAAATCCAGGGCAAAAATCAAAAAGGACCACTTTTCAACATAATTGTATAAGGGCTAAGAGTGTTGTAAAAACAAGCCTGAAGTCTTTGTGTGTCAATGCAAGGAGCATTCGTAACAAGGTGGATGAATTGAATGTGTAAATAGTTATTAATGAATATGATATAGTTGGGATCACAGAGACATGGCTCCAGGGTGACCAAGGATGGGAGCTCAACATCCAGGGATATTCAATATTCAGGAGGGATAGACAGGAAAGAAAAGGAGGTGGGGGGTAGCATTGCTGGTTAGAGAGGAGGTTAGCGCAATAGAAAGGAAGGACATTAGCCTGGAGGATGTGGAATCGATATGGGTAGAGCTGCATAACACTAAGGGGCAGAAAATGCTGGTGGGAGTTGTGTACAGGCCACCTAACAGTAGTAGTGAGGTTGGGGATGGCATTAAACAGGAAATTAGAAATGCATGCAATAAAGGAACGGTAGTTATTATGGGTGACTTCAATCTACATATAGATTGGGTGAACCAAATTGGTAAGGGTGCTGAAGAAGAGGATTTCTTGGAAAGTATACGGGATGGTTTTCTGAACCAACATGTCGAGGAACCAACTAGAGAGCAGGCCATTCTAGATTGGGTATTGAGCAATGGGGAAGGGTTATTTAGCAATCTTGTTGTGCGAGGCCCCTTGGGTAAGAGTGACCATAATATGGTGGAATTCTTCATTAAGATGGAGAGTGACATAGTTAATTCAGAAACAAAGGTTCTGAACTTAAAGAAGGGTAATTTTGAAGGTATGAGACTTGAATTAGCTAAGATAGACTGGCAAATTATACTTAAAGGGTTGACGGTGGATATGCAATGGCAAGCATTTAAAGATCGCATGGATGAACTACAACAAGTGTTCTTCCCAGTTTGGCAAAAGAATAAACCAGGGAAGGTAGTGCTCCCGTGGCTGACAAGGGAAACTAGGGATAGTATCAAGTCCAAGGAAGAAACATACAAATTAGCCAGAAAAAGTGGCATACCTGAGGTCTGGGAGAAATTCAGAGTCCAGCAGAGGAGGACAAAGGGCTTAATTAGGAAAGGGAAAAAAGATTATGAGAGAAAGCTGGCAGGGAACATAAAAACTGACTGTAAAATTTTTTATATATATGTGAAAAGAAAAAGATTGGTTAAGACAAATGTAGGTCCCTTACAGTCAGAAATAGGTGAAATGATCATAGGGAACAAAGACATGGCAGACCAATTGAATAACTACTTTGGTTCTGTCTTCACTAAGGAGGACATAAATAATCTTCTGGAAATACTAGGGGACCAAGGGTCTAGTGAGATGGAGGAACTGAGGGAAATACATGTTAGTAGGAAAGTGGTGTTAGGTAAATTGAAGGGATTAAAGGCAGATAAATCCCCAGGGCCAGATGGTCTGCATCCCAGAGTGCTTAAGGAAGTAGCCCAAGGAATAGTGGATGCATTAGTGATAATTTTTCAAAACTCCTTAGATTCTGGATTAGTTCCTGAGGATTGGAGAGTGGCTAATGTAGCCCCACTTTTTAAAAAAGGAGAGAGAGAAAAACCGGGGAATTATAGACTGGTTAGTCTGACATTGGTGGTGGGGAAAATGCTAGAGTCGGTTATCAAAGCTGAGATAACAGCACATTTGGAAAGAGGTGAAATCATCGGACAAAGTCAGCATGGATTTGTGAAAGGAAAATCATGTCTGACAAATCTTATAGAATTTCTTGAAGATGTAACTAGTAGAGTGGGTAGGGGAGAACCAGTGGATGTGGTATATTTGGATTTTCAAAAGGCTTTTGACAAGGTCCCACACAGGAGATTAGTGTGCAAACTTAAAGTACATGGTATTGATGTGGATAGAGAATTGGTTGGCAAACAGGAAGCAAAGAGTGGGAGTAAACAGGACCTTTTCAGACCAGCAGGTGGTGACTAGTGGGGTCACCCTAGTGAAATTCTTCGTCAGGACCTGACCTGAAGGGTCTCGGCCCGAAACGTCAACAGTGCTTCTCCCTATAGATGCTGCCTGGCCTGCTGTGTTCCACCAGCATTTTGTGTGTGTTGTTGTTTGAATTTCCAGCAACTGCAGATTTTCTCGTGTTTGCTCTTAAAATTCTAAAGGGATTGGACAGGCTAGATGCAGGAAGATGGTATTCGATTTTGGGGGAGTCCAGAATGAGGGGTCACAGTTTAAGGATAAAGGGGAAGCCTTTTAGGATCGAGATGAGGAAAAACTTCTTCACACAGAGAGTGGTGAATCTGTGGAATTCTCTGCCACAGGAAACAGTTGAGGCCAGTTCATTGGCTATATTTAAGAGGGAGTTAGATATGGCCCTTGTGGCTAAAGGGATCAGGGGGTATGGAGAGAAAGCAGGTACAGGGTTCTGATTTTGGGTTGATCGAATTATGGAGGCATTTGCTCCCTGATCAGCCATGATCATATTGAATGGCAGTGCAGGCTTGAAGGGCTGAATGGCCTACTCTTGCACCTATTTTCTATGTCTCTATGTTTTTGTATACACCGGGCAATGGAACAAGGACTGGCAGGTTTAGACCTAAAGCTTATGGTCAGCAGGAGGAAGGACAATAGAATAATTTACTAGAGATTTTGAGGAAAAACAGCTAGAAACTGACACTAAAATTGTCGGCAAACCTTTGCCAATTTCACTGAAGCTTTTAAAGGAGGAGCAGTGAGGGCAGTGTAGTAGATGTAAAGTATATGGAATTTCAACAAATGGTTTCTGTTCACATACCATATTGACCATTCAGTGCTGAATTATTGAACCGGTACATGAGTGGGATGGAAGAAACTTCTTTTTCGGCTGTCCATCGATTTTCGATGATGACTGAGGCCTGGGTAAGGTTGTATGGAAGACCTGCAGTTGCCCATGCTACAAGTCTCCCCTCTCCACTCCATTGATGTTGTCCAAGGGAAGGGCATTAAGACCCATACAGCTTGGCAGTGGTGTCGCCGTAGAGCAATGTGTGGTTAAGTGACTTGCTCAAGGACGCAACACGCTGCCTTGATCTAGTGACCTTCAGATCACTAGACCGATGCCTTTACCACTTGGCCATGTGCCACACACGTGGAAGAATAAGTAGCTATCAAACCAAGAGGAAGGTTTGGACCGATTTTGGGTTGATCGAATTATGGAGGCATTTGCTCCCTGAGAGCAGTGACTATTCCTTTTTTTTTTGCATGTTTATAAAAATATTCGAGGATTGATAATATTGTAATTGATCCCCGCCTAATGTTAAAAACTGTGAATATGACGCTATTTTTATATCTGATCATTACGCCTTTGAGTTTGTCCTTTGAATTTGATGATGTCATTTTTGCCCGTCTCAGACTTTATCGCAAAACTCTGATTTTATCAGTTTTAATGAAAACCAGATAAAGGAATTTTTTCTTTTTAATGATATTGGAGGTATGTCCAAATTAATTATATGGGATACATTTAGAGCATTTTTACATGGTCAGATTATTTTTTATTCAGCGAAACTTAAAAAACAGACTAAAGCAGTATTAGATAAAATTTCAAAACAAATTAAAGATTTAGATAATATCTATGTGACTTCCCCTAATATTGACTTATTTAAAAAAAGGGTGGAACTTCAAACCAAGAGGAAGGAACTGATGGGATGTGGTGCCCACAAAGCCAGCACCAAGACTCAACTTGACTCCAAAATTTTCTGGTAACACCAAATTGAACAAATACGTATGTTAAAGGGAGAGGAAGAGACTCATTGGGGGTCACTGGGATTTGCTTCACAGTGTGAAGATGGATTGAACAGAACTTCATCTTGCTTCCCCTCCCTCCTCTCGTCATGACAATATGCTTGTGCACTTCTCATTTTAACTGCGAGGTAGTACGCCCGGCCAGGACTCGAAGGAAAAAGACATAATGTCAGCCTCACTGTTGCACCTATCGGCTCTCTCTGGGACTTTGTAGTTTGGACCTGCTGAGTTGGAAGGCACACAGATTGTGAGACAAGTCAGAGAGCAAGGTTTGTCTCGTTAGAGAGGGAAGTTCTGTACACCAGTTTTGTAGCAGGGAGGACCACATAAGACAGTGATATAAAGAAACACACAACACATCAATTGTAAAACTGAAGGGTTATCTTCAACCCTTCCTCTTGGTTTGATAGCTACTTATTCTTCCATCTCACTCAGGTCTTGGTTTTAGGATTAGCACCAAAAGGTCAATGTGGCATGTGAGCAGAAGCCACTTGTTGAAATTCTATATACCTCTGTGTGTGTTGCTTTGGATTTCCAGCTTCTGTTAATTTGTTGTGTTAATGATATAAGGACATAGACATCGAGATGCACAGGATATGGTTAGATCTGAAAGCTGGTTTAAGACATCATTGAATGATAACAGATCTGCACTAACCAGCTACTGCCCATTTACACATTCCTCCATTTTTCATTCTCTGCCAATTCTGCTCGATTCTCCCAGACTCTACTACTCACCCTCACACTAGGGGAAATTTACTGCAGCCAATTAACTTATTGACCTGCGCATGGGAGAAGGCTGGAGCAGCTGGAGGAAACAGGGAGAACGTGCAAACTCCACACCGGCAGTGCCAGAGGTCAGGGTTGAACCTGGACACCAGAGAGGTGAGGCTGCAGTTTTACCAGTTATTGTTATATTGATGATGAGTTTCATTGATGGGAAGCTCTTGTTCATGGTTGCAATTTCAAGTGTAATGTACAGTCGGTCGTAACTGTCCAAATGTTTTTAAAGCTATCAATCTGGGTTAACTCAGTCCAGCTTCATCCTGAGGAGCTGTAAGGCTCTGTGTTGTCACATGCACAGCAGAAGCTATGAAATGTGATCCATGTCAGAGGATACTGCTGTAGCAGAGGGGGGCTGTTTTCCAGGATGTGCTGAGCAACGTCCACAACTCTCGGCAGTTTCCTGCAGTCACGGGCAGAGCAGTTCCCATACCAAGCTGTGATGCATCCAGATGTAATGCTTTCTATGGTGCATTGATAAAAATTACTAACGGCCGACAGGGACACGCCAGATTCCTGAAGCCTCCTGAGATATATATGCGAATTGGTAGGTTAACTGGCTACTATTTATTTTCCTTAGTGTAGGTGAGTGGGGAGTTAACAGGAATGTGGGCAGAATAAATAGTGATTTGTGTAGAACTGGTGTAAGTGAGTGGATTTTGGTTGGTATGGACAGTGCCCTGAAGGTCCTGTATCCAGGTTTTACATCTCTTTGACTGAAGTTCTTCCCTTCTGGGCTCCATGATATGAAGATATGGGAGAAAGAAAGGATCACAGTGGGACTGAGATGTCACAGCGGTGAGGAAATATTAAGCAGTCTGGTGCTATTTCATCTGGGAAACAGATTGAAATGTGATCCAAATCTCATCTTCAGGATTTTTATGGGATATACAGTGTGATAATAATTTTGTATTGCGAGATTAGAGGATGGTTCATAAATAAAAGATGATCAATAACACATTCATTTGGGAATTTATGGGAATTTTCCTTACCCACGGAATGGTTAGAATGCAGAACTTTTGGAGGAGTAATTGAGGTGTAAGTGTGTGAGAGAGCTGTGGGGTCTCTGCATTAAACCTGCAACACTCTCTTAAACAATGGCATGCAGACTAAGTGGATTTCTAATGTACTCTAAACCAATCCAAACACAATATTCAAGAAATCTCTATTCAACAACAGCCTCTCCATTTTTTTATTCTTTGCGTCAAAAAACCTCATAACTTTGGTCTGGAGTTGCTGTTGTTTTTTCTTGTGTTGTGGGGCTTTGGTCTGGAGTTGCTGTTGTTTTTTCTTGTGTTGTGGGGTTTGGGGAGGACACTAAGCTTATTTGTCTTTAATTCAGGTGCTTTTTTTTTGCTAAATTCTCTTCCTTTGTAGCATATTGTTATTGTATGCTTAATTTTGCACTGTTTTAATGTTCCTCATTGGGATTTGGGGTTTTTAATTTGTAATATGTTTTGAAAAACTAATAAAAAAACCCAAAAAAAACCTCATAACTGAGGTACTTGTACCTTAGTCAAATGAGAGTGGCTGATTGGATCTGCTTAAGTAGCCAGCATTCCCTGAAAACAACACGACTTTTTAACTGGACGATTACTGGGTAGGAATCTACTGACCATTCCAAAAGATTTGGTGGGTTTACTGGGTTATAAGTGGTACCTTTGCAATTCTTCTTTCCTGTGGTAACTTGAAGCAGCAACTTCAGATGTTGACCAGTTAACTGCAGTTGTGTGGGGAGAGTGCGCCTCTGTAATGTCACTGTCGACTTTGTACAGTGCTGGCGTACAGTCCATGGACTGATCAGCTTGCTGCCATTCCATTTGCAGAGCTCCCACTGCAGGTTTGGGTGTATCACATGCCCATGGCATCCATACTTCCTTTGGGCAAAAATAAGTGCTGTAAGTACTTAGCAGGCCATGCAGTGTCTGTGGAGTGAGGAACCACAATGAACTTTTTTTAAAAATCTTTTTATTAATTTTTAAACCAACATAAATGAAACATGAATACAAAGTGTTTGAGAGTACATAATTGATAGTTTAAGTAAACATTCAAATATATAATAATCAATATATATAGCCTCCCAAACTCATAGTATTTATGAACAAAAGAAACAAAAAGAAAAAAAAACCCAAAAAAAGAGAAGAAAAAAAACACTAACCAACATGGGCCATTGCATAATGTTAAATACATACAGTAGTGCCAATAACTCCGAACCTCCATCCAAATAATTAAGGATAATAAAAATAAGGTTTAGGAAAAGACAATTTAACATATGAAAATGTTGAATAAATGGTCTCCAAGTTTCTTCAAATTTAACTGAAGGATCAAAAACAACACTTCTAATTTTTTCTAAGCTCAAACAAGAGATAGTTTGAGAAAACCACTAAAATATAGTTGGAGGATTAATTTCTTTCCAATTCAATAAAATAGATCTTCTAGCCATTAATGTAACAAATGCAATCATTCGTCGAGATGAAGAGGATAAACGATTATTATCCACCATTGGTAAACCAAAAATTGCAGTAAAAGGATGGGGTTGGAAATTGATATGCAGAACTCTTGAAATAATACTGAAAATACCTTTCCAGAAATTTTGTAAACAAGGGCAAGACCAAAACATATGGGTCAATGAGGCAACATCAGAATGACATCTGTCACAGGTTGGATTAACATGAGAATAAAATCCAGCAAGTTTATCCTTAGACATATGAGCTCTATGTACAACCTTAAATTGTATTAGAGCATGTTTAGCACAAATAGAGGACGAATTGACTGATAGTAAAATTTTCTCCCACTGCTCAGTGGATATAAGACAATGAAGTTCTTCTTCCCATTCCTTCTTAATTTTTTTCTGATACATCTGGCTGTATTTTCATGATCACATTATAAATGACAGCTACTAAACCCTTTTGACAAGGGTTCAGAGCTAAAATTCTTTCCGTAATGTCCAATGGACATAGTTTTGGAAAAGACTGTAACTCATTATACAAAAAATTTCCAATTTGCAAATATCTAAAAAAAATGGGTTTTAGGTAAATTATATTTATTAGATAGCTGTTCAAAGGGCATAACACTATCATCCAAAAACAAATCACGAAAACATGTTATACCTTTTGTTTTCCATAAAAGAGAAGTTTGATCCATAAAAGAGGGCCGAAAGAAATAGTTAGATATTATAGGGCATGATAAAATAAACTTATTCAAACCAAAAAATTTATGAAATTGAAACCAAATTCGCAATGTGTATTTGACTATAGGATTAGTTATTTGTTTATTCAATTTAGATAAAGAAAAAGGAAGTGAAAATCCTAAGATTGAAAACAATGAAAAGTATTGTACAGATTTACATTCCAAATTTACCCATTGTGGGCAAGCAGCTGAAATCAATTCTTGTGTCCAAAATATTAAATATCGTATATTAACTGCCCAATAGTAAAATCTCAAGTTTGGCAAAGCCAAACCACCCTCCTTCTTAGGCTTATTTTTTGCCTAGTCTAGGATTTTTATTCTGCCACAGATACGAAGATATTTTGGAGTCAATAATATCAAAAAAAGATTTAGGAATAAAAATTGGTAATGCTTGAAATAAATATAAGAATTTGGGTAATACCATCATCTTAATAGCATTAATTCTACCAACCAATGACAAAGATAGTGGAGACCACCTGATAGCAAGCTGCTTAATCTGGTCAATTAAGGGTAAAAAGGTAGCTTTAAATAAATCTTTATGTTTTTTTGTAATTTTAATACCTAAATAAGTAAAATAATCTGTAACAACCTTAAATGGTAAATGTTTATAAATTGGAACTTGCATATTTAATGGAAATAATTCGCTTTTATTAAAATTCAATTTATAACCAGAAAAGTTACTAAACTGAGCAAGCAAGGATGAAATAGCAGGAATAGATCTTTCAGGGTCAGATATGTATAGTAACAAATCATCAGCATATAATGATAACTTATACGTCCCCTCCCCATCAGTAATACCCAAAATATTAGGTGATTCATGAATGGCTATAGCCAAAGGTTCTAAAGCGATGTCAAATAGTAAAGGACTTAAAGGACAACCTTCCCTTGTACCACGGAATAACTGAAAAAAAGGAGATCTTTGATTATTGGTAAAAACCGAAGCCAAGGGTTTAAGGTATATTAATTTAATCCATGATATAAATTTTGAACTAAAATTAAAATGCTGCAACATATTAAATAAATATGGCCATTCAACTCTATCAAATACTTTTTCAGCATCTAAAGAAATGACACATTCTGGTATTTTGGGTAAAGGAGTATAAATAATATTAATTAATTTTCTAATGTTAAAAGATGAATAGCGATTTTTAATAAATCCAGTCTGATCTTCAGAAATGATTCGAGGTAATATATTTTCTAATCTAGTAGCCAAAATTTTACTAAAAATCTTAAAATCTGTATTCAGCAAGGATATAGGCCGATAGGATGCACATTCAATAGGGTCTTTATCTTTTTTAAGAATTAAAGAAATAGAAGCTTCATAAAAAGATTGTGGCAATTTGCCTATAACTAACGCATCTTTAAAAATTTTACAAAGCCAAGGAGAAAGTAAATAGGAAAAAGATTTAAAAAATTCTGCAGAATAACCATCTGGACCAGAAGCTTTAAAAATAGCCTTTTTTATTTCAGTTTCCGTGATAGGTGTATCTAAGAATACACTATCCTCTACTGTTAATTTTGGAATATTCAATTTCCTTAAAAATTCATTTATTATAGAAGAATCCTCAGCAAATTCTGATTGATATAAGGAATTATAAAAATCTTGAAAGGCTTTATTTATCTCTTTATGGTCGATTGTCAAAGTGCCATCTTGTTTACGAATCCTAGTAATTTGTCATTTAGCCAAAGCAGTTTTCAATTGATTAGCCAATAATTTACCAGACTTATCGCCATATACATAAAACTGGGTTTTAGATTTAAATAACTGATTTTCAATCGAAGAGGATAATAACAAACTATGCTCCATTTGAAGTTCCACTCTTTCTTTATAGAGTTCTTTGCTGGGGGTCACTGAATAAATCTTATCAATTGCTTTGATTTTATCAACCAATGTTAATATTTTAGAATTAGTTCGTTTCCTAACTCCAGCCGAATATGAAATAATCTGTCCACGAATAAATTCTTTAAAAGTGTCCCATAAAATTCCACTAGAGATCTCTGCTGTAGAATTTGTTGAGAAAAACAAATCTGTAATGTTCTCCTTCGCGTGTAACTGATAACGCCGAATTCAACGTCGAGATAAACCACAGTCAATGAAAACCAGATCGCAGTAAGATTAACCATTTACTGTTCACTCTTCACATTAACATATGGTGAAAACTGTTGATAAAACAATACAAGATTGATACAGTATTTGTTCCTCCCTTAATATCACATTTCAATTGTAAATACTTGCAAAGGTGACTATAACTACATTACACTAAGGTGCAGTATACAGGCAGAGTTTACCTGCACCATTGACTACTTTAAATACACTTCAATGCAAACTATCCGCAACTCTTTAACTAACGAAAGCATAAACATTATCGACCGTCGTTACTTTTAACAGGATCGGCATTAACATCTTAGTTCAATATATCGATTATCTATTAACTTACAGTGTTGCTCTCACTATGATTTCTCATGCCTGCAAAACAACTTCTGCTCAGGTGTGCCTCGTGGTGAGCCCCCACCCTCGCGTTAATTTCAAACCGGTACTTTCCCACAAGACGCGGCGAAACCGGATGTGACGTCATCGCATGCTGATATATTTTACATGCAATAAATATACTTTAAACACTTCTAATTCTAACTAGAAAATACTATCGAATGAATTACTAAGCGAAAATATTATAAGCTAAATAACTGTCGTAAAGACAGCACACTCCCCGCTTGACCTTCGTAAGGTCATAATGAACAGAGTACAAAACTTAGTCACTTAATCAGTCATTAGGTAGAAGTAGAATAACTTCTGTAACTGGCCTTTGGTAAATTTTCACATCATCTTGGTCGGTAGTCTTCAATTCGATCTTCCTGACATGTCCATCCCCGCTAGGGAATGTAGCAGTGATTCTGGCCATTGGCCAGCTGTTGCAGGCGATTTGCTTGTCCCTGAGCAGGACTAAGTCTCCAACTTGAAGATTCCTGCGGGGTTCTGTCCACTTTTGTCTCTGTTGCAACAAAGGTAGATATTTTTGTCTCCAGCGAGACCAGAGCTGATTTGCCAGAGCCTGGACTTGTCTCCATTGCTTTGTGTACAAATCCTCGTCTGAGAAGTCTCCTGGTGGAGGAGGTGCTCCTGCCTTCTGCGTAAGGAGCACTGATGGCGAAAGTATGAAGGGGTTTTCTGGGTCAGAAGACACAGGTAGGAGTGATTGTGCGTTTATAATGGCTGTGACCTCTGCCATTAGGGTGCACAGTACCTCGTGGGCCAATCGGGTGCATTGCTGCATCTCAGGTTTCCTTTTCCGGGTTTTCCGTAAGGACGTGAACCGTTTGACTGCCTGCTCTTTGTTATCTGGTGAGCGCTGGCATGGTTCTCTGAAAGGCAATGGGGCAACCCCATTATTTGCTTCATCTCTGAAGACCTTGGTGTCCTTTGTTTTTAAAGAAATGGCATCTTGAGTTGATTGTGCAAGTTTATTTCCGTGCTCGGTTTGAACGAAAACTGACTGACCTAGCGTCTCGTCAGTTACTTTACGCTTGTTAACGTCTTGTTGTGCTTCCTTAATGCACGGGACACTCGGGCAGGGTTGAAAGATTGAATGGCGGCCACCCTCTAGCACATTGGTCTTGAGTGTGTTAACCGTCGGTTTGTGTACGTCACCGAGACACACCTCTCCTATCACCACCCAGCCCAGATCCAGACGTTGTGCAAAGGGGGCGTCGTGTGGTCCATTGACCTGCTGCCTAACCTTGTGTACCCGGATTACATCTCTTCCTAGTAGCAGGAGTATTTCCGCTTTTGGATCCAGTTCTGGGATGTGTTTTGTGATGTGGTGGAGATGTGGCTGGTGTAGCACCGCACTTGGTGTCGGGATCTCAGTGCGGTTATTCATGATTCCATTGCACTCTAAGAGCGGAGGGAGACAGATGACGACTTTACCATCCAGGGACTCGATCTGGATGCCTTCTGCCTTCCTTCCTTGGGTTTCCATGTTGCCTGAGCAAGTTCTGAGGTAGTATGGGAACTGCTCACTCTCAATGTTGAACAATTTAAAGAACTCTGGACTGACTAGTGAGCGATTGCTCTGAACATCCAGAATCACATAGGCTTTGATGGCCTTGTCTTTGGCTCCTTTAGGGTACACCCTAGTGAGGCAGATCTTGGAACAAGAACGGCTTGACTGGGCTTGACCGCAAACTTCTGTACAGTTTGAGCTGACAACTGTTGTCCTGGAGTGAGCCTCTCCCTCCCCGCCGTCCTGTTGTGGGGGTGAAGGAGCGTTGTCGGTTTGCGCTGACAGGCTGGAATGCATGGCCCCGACGTGATCCGTGCTATCACATTCCGGACACTTCACGGCGATCGTACACTCTCTGGCGAGGTGAGAGGTTGAGGAACAGCATCTAAAACATATTCTTTTCTCCTTGAGAAGGGCCGTCCTCTCTGCAAGGGGTTTTTCCCTAAACACTCTGCATCCTTTGAGGGGATGAGGTTTGTTATGCAATGGACAATACTTGCTAGGGTCGTTGTTAGTTGTAAGGGCTTCAGTCTTGAGCACTGAGACGGGTTTATCAATGTTGAAAACATTCAAAGAGGATCTACCTGGCTTGGTGTAAATCGTACTGCTTCCTGGACCCGCGAGGCTAGGGTCGTTTCGCTTCTTCGTCTCCCTGCACACAAACCTAGCGAGCAGCTCAAAGGGAGGTGGTTGATTATCGTGCTCTTCCTTGCATTCTAAAGCAACGGACAGCCACCTGTCCTGCAGCCCAAAAGGAAGTTTGTCCACGACTTGTCTAATCCCGGATGGAGTATCTAGGTATACTAAACCAGCTGAGTAGCTATCTTCTTTGGCGCCTTGGATCTCCATGAGTAAATCTCCGAATTCTCTTAACTTAATGTGATTGTGCTGTCTTTACGACAGTTATTTAGTTTATAATATTTTCGCTTAGTAATTCATTCAATAGTATTTTCTAGTTAGAATTAGGAGTGTTTAAAGTATATTCATTGCATGTAAAATATATCGGCATGCGATGACGTCACATCCGGTTTCGCCGCGTCTTGTGGGAAAACACCGGTTTGAAATCAGCGCGAGGGTGGGGGCTTTCCACGAGGCTCACCTGAGCACAAGCAGTTTTGCAGGCATGAGAAATCACAGTGAGAGCAACGCTGTAAGTTAATAGATAATCGATATATTGAACTAAGATGTTAATGCTGATCCTGTTAGAGGTAACGACGGTAGATAATGTTTATGCTTTCCTTAGTTAAAGAGTCGCGGATAGTTTGCATGGAAGTGTATTTAAAGTAGTCAATGGAGCAGGTAAACTCTCCCTGTATACTGCACCTTAGTGTAATGTAGTTATAGTCACCTTTGCAAGTATTTACACTTGAAATGTGATATTAAGGAAGGAACAAATACTGTATCAATCTTGTATTGTTTTATCAACAGTTTTCACCATATGTTAATGTGAAGAGTGAACAGTAAATGGTTAATCTTACTGCGATCTGGTTTGCATTGGCTGTGGTTTATCCGGACGTTAAATTCGGCGTTTCGTTACACCCGAAGGAGAACGTTACAGTGAAAAAGCGGCATTATCAGGTGTTTCAAGTGCTGCAATGTCAGCTCAATCCAGCATCAAGTCGACGCCGCCCAGCGACAAGGGCAGTAAACCGACATCAAGTAAGCCCACCCAGGCGTTATCAGGTGTTCCAAGTGCCGCAATGTCAGCTCGATCCGGGATCAAGTCGATGGCGCCCTGCGACAAGGGCAGTAGAACGACATCAAGTAAGTCCACACAGGCAAGAGCCAAGGCAGAAGCCGCCAAGGTGCGACTGCATTACGCCAAACAAGAAGCAGTTTTGAAAATGAAACTGGCCACCAGAGAAGCCGAAATCCAGAAAGAAAAGGCTGCCAGAGAAGCCGAAAGGGCCGCCAGAAAGGCAGAAGCCGCCAAGGTGCTACTGCGTTACGCCAGACAAGAAGCAGTTTTGAAAATGAAACTGGCCACCAGAGAAGCCGAAATCCAGAAAGAAAGGGCCGCCAGAGAAGCCGAAAGGGCCGCCAGACAAAGAGAAGAGGCTGCCAGAGAAGCCGAAGAGGCTGCCAGACAAAGAGAAGAGGCCGCCAGAGAAGCCGAAACCCAGTTGGAAATGGCAAAAATATCGACAGAATTGCAAGTGCTGCAGCGAGAAAGAGAAAAAGAAGCTGCCATGGCGGAAGCAAAGTACATAGAAGAAGCTGAAGGGTCGCGTGATCTGACCGCAGTAAGATCTACTTTAGAAAGGACCAGACTGGAACGCACAAGCGACTATGTACAATCTCAAATAGACAGGCAGGCTCGTCTCCCCTCTCCATACGTATTCGATAACTTCCCCAGCTACGAGGAACCTCAGAGAGTCACGATTGCATCACATCCATACGAGGAAGGAAATTTACCCTCACGGCTCCGTGATGAAGTCAAGAATGAAAGAACCGACAACGCTCCTTCACCCCCACAACAGGACGGCGGGGAGGGAGAGGTTCACTCCAGGACAACAATTGTCAGCTCGAACTGTACAGAAGTTTGCGGTCAAACTCAGTCAAGCCGTTCTTGTTCCAAGATCTGCCTCACTGAGGTGTACCCTAAAGAAGCACAACAATACATTACCAAGCGTAAAGTAACCGACGAGACGCTAGGTCAGTCAGTTTTCGCTCTAACGAAGTATGACAACAAACTTGCACAATCAGCTCAAGATACCATTTCTTTAAAACCCAAAGACACCAAGGTCTTCAGAGATGAAGCAAATAATGGGGTTGCCCCATTGCCTATCAGAGAACCATGCCAGCGCTCACCAGATAACAAAGAGCAGGCAGTCAAACAGTTCACGTCCTTACGGAAAACCCGGAAAAGGAAACCTGAGATGCAGCAACGCACCCGATTGGCCCACGAGGTACTGTGCACCCTAATGGCAGAGGTCACAGCCATTATAAACGCACAATCATTCCTACCTGTGTCTTCTGACCCAGAAAACCCCTTTATACTTTCGCCATCAACGCTCCTTACGCAGAAGGCAGGAGCACCTCCTCCACCAGGAGACTTCTCAGACAAGGATTTGTACACAAAGCAATGGAGACAAGTCCAGGCTCTGGCAAATCAGTTCTGGTCCCGCTGGAGACAGAAATATCTACCCTCGTTGCAACAGAGACGAAAGTGGACAGAACCCCGTAGGAATCTTCAAGTTGGAGACTTAGTCCTGCTCAGGGACAAGCAAGTCGCTCGCAACAGCTGGCCAACGGCCAGAATCACTGCTACATTCCCTATCGAGGATGGACATGTCAGGAAGATCGAATTGAAGACTACCGACCAAGGCGATGTGAAAAATTTACCAAGGGCCAGTTACAGAAGTTATTCTACTTCTACCCAATGACTGATTAAGAGACTAAGTTTTGTACTCTGCTCATTGTGACCTTACGAAGGTCAAGCGGGAAGTGTGCTGTCTTTACGACAGTTATTTAGTTTATAATATTTTCGCTTAGTAATTCATTCAATAGTATTTTCTAGTTAGAATTAGGAGTGTTTAAAGTATATTCATTGCATGTAAAATATATCGGCATGCGATGACGTCACATCCGGTTTCGCCGCGTCTTGTGGGAAAACACCGGTTTGAAATTAGCGCGAGGGTGGGGGCTTTCCACGAGGCTCACCTGAGCACAAGCAGTTTTGCAGGCATGAGAAATCACAGTGAGAGCAACGCTGTAAGTTAATAGATAATCGATATATTGAACTAAGATGTTAATGCTGATCCTGTTAGAGGTAACGACGGTAGATAATGTTTATGCTTTCCTTAGTTAAAGAGTCGCGGATAGTTTGCATGGAAGTGTATTTAAAGTAGTCAATGGAGCAGGTAAACTCTCCCTGTATACTGCACCTTAGTGTAATGTAGTTATAGTCACCTTTGCAAGTATTTACACTTGAAATGTGATATTAAGGAAGGAACAAATACTGTATCAATCTTGTATTGTTTTATCAACAGTTTTCACCATATGTTAATGTGAAGAGTGAACAGTAAATGGTTAATCTTACTGCGATCTGGTTTGCATTGGCTGTGGTTTATCCGGACGTTAAATTCGGCGTTTCGTTACACCCGAAGGAGAATGTTACAGTGATCTTTGGCTGACACCTTAGGAAAGTTTTCCAGATGTTGATATAGCGCCGCTTCAATAATTTCGGGGGCCCCATAGCCCTCCCGAAGTCTCTCCCACACTTTGCTTAAAGCTAGCTCGGGTTTGTTGATGTACACTGAACGCATGCGTCTCACCTGTTCGCGTGATTCTTTTCCCAGCCATTTCGCCATAAGGTCCAACTTTTGGGTTGCACTGAGCTGGACTCCGTCGATTGCGTTGGTGAATGTCGAGTACCATGCACAGTAATTTTCAGGTTTATCGTCAAACTGGTACAGTCCCGAAGTGACGAGATCCCGTCGTGCTAAATACTGCATCGTGGGATCGGCTGTAAGCGGCATGCGGGCTGGAGAAGTACGTTGGCGCCTATATGACTGAGAGCGTACGTTTCTCATGGAATTTGCCATCCTGGATTCGACCTCCGCGTCTCTTCACATCAAACTTTGTAAGTTTGGTGTCGAGAAGTATCGGTTGTCTGCTCTTTCATTCTTGACTTCATCATGGAGTCGCGAGGGTAAATTTTCTTCCTCGTATGGATGTGATGCAATCGTGACTCTCTGAGGTTCCTCGTAGCTGGGGAAGTTATCGAATACGTATGGAGAGGAGAGACGAGCCTGCCTGTCTATTTGAGATTGTACATAGTCACTTGTGCGTTCCAGTCTGGTCCTTTCTAAAGTAGATCTTACTTCGGTCAGATCACGCGACCCTTCAGCTTCTTCTATGTACTCTGCTTCCACCTTGGCAGCTTCTTCTTCTCTTTCTAGCTGCAGCACTTGCAACTCTGTTGATATTTTTGCCATTTCCAACTGTGTTTCGGCTTCTCGGGCGGCCGCTTCACTTTGTCTGGCGGCCCTTTCCTTCTGGGTTTTGGCTTCTCTGGCAGCCTTTTCTTTCTGGGTTTCGGCTTCTCTGGTGGCCTGTTTCATTTTCAAAACTGCTTCTTGTCTGGCGTAACGCAGTCGCACCTTGGCGGCTTCTGCCTTGGCTCTTGCCTGGGTGAACTTACTTGATGTCGCTCTACTGCCCTTGTCGCTGGGCGCCATCGACTTGATCCCAGATTGAGCTGACATTGCAGCACTTGGAACACCTGATCACGCCTGGGTGGGCTTACTTGATGTCGGTTTACCGCCCTTGTCGCTGGGCGCCACCGACTTGATGCTGGATCGAGCTGACATTGCAGCACTTGGAACACCTGATAACGCCTGGGTGGGCTTACTTGATGTCGGTTTACCGCCCTTGTCGCTGGGCGGCGTCGACTTGATGCTGGATCGAGCTGACATTGCAGCACTTGAAACACCTGATAATGCCGCTTTTTCACTGTAACGTTCTCCTTCGCGTGTAACTGATAATGCCGAATTCAACGTCGAGATAAACCACAGTCAATGAAAACCAGATCGCAGTAAGATTAACCATTTACTGTTCACTCTTCACATTAACATATGGTGAAAACTGTTGATAAAACAATACAAGATTGATACAGTATTTGTTCCTCCCTTAATATCACATTTCAATTGTAAATACTTGCAAAGGTGACTATAACTACATTACACTAAGGTGCAGTATACAGGCAGAGTTTACCTGCGCCATTGACTACTTTAAATACACTTCAATGCAAACTATCCGCAACTCTTTAACTAACGAAAGCATAAACATTATTGACCGTCATTACTTTTAACAGGATCGGTATTAACATCTTAGTTCAATATATCGATTATCTATTAACTTACAGCGTTGCTCTCACTATGATTTCTCATGCCTGCAAAACAACTTCTGCTCAGGTGTGCCTCGTGGTGAGCCCCCACCCTCGCGTTAATTTCAAACTGGTACTTTCCCACAAGACGCGGCGAAACCGGATGTGATGTCATCGCATGCTGATATATTTTACATGCAATGAATATACTTTAAACACTTCTAATTCTAACTAGAAAATACTATCGAATGAATTACTAAGCGAAAATATTATAAACTAAATAACTGTCGTAAAGACAGCACAAAATCAAATTGTTGTTTGATAAAATTGACAAAGTCTAAGTCCTGCAATAAAATAGAGTTGAACCTCTAAAATTTAGCATTAAGAGATGAATTCATTATCTTAATAGATAACTTCAAAGGTGCATGATCAGAAGTGGTAATACAGTCATATTTACAATCAATAACATCTGTAAGTAAATGGTGATCAATGAAAAAGTAATCAATTCTTGAATAATTGTGATAAACATGAGAAAAGTATGAAAGCTCTTTGTCATTGGGGTGTAAAAAACGCCAAATTTCAAAAATTGCTGAATCAGTCATAAAGGAGTTGATGAGAGAGGCCGATTTATTCGGAAGAACTTGGGTGGGCTTGGATCTATCCATCGAAGGGTTTAAACAACAGTTAAAGTCCCCACCCATTATCAGTCTGTACTGATTTAAGTTGGGAAAGGATGTAAATAGACACTTAAAAAATTCAGGACAATCAGTGTTTGGAGCATAAACATTAACTAAAACAACTTTTTGATTAAAAAGTAGACCAGTAATAAGCAAAAATCTACCTTGTGGGTCTGAAATTGTTTCATGATGTATAAAGGAGGTTGAAGAACCTATAAAAATGGAAGCACCTCTTACTTTGGCTTGAGAATTCGAGTGATATTGTTGACCTTTCCAAAACCTAAAAAAGCGTTGACTATCCACCTTCCTTACATGAGTCTCTTGTACAAAGATAAGATTAGCATTCATTCTATGGAATACTTTGAATATTTTTTTCCGTTTAATCGGATGATCTAAACCATTAGTATTCCAAGAAACAAAATTAATAATCTTATCCATATTGCCAATGTTTATTACAATTAACACATAAAGTTAAAAAAAAGATGAACTCATGAATCCGGAAGAGGGAAGTAAGTTCAAGGAGGAACCGGAAGTCACGGCACTGCACTGCAACCATTTTTGTAGCTTCATATGAGCCCATGAAGTGAAACTAAGCATAAAGCAAGCAAAAAGAAAAGAAAGAAGAAAAATCCCCCTCCCTCCACCCTCAAAACCCCAGGAAAAAAGCCAAAAAGAGGCAAGCAAGCAATCTAACACTAAAATTACCCCCATGTCTCAAGATGGCAACTCAAACAAAAAAAATTGAATAAAAGATACAAACCATCCATATTATAAGAAAGGGTTGGTATAACAAAAAATATAATATAAAATTAGTATTATATATATAAAACAAAGGATTAAAAAAATTAAAATGATAAAACCCATAAATGAATAATACTGAATTAGTGTTTTAAAAGAAAGTTTGAAACTTATTCAAACACATCAAAATGGATATGATGTTCCAAGCACTAAAGCCTTTCGGGAAGAAGAAACAACATTTTATTTAAAAAAAATCTTAATATTTAAACGTTAAAAATATAAAAAAGTGTATACAACTTAAAAGAAAACCCTAATAAATTATTTTCAAAACCAACAGATTAATAATATGAAACAATAACAAGCTCAGAATAAACCAAAAATGAACTTTTACCATGTATTGAAAATACATGTAAGCCATACATTAAAAAGCAGCATTTTATAAATGATCCAGATCTTATAAACTAATTATTAAATTAGTCAACCCGATAAAATGTTATTCTTCCAGAAAACCTTGAGCATCCGCTGGAGATTTAAACAGCCGATAAGTTCCGTCTTCGAGAGAAACTCTCAAATGTGCTGGAAATAACAACGCTTGCTTGTAGCCTTTCTGATGAATTTCCGACATGACTGATTTAAAAGCTACTCTTGCCCTTAAAACTTCAGGACTGTAGTCTTCCATGATACGGAATTTAAAATCTTGAAAGCTGATCATACCCTTTTTCCGTGCAGCCCGAATCAGATGCTCTTTGGTATGAGGATAATAGATCCAGAGAATTACTTGTCGCGGTTTCAAACTTGAATTGGAATGAAAATGAGAAATGCGATGTGCACGGTCGATTATTGGAGGGGAATCCAGTACTTCTGAGCCAAAGACATCCATTAGAAATTTGGAGAAAAAAAACAGTGAGATCGCCATTCTCAAATGTTTCCGGAATCCCGATTAACCAAAGATTTTGTCTTCGAGAGCGGTTTTCAGGATCAGTAATTTTAGACTTATAACGATCTATCTGTTGAGAAGTCGAAGTTTGTTGTTGTAGCAAAGTTTCAATTATATGATCTCTCTTACGAGCGACTTCTTCAAGAACTAAAATACTTGCTTGTTGTTTTTGTGACTCCGGTGTAAGTGCTTGAAGTTTTCCGTCAAATGCCTTTAAAATTTCATCAAACGTAGAAAGCTTTGCGGTTAATTTACTCTCCAGTTTTCCAAGTCTGTCATCCATAAGATTCGCAATTGCTTCTAAAGTTACCGGTTCTTTCGTCTGTTTTGATTCCTTTGCTTTAGACATTTCAGCGAGTTGAAAATGATTCAAACAGTTGAAAAAAGTTTCATATGTTTAAACCCCTTTAGAATAGGTATAAAAAGATTAATTAGGGTGTTTGTAGGTTAAAAAAAAGTGAAAGGTTTGGAGCAAAGCCTAAAACCGCTTCACTCCATAAGCGCCATCTTGAGACCCCCTCACAATGATCTTTCATTAGAATGGTTTGGATCTCATTATGAACCTTCAGTACTTTATGTAATAAAGAGGATTTGGCATCAATGGTTTAATGTAATATCAGAGAATGTATACAGTATACAACCTGCAATTCTTACTCTTCATAAAGGCCTCCACAGGATTGACATCTAATGTCTTTTTTTGATATTGATTTCATTCCATACAATCATCCATGATTCTACACTATAGTGCCAAACAAGGCATTGGCTACTTATGCCCAAAGGCTAAATCTCTCTGTGTATGGTCATTTCATAGAGAATACCTGGAAATGCACAATAGCAATACCCATGCTTGGCTGCTGTTTATTGATTACAGCTCAGCGTTCAACACAATCATGCCTTCAGTTCTAATCAACAAACTCTAAAACATGGGCCGCTGTACCTCCCTCTGTAACCGGATCCTTGACTTCCTCACTTGATGATCACAGTCTGTGTGGATCAGAAATAACATCTCCTCCTCATCGACAGTCAACACTGGTGCTTAGCCCACTGCCCTACTCTCTCTACACCCACGAATGCGTAGCTTGGCACAGCTCAAACAGCATCTATAAATTTGCTGACGACAGAACTGTTGTTGGCAGAATTTCAGCTGGTGCTGAGGAGATGTACAGGAGTGAGATGGATCAGCTGGTTGAGTGGTGTTACAGCCACGACCTTGCATCAACATCAGTAAGACCAAGGAATTGATTGTGGACATCAGGAAGTGGAAGCTGAGGGAACACACGGCAGTCCTTAGTGAGGGATCAGCAGTGGAAAGGGAGAACAGTTTAAGTTCCTGGTGTTAACATCTCTGTTGTAATTGGAAATCCCAGACTGAACCTAAATCAATGAAGGATGCTCGACAGCTGTCACAGGTCTTCAATGCTATCACCTCTTATGAAATGAAATTAAGTGACATAGGTGATAACACGGATTTCCTTCCAGATGAGCTCAATGCCTCCTATACTCACTTAGACAGTCAAAACATGGAGGAACCTTCAGAAGCTCTGACAGCCCCCGTTGATCCTGTGATTTCAGTCTCTGAGGCCAATGTGAGTGCATCCTTCATGAAGGTGAAGCCATAGAAAGCATCCAGTCCAGACAGGGTACCTGGCCAAGTACTAACAACCCGCCCTGATCAACTGGCTGGAGTGTTCACTGAGATCCTTAACCTCTCACTTCAGCAGTCTGAGGTACATACCTGCTTCCAGCAGTCTTCACTTCTACTGGTGCCTAAGAAGAACAAGGTAACCTGCCTCACTGACTATCGTCCAGTAGCAATTACATCTACAGTGATGAAGTGTTTTCAGATGAAACATATCAACTCCTGCCTGAGAAGTGAATTGGATCTGCTCCAACTTGCCTACTGGAGCAACAGGTCCACAGCAGATGCCATCTCATTGGCTCTTCCCTCAATCCTGGAACATCTGGACAGCAAAGATGCATACATCAGGATGCTCCTTATCAACGACAACTCAGCATTCAATAATATTGTCCCCTCAAAACTAAGCAAGAAGCTTCAAGACCTTGAACTCAATATCTCCTTGTGCAGTTGGATCCTCGATTTCCTCACTTGCAGACCCTAGTCTGTTTGAGTTTGTAGCAACATCTCCTCCACAGCCTCCATCAGTAGAGGCACAGCACAAGGCTGTGTGATCAGCCCCCTGCTCTACTCACTTTACACCTACAGCTAAGCACAGCTCCAATGCCATTTTCAAATTTGCTGATGACATTACTGTCTTCGGCTGAATCAAAGGTTGAGATGAATCAGCATATAGGAGGGAGATTCAAAATCTGGTTGAGTGGTGCCTCAACAAGAACCTTGTACTCAACATCAGCAAGACTAAGTAGCTGACTATTGACTTCAGGAGGAGGAAACCAGAGGTCCATGAGCCAGTCCTAATCAGAGGATCAGGGTGGAGAGGGTCAGCAACTTTAAATTCCTTTGTGTTTTGATTTCGGAGAATCTGTCCTGCAATTACGAAGAAAGTATGGCAGCAGCTCTACTTCCTTATGTGGAGAAGAACAACTTTAGTCTGAGTGTAGAGAAGACCAAGGAAATCACTGTGGAAGATGCAGATGTATACAAGAGAAAATCTGCAGATGCTGGACACCTGAGTAACACACACTGGAGGAACTCAGAATGGCAGGCAAAGCACAGTCAATGCTTTGGGCCGGAACTTTTCGGCAGGATTGGAGAAAAACCCTGAGGTGTAGAGTTGAAAGGTGGGGGGAGGGGAGAGAGAAACACCAGGCAGCAGGTGAAACTTGGAGGGGGAGGGATGAAACAAAGAGCTAGGAACTTGATTGGTGAAAGAGACAGAAGGCCATGAAAGAAAGGAAGAAAAAAAGAGGGGGAAGAATCAGAATCAGAATCAGGTTTATTATCGCCGGCATGTGCCGTGAAATTTGTTAACTTGGCAGCAGCAGTTCAATGCAATACGTAGTACAGAGGAAGAAGAAGAAGAAGAAGAAGAAGAAGAAGAAAATAAATAAACAGATAAATAAATAAATAAATAAATAAATAAATCGATTACAGTATATGTATACTGAATAGATTAAAGTCATGCAAAAAAGAGAAATAATATTTATTAAAAAAGTGTGGTACTGTTCATGGGTTCAATGTCCATTTAGGAATCGGAAGGCAGAGGGGAAGAAGCTATTCCTCAGTCGCTGACTGTGTGCCTTCAGGCTCCTGTACCTCCTACCTGATGGTAACAGTGAGAAAAGGGCATGCCCTGGGTGCTGGAAGTCCTTAATAATGGACACTGCCTTTCGGAGACACCACTCCTTGAAGGTGTCCTGAACACCTGAGGGAGGTGATGGGTAGGCAAGGAGATTAACGAGAGAAGGAAAAGGGGATGGGAAATGGTGAAGGGGTGGGGAGGCATTACTGGAAATTTGAGAAATTGATGCTCATGCCATCAGGTTGGAAGCTACCCAAGTGGAATATCCATGTCGTGATAAGGCTACATGTAGGTTGGAGGGACGATACCTTGTATTCTGCTCTCTCTCATTTCTTTCAGTTCTCTCAGCTGCCATCAGGTAGAAGGTACAAGAGCCTCAGGACTTGAACCAGCAGGTTCAGGAACAGTTATTGTCCTCTCAACCATCAGGGTCTTTTATCAGAGTGGAGAACTTCACTCTACTTGCTCCATTACCAAATTGTTCCCACAATCTATAGACTCGCTTTCAAGGACTCTTCATCTGATGTTCTCCGTATTTATTGCTTATTTATTTAATATTATTTTTTCTTTTGTATTTGCACAGTTTGTTGACTTTTGCACACTGGTTGTTTGTCCTGTTGGTCGTGGTTTTTTATTGATTTCATTATGGTTATTGGATTTATTGAGTATGCCCACAAGTAAACATATTTCAGGATTGTATATGGTGACATGTATGGACTTGGATAACAAATTTACTTTGAACTTTGAAGATCTATCCTGGTCCCAACATATTGATGCAATTACAAAGAAGGCAGGACAGTGCTATACGTCATTAGGAATTAGCTAACAAGGGAAGTCAACCACAACATAAAAGCCAAAGAAATTACATATAATAGAGGAAAAAGTAATAGGAAATTGAAGGATTTTGAAGTCTTTAAAAACCCACAGAAGGCAACAAAGTCATAAGGAGGGAAAAGATGAAATAGGGAGGTAAGCTAGCCAATAATATCAAATACATTACCAAAAGTTTTTCAGATATATAAAGAGTGATAGAGAGGTGAGAATACATATTGGACCCTGAAAAATGATGCTGGAGCAGTAGTATTGGGGTTAAGGAAATGGCAGACGAACTGAATAAGTACTTCGCATCAGTCTTCACTGCGTAAGACACCAGCAATATGTTCCCTCAGCTTAGAGGGAAGACCATTTAGAGCTGAGATGAGAAATTTCCTTATCCAGTGGGTGGTGAATTTGTGCAATTCATGGCCCCTGGTGGCTGTGGAGGTCAGGTCATTGGGTGTACTTATGGCAGAGTTTGATAGGTTCTTGTTTAGTCAGGACATGAAAGGTTGTCGGGAGAAGGCCTGAGAATGGGGTTGAAAGGGAAATGGATCAGACGTGATGTAATGGTGGAGCAGACTCAATGGGCCAAATGGCCTAATTCTGCTCCTATATCTTACAGTATTATGGAGTTTGAGGAGATTTGTACGACACCAAAGACTCTTGCAAATTTTCTACATGTGTATCCTACAGAATATTTGAACTAGCTGTGTCACTGTCTGGTATGGAGGGGACACTGCAGAGGGTCCAAAGAAGCTGCAGGAAGTTGTAAGCACAGTCAGCTTCATCATGGGCACTAGTCTCCACAGCACGAAGAACACCTTCAAAGGGGAATGCCTCTAAAAGGTATCATCCGTCATGAAGAACCGCATCACCCAGGGCATGTCGTTTTCTCGTTGCTAACATCAAATAGGAGCCTGAAGACAGACACTCATCGATTCAGGAACAGCTTCTTCCTCTCTGCCATCTGACTTCTGAATGGACAATGAACCCATGAATGTGACTTCACTATGTTTTTTTCTTTTTTTTGCTCTCTTCTTGCATTTAGAAAATATATTTCTTTATGTAATCTATAATTTTTTATTATGATGTATTGCGATGTACCGCTGCTGCAAAACAACAAACTTCTTGACATATGGCGATAATATTAAACCTGATTCTGATTGCTTTTCTCCTAGATTTGAGGAATAGAGTAAGATGGGATTAATGTAACAGAATTCTGAGAGGCGACTTTCCATCCAGATGGTGGTCTGTCTATGTAATAAACTGCCAGAGGAAGTGGCTGAGCGAGGTACATTAACATCTTTTAAATAATACTTGATCGAGGAATGACTGCACAGGCATGTGGATGTCAGTGAGTTAGACTGGCAGAAAGAGTATAAAAGGCAATCATTTTTTCTTTGGCGGTTTGATTGAGGAATGGCTGTGCAGGTGCGAGTTAGACTGGTGGGAAGAGTTTAAAAAGAAGACAGCTTTATACATCGGGTGACAGAATAGGAGGGCTTTGGTTCAACAGGGCTTCGGCGATAAGGGGTCGAGGTGAGGTTAATTACCTGTGAGGAATAGAAACAGGAAGTATGTCTGTGAGGCCAGTGTTCTGCACTGGACGTCAGATGTGGGAAGTCCGGGAGACTCACAGCTTCCTGGATGACCACATCCGCACCAGGTGCGTCGAGCTGCAGCTCCTTAGGGACCGGGTTAGGGAACTGGAGATGCAGTTTCATGACCTTCATCTGGTCAGGGAGAGTGAGGAGGTGATACAGGCAGGTAGTCACACCGGGGCCTTGGCAGACAGGTAAGTGGGTAACAGTCAGGAGAGGGAAGGACAAGGGTCAGATACTAGAGAGTACATCTGTGGCTGTCCCCGTTAACAATAGGTACTCCTGTTTGAGTACTGTTGGTGGGGGGAGGACAGCCTATTTGAGGGAAGCAACAGAGTCTGGTCCTGGGGCTCAGAGGGTAGGACAGGAAGAGGGTGGCAGCAGTGATAGGGGACTCCATAGTTCGGGGGGCAGACAGGTGATTCTGCGGTCGCAGGAAAGAAACACAGATGGTTGTTTCCCTTCCAGGTACCAGGGTCTGGGATATTTCTGATCGTGTCTATGATATCCTGAGGTGGGAAGGTGAACAGCCAGAGCTTGTGGTATATATTGGTACCAACAACATAGGCAGGAAAAGGGAGGAGGTCTTGAAAACAGACGACAGGGAGTTAGGAAGGAAGTTGAGAAGCAGGACCTCAAAGGTAGTCATCTCGGGATTACTGCCTGTGCCATGTGATAGTGAGTATAGGAGTAGAGTGAGTTGGAGGATAAATGTGTGGCTGAGGGATTGGACCGGGGGCAGGGATTCAGATTTCTAGATCACTGGGACCTCTTTTGGGGCAGGTGTGACCTGTAATAAAAGGACAGCTTACACTTGAATCCCAGGGGAACCAATATCCTGGCAGGGAGGATTGCTGAGGCTGTTGGGGAGAGTTTAAACTAGAATTGTTGGGGGGTGGGAACCGAACTGAAGAGACGGAGGAAGGGGCTGTTGGCTCACAGATAGAGTAAGTTTGGAAACAGTGTGTGAGGGAGGATAGGCAGGTGATAGAGAAGGGATGCACTCAGACTGATGGTTTGAGATGTGTCTGTTTTAATGCAAGAAGCATGAACAAGGCGGATGAGCTTAGAGTGTGGATCAGTACTTGGAGATATGGTATGGTGGCCATTACAGAGACTTGGATGGCTCAGGGACAGGAATCATTACTTCAAGTGCCAGGCTTTAGATGTTTCAGAAAGGACAGGGAGGGAGGCAAAAGAGGTGGGAGCGTGGCACTGGTGATCAGAGATAGTGTCATGACTGCAGAAAAGGAGGAAGTCATGGAGGGGTTGTCTACGGAGTCTCTGTGGGTGGAAGTTAGGAACAGGAAGGGGTCAATAACTCTACTGGGTATTTTTTATAGACCACCCAATAGTATCAGAGACATCGAGGAGCAGAAAGGGAGACAGATACTGGAAAGGTGTAATAATAACAGGGTTGTCGTGGTGGGAGATTTTAATTTCCTACAGCGAGGGGTTTAGATGGGGTAGAGTTTGTTAGGTGTGTTTGGGAAGGTTTCTTGACACAATATGTAGATAAGCCTACAAGAGGAGAGACTGTACTTGATTTGGTATTGGGAAATGAACCTGGTCAGGTGTCAGATCTCTCAGTGGGAGAGCATTTTGGAGATAGTGGTCACAATTCTACCTCCTTTACCATAGCATTGGAAAGGTATAGGAACAGACAAGTTAGGAAAGTGTTTAATTGGAGTAAGGGGAAATATGAAATTATCAGACAGGAACTTGGAAGTATAAACTGCAGACAGATGTTCTCAGGGAAAGGTACAGAAGAAATGTGGCAAATATTCAGGGGATATTTGCGTGGCATTCTGTATAGGTACGTTCCAATGAGAGGGAAAGGACGGTAAGGTATAGGAATTATGGTGTACAAAGGCTGTTGTAAATCTAATCAAGAAGAAAAGACAGACAGACATACCGAGGGAAATTGGGTTTCGTTACAGTCGCACCAACCAAGAATAGTGTAGAAATATAGCAATATAAACCATAAATAATTAAATAATAATGTAAATTATTCCAAGTGGAAATAAGTCCAGAACCAGCCTATTGGCTCAGGGTGTCTGACACTCTGAGGGAGGAGTTGTAAAGTTTGATGGCCACAGGCAGGAATGACTTCCTATGACACTCAGTGTTGCATCTCGGTGGAATGAGTCTCAGGCTGAACGTACTCCTGTGCCTAACCGGTACATTATGGAGTGGATGGGAGACATTGTCCAAGATGGCATGCAACTTGGACAGCATCCTCTTTTCAGACAGCACCGTCAGAGTCCAGTTCCACCCCCACATCAACGGCCTTACGAATGAGTTTTTTGATTCTGTTGGTGTCTGCTACCCTCAGCCTGCTGCCCCAGCACACAACAGCAAACATGATAACACTGGACACTACAGCCTGGTAGAACATCCTCAGCATCGTCCGGCAGATGTTAAAGGACCTCAGTCTCCTCAGGAAATAGAGACGGCTCTGACATTTCTTGTAGACAGCCTCAGTGTTCTTTGACCAGACCAGTTTATTGTCAATTCGTATCCCCAGGTATTTGTAATCCTCCACCATGTCCACACTGACCCCTTGGATGGAAAAAGGGGTCACTGGTGCCTTAGCCCTCCTCAGGTCCACCACCAGCTCCTTAGTCTTTTTCACATTAAGCTGCAGATGATTCTGCTCGCACCATGTGACAAAGTTTCCCTGTACTCAGCCTCATCTCCCTTGCTGATGCATCCAACTATGGCCGAGTCATCAGAAAACTTCTGAAGATGGCAAGACTCTGTGTTGTAGCTGAAGTCCGAGGTGTAGATGGTGAAGAGAAAGGGAGACAGGACAGTCCCCTGTGGAGCCCCAGTGCTGCTGACCACTCTGTCTGACACACAGTGTTGCAAGCACACGTACTGTGGTCTGCCAGTCAGGTAATCAATAATCCATGACACCAGGGAAGCATCCACCTGCATCACTGTCAGCTTCTCACCCACCAGAGCAGGGCGGATGGTGTTGAACGCACTGGAGAAGTCAAAAAACATGACCCTCACAGTGCTCTCCGGCTTGCCCAGGTGGGCGTAGACACGGTTCAGCAGGTAGACGATGGCATCTTCAACTCCTAGTCGGGGCTGGTAGGCGAACTGGAGGGGGTCTAAGTGTGGCCTAACCATAGGCTGGAGCTGCTCTAGAACAAGTCTCTCCAGGGTCTTCATGATGTGGGAGGTCAATGCCACCGGTCTGTAGTCATTGGAACCACTGGGGCACGGCGTCTTCGGTACAGGAACGAGTCAGGACGTCTTCCACAGCACAGGAACCCTCTGGAGACTCAGGCTGAGGTTGAAGACGTGGTAAAGTACTCCACAAAGCTGGGGGGCACAGGCTTTGAGCACCCTGGGGCTGACACCATCTGGGCCTGCAGCCTTGCTTGGCTGGAGACGTTTCAGCTGTCTTCTCACCTGTTCAGCTGTGAAGCCCACCGTGGTGGTTTCAGGTAGGGGAGGGGTGTAGTCACGAGAGCAGGGTGGGGGGCTGTGAGGAGGGGTAGGAGGGGAGAGTGGAGTATGTGTTGGTTGGGGGCCGACAACAGATGAACCATGTGGGGGATGGGCAGGGGCCACAGTGTCAAATCTGTTGAAGAACAGGTTAAGTTTGTTGGCCCTGTCCACACTGCCTTCTGCTCCTCTGTTGTGGGTTTGCCGGAACCCAGTGATGGTCCTCATCCCACTCCAGACCCCTCTCATGTTGTTCTGGAGAAGAAAAGCTTACGAAAGGTTCAATAAACTAGGCAATGATAGAGATCTAGAAGATTATAAGGCTAGCAGGAAAGAGCTTAAAAAAGAAATTAGGAGAGCCAGAAGGGGCCATGAGAAGGCCTTGGCAGACAGAATTAAGGAAAACCCCAAGGCCTTTTATAAGTATGTGAAGACCAAGCGGATAAGATGTGAAAGAATAAGACCTATCAAGTGTGACAGTAGGAAAGTGGGTACGGAACCGGAGGAGATGGCAGAGGTATTTAACGAATACTTTGCTTCAGTATGCACTATGGAAAAGGATCTTGGCGATTGTAGGGATGACGTACAGCGGATTGAAAAGCTTGAGCATATAGACGTTAAGAAAGAGGATTTGCTGGAACTTTTGGAAAGCATCAAGTTAGATAAGTTGGGACCGGATGAGATGCACCCCAGGTTACTGTGGGAAGTGAGGGAGGAGATTGCTGAGCCTCTGGCAATAATCTTTGCATCATCAATGGGGATGGGAGAGGTTCTGGAGGATTGGAGGGTTGTGGATGTTGTTCCCTTATTCAAGAAAGGGAGAAGAGATAGCCCAGGAAATTATAGACCAGCGAGTCTTACCTCAGTGGTTGGTAAGTTGATAGAGAAGATCCTGAGAGGCAGAATTTATGAACATTTGGAGAGGCATAATATGATTAGGAAACATCAACATGGCTTTGTCAAAGGCAGGTCGTTCCTTACGAACCTGATTGAATTTTCTGAAGATGTGACTAAACAAATTGATGAAGGTAGAGTAGTAGATGTGGCATATATAGATTTCAGCAAGGCATTTGATAAGGTACCCCATGCAAGGCTTATTGAGAAAGTAAGGAGGCATGGGATCCAAGGGGACCTTGGTTTGTGAATCCAGAAGGGCTGCTAGAGGTTACAGTGGTACATTGATAGGATGCAAAACTGGGCTGTGAAGTGGCAGATGGAGTTGAACCCAGATAAGTGGGATTGAATTTAAGAGCCAAGAGGTAATGTTGCAGCTATATAGGACTCTGGTCAGACCCTACTTGGAGTACTGTGCTCAGTTCTGGTCGCCTCACTACAGAAAGGATGTGGAAACTATAGAAAGGGTGAAGAGGATGTTGCCTGGATTGGGGAGCATGCCTTATGAGAATAAGTTGAGTAAGCTTGGAGGATGAGAGGTGATCTGATGGAGGTGTATAAGATGATGAGAGGCATTGATCATGTGGATAGTCAGAGGCTTTTTCCCAGGGCTGAAATGGCTAACTTGAGAGGGCACAGTTAAGGTGTTGGAAGTAGGTACAGAGGAGATGTCAGGGTTACGTTTTTTATGCAGAGATGGTGAGTGTGTGGAATGGGCTGTCGGCAACGGTGGTGGAGGTAGATACAATAGAGTCTTTTAAGAGATACTTAGATATGTAGATGGAGCTTAGAAAAATAGAGGGCTATGGGTAACCCTAGGTAATTTCTAAAGTAAGTACATGTTCGGCACAGCATTGTGGGCTGAAGGGCCTGTGTTGTGCTGTATGTTTTCTATGTTTGTATGTTTCTAAAATGCTGGAGGAACTCAGCAGGCCAGGCAGCATCCATGAAAAAGAGTATGGTCAGCATTTCGGGCCAAGACCCTTCATCAGGGCTGGAGAAATAAAGATGAGGAGTCAGAGTTAGGAGGTGGGGAGAGGAGAGGAAGAAACACAAGGTGATCGGTGGAGGGGTGAAGTAAAGTTGATCGGTGAAAGAGATACAGAGCTGGAAAAGGGGGAGTCTGATAGGAGAGGACAGGAGGTCATGGAAGAAAGGAAAGGGGGGGAAAGAGCACCAGAGGGAGGCAATGGGCAGGCAAGGAGATAAGGTGAGAGAGGGAAATGGGAAAGGGGAATGGTGAAGGGGGGCATGGGTACATTGCTGGACATTCAAGATATCAATGTTCATGCCATTAGGTTGTAAGCTACCCAGATGGAATAAAATGTGCTGTTTCTTCAACCTGAGTGTGACCTGATCATGACAATAGAGAAGGCCATAGACTGGTATGTTGGAATGGGAATGGGAAGTGGAATTAAAATGGGTTGCCACTGGGAGATCCCGGTTTTTCCAGTGAATGGAGCATTGGTGCTTGGCGAAGCAGTCTCCCAATCTACATCAGGCCTCACCGATATACAGGAGGCCACACCAGGATCACTGCACACAGTAGGTAATCCCAGAAGCCTCACAGATGAAGTGTCACCTCATCTGGAAGGACTGTCTGGGACCCTGAATGGTGGTGAGGGAGGAAGTGTAGGGGCAAGAGTAGCACTTGTTTCATTTGTAAAGATAACTGCCAGGAGAGATCTCATTGGAGAGGGATGAATGGAGAAGGGAGTCATGTTGGGAGTGATACCTGTGAAAAACAGGAAGTGGGGGTGAGGAAAAGATGGCTTAGGTAGTGGACTTGGACCAGCTGGGCTGCACGGATGCTTTATGTATGTTTCTGAGCTGTGTGGATATATGGATTTTTCACTCTCTGTTTCTATGGTATGGACAGTTCTATGGGATTTAGAGTTAGGATAGCATATATTGAGAAGTCTACTGCCCGCCTGTCAGAAGACAACAGGGCACAGTCATTGAGAGCATTGCCATTAATGGGCTGTGGCTTACTATCACTCGGACTGGGGATGGTGTACAGTGCAGAATTAACCCTAACCCTAACCCTCCACATTCCACCTCTCCCCTGCACACTGGGGATGGTGTACAGTGCAGAATTAACCCTAACCCCTACCCTCCTCATTCCACCTCTCCCCTGCACACTGGGGATGGTGTACAGTGCAGAATTAACCCTAACCCTCCACATTCCACCTCTCCCCTGCACACTGGGGAGGGTATACAGTGCCGAATTAACCCTAACCCCTACCCTCCTCATTCCACCTCTCCCCTGCACACTGGGGATGGTGTACAGTGCAGAATTAACCCTAACCCTCCACATTCCAACTCTTCCCTGCACACTGGGGATGGTGTACAGTGCAGAATTAATGCTAACCCTGCACATTCCATCTCTCCCCTGCACACTGTGGATGGTGTACAGTGCAGAATTAATGCTAACCCTGCACATTCCATCTCTCCCCTGCACACTGTGGATGGTGTACAGTGCAGTATTAACCCTAACCCTAGCCCTCCACATTCCACCTCTCCCCTGCACACTGGGGATTGTGTACAGTGCAGAATTAACCCTAACCCTTGTCATTCCACCGCTCACCTGCACTCTGGGGATGGTGTACAGTGCAGAATTAACCCCAACCCTCCACATTCCACCTCTCCCCTGCACACTGGGGATGGTTTACAGTGCAGAATTAACCCCAACCCTCCACATTCCACCTCTCCCCTGCACACTGGGGATGGTGTACAGTGCAGTATTAACCCTAACCCTAGCCCTCCACATTCCACCTCTCCCCTGCACACTGGGGATGGTGTACAGTGCAGAATTAACCCTAGCCCTCCACATTCCACCTCTCCCCTGCACACTGGGGATGATGTACAGTGCAGAATTAACCTGCTGAACTGCACGGCTTCGGAACATGGCAGGGAACCAGAAGAACTGGAGCAAACCAGTGTGGTCACAGGGAGAACCTGCAAACTCCACCCAGGCAGTAGCCACGGTTCGGATGGTACCTGGGTCTCTGGAGTTAGAAAGCTACCAGCTAGCTGTATTGCTGTCACAAGGCCAGCATCTTTGCAATGTCAGAGCTGACCTGCTCTGAAAGGACGTTTGTGGATGGTCAGGCTGATCCTTTGAAGGGTGAGGCCACTGCAACCGGCTGAATAAGCTGCACATACTGATAGTCACAGAACATGGGGTTGAGCGTCACATTTCCACAACTGACCCACCAGCACATGCCCACTTATGTAGACTGGGCCCAGAAATGCTGGCAACCAGGAAGGCTGAGTTTGCCAGCATGGAAAGACTTGACATTGTAGACTGGGTGAACAGTCCCTCCATATGTCTGATAGTAGCCACCCATGTGGTGATTACTAATGCCTTAACTAGGTCACCACCACTGATCGTTACCCAGTCCCACACATTCAGGACCTCTTGGCATGTTTTGCTAGAAAGTTAATTTTTTCCAAAGTTGATCTAGTTAGGGGCTACCATCAGGAGACTGTGTGCTTGGAGGGTATTCCTAAAACAGCTGTGATAACCCCGTTTGAGCACTTTGAGTTTCTGCGCATGCCATTTGGGCTGAAAGATGCAGCACAGACTTCCCAACGGCTGATGGACTCTGTTTTGAAAGACTTAGATCTTTTTGTTTACCTGGATGATGTACTTGTCACCAGTGCATCCAATTCCAAACACATATCCCATCTCGGCACACTTTCTGAGCGCTTAAGCCAACACGGGTTGATTATTAACCCTGCTAGATGCCAGTTTGAGTTGTCAGCCATTGCATCTCCAGGGAAGGTGCAAAACTCCTCCCATCAAAAGTAGTCACTATTATGTATTTACCACCACCTTGCTCTAATGATAAACGACACAAATTTCTATCCCCGCTTCATTCCACAAGCTGCTGAACTTATGCTTTCCCTGTACACTGTATTTAAAGGCAATACCACTAATCATGTGCTTGACTGGTCAATTGCATGACCAGGGCATTTGAAGATACCGAACAGGCCCTTTCCAACGCGACCCTACTCCACATTTGCCCCCAACTATTACTACTGAAGCCTCAGGCGATGCTGTGGGTGCAGTACTGGGAGGCACGTGGCAGCCACTTGCCCCCTCCAGCTGGCAGGCTTGACTGTGAGCTTCTCGGTCTCTATCCGGCTGTCCTCCATTTTCATTTTCTTATGGAGGGTTGCCATTTCACAGCATTCGTTGACCACAAACCCCTTATGCAGACAATGGCCAAAATGTCAGACCCTTGGTCTGCCCGGCAGCAATGCCACCTAGGTATGTTTACAACAGGTATGCAACTTGTCAAGGGGAGAAGTAATGGTGAATCATTGAGGCCATACACGTGGGGGTTGAATATGCCAGCATGGTAGCCGATCAAGCTACTGACCCAGAGGTCCAGGGTTATGGAACTGCAGTTGGCTGACAGTAATTACGGGAAAGCTGGGATTTTTCTCCTGTGTGATGTCTCAATCGGTCGTCCTCGCCCTAAAGTGCCCACAAACTGGAGGCAAGCCGTATTCGACTCCAGACATGGCCTCTTGCATCCGGGCCAGAAGGCCTCACAGTAACTGGTTGCACTACAGTTTGTTTTTTGCTCAGGACATGCATGATTGGATTGCAACTTGTGTTGAGTGCCTCTGGGCAAAAGTTAATTGTCCTGTTCAGGTGCCACTGGCATCTTTTGAGGCCTCTGACTGACAGTTTAAATGTGTCAATGTGGACCTTGTTGGTCCTCTTCCCCACCCCCTCCCCCCCATAATTTTAGACACCTCCTTATCACAGTGGTCTGTACCAGCAGATGGCAGAGGTTGTCCCTCTAACATTGACAATGGCCACAGATGTGGCTCGGGATTGTGTTGCTTGTTCTGGCACCCCATCCGACTGTTCCTCTGACCGTGGTCCCCAGTTCATATCAGACCTCTGGGCCGTGATGGCCCAGAACCTTGGTGTTAGGAAACATCACGCCATGACATATCACCCGCAGTCAAATGGCCTATGAGAGCAGTTTCACCACTCCTTCACTGCTCTGAGGGCTTCCCTTTTGGCACAATCGTCTCCCATGGGTCCTGCTGGGGCCCAGAACAGCTCCAAAAGAGGACCTGCAGTTGTCTGCGGCTGAGTTGGTATACAGGCAGCTGTTATGAGTGCCAGGTGGTTTCATTCCTGACCACCTGGTCCACCTCTCAACAGCGTCCCCCCTCCTCAGTAAATCCAATTCCTTCGCATCTATTCCTACCTCCCCCCGTGGCCCCCTGTTGACCTATATTCTGCCTCATGTGTTTTCATCTGCCATGATGCACACCAGCATCCTCTCAGACTCCTTTATGATGGCTTAATCCCCGCTTTGCAATGGAGAGAAAAGACTCTTATCAAAGGTAAGAGGGTAAACTAGTAGGTATTTCAGTAGATCGCCTTGAACTAGCCCACCAAGTTTTGGAGGATTCTGCTACCATGCCCCTGACATCACAACATGACCGCGAGTGTGTTAATACACCTCTGGACGAGCCAGAGGCACCAACTGCTCCTCCACCCATGGAACACAGGACCCGAGCCGGGTGCCTCATCTGAGCTCCAGACAGGCTCACAATGCTGGTTTTACTGAGTTCTGCAGGGGCAAACATACATCATTCACAACCACCAACATTGAGTTGGTGTTCACCTGAAGAGACTGGTCAGATAGACAGACCTTATTGATCCTGAGGGAAATTGGGTTTTGTTACAGTCGCACCAACCAAGAATAGTGTAGAAATATAACAATATAAAACCATAAATAATAATAGGTAAATTATGCCAAGTGGAAGTAAGTACAGGACCAGCCTATTGGCTCAGGGTGTCTGACACTCTGAGGGAGGAGTTGTAAAGTTTGATGGCCACAGGTAGGAATGACTTCCTATGACGCTCAGTGTTACGTCTCAGTGGAATGAGTCTCTGGCTGAATGTACTCCTGTGTCTAACCAGTACATTATGGAGTGGACGAGAGTCATTGTCCAAGATGGCATGCAACTTGGACAGCATCCTCTTTTCAGACAGCACCGTCAGAGTCCAGTTCCACCCCCACATCAACGGCCTTACGAATGAGTTTGTTGATTCTGTTGGTGTCTGCTACCCTCAGCCTGCTGCCCCAGCACACAATAGCAAACATGATAGCACTGGCCACCACAGACTCGTAGAACATCCTCAGCATCGTCCGGCAGATGTTAAAGGACCTCAGTCTCCTCAGGAAGTAGAGACAGCTCTGATGCTTCTTGTAGACAGCCTCAGTGTTCTTTGACCAGTCTAGTTTATTGTCTGACATGGTGCTGTAATTACATAAAGTGCTTTTATTTCATTTTGTGTTTAGTGTTTGGATTACAATAAATAAGTTGTTATGGTTTTTCTTAAACATAAAAACATAAACATGCCATTTTATTTGTGCAAACCTACAATACCATTCGTCCAGCATAAGGGGCTGAACGAGCTGAGCGCAGGAAGAAGAGAGCTGTCTTCCCAACACAAAAAGCACCAGGGTTGTGGCATTCGGTTCACAAAGCATGGCAATGAATGCCTGATGGATTAAATAACCTCCTCACTACTTCAGGTGGGCTTCATGAAGATCTTACCTCGGCTTATGGTAGTGATTGTCTTTGGGCATAAGACGTGGTGGTCGGAATGAGTCAGTGCCGACAGCAGAGAGCCAAAGGCTGGGAATGCTTTGGAGTAAGTGAGTGCAACGTACACTAGGTGGCAGCAGCAGTCCATGAAAAGTACCAGCTGCACACGCAAAACCATTCGAATACTTAGCAGTCAGTGTATCAAAGGCTCGGAAATCCTGAATCCTTTACCTGAAAAGCTGTGGGTACTGTGTCAATTATAATTGTAAAGTAAGTGGAGTCTTTTACCAGTATAGTAGGGGAACTGATGCAGATGTCAGTCATTAGCTAATACCTGGTAGGAGAAACTCACACAGCTGAATGACCTGCTCCTGCTCACATCACCCCATGTTCTCAAACTTGGCTGATGTTCAGAGAAAGAGAATATAGTTAAGAGGCAATTTATCCCAACATGTCCCTATGTCAGTCAATGGATCTCAGACACTGGTGGGTGTGGCGGGTGTCTGGCTAGTGCAGACCCACCATTCCCCAACACTTGTCATTGTCTCTTCGAGGTTTAATAACAGACAAGTGAATCCGCACAGTGCTGAAGTCTACTGTTATGCAACTCACCACTTCTGCTGTTAACTGATATGCATTCAACTGTTTTACACTGTTTGCCATATTGCATGTTGTAGCTCTACCCTTTCACGGACATTGATAAAAATCTTTCACTTTCTCCCAAGATTTCTTGAGAATTCAATGAGACTCCAAGTAGTAAGGATCTGACAACTTTTAATGCCTTTCACAATGAATTAATAGCATATAGCTGGTGGAACTCAGTAGCTCAACTAGCATCTGTGGTGGGAAATGGACAGTCAGTGTTTTTGTTCCAGACATTTCGTCAGGAACCATCAACAATCCTGAGGACACGAGCTTGGGGAAAGTACAGGCAGGAGCTCCACACAGAGGGCAATGGGTTTTGTGTTCTTTCTACGTACTGTGGGTTACTAAGAACAAACCATGTTCTGGAAGAATTAAAACTAGAACTTTTATTTACAACAGCAAACAGCAACCATGAAACAGCAAACAAGTTTCTCGATCATTCTGTCATTTCTGCGCATGCTTCGAACTCTGTCCAATCACGTTCTTACATGTGACAAGTGATATCACCACATCTTCCTTTCCTTAAAAAGAAAAATACTTAGCAACATTAATCAAAACAAATGCATAATTGAACATGTCTCTATCAGTCTCTCTGGGTGTTTATAAACACGAGTAGACCTTCTAAGTGGTTCACACAGTTCTTGTGTTTTGTTGTTATTTTCATGTTTTGTCTGGTCTGCATCAGTTAACTGAAACTCTGACGTTGGCTCTTTGAGGTCTTTGAGAAGAAATCACAATTCATTCATTAGCTGTGTATTCTCCTTTTTATGCTGAGATTTCATAATTTCAATAAAACTTCTCAATTCCTTCACTTGTGCTTTCACTTCTTCAATTCGATCGTGACTCTTGCCACCCTTTGGTTTCAGATCCGTATTGTACTGTACCGGCAAGTTTGGTTTTGGTGGCAGTGCTTTGTCAGATGCTGGTAGCAAAGGGATGGGTCTGGGAGCTTTCTTTATGACTTCTTTTATTTTTGCCGCATCGGAATCAAACCCTGTTCTCTCTCGCTCTTTCATCAAGTCACTGTATCCTGACACCGTGTCACTGTCCAGGACTAAGAGTCTTCTCACCAAATTCAGCCTCTCACAGGCAGATAAAACAAGTATTGACTGTACATTTTTTGGCACGACCACAAGTGAAAGTGTGTGCACACTATTTTTGTGTGATACTTTCACCACACATGTTCCTTTAACTGGAATGTGTTCAGCTGGATACCCAGTCACTTTTATATTTGTCTGATGTAACTTTGCTCTTGGCTTTAATGCATTAAACTCAGATTCTGCAAGAACATTTACTTGTGCTCCAGCATCCAGTTTAAACAGAATAATGTTTTGGTTCACTTGCAATGGCATAGTCCAGTTATTCTTACTTTGTTTATTTTCACAAAGCACATCAATATAAAACTCCTCACGTTCATTTTCAAGTACTGCATTTATGTGTTTTATTTCCTTTCTACTTCTACAACAGCGTGAAAAATGATTGCTCTTACCACAGTGATTGCACATTTTTCCACATGCTGGACACTTTTTAGGTCAGTGCTCCCGCCCTCAGTGATCAGATGACGTCTTGCTCTCTGATTGTTTCATTGCCATTTTATTATTTTTTCTAACATGCTTGTGCTTTACAGCGTCTATGCAGCTCTCAATAAAAAGCTCTTTAGCCTGCGACGTCACAGATTCCGAAGCTTAACAGAGAATCAAAGCTTTTTCCAAATTTACGTCTGGTTCCCTTAAGAGTCTTTCTCTTAGAGCATTATCCAGAATTCTGCAAACAATTCTGTCTTTATTGAGAGAGTCCGTCAGCTCTGCAAACTCATATGTTTCTCAAGCTGCAGTTTCTCAATTCGGTAACAAATTGAACAATCGTTTGACCAGCTTTCTGCTTGCATATAAAGAATTTGTACCATTCATACGTCACATTGTGCTTTGGGATACAAAATGCTTCAAATTTGTCGATTATCGCCTTTAGATTCAAACCATCTCCATTCTCAAAAGTAAAATGGTTATATACCTCAAATGTGTTGTCCCCTATTACGTGTAGGATCGCTGCTTTTGTTTTTTCCAATTTATTTTCTGCTCTGATCGCCAATAAATAAATTTCAAATCCCTGTTTAAAGCTTCTCCAGTTTTCAGCAATGTTTCCAGTCAGCTGAAGCGTTGATGGGGTTGCAAAACTTCCATTTTAAATGCTGTTAGCAAACAACGAAAAAGTTTGCGCTTTTTTTCGATTATCTTCGCTTCTCTCGTGTTTAGCGAAAGTATTATTCTTCCAGATCCCACTTCTGACACCATGTTGTGTTCTTTGTATGTACCATGGGTTACTAACAACAAACCATATTCTGGAAGAATTAAAACTAGAACTTTTATTTACAACACCAAACAGTAACCACACTTTCACTATACAAGTTTCTCAATCATTCTGTCATTTCTGTGCATGCTCCGATATCACCACAATGGGGGTCTAAAATGCACTGCCAGGGGTTTTGGTAGAGGCAGATAACATTGACGTGTTTAAGCTCTTAGGCAGGAATGTGCACATGCAGAGGAGAGAGAGATATGGTGCAAGTACAGGGAAGAGGGAAAACATTAATTAGATGTTAATGGTTTAATTGGTGTGGCACAAAATTTGAGCCAGAGGGCTGTCTTGTTCTATGCTGTGCCTATGTCCCATGATGCAAGACTTTGACTCAAAATGTTGATGGTTCATCTTCTACTACAGATGCTGTCTGACCCACTGAGTTCCTCCAGCAATATGTTTTACTTTTGCTCCAGATTCCAGCATCTGATGCCTTTTTAAGAGTCAATAAGTCATGTTTAAATTGAGACACTTTGAAATGCAAGCAATGGCACAAACAAGTCCAACAAAGAGCAGAGCTGTAAGTGATGAAGGTGTTTGATTCAGGGATGATGAGTGATGGGGGGGGGGGGGGGGTGGTACCAGTAGATTTTGTTGCACCTCTTCAGAAATCACTAGAGAGATACAGAACAGAAACAGGCTCTTCAGCCCATCAAGTCTGCTCTGATCATTTATACTTATCCTAGTCTAATTCATTTTATTCTCCCATTATTCCCAAGTCTTCCCCCTCACCCGTACTCTAGGGGCAAATTACAGAGGTCAATTACCCTGTCATAGGAGTACAGCACAGAAATAGGCCCTTCAGCCCATCTAGTCCACATCAAACTATTTAAACTGCCTGTTCCCATTGACTTGCACCGGGACCATAGTCCTCCACACTCCTACCATCTAAACCAAAGAACCATAGAACACTACAGCACAGTACAGGCCCTTCAGCCCTCCATGTTGTGCCGACCCATATAATCCCTAAAAAAAGTACTAAACCCACACAATCCCATAACCCTCCATTTTTCTTTATCCATGTGCCTGTCCAAGAGGCTCTTAAATACCCCTAATGTTTCAGCCTCCACCACCATCCCTGGCAAGTCATTCCAGGCACTCACAACTCTCTGTGTTAAAACTTACCCCTGATGTCTCCCCTAAACTTCCCTCCCTTAATTTTGTACATATGCCCTCTGGTGTTTGCACTTCTCCTGCAGCCAAAGAGGATTCAAAGATCATAGCTAATGCTCCTGCGATCTCTTCTCTCAATTCCCTTAACAACCTGGGGTGTATCATATCCGGCCCTGGGGATTTGTCAATCTTAATGTTTTTAAGAAGATCCAGCACTTCTTCTTCCTTAATCTCCACGTTGTCCAGTACACAGGCCCGCTCTACTTCGACCACATCCTGATCAAGATCCTTTTCACTTGTGACTACTGAAGCAAAGTATTCATTTAGGACCTCCCCAACCCCCTCCACTTCCAGGCACATGTTGCCCTCTTTATCCTTCAGCGGTCCCACCTTCGTTCTCGTCATCCTCCTATTCTTCACATATGCATAGAACGCCTTGGGGTTCTCCTTAATCCTACATGCCAAGGCCTTCTCATGCCCCCTTCGAGCTCTCCTAAGTCCTTCCTTTAGCTCCTTCCTGGCTACCCTATATTTCTCATAAGCCCCTCCTACTTCCTGCTTCTTATATCTAACATATGCTTCCTTTTTCCTCTTGATGAGTTGCCTCACATGTTTCGTCAAACACGATTCCCTTTTCCTACCATTTTTTCCTTGTCTCAGTGGGACAAACTTATCCTGAACCCAGCTCAAGTGGCCCCTAAACTTCTCCCACATTACTCCCTTTGAACATCTGACCTGGATGCCCTGGGAAACAGGTACTGACTATCCACCCTATCGATGCCTCTCATAATCTTGTAGACCTCTATCAAGTCCCCTCTCATTCTTCTACGCTCCGAAGAGAAAAGTCCCAGCTCTACTAACCTTGCTTCATATGACTTGTTCTCTAAACCAGGCAACATCCTGGTAAATCTCCTCTGCACCCTCTCCATAGCTTCCACATCCTATAATGAGGTGATCAGAATTGAACACAATACTTTAAGTGAGGTCTCACCAGAGATTTGTAGAGTTGCAACATGACCTCTCTACTCTTGAACTCAATCTCTCTGTTAATGAAGCCCAGCATCCCATAGGCCTTCTTAACTACCCTATCAACATGTGCAGTGACCTTGAGGGATGTATGGATTTGAACCCCAAGGTCCCTTTGTTCATCCACACTCTTAAGTAACTGACCATTAATCCTGTACTCAGCCTTCTGGTTTGTCCTTTCAAAATGCATCACCTCACACTTATCCGGATTGAACTCTGTTACGTACCCGTGGCACGTGACAGTGGTACCCTTGTCACGTGACTGGGGTTGAAGCTATACTGGACTTGAGGTAATGGTCTTGTGATGGTGGAGTGACATCATTTCCCCCCAGTAGAGGTCATGTGACAGGTTTTTTTTACAGGGTATTAAAAGGAGGACCCCTCCCTGTGAGGAGGGGCAGTTTGTGGCTGGATTTGCCATGTTGACTTCATGCCAATGCGTGATTTAATGTTATGATGCAGTTTAGTTGAAAGATGAAGTTTCATCTAATGCCTAAAGTTTAAAAGGTCATTGCCAGCAGTTATTATTGTATTATTGCTAGTTGAGAGTCAGTGGAGAGTGAAGATCGGAGTTCGGGAGTTAAAAGATCAAGGAGAATCGATTTTGATGGTGAAACAGGTTTGACCTTGTTTGATCCTCATTCGGAAGGAATTCGTTGACTGTTCTCGTGTTAATCCCTGTGAATAATAGCAGAAAAGATTGGGAACAGTTTTGTAAAGGAAAGGTCAGTGCCTTTAAGCCGTTACATATCATCTTCGTAAAATTCTTCGTGGGAAAAGTAGTTCGACTGGGAATTGCAACAACACGACGTGAAAGAGAATTTAAATCATCTTAAAAAGTCTCTCCCTTAAATGGTCTGTAAGCATTTTGAACTTTTGCAATACTACTTGGAGGAACTGTTTAAGCTTCATTGCTTTAAGAACTGTTTAAGCTGCCACACAGCAGTGAATTTCCAGTTACGTTAGAGATTTGTTTACTTTTGGGGGGGTTTGTTTTCAGTGTTTAATAAACGTGTTATTTGTTATAAAAACCCCTGCCTAACTCATATATTTATCGTTGCTTGAATCCGTAACAACTCCATCTGCCATCTTCTCTTTAACGTTGAAATTGAGCTTGCATGCACCATGTACTGGCAGCTCATTCCACACTCTCACCACTCTCTGAGTGAAGAAGTTTCCCTTCATGTTCCCCTTAATCTTTTCACCTTCCACCCTTAACCCATGGCCTTTGGTGTAGCCCCCACCCAACCTCAATTGAAAATCTCTGCTTGCATCTACCTCATCAAATTCTGTATACCTCAGTCAAGTCACCTCTCAATCTTCTCAGTTCCAAGGAATAAAGTCCTAACCTACTCAACCTTTCCTTATAACTCAGGCCCTCTAGAGCCGGCGACATCCTTGTAAATATTCTCTGTACTCTTTCATCCTTATTTACATCTTTCCTCTAGGTAGGTGACCAAAACTGCAAAGAATACTTCAAATTAGGCCTCACCAACATCTGATACAATGCATTATGCATTTGGGATACAGGGTAAATCCATGTATTTGGGATGATGGGAGAACCTAGAGCCCCTGGCGGAAACCCCTCAGTGACAGAGAGAACAGGTAAACTCCACAACAACAGCATCAGAAGCCAAGACTGACCCAGATCCCTGGAGCTGTGATGCAGTGGTTTTACTAGCCAAGCCTGGGGATACTCATCTGAAGCTGAGTGTGGCAGACAGACTCCCTGACCTTAGATTGAAGACAGCACCTCTCTGGCAGTCTCTTTTTCATGCCCAGATCGCCAGTCTGTATTGCACGGTCAACTCTCATGAGCTTCTGAAAGAGCAGAAGAATGCTTTCAGTTGACACATTCCAGCTCACTGCTCATTCCAGACTCACTTTTATTCTATTCTGAAAATGAATGTGAATTCTTAGATGAAATTCCAGCCTGTAACTCACCCTAGATATCCATTCTCAGTTTAGTTCAGATTAATATCTCGTTTTAGACTTTGTACAGAAACATAGTTTGATCTGACTGCACCAACCAGGAGCGTTATTAGTGCTAAACCCAAACTAAGTGGCAATGCTTCCAAGATGTAATCTACTGATATATGACTAGTGGAAGCAGTACCATTTCTCAACATGACATTACATGACGTTATCAGCAAGCAGCCCCTGAAAGCACTGCAGATGGATGGAGCGAAACTAGCTATTCCTCAGTTGGAGTCGATCTTTGAATAGCTCACAGGAAAAGGTCAGAAATCTGACATAAAACATCTGGGAGGTCAGACTGTGCTTAATCAGAGCATTCGTTTATGTGAAATGTCTAGAGTTAAGCCACAAGTGTAGCCCAATGACTGATTCAAACTTGGCGTAAATTTTTATACGGAACAATGTCATGGATGGAGTATGCAGTATGTAGAGCTCAAACCTAAGCACAACCTCATGGTGTTGTCATTACTGATTGCTTTATTAAATAACAAATGTCTCGTTTTGCATGTAATGATTAATTTACACTGCTTCCCAAGGTGGTTGGATGGCTATCGACAGCACGGGAAACATGAGCAGCTTCTTCACACGAGAAGTTGGCAGTAAATGAAAGCAGAGAATGCTGGAAAAGCTTAGCAGGTCAAGTGGCATCTGTGGGGAGAGAAACACAGCCAACTTGTCAGAACCAGCAGTTCCCAGATTCTGCAGTTTTTTAAAATAGATTTTCACTTTCAAATATTCACTTTGCAAAAGGACGGAAAGGTCAGGTTGCGCACGGAGTACAGACCCACAGGCAAGCTGCCTTTCGGTTCACTTTGTTATTTTGTACAGGGCGATGCCAGAAGGGAAAGTGCAGGAAACATTTGATAATCTAGCACCCTCAGTACTTAATTTCTACTAGACCGGCAGATTTTCTGGACTATTGACTATCACTCCAACGCCCTTTTTGGGATGCTACACAGTAGTGGACTAGACTTTGTACTGATTCCATTGAGTATAAAGGCAGCGCAGGAAAAAGAACCAGTGGGAAGGGAGCTTGGGAAGGGGTAAAGGGAATCCAGGAAGTGGGAACTTGGTGTATTGGAGGAAATGTCAGACTGGGCATTCAATTAGCTAGTCATGTTGAAAGATTACTGGATGTATATTCTCCATGTGAAGGTTATGAGAGTGTTTGCACCCACCTCTCTTTCGATTCATGCATCCATATTACAATTCACTTACCTAAAGCTCCCCTCTCCTCTACTCCTTCCATAAATCACTTTAAACGTTTCCGTATTCAGTCATCCGTCTCATTCTCTGAATAAAAAACCTGGTAGCGTAGCTGGTAGCACGACGTTATTACAGCTCAGAGTGTTTGGAAGTTCGGAGTTCAATTCCAGCACGACTCTGTAAGGAGTATCTGTGTGTCCTCCCACTAGAACGTTTGGGTTTTCTCCGGGTTCTTCCCACAGTCCGAATGCATACTGGGTGGGTGAATTGGTTGTTGTAAATTGTCCCATCGTTAGGTCAGGGTTAGTCAGTACAGTCAGGGGTTGCGGGGTCAGTGTGGCTCGAAAGGCCAGAAAGGCCCATTCTATGTTGTATAAAAAATAAAACTATAAAATCGGACCTTCAACTTCTCCTTGACCCTATCTGCAAACACAAAATCTATGCCATCTAAGGGACTGTCTCATTCCTAAAAGTAGGAACGTGGAAGTTAAATTTAAACTGAAGTAAAATTTGAAGGATTTTCGACGTATGTGGTGATAATAAAACTGATTGTGATTCTGGTTCTGTAATCTCTGTGGCCTCCTCCAAGCCCGAGAATGCTCACTGTTTCTATTAAGTCACGTGGGTTCCATGGTGGATCGGTAAGTTGAATATAAATTTGACGGAGTGTAGTGGTGGATGGCCATTGTTTGACTGGAAATCTGGAACCAGTGATGTTCAGCAAGGATCAGTTCTGGGATCTCTCCCTTGTTAAGGGAAAGTTGCCAAAAGATACAGTAAGGTATTGATCAGCTGGAAATAGCGGAGGGAGTTTAATCTGGGCAAGTGTGAGGTGTTGCAGTTTGGGCGATGAGATGTGTGAGGAAAGTATTCAGTAAATGGCAGGACCCTTAGGTGCACTGATATACAGGGGGATCCTGAGATTAAAGTCCATAGTCCCTGAAAGTGGAAAAACAAGTCTATAGTGGGAAAGAAGGCATACCCAACATCGGGCATGTTGGAAATTTGTGTGGCAGCTTGGTTAGGCCACATTTAAAATACTGTGTGCAGATCTTGTTACAGCACCGTAGGAAGGATGTGGGGGCTTTGGAGAAGGTGCAATGGAGTTTCACCAGTTTGTTGCCTGTGTTGGAGCGTATTAGCTAAGAGGTCAGACAAAATTGGGTTGCTTTCTATGGAACGTCAGAGGTTGAAGAGTGATCAGATAGAAGTTAATGAAATTATGAGAGACACAGACAAGTTGGAAGTTCAGACAGAGTTTTTTTCTTAGGATGGAAAGGTCAGATGCTAGAGGGTGAAGAGGAGAAGTTTGCAGGAGATTTGTGAGGCAAGTTTTTATAGAAGAGAGTGCTAGTTGCCTGGAAAATGCTGCCAGGGATAATGGTGAAAGCAGATATGAGGGAGACACTTATGAGAGATTTGGTCAGACACACAAACTTCTGGGGAATGGAGGGATACAGATCATGTGCAGGCAGTTTAGTTTGGTGTCCTGTTTGCACAGGCATGTTGGGTCTCTTCCTAGGCTGGACTGTTCCATGTTGTGTGTAGCCTATGCCTCTGTAGGGGCTGGAGAGGTTTCCCTGCCTTTGGAAATCCCTAAAACCCCTAAAGCCCGTCCAATCACTGTAAGCTGTTTCTGTCTCAATACTCTTCCAAATCACCCAGGACATGTCCTCTCCTCATTGCTTCCATCAGGGAGGAGGTACAGGAGTCTGAAAGCACACACTCAACAATTCAGGAGCAGCTTCTTCCCCTCTGCCATTTGATTTCTGAATCACCATAGATTTAATCTGACTTTTTTGCCACTGATCAATGGGAGGGGAAGGGTGGGTCGTTGGATCATTGCTTGCTGCTGCTTATGCGCTGGAGGAGGAGCTGGCGGGGACTTCAGGGTTCTTACATTTAACTGTCGTTCATTGTTTGGGGAACTTCTGTGTTTTCATGGCTGTTTGCAAAGAAAAAGCATTTCAGGATGTACATTGTATACATTTCACTGACATTAAATTGGACCTTTGGACCTTTGAGAATCAGATTCAAAGTTTTCACTTTGAGAAACAAAGTGAAAACAGATCTCTCCAAAGTGATCTTGTACAAAAGTGATCTACAAAATCATTGATTGCATAAGTATTCACCCCCTTAAAGTCAGTATTCAGTTGATGCACCTTTGGTAGCAGTTACACCTTGAGTCTGTGTGGATCGGTCTCTAACAGCTTTGCACATCTGGACACTGCAATTTTCCCCATTCTTTACAATGCTCAAGCTCTGTCAGATTGCATGGGGATTGTGAGTGAACAGTCCTTTTCAAGTCCAGCCACTAATTCTCAATTGGATTGAGGTCTGGACTCTGACTTGGCCACTCCAGAACATTAATTTTGTTGTTTTTAAGCCATTCCCGTGTGGCTTTAGCTTTATGTTTGGGTTCATTGTCTTGCTAGAAAACAAATCTTCTCCCAAATTGCAGTTCTCTTGCAGACAGCAACGGGTTTTTCTAAAGGATTTCCCCGTATTTTGCTGCAGTCATTTTACACTCTACCCTCAAGCCTTCCAGGGCCTACTGCAGTGAAGCATCCCCAGCCAGATGCAGCCACCACCGTGCTTTACGGTAGGGATGGTGTGTTTTTGATGATGTGTGGTGTTTGGCTTGTGCCAAATAATGCATTTAGTTTGCTGGCCAAAAAACTCAGTTTTGGTTACATCAGACCATAGAATCTTCATCCAGCTGACTTCAGAATCTCCCACATGCCTTCTGGCAAACTCTATCTGAGATTTCATGTGAGTTTTTTTCAACAGTGGCTTTCTCTTTGCCACTCTCCCATAAAGCTGCGACCGGTGAAGCACCCGGGTAACAGTTGTATGCGCAGTCAATGCCATGTCAGCCACTGAAGCTTGTAACTCCTCCAGAGTTGTCATAGGTCTCTTAGTGGCCTCCCTCACTAGCTCCTTCTTGCCCAGTCACTCAGTTTTTCAGGACAGCCTACACTAGGTAGGCTTACAGCTCTGTCATATTCTTTCCATTTCTTAACTGTACCCCAAGGGATATTCAGTGACTTGGAAATGTTCTTGTATCCATCTCCTGGCTTGTGCTTTACAATAACTTTGTGCGGAGTTGCCTGGGGTCTTCTTATGTCTTCATGGTGTAGTTTATGCCAGGATACTGACTCACGAGTGGCTGGACCTTCCAGACACAGGTGTATTTTTACTGCAATCAATTGGAACACCTTGACCGTACACAGGTAATCGCCACTTAACTAATTATGTGACTGCTGAAACCAGTTGGCTCCACCAGTGATGACTTGGTGTATTATATTAAAGAGGGCGTTTATATTTATAATTAATTTAGATCACTTTGTAGAACTCCATTTTCACTTTGACACAAAAGAGTCTTTTTCTGTTGATCAGCGTCAAAAAAGCCAAATTAAATCCACTGTGATTCAATGTTGTGAAACAATAAAACATGAAGACTTCCGGGGGTGGGGGGGGGGGGTGAATACCTTTTATAGGGACTGAATATGCTCATTACTGTAATTCACAGTTCTTATTATTATGTATTGCTCTGTAGTACTGCTGCAAAACAACAGTTTTCACAACATATCCCAACAGTATCAAACCAGATTCGGATTCTTGTTCTGGCCATAACCCCCTTCAGGGTGACGAGCAATGTTGGATTGTGATATAATCATTGACAGAGAAATGGCTTAAAAGCATGGGCTGCAACAGCCGAGTGGGTAGCTATTTCTGAAGGAACGTAGTTTTCAGTAGTCTCTGAGATGGAGGGCGCAGTGACATTTAGGCCTCTGGAAGCTCCTGAAAACATGGAAGTGAATGATATGACAATCGTCTTATAAAATCAGTATTTTAGTGGGTACATTCAAACTGTGCTAGCACTGGATTTTAGCAATCAGTGTATAATGAAGGGTCTCGGCCAGAAACGTCAACAGCGCTTCTCCCTATTGATGCTGCCTGGCCTGCTGTGTTCCACCAGCATTCTGTGTGTGTTGTTGAGTGTATAATGAGATTCGTACGTGAATTGCTTAGTGAGTCATAAACCAAATTTGCATTTGAAATTATGAAAGCAGAGCCAATGATAAATTATATAAGTGCGATTCAAGTGGACTTTAAATTGAAAATTACTTGAATTACCTCATAAACGCCAGGGTTATTCGAGAACTTGCACCAACTTGTTCTGTCATTTGGGATGCCAACTTCCTGTTCCCCTAATTGAATCACTTGTTTGCATTGATCTCACATTCAGAGAAGTTCTCCCATATGACTCGGGTGCTTGTTTAACAAATTTATAGTTGGGCAGTGTTGTGCACAGGTCACAGAAGATTCAAAACCAATCCTGAGAAGCTCGAGCCTTCAGGATCTTGGGTTGCATTAGAAAGTAGAACGATCCAGGACCCCAAGCACATATTTACCTCCCCCAACACTCTCTGCTTTATGCAGGGATCACTCCCTCTGTGATCCCCTTGTCCTTTATCATTGCTCTCCCTCCTGGCACTTATCCCTGCAAGTGGTAGAAGTGCTACATCTGCCCAGACACCTCCCTCACCTCACCTCCCTCACCTCCATCCATGGCCACAAACTGTCATTCCACTTCACCTGTGAATCTGTTGGGGTCGTCTACTGTATCTGGTGCTTCCAATGTGGTCTGCTCTATGTTGGGGCTATGCGATGAAGTTTGAGGGTGCTGCCTTGTTGAGTACATCTGCGAAAAAGTGGAATTTCCTGCTGGTCAGCTATTGTAATTCCTATCCCCATTCTTGTTCTGACATGTCAGTCCATAGGTCCTCTTCTGCCATGATGCGGCCACTCTCACGTTAGAGGAGCAACACCTGATATCCCATCTAGGTAGCCTCCAACCTGATGGCACAAACATCAATTTCCTCAACTTCCAGTAATTTTTTTCCCTCCCTTCATCTTCAATTCTCCAATCTTGCCTATCACCTCCCCTTGGTGCCTCTCCTCCTCCCCTTTCTCCCATGCTCCACTTTCTTCGCTGATCGGATTCCTTCTTCTCCAGGCCTTTACCCGTTCCATCTATCACCTTCCAGCTTCTTCCCCTCTCCCATTCCTCCTCTCTCTCCCATTCACTTGGGGTTCACCTATCACCCTCAAGCTTTTCTTTCATCCTTTCCTCCCACCTTCTTATTCTGGCATCTTCCCCTTCTTTTTCCAGTCCTGAAGAAGGGTCTCAGCCCAAAATGTCGACTCTTTATTTATTTCCATAGATGCTGCCTGACCTGCTGAGTTCCTCCAGCATTGTGTGTGTGTTCATCCAGGACAAAATGACAGGACATTACTTAATCATTATATAACCCACTTTGGTTCCTCGCACGGCAGTTGATAGAGTGGCTTTGGAAATTCTCAAGAGTCGTAAGAAAGCATTAGTTTAGGGGTGATATTTCAGAGTATGGTTAGAACTGTTAGATGTGTTAGAAGTCTTTGATTTTTAACATTAATGAAGTAGGTTGATTGTAGGTGTACCGATGGTTTATTTTACTGTGGTTTGCTTGAGGAGGAATGGGGAGATACATATCATTAGTGCAGACTTGGGAATAAAGTCAGAAAGACTCAGCGCATGAAAACAGGTAATCAAACACCCATTTGCACAACCCCTACACTGACCCCATTCCCATCAAGCTCACAGGTTCTGCACCCACGTACGTCCAAGGGGCAAGTTGCAGCCGCTGATTAAACTACCAACCTGCACGTTTTGGGTGTGATAGGAAACGGGGACACCACATCGTTCATCTCACTGAGATCCACCAACAGATGTTTGTTTAAAAAAAAATTGTCTACATAATATTCTGTCTGATGTGATCGTGGCTCAGGCCCCAACTTACAGAGGTCACTGGGCACAGGTACCTCAGGAGACCTCGCTTGATTATCAGGAATCGTGTGGCAACTGTATGAATGAAGTATTAGGGATTGAGATTGTAGTGGAGTAGAGTAAACAAGGAAAGTAATCACAGCCAGTGAGCTATTACGCTAGGCTTCTTCTCTCACTGGTCATTATGATCCCAGCAGGATAAATGGTTTCCATTAGATACAGCCACCTCCCAGTCATAAGCTGTTAAACCAGTTACAGAATGTTAAAGAATGGAACCATTGGTTTTGCAAGATAATAGGTGAACTTTGGGCTTTTATAAGAATTCTTCAGTCTGTCCTTCTGCCTGCATCCTCTTTCTGCATAACCCTGTAATATTTTCCTTTCCAAGTCCTTTTCTCTAATTTTGGAGGGAGAATTTTGACTCTACTTCCATTAATTCTGGAGACAGTGTTTCAGATTGTAACAGTATAGTCCTGCCTGCACCTTTTGCTCTTTAGCTTGTATCTGATTACAAATATGGTAGCATCAGTACCAATTGACTCCAGTTTTGAAAGCACCAATAGAATTTCTTCTTAGTCTTTCATTGCTCTCAGGAGGACAATTTCAGGTTCCCCAAGTAAGTGAAATTCCTAAGTCACTCATTGATTTAAGCAAGAATAAGTAAAGAATCTGAAATAGTGAGGCAGTGAGCTAAATTTCTCCAGAAGAAAATGGCCAACTATATTACAGAGAGACTGTAAATATTAGAATCTGGATCAACACACAAAATGCTGCAGGAACTCAGTAGGTCAGGCAGCATCTGCAGAGGGAAATGGAGAGTTGATGTTTTGGGTTGAGATCCTTCACTTGGATGAAATGAAAGGTCGAAAGTTGAGATGTTGGCTGTCCATATAACCATATAACAATTACAGTATGGAAACAGGCCATCTCGGCCCTTCTAGTCCATGCTGACACTTACACTCACTTAGTCCCACTGACCCGCACTCAGCCCTTAACCCTCCATTTCTTTCCTGTCCATATACCTATCCAATTTTACTTTAAATGACTATATCGAACCTGTCTCTACCACTTCTACTGGAAGCTCCTTCCACACAGCTACCACTCTCTAAGGAAAGAAGTTCCCTCTCATGTTACCCTTAAACTTTTGCCCCCTAACTCTCAAATCATGTCCTCTTGTTTGAATCTCCCCTACTCTCAATGGAAAAAGCCTATGCACGTCAACTCGATCTATCCCCCCTCATTATTTTAAATACCTCTATCAAGTCTCCCCTCAACCTTCTACGCTTCAAAGAATAAAAAACTAACTTGTTCAATCTTTCCCTGTAACTTAGGTGCTAAAACCCAGGTAACATTCTAGTAAATCTTCTCTGTACTCTCTCTATTTTGTTGACATTATTCCTGTAATTCAGTGACCAAAACTGTACACAATACTCCAAATTTGGCCTTAACCATGCCTTGTACAATTTTAACATTACATTTCAATTCCTATACTCAATGCTCTGATTTATAAAGGCTAGCATACCAAAAGCTTTCTTCACCACCCTATCCACATGAGATTCCACCTTCAGGGAACTATGCACCATTATTCCTAGATCACTCTGTTCTACTGCATTCTTCAATACCCTACCATTTACCATGTATGTCCTATTTTGATCAGTTGGACCAAAATGTAGCACCTCACATTTATCAGCATTAAACTCCATCTGTCATTGTTCAGCCCACTCTTCTAACTGGCCTAAATCTCTCTGCAAACTTTGAAAACCTAGTTCATTATCCACAATGCCACCTACCTTAGTATCATCTGCATACTTACTAATCCAATTTACCACCCCATCATCCAGATCATTAATGTATATGACAAACAACATTGGACCCAGTACAGATCCCTGAGGCACACCACTAGTCACCGGCCTCCAACCTGACAAACAGTTATCCACCACTACTCTCTGGCATCTCCCATCCAGCCACTGTTGAATCCATTTTACTACTTCAATATTAATACCTAACGATTGAACCTTCCTAACTGACCTTCTGTGTGGAACCTTGTCAAAGGCCTTACTGAAGTCTATATGGACAACATCCACTGCTTTACCCTCATCAACTTTCCTCGTAACTTCTTCAAAAAATTCAATAAGATTTGTCAAACATGACCTTCCACGCACAAATCCATGCTGAACTATTCCTAATCAGACCCTGTCTATCCAGATAATTATATATACCATCTCTAAGAATACTTTGCATTAACTTACTCACCACTGACGTCAAACTGACAGGCCTATAATTACTAGGTTTATTCTTAGAACCCATTTCCCTCCACAGATGCTGCCTGCCCACTGAGTTCCTCCAGCAAGTTGCTCTACCTTAAAAATCATAAGGACAACCCTGTAAATAATATGCAGAGAGTTAGAGATAACATTTATTAGCGGCTTACTGAATCTCCTTTCCATTTTGGCATCATATGTTTTTTGGCACACATTAAGGATAAGTAAAATTTTCAAGAGATAAAATAATTTTTCTGTAAGAAGTAAGTTAAAGTGTCTTTAAGCAGAAATAAAAGTTAAATGTAATAAATTGGATACATGCTTGGTCATGAGGAAGGTTCAAGTATCCCCTCTCAACTGGAGAGCTAGTATGTATAATGGACTGAATGGACTCCTTCTTACCTATAAGCTTTTATAGAGGTGAAGTTTTAACCACAATGTACCCTGTGATGCCTCTGTTTTAGACCTGAGCCTATGCAATTTTTTAGATTCCCATTCCCGGTGTAGGTAGGGATCTAGGAGAGGTAGATAAGGACACCTTGTCGTGGGTAAAGCTTGTGAAATGTCTGCTGCTGAGATTGCCTGTGATCAATCAATAAAGGACTGACAGGTGATTGGTCCTTCGGCTGATAAGCTCACTCTCATTGGATGAAGACAGCACTTGGCAGGTTAGCCACTGGACATCACAATCCAATTTGTACAGCATAATGACAGGAAATGACTGTAGAGTGGGCATTTAGAGAAAAGCTTGTTTGCCCCTTGGATGGGCTGCAGTTAAATGCTTGTGATTGGCTGTGAGGAAACCCAGCTGGCAAACTTCAATGTTGATAAACCTTTTAACAAAGCAAGGAAATAGTGTGAATCCCTCTGAGGACTGATTGCATCCCCCTGCTGTGCTTGAGGTAATCATTAGAGAGAAAGGGGATCTTTGTGTTAAAAATTAAATGAGACAAATCTGATTGAAACTCAAAGCTCAGTCACCACATACGAAGATCTACACAGGCAAGCTGAGAACTTCGTGTGGATTGTGTTTTATAAGGGAACATCATTTGACACCACAATCTGCCACAGCATATTAATATTTACAAAGATCCCCAGAGCAAAAGGCAAGTCTACTCTACCACTGAAATCATGTGCATTTGTTGAGACATTGAAGATATGTTCAGAACATAATTGGATGCATAGAGAAAGGACTCAACATGGGAAGAAATTGTAAGCTTGTGAGGCAAATGAGATACAGAGGATAAATTAATAACTTAGGAAATAGATATCTACCTTAATCAATGACAAGCACTATTAATGCATGGGAAGAGATAAAAGAGAGAGGACAGTTTGAAACAAGAGGCAGAATATATAGGAGAACCAAATAATTAAATGTTATTAGAATTATAAGGCTAAAATCCATTGTTTGTTGGGTAGTGGATCAAAAAAGCTGATTTAAAAAACATGATTCATTTCCCTGATGTCACAATAGCATTATTGTCACCTTTGTGTTGATAAGGAGAGCTTTCGTGACAATATCAACAATATCTATCAAGGCTGCATTCTGAGCAAGACTCTGCACACAACACGAAGCTTTTGTCTTCAAGGAGTCTTGTTAATCATAAGAGACAGTTAGGCCTGTACTGGAGAAAGATAAAGGAAATAAGCCTAAATCACAAAAGTTAAACTTCAAAACTTGATCAGCGCTTGTGAAGATCTGTGAGGAGAAGCTGAGAGGTTGTGTTCCATTGTGCCTGTGTCTGTGTGCTATTATAAGAAGAAGTTCTCAACAGATGTAGTCTGTTCAGTACATTCTACACTGACTTGAATCAATGGGAATTCAACAAAAGCATAGAAGTGAATAAAAGGCAATCAAATTTAATTGACTCCGAGAAATAATACTGTAGGAAACTGGAGATAACGAGCTGTAATTCAGTTCCTTGGTTCCTAAGTACAATTATTCTTGAAGGATAAAAACCATTCAAAGAAAGACGACTCTGAGCAAGAATCCAGAGCACTGGCCCAGGAATCGAAGACAAAAAGAGATTGCTCTGAAAACAGCAGCAAGACAAGTTGGGATATCGGGCATTCCAGAGCAACTTAGAGTCAAGATGGCAAGTGGAAAAATGGAAGCTTTGTTGAATTTGCTACTTGAGGTGCCTTTGGACTCTGACAGCTTAGTTAGTCAGACAGTGTTTAACGCTCTGCAGGAACTGGGGTGCGTTGATACAGAGGGTGTCCTGACATTTCTTCGTAAGTACATCACTCACCACCAGCACCTGCCACTGGCGCGCCGCACAGATTTGCTGAAGGCGATGGTGCAGTTGGTGAAGGACAACATTGATAAGCTGGGAAGGACAGTGGCTAAAAAACTCATCACCTTGGCTTCCTCAGAAATGACCAGATGCAAGGATGTGACTGATGAGCACCAGGAGGTTGCAACCAGGCTCCTCCTCAACGTGGGCCATTGGTTTACCAAGGAGGCTTTTGATGAACTCCTTTCACTGTTTCAGCCAAAGACAGAGCCATTTTTCTTTGTGGTGCTGGCATTAGCCAACCTTTGTAAAGAGCACGTGCATTTTGTCATCCCTTTACTGAGACCTGTTCTCCAAGCTCTGGTCGCTCTGCTTCCTTTCGTAACGGAGGAGAAAACCAAGTGGGTATTCTGCTTTGCCTTGGGAATTTTCAGCGAAAGCATCCTTGCATACTTGTATGATATAGAGGAAGCCCCAGACCCTACAGTGAAGAAGAATCTATTTTTCCTGGAGTTCTCCACTGCTTATGACATCCTGTTCAATACGTGGCTGCCTTTAAATGAAGATAATGTCAACACAGCAGTGGTCGAGACATTAGGACAGATTACCCACCTTGTACCTTTTGACAAACTGGAGAATGAACTGCCAAGGTTAATTCCCACAATCCTGGCCTTGTACCGGGGGACCTCCAGTGACTTTTGCATCACCGAGGGTCTGTATGGTGTTCTGCACACAGCCTTTGAGAGAAACAGTGAAGAGCTGGCTTTGCAGATTGACAGCTTGCTTAGCAACCTACACAGGCAGATCTGCACTGCCCTCTGGCAGCCCAGTGACATTTATGTACGGAAGCAGCGACAAGAAATCCTCTGCTGCTTCAAACTCCTAACACCAGCATTCACCTCTCACATCATAGAGTTCCTGCTGCTGAAACTGGACATCAACAACAGCCAGGTCCGGTTGGGAACACTGACAGTCCTGGATCACCTGATCAACGCGGTTCCTCTCTACATGGCCAGTCAGAAGAGTCAGATTCTGGCTGGTACCAAGTTGTTGGTTCTGGCTACCGACAACAGGGTGAAGGCAAAGCTCAGCCAAGTCATATATACAATGGCCACACACAGTTACCTGCATCTGGATGGCGGTAAGGACATGGTGGAGTTTATCATCCGGCAGTGTGGTCTGCCCGTTACGGAGAATGAGAACAACACAGCAGATCCCTTAGCCGAGATAGCAGATGTGGTCACTGACCAGAACTTACAGAGGCAATGTGAGCAACTGATGGAAATGTTGACAGCTTTACCCATTGACAATGTTCTCTGGCCATTGCTCTTTGAATTTATTATCCCAGTTCGATGTACAAATGCCCTAGCAACGATTTGCAACTCTTTGGTGTATCTTGCAATGAAGAAAGCAGAAGCTGAGCCCACGGAATATCTTCTCAATTACAAGGAGCATTCCAATATTCCTGGGCCTCAGGCGCTGTTGGCCAGGCTCCTGACTATGTCCTCCTCTTTGAATCAGGGGAAAAGCAGATGTACTCCTGCATTAGCTCTGCTACGAGTTTTGGGCACCGATATCCACCCAGCAGCACCTCAAGTTTGGGAGAGGGAATTTCTGAGCCTGCTCAACTATCTACAGGTGAATTCCTCAAAATCTCTGTTGCAGAGCCAGTGGGAAGAAAAACTGGTGAAGGTTTTGCTGCAGACACTGGAATTGATTGCAGACGAGAAATGGGCCAGTCAATTTGCCACGGAGCTTATCAGCCACCTTCACAGGCACAGCAATGTCTCACAGGAGAAGGGGTTTGTGTATAAGTGTCTAGGTGTGGTGCTGCAACTTAGCCAGGATGAAGAATTAGTGAAGCGGAAACTTCAAGAGATGCTGCAGACTGTGCAACATAGTGAATCTCTGGAGAAGGAAGGTATAGCAATTGGGTTTGGGTACTGTGCTGTGACCCATCTGAACACTACATTGACTAGCCTGAAGGAATTTGCAAAGTTAAACATTTTTAAGAAGACTGCAAGTTATTTTCAGATTATAAAGGATCAGCAGAACATTGAGGTAATCAAGGTAAAAAGCACGCTCATTTTATGCTATGGGCATGTCATGTCATTTTCTCCAAAGGAACTCACTTTGGATAGAATAGACAATGAGATTATAGAGAACGTGCTCAACCATTATAATATCAGGATCTTAGGAATGAAGGTTGAGGTGAGGGACCTGAGTTTGAAATTAGGCCTGATCAAGACTGTGACACAGTCAGTGGCAGCCATCCAAGCCATCGCAAAGCCGAACTATAGCTTCAGCAGAAAGGCAGAGCTGTTGCATTATATGCAAGAACTCATCAAGGCTGAGCCAACAGAGGCGATGGTGACCCCTGTCCGTAAGTCTGCAATCAATGCCTGCACATCTCTCTTAAAGCTGCAGCCACCATTAAAGGACAGTGCACAGTTGATTCAAACATGCCTGAATGCTGTCTTCAGTTTGCCTAGACTAGAGGAGAGTGCCGTCAGTGACCACCCTACCATAACTATGCAGGAGAGGCAGGTGCTCTTCACTGAGACAATGGCCTCCCTGTTGGATTTTTTGAAGGAGCTCCTCCTTTTGGATCTTTCCAGCACTGGGCTTCAGACAATATTTACAAACATGGAGGTGTGGATCCAGTCAGCCAAGGAGCATACACGAGAAATGGCAATTGAGACCTTCTTGCAGCTTCTGGTCTTTTACCTGGAACAAGCTGATGTCAGTGATGATGTTCCATCTCATAACTTGGGGGTCATTATTGGATGTGTGGTGCTTCGATGCATGGAGCCTTCGTGCACTGTAAGGGTGACGGCCATTGAATGTCTATACATACTTCTGTGTATCCAATTACGCTTCAAAGGGCTATCTGCAAGCCAGCAAGACACTGAGGTAGACCATCTAAAAAGCATTAAGCAGCAGCTTTATCAGCTCAATCAGAGTTCCATGCTTCAAATTGGCTTTGAGCTAGGAAGTGTTCTCTCAAAGTGCATGGCTCAGGACCAGCTGAAAAGTTTACTCTTCGCCTTGTTCAATGGACTCACAGATAACCAAACCGATGGTTCCCATTCAACCTCGATTGTCATCCATGTCCTCATTTCGAACTGCGGGGCTAACCTCACTGATGTCCCAGAAATGATCAAAGCACTGCACCATCAGTTGCAGACAATCACTGAGGCAAAGATGGTACAGATGGTGACATTTCTCATCTCTGATCTGGTGTCCCAGCATATGCCAGTGACACTGCCCTGCCTCTTAAGTTATCCAATTCCTTTTGATAACCACATTGGTGAAGTGTGGAGATTGTTAATGAAAACCAATTCAGTTGCCGCCGCCTCCATTAAGTACCTACTAGACAACTTAAAGCTGTTGTATGAAAGCAGCAAGGAATCGTTTATGGGCACTGGGTCAAATTCTCTGATGCATCAGCCTCTGGCTGTAATCTACACTCTTCATGAGATAATATGTTCTCAGCATTCAGTAACCATGATAGGGAGTCTCTACCCCCAGCTCTTCAGCACAGTTCTGATTCACCTGAGCTCCAGTGTCCAGCCCCGGCTTCCTTGGGACTTCCTTAGAATCCAGTCAGACAGGAAAACTGGATCACCCCTGAAGCCCTTTAACGTTATGGCTTGCAACTACTCAGTGGATATCCTTCAGGTCTTACTGGGACAGGAGGAGAACAGCAATACAGACCTGGCAAAGAATGAGAGCTGGGATTTGCTCAAGAGGCCGGAAGTGCACCATCAAGGGGTTGCCCTGCTAGCGGGGGCTGTGGCCAGCCATGCTGCGCCACACCTCATCAGCATTGTTGAACAACTTGCACCGGTCCTCACCAGCATCCACGAGAGCCAGAGGATTACAGTGGCTGCCTTCTTCGGGGAGCTTCTCTGCCAGACGCTGGTGTCAGAACTGCTCCTTACTGACACACTGGTGAGCATCTTGCTTCGGTGTTTGCTCGACAGCTCTGCCGTGGTCCAGTGGTTGGCTGTCAAAGGCCTGGGCAATGCTGGAGCCTGTAATGAGGGGGATAAATACACCAGCAAACTTCTACCTCTAATGCTGTCGCTCGTGGACATGAACTCCAAGCAGAACACACTGCTGGCATACGAGGCAATGCGCACCCTCTCTAGTACCTTGGACAGCCTGCCCCAACATTACACCGAGCCAACCCTGACTTATGTAGTACTGGGCATTGAACCTCTACTCGAACACCAGCAGGATAAGGTGAGAGCCGCGGCATTCTGCACCCTATGGAAGCTGCTCCGATTTCAGGACATGCAGCGGGACCCGATCTTTTCAGAGCAGCTGTGTTCCACCTTGGTCAGCTTGCTGATTCACCTCAAGGACAGGAACGATGAGGTGAGGAGAACCTGCAGGCTCATTCTGAGACAACTCGGGCCACTGTTGGAGTCAAAGCGCTTGTGTGCACTGTTTGCGGAGCTGGACTCCGAGGAAGGGCCCCTGGATTATGACAGTTACCTGACTGCAGCTTCTCTGTACATTGGTGAAGATCTCTCCAGCAAGGTCATCCGCTACGTACAACACTGCGCCCGCTTCTTCAGCAACCCGCAGACCGAGATGCGGGAGAACGCGGTCACCTTGGCAAGCTGCCTCATGCCCAACGCAATAGTGGATTATCCCAGGTCGCCAGCTGCAAATGAGATCTGCCAAAAGATGATCACTTTGCTGTCAGATCACGTGCAGAGTGTTCGGGTTAAAACGGTAATCGGAATACAACGCCTCTACATGTACTGACCATCGTCAGGTCAGGACTGGGGTCTGTTGGGTCCTGGTGAAAAATTCTTCCTGATGTCAGGCATTTCCAATGACGAGGGAAAAAGATTGAGATATTGGCTCCTTGATGGTGTGAGTTGGAAATGATCATCAATTTATAATGATCATTGTTTGTGCTGTATCATTTTAAGGCTATTAAACAGTTAATTTTTCAATCAATGGATTGGTTGTTGTCTGAAATAAGTTGAATGTATTTTAAATCCAATGAATCACTTTCCCTTTCAACCTCACCATATTCCTGCTTGTCCTTAAACAAGGGGAAAACTGGATACATCACTCTCAGTTCTGAGGTCCTACATTTTAAAGTGAATATTTCTATTGAGCACTTATATTCAGTTTGTAGGAGTGACCTCGAGCTTTGGGCTGTTTGCCACTTTAATTCGCCATCTGACCCTTACTCTCATCTCTGTTTTTGGCACCTGAAGTGCTACAATGAGACCCAAAGTGAACTTGAAGTAAGGTACTTCATCTTCCATTGCAGTCTTCCAGGCTCAATGTCAAATTCTCCAGCTTTAGGAAACTCACACTTCTGTCCATATCGGAATTGATCAGTTCTACTTGTCATTATTTTGGCTCAATTTCTGTCCTGCTGGGCAGAGCTTACAGCTTCATCTTTGCACAGATAAAGAAGCATAATTGTCTCCATTAATCAACTTGGTGTCACCCTTTCAGAGGTCTTTCTACAAACCCCTTGCCCACCTTTTCTCCTACTGCAAACAACCGTGTTTCTCTTTCTATTCGCAGCTCTAACGAAGGGGCGTAGACCTGAAATGTTAACTTTTTCTGAACTTTTCCACAGATGATTCCTTACCTGATGTGTGCTTCCTGCTCTTTTATTCTACAGAGAGCCCAATTAATCCTTGTTTATCTTTACATCCTCTCTGTATTCATACCCTGGGGGAGATTAAGGAAGGAAAAGCTCCTCCTGGAGAGCTGTTGATGAGATCAATGTGACTGGGCTGGAGTTTATCTCAGTTTAGATCTGACCCACCAGTCTGCTTATACCAGACATCAGTGTCAAAGATTGCAGCTTAAAAATAGCAATATCCTTCATATCCTTCCTTTATTCATATCCTGGCCAAATAACCTTTCTTCTATGATGTTGTTAGACTATAGTAACTTTGGACACATTTGCTAGTCTTTCCTTCTCCCCATGAGCCTCTCTCTTTCCTGGTTCTTTGTGACCTCCAGCATCACCTCATGGTTTTCACCTGATCATAGCCTTCACATTAATTCCTTTCTCCCCAGAAGCTTCTGATCGTCATCACCCAAAAGGTTAATCAACTGCTTGCTTTTGGGAGAACATGGAAACTCCACACAGGCAGCATCTGAGGTTAGGACAGAAATGGGTGGGTGAAGCTATGAAGCAGCAGCTCATCTAGTTGCATCACTGCTCTGCTTCCACACCCGAAACTAGTTTCTATCTTACTGTTGTAAGCATAATGATCAATCCCCTAGAATGATAGCACTGACCTCACAATCTAACTCGTTATGTCCTTTCACTTTATCGTCTACCTGCACTGCACTTTCTCTGTAACTGGAACACGTTATTCTTTCATTGCTTTTCCTTTGTATCTTGATGGACTGAAATGATGAAATGAATCGCACGGAGGCCATGTGATTTTTTCACTGTTGCTCTATTCAGGTGATGATAACACAGTCAACTTATCAATTTAATTTACCAGTCTACCAATAAGAAACCAATTACCAGTAGAAGTGAAATAGGAGGTGGCAGAACTACCTCCATGGGGAGAGCCTTGTACTGCCTCAATGCACTGTTTAACTTGAGATAATGAAATGATCTATATGAATGGCATGCAAAACAAAGTTTTTCACTGTACAGGCAGTGCCCGGGTTACATACAAGTTCCATTCCTGAGTCCGTTTTTAAATCGGATTTGTATGTAAGTCGGAACAAGAATTTCCAGTATTATTTAGCATCAGTTAGTCAAGCATTTGTCTTAGTATATAGTATATATTTAACCTTTCAATGCATATAAAACACAAGAAACATATGTACTCCAATAATTAAACCACTGCGTTGCTTAGTAATAATTGTAACTCATCGGGGCAGGGCCTTTCACACGCTCCATTATTCTTACTTTATCTGTTATCCTTTAAAATTGTTCCGATCATTGACCAATTGTAGCCTAATGCTTTTCCAATGATTGATGGCGTTTCACCTCTTTCCAAATGTTTTATTATTTCCACTTTATTTTCAATCGTGATCGCTTCCCGTCAATGGGACAGAAACACTGTGGGCAGCGGGTCCCTAGCTCCGCCAGCTCCCAAGGTCTGCTGGGTCCTAAGGACCACCACACCGAGACAGGCTAAATGGGACAAGTGGGGGCTGTGCTGGGTTTGGGTATTTGATCATCCACAATATTCCGCGTGGGAATTTAAACTGGAGGTGGCGGTGCTTTTTTTACGAGGTCAAGTTGCGAGCTCGACATCAACCCGAAATGGATGGTATGGGAGTCACTGGATCGACATCAACCTGGCATGGGAGTGGTCTGGATCGAACTCAGAAACCTTCTTTCTCGATCCCGGCGCTGATCTCATTGAACCACCAGCCAACCGGAACGGTGGGGTGGGGGATGCAGGGTCAGGGTGGATCTTACTAAGAAAAATTTAAGCCAAATACAAAGTTAAGCACTCAACACAGTGTCAACTGCGATGACTTAAAATGGTGGACGGCGTCATGATCTGACTTAAGATGGCGGACAGCGTCACGATCTGACTTAAAATGGCGGATGGCGTTCTCCTTCCTTGGTTCGTAAGTATGAGTTGTCCGTAAGTTGGATGTTTGTACCTGTACCTCAGTGCATAACAATATTAAACCATTATACCAATCTTCCATATATTACCTCCGTCGTTTAAGCCTCAAGCTGATAGCTATCACGTCAGTGAGATCTGTTGACTTAACTAACTCTCTTCATTGTAATAAGTACCATTGTTAATAATGGCTGATGAAGCATGTGCAACAGAGATTGAACGTCAAGTTAAAGGTCTGTTTTACAGCATCTGAAGTACCTCTTGTGTCTATGTTTGAATGCATCTTCTCTGTTAATCAGTTATTTTCTTGAACCGGAAAGAAGTGTTAGCAAAAATCTACTGGCAGCTCCAAAAAGCAAATGAGTAACTGATATAAAGCTGTCAGGTTGTGTGGGAAGAAATATCATCGACTTATTGTCACTAAGCATTATCTATGTGAGTTTTTTGTTGTCACATATTATATCACAATATAAGTGACCTGCAGAACTGCATTTAATAACATCAAAACCACATTTTTTTCAATAATTAGTTGCCAATAGCCACTCACCAGACTACTTTGGCATCATTAATCTTTCAGTGTGATTGTAGGATTCGGAGTGGAATATTTGGCTTCTGAGTCCTGAAGCTTGTTGGTTTGTACGTTGCTCTGAAGATAAAGTTCAAAATCTTTAGGTGATTCTCCACTGAAGGAATGCTAAACATTCAGGAAACGTTAAACTAAAGCCTGTCTGCCCTGTCAGGTAGAATGAAAGACCCCAATGTCAGATTCTCATCGATCTTTGGTTAGGTCACAACCGGAGTGCTGTGTGCAATTCTGGTCACCACAGGGAGGGGGTCACCGCACTGGCGAGGTAGCGATTCACCAGGATATTGTCTGGAGTGGAGTGTTTCCGTTATGAGGGGAGATTTCTCAGGCTGGATTTGTTTTCCTTCAGCAGACGAGGCTGAGGAGGAACCTGATACAGAGGTATATGGAATTATGAGGGGTATTGATAGGATGGGCAGGGAGACATCAGAAACCTGAAGGAATGGGTTTAGTGTCAGGAATGAGAGCGGTAGAGGGGTGTTATGGAAAAATAAAATGATCCAGAGGATGATTGCTTTCTGGAATGCTCTCTCTGAGAAGGTGAGGAAGACAGGTTCTTTTATAGTATTTAAAAATATTTGGACATGCACAAATCTAGGCAAAAAATGTTAAGGACTGAGTGCTGGTGAATGGGAACTGGCTGGTCAGCATGGACCTGGTCAGTTTAAGGACCTGTTTCCTTGTTGCCTGACTCCATGAATAAGTTATTAAATACATATATTCATGCCTGTGGCAGAGTTTTGCTCTATAAAGGAGTATATTATAATTAGGTATAGACAGAAAATTAGAGCTGAATCCAGAATCATATTATCCATGAACTTAATGAGTGGTGGGATAGTCTTGAGGAGCCAAATGGCCAACTCATACTTGCATTGCTTGTTTGTTGCTGTTTTTTTCTTTCTTTCAAGGGGCAAGGTTGACATTGAAAGGTCTGACGTCAAGCCTTCAGAAGTGTCTGCTCAGGATCCTGCGCCCGGCTCTTGTCCTACCAGCTGTGGAGGAAGGGGGCTTGCATCTTTCTCTTGTGCACAATGCTACACTAAGGTCACTGAATCACCTCCAGAACATTGCAGTTCAAACAATAGAGGCTTTCTCCTGAACGTACTGCAAGCTAGATTTGAACCAGTGAACAGTTTACCATTCACAGAATTTATTTCACCTCAAGTTTTAATTTAGTGAAGGTTATTCTTTTGTTACAGTGGATTAGAAGTGACTGCAAATTGCAGGAATTAGATACTACTTGATTCATTATTAATAAGGTGCACATACGTTGTGAAATTCCTGCCTCTAATTAATCATAATGTCTGAGATCGGAATGGATTGTCTTGAAGCTGCTGCTGATGACAAAAAATAATAATTACTCTTCTCATTTTCCTTTACATGGAACATTTATAAAAAATTAAATTTATGGGGTAAGGGATATTGTGTTCTGGACTTCAGAAAATACCCACAAGCTCCATGGGTCACACAGGATCCATCCTGTGTAGTATCTCAATAATAAACATGGGGTGTGGCAGAAATCCTTTTGGAGTGATCCATTCTCATCCGAGAATGGTATTTTGAAGAATTTTAGAGAGTAGAATAGATTCATCATCAGGCTGCAGGAGTTGAAAGAGTTTTATAATGTGTACTCTTATAAAAGTGAGGTTTGAAAATATGGAGGCTCCGTGATCAAGATATTTAAGATAATAAAATAGTAAAGAGGAAGATAATCCAGACCACACCTTAAAATCAGAGTTAAACTAACAGAGAGGCGTAGAGAGTAGTGTAATTACTGTTTTAGGCTGAGACCCTCCATCACACTGGAAAGGAAGGGGAGAAGGAGGGAAGTTCTTCTCCTCTTCTTTTCTAGTCCTGATGAAAGGTCTTGGCCCGAAATGTCCACTAGTTACCCTTGCTGCCTGGTCTGCTGAGTTCCTCCAGCATTTTGTGTGTAACCCTGTTTAATCCTGACTTCCAGTGCTGCCAGTGTGTGGAGTTTGCACATGCCACTGTGATGGATGCTCCACTTTCCTCCCACATCAAGAAGGCTTGTAGGTTGTTGGGTTACATGTCCCGAGTGTGTAGATCAATGTGAGAAGCTGATAGGATTGCGGGGAGAATGAAATAGGTTAAGGTAGGTTTGGTGCAAATGGATATCTGATGGTCATTGTGAGTTGGGCCAAAAGGCTTATTCCCATAGTGTTTACTGAAACTCTACGATTCTATTTAGTGCTGATATACAAAGGGTAGTGGAGATATAGAATTCTCCCCAGCACAGGAGTGTTGAAGTTGAGAGTCATATTAATCCATGGATCCTCAATAGGAATTTTAGGGCGATGAGATATGAACCCCAATTATCTAACCAAAGGCTCTGAAAGCTGAAAGATTTTCTCCTATTCAGATAGTCCTGTTAAAGTCTGACCAGAATCTACATACCTTGGAAACACGCAGGGAGTTCATTTAGAGTTTTCAGACAGTTTAAGGTATTTAGGGTTGTTTATAATATGCTGGTTGTTAGATTTCTTTTCAAACACAAAATAATCAGTGTGATATAGAACATAGAACATAGCACAGCACTGACCCTCCACCCATGATGTTGGACCAATCTTTTAACATCCCAAGATCAGTCTAACCTTTCCCTCCCACATAACCCTCCATTTTTCTATCTTCTATGTACCTCATTAGAGTTTCTTAAATATCCCTAATATATCTGTCTCTACCACTATTCCTGGTAGGGTAATGCACACACTTATACTCTCTGAGTCAACTTGAAATTATGCTCCCTTGTGTTAGCCCTTTCTATCCCAGGAAAAAGTTTTATCTATCTATCTATCTGCTCTATCTATGCCTCTTATTATCTTGTACACCTCTCACAGACAAGTCCTGATGAAGGGTCTCGGCCCAAACCGTCGACTGTACTCTGATGCTTGTACTCTGTACTCTGATGTACTCTTGATGCTGCCTGGCCTGCTGAGTTCCTCCAGCATTTTGTGTGTGTTGCTTGTACACTTCTATCAAGTCACCTCTTGTCCTCCTTTACTCCAAAGATGGAAGTCCTAACTTGTTCAATTTATCTTCATGTGACATGCCCTGTAGTCCAGTCAGCATTCTGGTAAATCCTCACTGCATCCTCTTAAAACCTTTCACATCCTTATAATGAGGCAACTGGTATTCCAAGTGTGGTCTTACCAGTGCCTTATAGAGCTGCAACATTACATTGTGGCTCTTGAACTCAGTCCTCTGATTAACGAACGCCAACACACTATATGCCTTATTACCCACCCTATCAACTTTCGTAGCAGCTCTGAGGGATCTATGGCTGTGGACCTCAAACTCCCTATGTTCCTCGACCCAGCTAAGAATCATGCCATTAACCCTGTATTCTGCTTCAACCTTCCAAAGTGAATTGCTTCATAATTTTCTCAGTTGAACTCCATCTGCCACTTTTCAACTCAGCTCTGCATCCTGACAATGTCCCTTTGCAACCTACAACAATCCTCCACACTATCCACAACTCCAACTCTTTGCGTCATCAGCAAACTTACTAATCCACCCTTCCACTTCCTCATCTGGTCATTTATAAAAATCACAAAGATGGGGATCCCAGAACAGATCGCTGTGGGATCACTGACCTCCAGACAGAATGCTCTCCTTCTACACCACCCTCTGCCTTTTATTGAGCAAGCCAATTCTGAATCTATACAGACAAGTTTCCCTGGATCCCATGTCTTTCTGAATGAGCCTACTATTGGGAAACTTATCAAATGCCTTACTAAAATCCACATACACCACATCCATTGCTCTACCTTTATCAATGTGATTTGTCACTTCACCAACAAATTCAATCGTGAGGCATGATCTACCCATCAAAAAGCCATGCTGACAATCTCTAATCAGACCATGCTTCTCCAAATACTAATAAATCCTGTCTATAAGAATCCTTCCAATAATTTGCACAGCACTGAAGTAAGAATCTCTGGTCTATAATTCCCAAGTTGATCTCTACTCTCTTTCTTGAACAAAGGAATAATACTTGTCACCCTCTAATCATCTGGTACTATTCCTGTGGCCAGTGAGGATGGCAAATGCACAGTAATTTTTTCCCTCAATTCCTGTAACAATCTGGGATATATCCTGTCTGGCCCTGGGATTTATCTATCCTGATGTTTTTCAAACATTCTAGTAGGTCCTCTCTCTTACCATCAACATGTTCAAGCATACCAGCATTGTTTACATTGTCCTCACAAATGTCAAGGGCCCTCTCACTGGTGAGTAGAAACATAGAAAACCTACAGCACAATACAGGCCCTCCAGTGCACAAAGCTGTGCCGAACATGTCTTTACCTTAGAACTACCTAGGCTTTATCCATAGCCCTCTATTTTACTAAGCTTCATGTACCTATCTAAAAGCCTCTTAAAAGATCCTATTGTTTCCGCCTCCACCACCATCACCAGCAGCCCATTCCACACACTCACCACTCACTGTGTAAAAATTTACCCCTGACATCTCCTCTGTACCTACTTCCAAGCACCTTAAAACTATGCCCTCTCATGCATATGACTTATACTGAAGTCATTAAGGACCTCAGCTGCAGTCACATTTCCTCTACTAACTCTGATCAGTCCTACCCTCACTCTGGCCATCCTCCTCTTCTTCACATATGTGCAGAATGACTTGGCTTTTCCTTAATCCTACTTGCCAAGACCCTCTAGCTCTCTTAAATCTTCTGATCAAAAACCTAGCATTTGCAGGACATGCACACTGATGATGTCTCCTCGTTTGGTGTTGAAACACTTGCAAATAGGCTGCCAAGATCGGAGAACAACTCAACCCAACCATCAACAGCCAAGTTACATATTTTTCATGTTATTTCTCTTAAGTCTATTCTTCAGCTCCTTCTGGCTACCAGGTAATTCTCCAGAGCCCTGTCTGATCCTTGCTTCCTAAACCTTCAGCAAACCTTTTTCTTCCTCTTGACTAGGTGTTCTGTTTTTCTTGTCAACCATGATTCCTTCACCCTACCTTGCCTAAATAGAAAAAAAACCTACCGTCAGCCCCCAGCAAGGGCTCCATAAACAGCGTCCACGTATAACCATATAACAATTACAGCACGGAAACAGGCCATCTCGGCCCTTCTAGTCCGTGCCGACACTTACACTCACCTAGTCCCAGTGGCCCGCACTCAGCCCGTAACCCTCCATTCCTTTCCTGTCCATATATACACATTTCTATTGTGCATTTATCTGAGTGCATCAGTTCCCAATTTATGTTCCCCAGTTCCTGCGTAATAGCATTGTAATTCCCCTTCTCCAATTAAATAATTTGTCAAGGCTGTAGTAGAGGTAAAGGAATTGTGGTCACTGTCTCCAAAATGCTCTCTGATGGACATGAACTACGATGGTAAAGAACCGCAGCTGAGCAACGTACCCTGCGTCTCACAAATGCTGAAGAATTTCCTCAGGGTGTTAGAGTTGTACATCATAGAAACAGAAAGCTATCATCTTACAGGGTTTTGACCAAAGCAGATGCTACTTGACACATGGAGATACTCCAGTAGCTTGTTTTTACTTCATAGCTGAGACATTCATCAGACTGACGGAGGGTCTCGGCCTGAAACATCGGCTGCTTACTGTTTTTCTTAGATGCTGCCTGGCCTGCTGAGTTCCTCTGGCATTTTGTGTGTGTTGCCATTACACCTGAGCATGTGGTGAATTTCAAATCATCAGGTTGGGATGCTCCACCTCCATTTCATCTCTAGCTTCTGGCCCAGCTCATTTGCAGCTGAAACCATCATTCACGCCTTTGTTACCAATAGGTTGGTCTGTTTGAGACCTCTGTTGGAGCATAACAACCTTTGACTGCTACACTCCTCCTTAAGGAGACAATCATCATCTGTGATGAGGGAAGCATTGCTATAATTTTGGGTCATCATTTTCCAGGGGAAAACTTCATTAACCTGAAACATCAGCACTATTCCTTGGAGTCATATTGTTATTGATTTGTTCAGCAACTTGGGAGACTTTGCTGTATTAAATGTAGTAAATCAATGCGACCTGTTACTATCATTGGAAGAATGGTTGGCGCAATGGAAATTGAGAATGTTCAGAAACGGATGGATAGATCGATCTCGTTGGGCTTGCAGGGGGACAGATGTTCCCAGAGCAAGGGCATAATGATGCCAAGAGGCAATTTATAGATAATGAAAATGTTCAAATGGGGGCATTCCATCCATTGTAGGGCAGTGAGTGATTGAGTGTTGATGGAACAGAATGCTTTGAGTTGGGATACAAGTACCAAGATTTTAAGGGAAGTTTATTAGAGTACAGTGTTATTGGCCAGTAGAGTTTAGCTAACGTGGGTAGGGAAAAGGGTTTCTCTGAGGCTGCAGGGCAGGTGCTAGAGCAGTTCCCTTTCTATACACTTCCCTTTGAGGGTGCTTCCTCAGTAATGAGAACGGCTTACTCAGGTCAATTGCATTAGTTAGCTTCGTAATCCACAAAGGCTACTTGTCCTCTGAAAGAATAGAAGGGAGTTCCTTACATTTTCTTGTCTGTCCACTCTCAGTTTGACCAGACCTGCACACTCTCAACTTGGTGATGTCTGATCCTGGCTTTATGTAATTTCTTTCATTCTGTGAGGTCAATTTCATGTGATGTTATGAAATCCTCAAAGAGAATGTAAAGATTCTGTGCACTTTCCAGGGGAGCTTAATATTCTTTTGTTGCAAATGTATCACTTTTAATAGATTTTTCAGCTCTTGATGGAACTCTCGAGGGCAAAATGCATGATAAATCTAAAATTCAATTAATTTGGCTGTCAGGGTCCATTTTTTTCCCCCTAAGCTTTCTCCTACATAATTTAGTCTAACTCCACTTCAAGGGATGCTGACTTATTCTAGGGTAAATGTCTGAAAGTTCTGGAGTCCTCTAAAACTCCTGGCCATGGTTCTTATTGTTTAGGTACAAAGTCACATTTAGAGGCATGTTTTGATGCTTACTTTATCCATGTTTCTAATGGTATTACCTATACAGTAGTCTTATTTTCTCTGCCCCAATGTTATTCAACTCCTTATGTCTTTAGCAGACATTGTTCTTGCTGCTACTGTCAGCTAGAAGCAGAGAAGTATGAAGTCCCACACTACAACTTTCAGGAACAGCTACTTTCCTACAGCTAACTGGTTCTTGAATTGACCTGCATACCCCTAATCTTAGGATCTAGTGCTTTCCTAGTGTATATGATAAATAAACTCTTCTCAGGCTTCCAGCCGGGTTCTGGTATCAATTTTAACCGATGTTTCGATGACAAACTCTGTCATCTTCATCAGAGATGATGCCTGGGCATGTTTATTCTGAAGATATTTATATCCCTGTTGTCCAACCTTCCTGATTGGTTAGTCCTCATCTAATCAGGTTTCTGGTGTCCTACCTTGTTTACAATTGAATTCCAGTTCTTACTTAGAGTGAGACCTTCGTCTTTATTAAAATTCTTTTCCTCTAGTTTTATTTCAATGACTTTGTTCACCAGGTGGTTCCAAAGGCCACTGGTGCAGCACAGTAGTGAATCCTTGGCCATTGTGAATGCAATGTTCCACTACCGCCAACTTCTCTGGGCAACTCAGAAGGATACACCTCCTTTGCACAGCAGGTGTATCTGTTTGGGATACCGTAGAAATCGGCGGTAGCAGAACACTGCATTCGCAATGGCCATAGGATTCACTTCAACAGCACAGAACTACTGTGCCGTGGCAATGACTTTTGGGACCTCCTGGTAAAGGAAACCATTGAAATAAAACTAAAGGGAAAGAATTTTTAACAAAGACAAAGCTCTTGCTCTAAGTAAACAAGGTGAGAGAGCAGAAACCTGATTGGATGAGGACTAACCAATCAGGAGGGACAGACGATGGGGGTATAAATACCACCAGACTAGACATGCCCAGGCATCATCCCTGATGTAGATGGCATAGCAGTATACTTTCCACCACACATCTATAGAAGTTTGTTGAAGTTTTAGATGTCATGCCAAAAATTCGCAAACTTCTAAGGAGGTAGAGTTGTGTCGTACTTTCTTCCTAATTGCACTTACGTGCTGGGCTCCAGACAGAACCTCTGAAATGATAACACTGAGAAATTAAAGTTACTGACCTTCTCACCAACTGATCCTCTGATGAGAATTGGCTCATGGACTTCAAGTTTTCTCCTCCTGAAGTTAATAACCAGCTCCTTGGTCTTGCTGACATTGAGTAAGAGGTTGTTGTGGCACCACTCAGCCAGATTTTCAGTCTCCTTCCCATATGTTGATTCGTCGCCACCTCTGGCCAGTGACAGTGGGGTTGTCAGAAAACTTATTTATGACTGGAGTGCGCTTAGCCACACAGTCCTAAGTAGACCAGGGGAGCTAAGCACACAACCTTGTGATGCACCTGAGTTGATGAGATTGTGGAGGAGATGCTATTCCCAATCCAAATGGATGGGAGTCCACAAGTGAAGAAATCAAGGATCTAATTGCACAAGGAGGCTTTGCAGCCAAAGTCTTGAAGTTTACTGATTAGATTTGAGGGGATGATAGTGCTAAATGCCAAGTTGTAGTTGATAAAGAGCATCCTGGGGTAAGCATCTTTGCTGCCCAGATGTTCTGGGTTGAGTCAAGAGCCAGCAAAATGGCATCTGCTATGGCTCCTTTGGCGCTCTTTTTGTGGTATTCTAAACATGAATGTTTAAGGTATTAAAGGCACTTCAGCACTTGAGTACAGCATTAAGGATCAGGTCCAATATTGCTGGAGTGCCACTATGTGAGTAGGTTCTGAGGGGAATATGGCCCCATTTGCCATCTGAGGTACTGCTGCATTTCTTGTAGTTCTGCACTGGCCTGGTGAATAATTCATCCAATCACATTAAAATGAGTAGATCTACTTATTGACATAATTGTGGGGCATTACAATGGGCACATTGGCTTCTGCATTTTGTTCTTGACTGCATTTTATAAACGTTTCCTTGTTAGTGAAGATAGCTTGGATTTACATCCTGAGGTGCATGAAATACTCTTCTGTTTTCCCTTTTTAGCTCTGGAGTTTCAATGTGTTTGGGTATCAACCCTTCTGGTTATAGACCTTTGAAAGTGAAAGCAACTCCTCTAAATATTTGCCGAGCTGTGTCCCATAAGATCGCATTAATAATAGTTGTGTGACTTTGAACTAGTATTTTATTTTTGTATTTTTTATTACACAATTCTTCATCTGGAGATGTTAAATATGAAATGTTTGCAAGTGTTGACAGCCTTTTTAAGAAGACTAATTAACACCATAAAGGGTAATTGTGTCTGGGAATAATTTGTTATGTGTATTTACAACATCAGCACTCAATCATTTGTGGCACAACAGAGTGAAAGTTCTTGAGAGGAACAATGAAAAGAGGGCATTCTCTTCTATTTTCTCAGCCCCATAAGGAGGGCAAGGATTCAGAAAAGTGCATCGCAGGGCTCCTGCATTTTCGTTGTTCTTTCGCTTACCCTTAGTCTAACATTCATAAACCGTGTCCTTTTGTTATCGTTGATCTCGCTCTTTTCCTTTTGCAATTATCATAAACTTTACAGAATCTGCCCTCTGGTGGATTATGGATTGTGCTGAAAATCAGGGAAAGTTGCTACATTTATTTTCGAGATTAATTTTCCAGCGGGCCCTGTCAGCGCTATGTGACGGTGTTGAGAGACCAGTCGTTGGGCTTGGAGGGCCTCCTTGACAGCTCATTTCCATTTTGAGTATCAGGGGGTCTGTCCCAGTAATTGGCATGCAGATTGCAACTGATGGTGCCATAATATGGAAGCAAAGAAATTTCTAGTTAGAATAATGAGCTAGTCTGACTGATGGATGGAGCTTGAGGAGGTCAATGGAAATATTTTGCAGAAATTCACATTTTCATTTTTGGCAGCAAAATGCAGTTTTCACTGAACATACACTGCAAAGCTCTCCTTTTATTTCAGCACTGTAAGGGATATTTGATTGGGGCTTCTCTCACTTTTAATAAACTGTTCTTGTACTTAGTATAAAAGCAATGTCATGGTTCATTAAGTGCCAGAATCCTAGAGTACAGATTTTTTTTAATTACATCGTAAGAATTAATTGTAGTCAAGTGGTTTCTCCTCAATCATTTTTAATCCACTTTCATAAGGAGAGATAAACAGTGTTTAAAGTTCCAGTTAAATTTGCTATGTTCTGTCCATCTCATTATATATAAATGATGAACATTGTCAGCTGCCTGTTTATCATTTCTACATTGTCACTGGAAACTTAGCAGTTGTGCATTAGTGCCCAACAATAATAGAGGGGAACAACCACACTGGTTTTAACAATTTTCTAGAACTGTGCATCTCAAGGAAGCTGTTTTCCTAAAGACAATTTCCTGTGCAATATCCCTTAGTAGAAAAACTGAATCTTTGTGCATGACAATGGGCTTGAGTCTAAGTTTAGCATTCAACATTTTAAAGACTGGTGCCTTTAAGGCTAACTTGTAACTTTCGGTGGTTATCTGGCATACTTGCCGAACAATTCATCATGAAAAACCTATTTAGATGGTTTAGCACTTTTGTTGAGTTGTCGTAAAATTGCAGAGTGTGCCTCTGTCAGGAGATGTTTCTTCTGTCTTTTTGCTGAGTAGCAGGCGTACTGTTAATTATACATCCCACTGCTGCCGAAGCTAGACCTTGTTCCTTTGTAACCTCTGCCAAACAGCAAGTATACACAAACTCCTTGATATGTGATGTTGATATCAGAAACAGAGACCTGGCACACATTCTGCAGATGCTGGAAATCCATAGTAACACATCCCAGACTCAGGAGGAACTCATCAGCTCAGGCAGCATCTATGGAAAGGAATATACAGTCGAGGTTTCAGGCTGAGACTCTTCATCAGGACTGGAAAGGAAGGGGGCAGAAGCCAGAATACAAAGGTGTGGGGAGGAGGGGGAAATAGGAAGGTGTACAAGCTGACAAGTGATAGGTGAAACCAGTTGAGGAGGGAAGGTGGGTGGGATTGGATGGAGGTAAAAGGCTGAAGAAGGAATCTGGTTGGAGAGGGCAGTGGACCATGGGTGAAAGGGAAGGAGGAGAGGCACCAGACAGAGTTTTGGGGCAGGTAAAGATAAAATAAGAGGTGAAAGGGGAACCAGAATGGGGAATGAAAAAACAGAGAAGGAGAGAAGAGGTATAAATTAATGGAAGTTAGAGAGATCAATGTTCATGCCATCAGGTTGGAGGTTACCCAGACAGAATATGAGTTGCTCTTTCAACCTGAGTTTGGCTTCATCGCGGCAGTAGAGGAGTCCGTGGACTGACATGTCAGAATTGAAAAGGGCATGGGAAGTCAAATTGAAATCAGTGGCCATCAGAAGATCTTACATCTTGATGGCATCAACATCCTCAAACACTCGTGGTTTACTAACACAAGAGACTCCTCAGAATGCTAGAGAACTCAACAGGTCAGGCTGGTGAAGGGACCCTGCTCAAAACATTGGCACTTTATTCCTCTCCATAGATGCTGCCTGACCTGCTGAGTTCCTCCAGCACCTTGTGTGTGTTACTTTAGATTTCTAACAACTGCAGGAATTATTTTGTGCTTATGAGATTCTGCAGATGCTGAAAATCCAGAGCAACATGTGCAAAATTTTGGAGGAACTCAGCAGGTCTATGGAGGAGAGTGAGTGTTCGACGTTTCCGGCCAGGATACTTCATCGGGGCTGGAGATGAAAGGGGTAAGGAGAAACTAGAGTGGGGTGGTGGGGGTGGGGGTAGGGGAAAGGGCTAAGGAGAAAGAGGGAGAAATTGCTACAATTTGGAGAAATTTTATGTTTATGCAATCAAGAAACAGGATCTCCCAGTGGCCACTGATTTCAATTTGACTTCCCATTCCATTTCCATTATGGCATGTTAGTCCATGGCCTCCTCTACTGTTGCAATGAGGCTGAAGTCAAGTTGGAGGAGCAACTCCTCATATTCCATCTGGGTAGCCTCCAACCTGATGGCATTAACATCGATTTCTCCAGCCTCTGATAACTCCTACCCCTTTTCTTCTCTTTTTTTCCATTTCCACCACTATTTTCCCTCACACCTGCTGTTTACCTCCCTCTGGTGCCACTCCTCCTTCCCTTTCTCCTATGGTCCACTGTCCTCTCTTATCAGGTTCCTTCTGCATCCCTCCACCCCTTCCACCTATTTCCTCCCAGCTTTTCCCCCTCCCAGCCACCTTCCCTCCTCACCTGGTTTCACATATCACCGGCCAGTTTGTACACCCCTAAGCATATGCAAATATGCCCCCCACCTTTTTATTCTTGCTTCTGCCCTCTTCCTTTCTAATCCTGATGAAGGCTCATGGACTGGAACATTGACTGTTTACTCCTTTGCAAAAATGCCCGACCTGAAGTTTTGTGGTATGTTTTGCAATTTCAGATTTAACAACAACATTCAGTTCAAGAGAGTGTGATGTAAGGGAAGAAACAGGGCACTGGCGAGGCCTCAACTCAACTGTTTCCTGTATTTAAGACATTGGAGGTGGTCCAGAAGACATTAATTTGGCTAATTCCTAGGATGAGAGGGTTATACTAATATAAGTAACTAAAGGAATTAGATCTGTACTCTTTGGAATTCAGAATCATGAAAGGTTATCTTTTTGAAACATATAACATATGCTGTGACAGGGTAGGACAGATGGACAGAATTAGAAGGTTAAGGGGATGGCCACTTAAAACTGTGATTGATAGAAACATCTTCTTACAGAGGGTGGTGAATCTCTGCAATTCTCTCCCTCAGAGGATTGTGGGGGTTATCACTGGGATACTTAAAGAAGAAGTAGATACATTTATGAAAGATTGGGAATTGAGTGCTGTGGAGAACTGGAGTGAGGCCTGAGGCAGGCCATATAGACTGGTAGGATAGGCTTGAGTGGCCTATTCCTGCTCCTGTTTTCCTGTGCCGTTATGTAAAATGGGGCCAGTCCCATGGACTTGGACAACTGAAGAGATACGTTAACGTTTGGAGTAGTTGGCCATGTTGAATCATGACAACAATCGTCAAGAATTTCACTCATCTTTATTGCAGTGATTCCAAAGCTGGAGTATGGTCAGACATCTGGATCGATTTGAAAGAGGAGTTGAGAGGTTGATGTGAGGACGTTGTCATGAGAGAAAAAAGGAAGATAGTAGGTTGAGCAGGGTGTGTGATTGATTCACAGAGTAATAGAGCATTGAAACAGGCTCATTGGCTTAATTTGTCCTTGTTGACCAAGAGGCTTGTCCAGGTTAACTCAATTTGCATATGCTTAGCATATATTCCCACCGACCTTTCTGATCCATGTACATGTTCAAATGTATTTTAAATGTTATTATTGCACCCTTCTTCCATAAAGCATTAACCCTCTCTATGAAGAAGTTGCACTACAAGTCCCTTTTAAATCTTTCTCCTCTCATCTTAAACCTATGCCCTCTAGATTTAAATTCTCTTTTCCTGTGTGAATTCATCCTCCATGATTTTATACACTTCTATAATGTCTCTTACACTCCAAGGGATAGGGACAGAGGCTGCCCAGCCTTTGGCTATAACTCAGACCCTCAAGACCTGGCAATATCGTTTTATTTTTATTTTTGCTCTCTTTTCAGCTTAGTAACATCTTTCCTATAACAGGGTAGTAAAGCCAGTACAGGAAACTCTAATTGTGGTCTCAACCGTGATGATGTACCCCAATTTCCTCACTTAGTGCCCTGGCTTATGAAGGCCGGTGTGTCAAACGTCTTTCCTCACCACCCTACTTCCCTGTGTCATCACTTCCAGGAACTACCTACTTATAGTCCTACGCCTCTCACAGTCCGGTCTACTGACTCCTTGTTTCTGTTCATTTCCTTTTCCCCGTGTTCCACCGGGCTCCTTGATTGAGGGACCTGATCTTCATTCGAACGGGCAGATTAAAGACTCTGGCTTACATCTTGTGGTGAACTACATATACCTGTCTGGACACGCCCCCTGCTGACTGCTCCTGTGGCTCCTCCCACAGACCCCTGTATAAAGGTGATTGAGGCCTGAGCCTGGCCTCTCAGTCTCCAGGATGTAGTATGGTGGTCAACCACTGCTTATTCCTTCTTCCAGTCAATAAAAGCCGACATCTCGCCTTTATGTCTCAGAGTGAGTTATTGATGGTGCATCAATTTTATTCACTGGAAGTTTTAAAACATGGAAACCATTTTACGTCCGGAAAGATTGGATTTGGACCCCCAAGACCCTGAAGCAACTCTTGCCTTTGAACTCTGGCTTGCATGCTTCCACTCATACTTGGAGGAGGTTCGTGCAAATGACCTCAATGTTATGCACAGAATTCTCCTCTCGAGGGTCACCCCAAAAGTTTATTCATTTATCAGGGACCTGTCGACCTATGAAGGGGCACTGGATGCCCTCAAAAGACAGTACCTGCGGCTGGTGAACACCGTCTACACAAGACATCGTTTAGCTACATGACGACAACGGCCTGCAGAGTCGAGTGCCCAGTTTCTCCGAGCCCTACAGACACTTGTGCGGACTTGCGACTGCAAAACACTCACGGCGGAACAGCATGCGGAGCTGCTAGTACAAGACGCCTTTGTTATAGGAATTAGGTCAGTGTATGTGCACCAGAGGCTGCTGGAAAATGCCGATCTTACCTTACACTCAGCAATCGAGACGGTCGACATGCTGGAGGCTGCTCTGCACAACACTGACACTGTCCAGCCACGCGATTCCCCGCCGGTTCCGTGGACACCTCAGACCCTGCCGCCGCCGGTTCCCACGAGCAAATTCACCAACACCGCTGCCAGTCATGATTCCACAAACTCCCCGAACCCGACCATGGCTGCGGCCAGTCGAAAGCCCGAGCTGTGTTATTTCTGCGTTACTTTTTCACCCCCGAAAACGCTGCCAGGCTCGAGAAGCGACCTGCTCCAGCTGCGGGAAGAAGGGCCATTTCGCCAAGGTCTGTAAGTCTAAACCACGAGCGGCGTCGAGTAGCGCTGCGTGTGAGACGTGGGGGCCGCCATCTTGCATGCCCGGATGTGGGCGGCCATCTTTGTCGGCGCCACATCGCCTCACCCCCGACCCACCGGTGTTTACTGGGAACCAAGACGGCAGTTCAACTCTGGCCACCGTAACCCTCGACCAAAGCACCCCACACCAGCTTGCAAGGTCAATGATGGACATCCTGGTGGAGGGGCACAGGACTAGCTGCCTGTTTGACATGGGCAGCATTGAGAGTTTTATTGACCTGGACACAGTGCAACGCTGCGGACTTATGACATGGCCGGTAAGCCAGAGGGTCACCTTGACTTCTGTGTCGCATTCCACAGACATCTGGGTGGGTTGTGTAGCGACACTGGTGGTGCAGGGCACAGAATATCGGAACTTTGCGCTACTGGTCATGCCTCAACTGTGCGCACCTGTGCTATTGGGGCTGGACTTCCAGAGCCACCTCGAAAGTGTGACTATGGTATATGACGGGCCCCTCCCACCACTCACTGTCAGGAATCCTCAGTCTGGTGGGACTTTGCCATATACCCCGCTACTGACCACACACACACCGAACCACACGTCCCGCCCAGCACCATGCCGACAGCTGCACTACCGACACCACTTGCAGCCTCTCCACCCTCAAGATCCCTCCCCCACCACTGTTCGCCAACCTGACCCCTGACTGCAAACCGGTGGCAACTAAAAGCAGGAGGTACAGCGCGGGGGACAGGGCCTTCATTCAGCTGGAGGTGTAGCGGCTGCTCAGGGAGGGGGTCACTGAGCCGAGCACAAGCCCTTGGAGGGCCCAGGTGGCTGTTGTTTGGACTGGGCAGAAAAATAGGATGGTCGTGGACTATAGCCAGACCATCAATAGGTTCACGCAGCTTGACGCGTACCCCCTACCCCACATCGCAGATATGGTCAAGCAGATGGCTCAGTACAAGGTGTACTTGACAATAGATCTGAAATCCGCTTATCACCAGCTCCCCATCCACCCAGAGGACCGCACCTACACCGCCTTCGAGGCGGGTGGCAGGCTCTATCACTTCCTGCGCGTCCCATTTGGTGTCACAAATGGTGTCTCGGTCTTCCAGAGGGAAATGGACCGGATGGTGGACCAGTACCAACTGAAGGCCACATTTCCCTATCTGGATAACATCACCATCTGTGGTCGCGACTGGTCGGATCACTACGCCAACCTCCAACGATTTTTCCAAGTGGCCGAAGCTCTGAACCTTACTTATAACAGGGACAAGTGTGTGTTCGGAACCACCCGACTCGCTATCCTTGGGTATGTCGTGGAAAACAGGGTCATTGGCCCTGATCCTGACCGTATGCGTCCCCCTGTTAGAACTCCCTCTTCCCACCACTCTCAAAGCCCTCAGACGGTGCCTGGGCTTCTTTTCCTATTACTCCTAATGGGTCCCCCATTACACCTACCCCCTAGTCAAGTCTACCACTTTTCCCCTCTCTGCTAAGGCCTGCGCGGCCTTCGGCTGCATTAAAGGGGACATTGCCAAAGCAACGATGCATGCGGTGGACGAGAACATTCCCTTCCAAGTAGAGAGTGACGCCTCCGATTTCGCACTGGCTGCTACCCTCAATCAATAAGGCAGACCAGTAGCATTCTTTTCTCATACCCTTCAAGGCTCTGAAATTCGGCACTCCGCGGTGGAGAAAGAAGCCCAGGCCATAGTGGAAGCTATTAGGCACTGGAGGCACTATCTCGCCGGCAAAAGGTTCACCTTGCTGACCGACCAGCGCTCAGTTGCGTTCATGTTCAGCAACCAACAGCGGGGCAAAATCAAAAATGATAAAATTTTGCAGTGGAGAATAGAACTCTCCACCTACAACTTTGACATCCTGTACCGGCCTGGCAGATTCAATGAGCCTCCTGATGCCCTATCCCAGGGAATGTGTGCTAGTGCACAGCTCAACCAGCTATATGCCCTTCATGCACATCTTTGCCATCTGGGGGTCACCCGATTTTACCATTTCGTGAAAGCCCGGAACCTGCCGTACTCCCTGGAGGACATCAGGACGATGACCAGGGACTGCCAAATCTGCGCTGAGTGCAAACCGCACTTCTACCGTCCTGAAATGGCGCAACTTGTCAAGGCCACCTGCCCTTTTGAGCAACTGAGTGTTGACTTTAAGGGCCCCCTTCCCTCCATCGACCACACTGTCTATTTTCTCAATATTATCGACGAGTACTCATGGTTCCCCTTTGCCATTCCCTGCCCCGACACCACTACCACGTCCGTCATAAAAGCCCTGCGCCAGCTCTTCACTCTGTTCGGATATCCCTGCTATATCCACAGTGATAGAGGGTCCTCCTTTATGAGTGACGAGCTGCGCCGGTACCTGTTAGCTAGGGGCATTGCTACTAGTCGGACCACGAGTTATAATCCCCGGGGAAATGGACAGATGGAGAGGGAGAATGCCACAGTGTGGAAGGCCACACTTTTAGCCCTTAAGTCAAAAGGGTTGCTGGTCTCTCGATGGCAGGAGGTCCTCCCTGAGGCACTCCACTCTATCCGCTCCCTGTTATGTACGTCCACCAATGCCACCCCTCATGAACGCCTATTCTCTTTTCCCAGGAAGTCTGTCACTGGGACCACACTACCAGTTTGGCTGACATCCCCAGGGCCAGTGCTGCTCCGGAAACATGTGAGGAGCAATAAATACTCCCCGCTGGTCGAGAGGGTTCACCTTCTACATGCGAACCCCCGGTATGCCGATGTGGTCTTACTTGATGGGCGGGAGGACATGGTCTCCGTCCATGATCTGGCGCCCGCAGGAACAGCAGACCACTACCCCGAACACTCCCCGGTAACTATGAACTCTGTACCCGAGGTGACACCGTGCACACCAGGCCCTACACAGACTCCTCACGACACTCATATACCGGGCGTTTCGTACGCGTACATACCAGGCGCCTTGCATACACGTGAGGGATCACTGACGCTTAGTGGGCTGACACCTCCAGTTAGGCTGGAACCAGCACAACCTCCATCTCCGGTGCAATCACCACCGGCACCTGTGCAATCACAGCCGGTGCTACGTAGATCGCAGCGACAGATTTGACCACCTGATAGACTTAACCTGTAAGAAACTTCGCCACATGGGGACTCTTTTTAAAACAAAAGGGGGATGAATGTGGTGAACTACATATACCTGTCTGGACATGCCCCCTGCTGACTGCTCCTGTGGCTCCTCCCACAGACCCCTGTATAAAGGCGATTGAGGCCTGAGCTCGGCCTCTCAGTCTTCTGGATGTAGTATGGTGGTCAACCACTGCCTGTTCCTTCTTCCAGTCAATAAAAGCTGATATCTCGCCTGTACGTCTCTGAGTGAGTTATTGATGGTGCATCACATCTATTTGCTGCTGGCTCGTCACCACAGCAGGGCAGCTATGCTCGTTCCGAGCCCCTGAGAATGGGTCAAGTCAAGAGCCTGTTATCCGCAGTTCCCGGGTCAAGTTGAGAGCCTGATGTCTGCAGTTCCTGTGTTGAGCCCAGAGCCTGACGTCCACAGTTTATGGGTTGAGTCGCGAGCCTCGTGTCCAGCTGAGTGTTGCCGGCCGTTTTGCTGCTGCTCCGAGCCGGGATGTGAGTGGTCTGAAATTGTTTGTTTTAGTCGTCTTGTTTCCAGCTGAGTAGGTCTGGCCGTTTGTCACTACTCAGAGTTGGGTATTCTGTCTCTTCCATGTTCCACTCAAGTCCAAGTTCACTCCAGGTCCAGGCTCCGAGTCCGTGTCAGGTTCTGAGTCCGAGTCAAGTTCAAATCCGTCTTCGTGTCAAGTCTCCGTGTCTGTGTCCTGCACTTGGGCCCGCTTTCCCCAGCCGCTTCCTACACTCCATTGCAACAAGGTCCCCCTGTTCTACAAGACTTTCTAGGACCCTACCTTTCATTGTGAAAATCTTACCCTGGCTTGACTTCATAAAATGTAACACCTTGCACTTGTCTGAAATGAACACCATTTGCCGCTCTTTAACCAACATCTAGCCGATTTTTGATAACCTTCTTCACTATCTATGATGTAATCTACTTTCGTGTCATTTAAAATGCCAGTGTTAATGTTGGATTTGGAGAGAAATGGAAGGGAGATACAAATGCCAAATAGACTTGGGAAGATGAAGAGCAGGCAAGTCAGAAGAGGATTAAGGAGGTGGATTGGCTTTCATTGGCACGGAGATGGCACACAGGGATATTGAGATAACACAGAGAGATAGCTTTAACAATTCAGCAGACAAGCAGCTTTTGACAACTGCATATCCCTTTTAAATAAGAGAGTGCAATGTGATTCCCCTCATTTAGCATTGACACTCCCTATCACACATTGCTCCTCCAGGACTCCCATCCACATCTCACAGCATCACAGTTACTCATCGACAAACACACTCATCGACAATCATTCTCCCTTCAGCAGCAAAACATGGTGGGTAATTAGTTCTTATACTAGACTCATGGAGTGCTCTCAGATCCAAGATGGTGCGACGTACCCATCCCCATCCCCTTTCCCCTCATCTCACTTCACATCTTGGTGCTTCTAGATACTAAAGAACTCCCAGTCAACAGATGCAGATGTTAAGCAAGAGGACAATTAGATGGATGACCTTCAAACCTCAATGAGCTGCTCAGTTATTGTCATTTCAAATACCACAGATCATAAGATACACAAGTATAATTAGGCCATTTATTTATTATCCCTCTTGACCTATTCTCTCGCCTTCTCCCCATAACCTTTGATGCTCTTACTAATCAAGAACCTATCATCCTCCACTTTAAATATAGCTAATGACTTGGACTCCATAGCCATCTATTGCAACAAATTCTACCGATTTAGCAGATTTGGAGGAAGAAATTCCTCCTCATTTCTGTTCTGAAAGGGTGTCCTTTTATTCTGAGGCTGTGCCCTCTGGTCCTAGACTCTTGTATTATAGGAAACATCCTTTCCACATCCATTCTATCTAGGCCATTCAATATTCAACAGATTTCAGTGAGATCCCCACACACCATTTTTCCAGTGAATACAGGCCAGGAGCTATCAAACACTCCTGATAAATCAGCCAGTTCATTCTGGAGATCATTCTCATGAATCTCCTCTGGATCCTCACTAATGCCGGCACATCCCTTCTTAGATAAGGGGGCCCAGCTGATCCATACCCCATCTATGGAGGACCACTGAAGCTGATTACCAGATGTGAGGGGCCTTCACAACTAGGCCACCGTGTGAGGAAAGCGCAGGCTCCAGCTATGGGAGGGAAGGGAAACCCTTGAGCTCTCCACCAGAGATGAGCACTCTGCTGCTCAATCCAGAATCAAGGGTGGTGGGCAGTCAAAGACCAGATTTATTCTAGCACTATCAGGTAATCTACATGGCAAAGTCTGACTCCCACTTTGCACACTACATGGCTGGAGTCTGGAGCCCATCCAATCCCCCATGGATGTAATGGAGAGCTCCATTTCAACTCCTAGTCATAATGCAATGCCCATTACAGTAGAAAGCGGAAGTCCCCGATGCCGATTTACTACTTCCATGGAATTTCATACTTATGTAGATAAGCAGGGCAACACCGTGGCACTGCCTCACTACACCAGAGACCCAAGTTGGAACCTAACCTCTGGTGCTGACTGTGTGGAGTTTACACGTTCTTCTGGGCTTGTTCTCGGTACTTCTGTTTCCTCCCATTTCCCAGATGGATTAATGGTCTGCTGTAAATTGGTTCATTAACCTAAGACAGCACACATCTTTGGGAAACATGGATGAGTTGTCGAATCCTGAGGGAGCTAATGGGAATGTGAGGGGTACACAAAAATGGGATTGATGTGGGATTCGAGCAACTAGTAAATTGGTTGTCACAATGGGCTTGGAGTTGTAGAGACAATGAGTCATGCAGTATTGAAGTACAGTAGGCTCTTTGGCCCAACTCATCCATGGTGAGCAGCTCCTCTCTGCCTGAATTTGGTCCCTAGCACTCTAATCATGTACTGGTTGGAGGCTGGTCACGGTATGCATCAACACCAGTTTTCCAGACTACCTTGACCCACTGCAATTTGCCTGCTGCCAAAATAGTCTATGCTAGACAGCATCTCCTTAGCACTGCACTCATCTCTGTAGCACCTAGTCAGCAAAGACACCTACATCTAACTATTGTTTATTCACTATAGTTCTGCCTTCAATATTATCATTTCAAGAAATCTCATCAACAAACTCGAGACTCTGGGAGTTAAAGTCTCCCTCTGCAAATGGATTCTTGACTTTGTCCAGCACTACTGCCACAGTTACACTAAATACTGGTTTCCACAAGGTTGTGTCCTCAGTCCCTACACTACTGTCTGTACACCTATGTCTACGTGGCCAGATTTAGCTCAAACTGCACCAACAAGTTTGTAAATGACAATCAGAATCAAAACGACTGGTATATGTTGTGAAATTTGTTATGTGGCAGTAGTACATTGCGTACATAATGAAAACTGTAAAAATACAGTAACATATATTTAAAAAGTTAAATTAAATAAGCTGTGCAAAAAGAGAGAAAAAAGTAGTGAGGTAGTGTTCGTGGGTTCAATGTCCATTTGAAATCTGATGGCGGGGGGGAAGAAACCATTTCTGAAATCGTTGAGTGTGTACCTTCAGGCTCCCGTACCTCCTCCCTGGTGGTACCAATGAAAAGAGGGCATGTCCTGGGTGATGGAGTCCTTAATGATGGATGCCGCCTCTTTGAGGCATTACTCTTTGAAGAGGTCCTGGATGCTAGAGAGGCTAATGCTCATGTTGGAGCTGACTGAGTTTATGATTTTCTATAGCTGTTTTGATGCTGTGCATCCCCCCCCACCCTCCATACTAGTATGTGATGCAGCCAGTTGGAATGCTCTCCATGGTATATCTGTAGAAATTTCTGAGTGTCTTTGGTGACATAACAGATCTCCCAAAACTCCTAATGAACTACAGCCTCTCAACTAGCTGATCTATCTCGCTCTTGTAGCCTTCTCATCACCATTTGAAATTCTGCTAGCTATAATTGCATCATTAGCAAATTTATAGATGACTTGAGCTGTGCCTAGCCATACAGCTATGGGTATAGAGAGAGAAGAGCAGTGGGCTAAGCACACACCCCTGAGATGCACCGGTTAATTATCAGTGAGGTGGCAATGTTCTGCACAGACTGAAGCCTTCCACTGAGGAAGTTGAGGATCCAGTTGCAGAGAGAGGTACAGAAGTCCAGGTTTTGGAGCTATATGATTAGAATTGTAGGAATTATTGATTTGAACACTGAGCTGGAGACAATAAACAGCATCCTGCTGTAAATTGTCCAGGTGATCCAAGGCTGCGTGAAGAGCCAATGAGATTGCATCTGCTGTGGATCTATTGCGGCAGTAGGTCCAGGTCCTTGCTTAGTTAGGAGATGAGTCCAAAACCAACCTCTCAAAGCATTTCATCACTATAGATGTGAGTGCAACTGAACAATAGTCATTGAGACAGCTCACCCTACTCTTGGGCACTGCCTCCGTGTCCATCATACAATTCTCTGTAATTTCTTCCATCTCCAACAGGATCCCACCACCAAGCACATCTTTCCCTCCCCCCCCCTTCCTGTTTTCCACAGGAATCAAATGTGAACTGTACTTCTTCCTGTAGATGCTGCCTGGCCTGCTGTGTTCCACCAGCATTTTGTGTGTTGTTGTTTGAATTTCCAGCATCTGCAGAATTCCTCGTGTTTGCATCTTGGGCACTGGTATGTTTTTGAATTGGGTGGGAACTTCTGATTGTAGCAAAGAGAGAATGAAAATGTTTTTGAACACACTCTCCAGCTGGTTGACACAGGTTCTCAGAGCCCTACCAGTTACACTATTGGTGCCTGTTGCCTTGTGATGGTTCACCCTCTTGAACGACTTTCTGACGTCAGCCTCTGAGACAGAGATCACAGGGTCACCGGATGCTGCAGGTATCCTCATAGCTGTAGTTTTATTTTCCCTTTCAAAGCGAGCAGAAAAGGTGTTGAGCTCGTCTGGGAGTGAAGCATCACTCCCATTCCTAATGTTAGGTTTTGCTTTGTGGGAGGTAATGGCTTGCAACCCCAGCCAGAGTTGATATGCATCCAATTCTGCTTCTAACCTCAATCAGAATTTTTCCTTTGCTCTTGAGATGCCCCTCCATACGGTGTACCTGGCCTTCTTGTGTAGTTCTGGATCACCAGACTCAAATGTCATAAATCCAGCCCTCAGCAGACCACAGATCTCCTAGTTCATCCATAGCTATTGATTGGGATATGTACAGTAGGCACACACTCATCCACAGAGGTTTTAATGAAGTCAATGACAATTGTGCATACTCATTCAGACTTAACAATGAATCCTTAAATACTGACCACTGAATCCCTGAATTATACCACTGCCATGGGCTACATCTCAAATAAAGGAATTATTTATAATAAAGGAGATAGAGAGCTTATTAACATGGTGTCATGACAACAACCTTTTCCTCAAGATTAACAAAGCAAAAGAGCTGGTCATTGACTTCAGGAAAGTGGGTGGTGCTCATGCTCCTGTCTCCATTAACAGCTGAGGTTGCGAGCATTGACAGTTTCATCTTCATCAATAACCTGTCCTGGTCCAACCATATTGATGTTACAACAAAGAAATCTCTACTGCCTCAGGTTGCAAAGGACATTCAGAGTGTCTCATCAATTCTAACCTGTTTTTATTGATGCACCACAGAAAGCATAGTGGCTTGGTATGGCAACTGCTCTGCATGTGACTGGGTTAAGCACACAGCTCAGCACATCATGGGAACAGCCTTCGCTCCATCACTTTTCTCTTGCTGCCTCAGTAAAGCGACCAGTATGATCAAAGACTCCATCTAGCCCGGACATTCTCTCTTGCTGCATCTCCAACTGGGCAGAAATTGAGAAAGTCTGAAAGCAAATACCAGCAGATTCAAAGAAAACTGCTTCAGTACTGTTATCAGACTCTTCGATAGAGATGTTGTATGATAAAATGGCCCCTTGGACTCACATCCTACCTTATTATGATCTTGCATTTTATTGTTTACCTGCACTGCACCTTTTTTTGGGTAGCTTTTACACTTATTCTGCATTGTTATTGTTTCTCAGTGCACTGTGTAATGATCTGATCTGTGTAAACAGGTTGCAAGACAAGCTTTTCAATGTATCTCAATAATAAACCAATACCAATAATAATACTCACTACCCTTTGAGTGAAAAGGTTGCCCCAATGTATTTTTTTAAAATAACTCACCTCTGATCATAAACCTGTGTTCCTTTGTTTTTAGCACACCCTCCCTAGGAAATGGTCTTATGCTTCGCCCTATCTGTGCTCTTCATGATCTTTTATACCTTTTTTTAGCCACCCTCCCTTCTTTCCAGGGAATAGAGTCCTAGTCAACAGAAGCTATCCTTCTATCTAGACCACCAAGTCTAGTCAGCATCAAATTGTGCTTGTCCCAGAAAGCTGAATGCAAGGTGTTCAGAGAAAATGTTAAGGTGAACAGTTTGAGTTGGTAATAGAACAATTAAATTACTTGCATTGGAGAGTTCTGATATTCAGAATTTCACTGCCAATGGAATACTACTTTTATTTTGCATGCATAAGCTATAAGGTGGGTTAGTTTAAATGCAGAGACCTGAGATGCCACCTGCAAAAGTGGCAGCACAGTAGTGTAGTGTTTAGCACAAAGCTTTACAGCACCAGCGACCAGGGTTCAATTCCTGCTGCTCTCTGTAAAGCGTTTGTACGTTCTCTGTATGACCACGTGGCTTTGCTCTGGGTGCTCCGGTTTCCTTCCATAGTTCAAAGATATACCAATTGGTAGGTTAAATAGTCATTGTAAATTGCCCTGTGATTGGCTGGGGTTAAATTGGGGGGGGGGGGTTGTTGGGCAACGTGGCTTGAATGGCTGGAAGGGTCTATTCTGTGCTGTATTTCAATAAATAAACATCCAGGGGAAATCTTTTTTTTTGCACTCATTGTAGTTCAATAATTTTTTCCCTATAACAGAGAGACTTAAACAGTACACAATACTCCAGGTGCAGCCTCACCAGCATAAGACACAAGAGGAGAATTAGGGCATTCATCCCATCAAGTCTTCTCCACCATTCAAACATGGCCGATTTATTTTCCCTCTCAACACCATTCTCCTGTCTTCTCCTCGTAACATTTGATGCTCTTGCTAACCAAGAACCTATCAACTTCCATTTTAAATATACTCAATGTATCGGCTTCCACAGCAATATGTGGCAATGCATTCCACGGATTCACCATCCACTGGCAAACAAAATACTTCTTCCTCTCTGTTCTAAAGAGACATCCCTGTATTCTGAGGCTATGCCCTTTCATCCTAAAATCTCCCAACACTGGAAACATCTTATTCACGTCCTTTCTATCTAGGCCTTTCAATATTCGGTAATTTTTGACAAGATTCTCCCTCTTTCTTCCAAGCTCTAATGATTACAAGCCTGGAGCCATCAAATGCTCCTCATATGTTAAGCCTTTCATTCCAGGAATCTGCTCTGGACCCTCTCCAAAGCCAGCACACACTTCCTTAAACAAGGGGCCCAAAACTTACAATACTCCAAATAAGTCTGACCAATTAAATCCTAAGCATTACAACTCTGCTTTTGAAATGAATCTTCTTGAAATGAATAATGATATTGCATTTGCCTTCCTTACTACCAGCTTAACATGCATGATAACCTTTAGGAAATACTGCACTAGGATTCCCAGGTCAACTTTGTGCCTCTGATTTCTGAATTCACTCTCCTTTTAGGCAATAGAGATCCTACACTTCCCAACACTGTATTCTACCTGCCCCCTCTTACCCCATTTTCCTAGTCTGACCAAGTAATTCTGTAGACTCCCTGCATCCTCAGTACTATCTGTGCCTCCAGCTATCTTCGTATCATTTGCAAACCTGGCCACAAATCCATCAATTCTGTAATCCAGATCATTAATATATAACACCACTAGTCCCTGGCAGCCAATTAGAAAAGGCCTCCTTTATTCTTACCCTTTGCCTCCTGCCAGTGAGCCAATCTTCTATCCATTTCAGTATTTTTCCTGTAATACCATGGACTCTTATCTTATTTATCAGCCTTATGTATGACACCTTGTCAAATGCCTTCTGAAAATCCTAGTGAACAACATAATTGAACCATAGAACATTACAGCTCAGAAACAGGCCTTTTGGCCCTTCTTGGCTGTGCCAAACCGTTTTTCTGCCTAGTCCCACTGACCTGCACCTGGACCATATCCCTCTATACACCTCTCATCCATGTACCTGTCCAAGTTTTTCTTAAATGTTAAAAGTGAGTCCACATTTACCACTTCATCTGGCAGCTCATTCCACATTCCCACCACTCTCTGTGTGAAGGAGCCCCCCTTAATATTCCCTTTAACCGTTTCCCCCTTCACCCTTAACCCATGTCCTCTGGTTTTTTTCTCCTCTAGCCTCAGTGGAAAAAGCATGCTTACATTCATTCTATCTATACCCATTATAATTTCATATACGTCTATCAAATCTCCCCTCATTCTTCTACGCTCCAGGGAATGAAGTCCACTGTCAATCTTGCCTGTTACTTCCTCAGAGCATCTTGCTATGTATAACTGTAACATAATGTCCCAACTCCTATACTCACTGTCCTGACTGATGAAGGCCAGTGTGACAAATACTTTCTCCACCTGCCTACCCATGATACTGCTTTCATTGAACAGTGCACTTCCAGCCTTGGCTTCTTCTGTTCCTAGGGCCCTGCTACTCACTGAATGTGATGGGCTGAAATGTCTCTTGCCATCCTGGATTCTGTATGACAAGTTCAGATGACTTCATGTCTCCAAACACACCCATTCAAAGGACAGCCCAGCAAACCACAAGAACCCTCAGATGGCCATGTTGCTGCCCTTCTGATGTCTTCACCTGGTGATAGTTGTTGCCCTTGGTCAGGATCAATGGTATTTGTGAGCCCACTGCTGCCCCTCTCCCTGCACCATTGCTATTCACATTAGCCAGACATTCACTGCTTATGATCAGGTGTGTCACTTCTCAAAGCTGGGTCACATAAGATGCTCAAGGAGCCTCCTCCACTAAAAGTCAGCTGTAGATCCACCAGCCACACCATGGCTACAGGCTGAGGTCTGATTTGATGTGGTAGAGTGGAAGGCAGGCTCTAAAGGAACATACAAGGGTGAGGAGCTGACACACATGTGGATGCTTGTGACAAGGACAGCATTTAATTATGATTTCTAGATGTCTTGGGAAGGTGCGAGTCTCTGCAAAGGCACTGAGTATGGAGTTTTCTGATTTACATTAAGTGACGCTGGAGAAGCAGAGATGCAGATGCTATGTGTATTAGGAATGACCTTGCCAACCCAGGCAAGTTGCTGCATTATCCATTTAGGCAAAGGTCCCAAAGTTTCTGTTGAATGAAGCACAAGGAAGTGCCTGTGGCCTCCCATTCCAATTTGACTTTCCATTCCCATTCTGACATGTTTGTCCATAGCTCCCTTTACTGCCACAATGAGGCCAACTCAAGTTGGTCTAACAGTCTGGCTAGCCTCCAACCTGATGGCATGATCATCAATTTCTCTAACTTCTGGTAATCACTTCCTTCTTTTTTCCCTCTCTCCTTTTCTCTCTTTTTCCATTTCCCACTCTGGTTACCCTCTCACCCTTCTCTTAGATCATAAGACCATAAGATATAGGAGCAGAAGTAGGCCATTCAGCCCATTGAGTCTGCTGAACCATTCAATCATGGGCTGATCCACTTCTTCCAGTCATCCCCACTCCCCTGCTTTCACCCCATACCCTTTGATGCCCTGGCTAATCACGAATCTATCTATCTCTGCCTTAAATACACCCAATGACTTGGCCTCCACAGCCGCACGTGGCAACAGATTCCACAGATTTTCCACCCTCTGACTAAAGTAATCTCTCCGCATCTCAGTTTTAAAAGGACGTCCTTCAATCCTGAAGTTGTGGCCTCTTGTCCTAGACTCCCCTACCATGGGAAATAACTTTGCCATATCTAATCTCTTCAGGCCTTTTGACATTCGGAATGTTTCTATGAGATCCCCCATCATTCTCCTGAACTCCAGGGAATACAGCCCAAGAGCTGCCAGATGGTCCTCATATGGTAACCCTTCCATTCCTGGAATCATTCTTGTGAATCTTCTCAGAACCCCCTCCAATGTCAATAAACCCTTTCTAAAATAAGGAGACCAAAACTGCACACAATACTCCAAGTGTGGTCTCACAAGTGCCTTAAAAAGCCTCAATATCACACCCCTGCTCTTATATTCTATACCTCTAGAACTGAATGCCAACATTGCATTCACCTTCTCCACCACCAACTCAACCTACAGGTTAACCTTTAAGGTGTCTTGCACAAGGACTCCCAAGTCTCTTTGCATCTTTGCATTTTGAATTCTCTCCCCATCTAAATAATAGTGTGCCCTTTTATTTCTTCCACAAAGTGCATGACCATACACTTTCCAACATTGTATTTCATTTGCCACTTCTTTGCCCATTCCTCTAAACTACCCAAGTCTCTCTGCAGGCTCTCTGTTTCCTCAACACTACCTGCTCCTCCACTTATCTTTGTATCATCGGCAAATTTAGCCACAAATCCCTTAATATTGTAGTCCAAATCATTGACATACATTGTGAAAAGTAATGGTCCCAACACTGACCCCTGTGGAACTCTACTGGTAACTGGCAGCCAGCCAGAATAGGTTCCCTTTATTCCCACTTTGTTTTCTGCTGACCAGCTAATGCTCCACCCATGCTAGTAACTTCCCTGTAATTCCATGGGCTCTTATCTTGCTCAGCAGCCTCATGTGCGGCACCTTGTCAAAGGCCTTCTGAAAATCCAAGTACACCACATCTACTGCATCTCCTTTGTCTACCCTGCTTGTAATTTCCTCAACGAATTGCAGTAGGTTAGTCAGGCAGGATCTTCCTTTCAGGAAATCATGCTGGCTTTGGCCTATCTTGTCATGTGCCTCCAGGTACTCCGTAATCTCATCCCTAACAATCGATTCCAACAACTTCCCAACCACTGATGTCAGGCTAACAGGTCTATAGTTTCCTTTCTGCTGCCTCCCACCGTTCTTAAATAGAGGAGTAACATTTACAATTTTCCAGTCATCCAGTTCAATGCCAGAATCTATTGATTCTTGAAATATCATTGTTAATGCCTCTGCAATCTCTCCAGCTACTTCCTTCAGAACCCGAGGGTGCATTCCATCAGGTCCAGGAGATTTATCCACCCTCAGACCATTAAGCTTCCTGAGCACCTTCTAAGTCATAATTTTCACTGGACTAACCCCACTTCCATGACACTCTTGAATGCCTGATAAACTGTACATGTCTTCCACTGTGAAGACTGATACAAAATACACATTCAGTTCCTCTGCTATCTCTGCATCTCTCATTACAATATCTCCAGCATCATTCTGTATTGGACCTCTATCTAACTTCGACTCTCTTTTACCCTTTATATACTTAAAAAAGGTTTTAGTATCTTCTTTGATATTAGTTGCTAGCTTCCTCTCATAATTCATCTTTTCCTTCCAAATGACCTTAGTTTCCTTCTGTGAGTTTTTATAAGTTTCCCAGTCTTCTATCTTCCCACTAGCTCTGGCTTCCTTGTATGCCTTCTCTTTTGCTTTTACTTTGGCTCTGACTTCACTTGTCAGCCATGGTAGTGTCCTTCTTCCCTTTGAAAATCTCTTCTTATTTAGATTATATCTGTCTTGCACTTCCCTCATTTTTTGCAGAAACTCCAGCCATTGCTGCTCTGCTGTCCTTCCTGCAAATGTCCTTTTCCAGTCAACTTTGGCCAGTTCCCCTTCCCCATCTCCTCTGGTTACCCACCTCTTTTTCTTTATTCCAGGATCTACTGTTACCTCTTATTAGATTCCTCTTTCTTCATCCCTTTACTCTTCCACCCATCAGTTCTCAGCTTCTTACATCTTCCTTCCTTCACCACTGACCCATCTTCTTCCCCCTCACCTGGCCTACCAGCTTGTACTCCTTATTCTGACTTCTTTCTATTCCTGATGAAGGGTCTCAGCCTGGAACATTGACTGTTTATTTTCCTCCATAGATACTCCTGACTAGCTGAATTTCTCCAGCATTTTGTGAGAATTGCTCAAAATTTTCTGCAGAATATCCTGTGTCTTAAAAAGTGACAGCTGTGCCTGCAAATTGTGTAGGCTACAGCATTGATGAGCAAAGTTCAAAGTTCAAGGTAAATTTATTATCAAAGTATATATATGTTACCATATACAACCATGAAATTCATTTTCTTATGGGCATTCACAGTAGATACAAGACACCCAGTAGAATCAATGAAAGGCATACCCAACAGGACAAACACCCTATGTGCAAAAATGCATGGAACTGCAAATACAAAAAGAAACAATAATAATAATAATAATGATGATGTTGATGATGATGAAGAAAATATCACTACAGGAGAAAAAGTTAAGCAATGGAAGAGCATGGTCCTTTATGGAAGACATCCCCTCGATCTGAGCAGAAAAGATGCCAACAAGGAAATGTCGAAGGCCTGGCTCAGAGTTGGAGACCTCTTCTCACAAAAAGAATCAAACTTACATAAAAAAAGACCAACAAATTCAAGACTATAATCACAGAAAATGCCAAGAGAACTCAGAAACAATCCAAAACATTACAGGATCCTGCAACAGTTTAACTCAATCAAGTGGCAAACACCAAAACACACAAAATGCTGGTGGAACACAGCAGGCCAGGCCGCATCTATAGGGAGAAGTACAGTCCCCTTCCCCTTTCTTTCTCCCTAGGCCTCCCATCCCATGAACCTCCCCCTTCACCAGCTCTGTATCCATTTTGCCAATCAACTTTCCAGCTCTTTACTTCACCCCTCCCCCTCCTGTCTTTTCCTATCATTTCACATTTCCCCCTCCCCCTCCCACTTTCAAATCTCTTACTATCATTTCTTTCAGTTAGTCCTGACGAAGGGTCTCGGCCCGAAGCATTGACAGTGCTTCTTCCTATGGATGCTACCTGGCCTGCTTTGTTCCATCAGCATTTTGTGTGTGTTGCTGGAATTTCCAGCATCCTCAGATTTTCTCGTGCTTTCATCATTCACCAAAATTTTGCTTTAATATACAAATTCCTAAAAGACAGCATATCTTACTATAAATACAAACCTGATCCAGTTTTAGAGTCAGTCCTAGAAAAACTATATTACAATCGATACATTATTACTGATTAGACAATCCATAATAAATGTCTGGATATAATATTGCAGGATAAACAAGCAAGAACAGCTTATTTAATGGATATAGCCATTCCAAACACACGTAACTTACAGAAAACAATAAGTGAAATACACCAGAAATAAGCTGAATTAAGAGGAAATTGAAAGGCTATGGTACAGGGCATACATTGTCTCAAAAGTAATATCTACAACTGGTATCATTTCAAAGTCACTACACAATAGCATGAAACAATTAGGCATGCACAACAATATTTATGTGAAGCCAACATACTAAACACCTCAAGAATCGTCTGAAAATTGCTAACAATTGAGAAAGAGTGTACTTGGCTATGCCAAGTTTTACCAGGTTGAGCTGAAAAAAAAATAATAATAAATAAGTGATAAATATCAAGAACATGAAATGAAATGACCTTGGAAGTGAGTCTATAGTTTGTGGGAACAGTTCAGTGAAAGGGTGAGTGAAGATGAGGGAAGTTATCCTTTCTGATTCAAGAGCTTGATGGTTGAGGGTTAATAATTGTTCCTGAACCTAGTGGTGTGGGTCCTAAGGCTCCTGTACCTTCTTCTTGATGGCAGCAGCGTGAAAAGGACATGACCTAGATTGTGGGGGTCCCTGATGATGGATGTTGCTTTCCTGCAACAACATTCAATGGTGGGGAGGTCTTTACCCATGATGGACTTGGGCTGTATCAATTACTTTTTGTAGGCTTTTTCAGTTCAAGGGTATTGGTATTTCCATACCAGGCCATGATGCAGCCAGTCAATGTGCTCTTCACCACACATCTACAGAAGTCTGTCAGTTTTAGATGACATTCTGAATCTTTGCAAGCTTCTAAGATGAGGTGCTGTTGTGCTTTCTTGGTAAAGGCACTTACATGCTGGACCCAGGACAGATCCTCTGAAATGTTAACGCCAAGGAATTTAAGGTTGCTGACTGTCTCCACCTCTGACCCCCCAATGAGGACTTAGCTCTCCAGTTTCCACAAAGTACACTGCAGATGCTGTGGTCAAATCAACATGTACACGTCTTGCCAACATTGGGTGAGAGGTTGTTGTAGCACCACTCAACCATACTTTCAGTCTCCCTCTTATTTGCTGATTCGTCACGATCTTTGATTTGGCCAACGACAGTGACGTTGTCAACAAAGTTAAATATGGAGCTGTGCTTAGCCACAGTCATGAGTGTAAAGCGAATAGAGCAGAGGGCAAAGCACACAGCCTTGTGGTGCTCCTTTGCTGATGAAGATTGCGGAGGAGATGTTGCCAATTGAAACTGACTGTGGTCTGCAAGTGAGGAAACCAAGGATTCAATTGTGCAAGGAGGCATTGAGATCAAGGTCTTGGTCTATTGATTAGTTTTGAGGGGATGTTAGTATTGTAGTCAATGAAGAACATCCTGATGTATGCATTTTTGCTGTCCAGATGTTCCAGGGTTGAGTGAAGAGCTAATGAAATGGCATTTGGTGTGAACCTGTTGTGCTGGTAGACAAACTGGAGCAGATACTAGTCGTTTTGCAGGTAGGAGTTGAAATGTTTCATCACCAACCTCTCTGAGCACTTCACCTGGTAAATGTAAGTGCTATTTGATGATAGTCATTGAGGCAGATGTCAATATAAAGGTCTGCTTTGTGTTGGGCAATGTTAAGTTTCTTGAACATTGTTGAAGCACTCCCCAAGAGACAAGTGAAAGGACTGTGACTCTATTTGCAGATGAAATAGTAAGTTGGTAGCTGTAAGGCTGGAAATGATGATAAAAACTCAGTCAAATGTTGCTGAGTGTTGTGGAAGGGATGAATGCAGTTTTGTTGATGTTTGTGAAGGGTTAACAGAAATTCTGTTGCTGAAGCAGTTCACCTCCCTGTTTGGTGTTAGTCCCTCTCATCTACTGAACACAAGTTATTCACTTACACCCTCTGTGAAAAAAGCTGGCATTGTGGCATACAATAGCAGGACATTGTCAGTATTTATCGATGCTTTATTCAATTTATAGAGCAAATTCTAGTAGAATTATTTCTACAACATCCTTGCCCTGTCATGCTGGTTTGAGATATAAAGGTTAATTTTCTGACCGCATTATTGTTGATCCTTGATTTTAATGTTTGACCTATAGAAAAAGCATGCTACTGTGTTTTCAGAGTAGCTGCAAGAATTCTTGTGTCCTTGAAATTCTTCATTTCCATGTACAAATCGTATTGACAATTCAGCTTGGTATTTAGACCTTTTGCTTCAAATTGGATTCGAAGGAAAAGAGTCTTTTCTTTATGTGATTTCCAATAGTGTCGATTTTCTCTGTTTTCTGTACAATTCTAGGTATTCTACAGGCTGAATTGTTCTGATGTGAAGCCATGGTTAACTTGAAGCATTCTTCAATGCCAATGGAATAATGCACTGCCATCCAGCCCCTGTTTAAGGAGGTACAAGGACTTACAGGAAAAATGGAATGGTAAGTAGAAATGATGATAATAGAAGCCTTCTGCTTGATATATTGTACATTCTTGCATCATCTGCTCTTTGCTAGACAACGCAGAGATTTACGGGCTTTGCAGAATCAGGCAAGGAACATCTAATGACAGAATTGCTGAGACTGGGGCTTTTCTGTTGTACAATCCTTGGCAGTGTGGCCTCAGCTTTATTATATTAGATATCATGTCAATAATTTTAATGAGTCATGACTGCTTCAAAGCACCAGAGGATTTAGAGATTTATCAGAATGGCATCAGAGATTACAGACCATAATTTTGAGAGGGTGGAGAAGGTTAGGGTTTTGAAGAGTTTTGATAGAGTGATTGAGTAGAAGCTATTTTCAGATGCCTCAAGTTTAAACTGATTGGCAAAATAATTGTGTTGACGGGGGTGGTCTTAGTTGATGAGTTAATGTTTAAAATGCAGTATATTATTATCTTTTTTTTCCCTTTGTGTTCGAGAATCACTCACTCCTACTTTGGTTCTATGAACTGACTGTTGCAACCCTGGTGGAATCCTTAGACCTTCTTTAGATGGGGCAGAATATGGCAAATGGGCAAGCTGTGAGGTGAAATGCCACTTCCATTGCTCAAGCTGGCATTCTGTGTGTTTTCCATGCATGACTTGCAGGTTCTCAGTACCATGGCCAGAGAGTTTCCATAGAGAAGTTGGGGAGGTTGCATTTCTACAAGCAGGCTTTTCGCACATCTTTGAACTCATTCCACTAAACTCAGAAAAAAGCATTTATTCCATGGTCCAAGCTACCCCGGGAAGAGATTACCATTATTATTATGATCTGTATGGCACTGCTTCGAAGTGTGCTGGAGTGGTTATGGAAACTAATAAATTTCAAAAGGGAATTGGATAAATACCAGAGAAAGAAAATTTAAGGAGCTTTGAGGAAAGAGTGGAGAGCAATATTAATTGTGCCTTTTCTGACTTTGGAGGCAGAGAAGCCTTAAGTCCCAGACTGCAATGTTCATGAACAGCTACTTTCCTACAGCCACCTGGTTCTTGAACTGACCTGCACAACCCTAACCCTAGCTGAGCAATGGAACACTATGGATTACTTATTGACTATCATGGATTTGACTCTGATTGTAAACAAGAGAAAATCTGCAGATGCTGGAAACCCATGCAACACACACGCAAAATGCGGGAGGAACTCAGCTGTCCAGGCAGCATCTATGGAAAAGAGTACGGTCGATGTTTTGGGCCAATATGTCGACTGTAGTTTTTTCCTAGATGTTGCCTGGCCTTCTGAGTCCCTCCAGCATTTTGTGTGGGCTGACTGACTCTGATTGTGTCTTTTTTCTGCACTAATGTCTTGTTTTGCAGCCATTTTCTCCTTCTCTGTTTTGTAGAATTTATGTACTGTATAATTTATGGTTTGTGCTTTGTCTGAATCGACATGCCAGTGATTGCTTGAATTCAATTTACTTGACTATACTTGTGAATATGACAATAAACTCATCTTAATGTGATTTTGTTCTCAACAATTACATTACTTTAGATGCTGAAGGAAGTGATTCCTTATGATCTTAAAAAATACGTGCACCTGCTACTGAATGGCAAGGCAGAACTATCTGTTTGACTGACTAATACAGTGGCAATTCTTTTCTACAGAGATTAACATCATTTTGGTCTTGAAAATTTCACTTGGAGCCTTTTGAGTCTGCATGTTCAATATGCTTAAGATGTAAACCATATTAGCCTGAAAATGCCTGATCTCATCTGATCTCGGAAGCTAAGCAGGCTCAGGCCTGGTCAGTACTTAGATAGGTAAAATTATTTTCATATAGTTTTCCTAAGTGGTTTGGCACCTTCTCCAAGTTTGTGTCTCATTAATTAGCACTTTCACATCAATTAATTTGCATTCACCCCATTAACGGTGAAGCACTCCTCAAGTCTTGTCCAATGGAAACTAGAGTGGTATAGCAGCAAGTTAATAGAGCTGTTGTTTCACAGCTCTAGTCCAGATTTGATCCTGAGCTCTGTTACTACTTATGTGGTCAAAGTCAAAGTCGAATACATATACAGTATGGGCAGGTGTAATAAAAATCTCACTTACAGCAGCATCAAAAGCACATAGCATTAGAGATGCAAGGTTCATAAGGAAAACATAAATTAAACATACATTATACACAATGATACAAGAAAAAAACACTATTAGAACAAAACAAAGACATCCATCATACTGTAAAGTGGCCATAGTGTTGACATAGCGAATTAGTAATTAAGGTTGCTCCAGTTTTTCCAGGAACTGAATGGCTGAAAGGAAGAAGCTGTTTTGAACCTGGTGGTGTGGAACTTCAGGCTTCTGCACCTCTTGCCCAATAGTGGCTCTGGGAAGGTGCCAAGGTTAGATGCTGAGATCTTTGATGATAAATATTGCCTTGAGACAGTACCTCATTGTGGTGAACTATGTGCCTGTCTGGACACGCCCCCTTCTGACTGCTCCTGTGGCTCCTCCCACAGGCCCCTGTATAAAGGCGATCGAGGTCTGATCCTCTGCCTCATTCTCCAGGATGTAATATGATGGTCACTCACTGCTGGTTCCTTCTTCAGTCAATAAAGCCGATATCTCGCCTTATGTCTCAGAGTGAGTTATTGATGGTGCATCAATTTTATTGACTGAAAGTTTTAAAACATGGAAACCGTTTAACGTCTGGAAAGGTTGGATTTGGACCCTCAAGACCCTGAAGCAGCTCTCGCTTTTGAACACTGGCTTGCATGCTTCCAATCATACTTGGCGGAGCTTCGTGTGACTGACCCTGCCGTTATGTACAGAATTCTCCTCTCGAGGGTCACCCCAAAAGTTTATTCCATTATCCGGGACCTGTCGACCTACGAAGGGGCACTGGACGCCCTCAAAAGACAGTACCTGCGGCCGATGAACACCGTCTACGCAAGACATCGTTTAGCTACCCGGCGACAGCGGCCTGGAGAATTGAGCGCCAAGTTTCTCCGAGCACTACAGACACTCGTCCGAGCTTGTGACTGCAAGACGCTCACGGCAGAACAGCATGCGGAGCTGCTAGTGCGAGACGCCTTTGTGACGGGACTGAGGTCAGTGTACGTGTGCCAGCGGCTGCTGGAACACTCAGATCTTACCTTACACTCGGCGATCGAGACGGCCAATGCTCTGGAAGCTGCGCTGCACTACGCCGACGCTGTCCAGTCACGCGATTCCCCGCCAGTTCCGTGGACGCCTCAGACCCCGCCACCGCTGGCTCCCACGAGCGAAATCGCCGCTGCCAGTCGTGATTCCACGAGCTCCCTGAACCCGACCAAGGCGGTGGCCCGTCAGAAGCCTGTGCTTTGTTATTTCTGTGGCCACAAAAAGCACTCTCGAAAATGCTGCCCAGCGCGAGAAACGACCTGCTCCAGCTGTGGAAAGCGGGGCCATTTCGCCAAGGTCTGTAAGTCTAAACTGCGAGCGGAGTGCAGCGCTGTGGGTGAAACGTGGGGGCCGCCATCTTGCATGCCCGGATGTGGACGGCCTTCTTTGTCGGCGTCAGCACGCCCCGCCCCCGACCCTCCGATGCTGACCGGGTACCCCGACGGCGATTCAATTCTGGTCACTGTGACTCTTGACCAAAGCGCCCCACACCCGCTTGCAAGGTCCATGATGGACATCCTGGTGGAGGGGCACAGGACTAGATGCCTGTTTGACAGGGGCAGCACTGAGAGTTTTATTCACCCGGACACAGTGCAATGCTGCGGACTCGCAACACGGCCGGTAAGTCGGAGGATCCATTTGGCTTCTGGGTCGCATTCCGCAGACATCTGGGCGGGTTGTGTAGCGACATTGGTGGTGCAGGGCACAGAATATCGGAACTTTGCGCTACTGGTCATGCCTCAACTGTGCGCACCTGTGCTATTGGGGCTGGACTTCCAGAGCCATCTCGAAAGTGTGACTATGGTATACGACGGGCCCCTCCCACCACTCACTGTCCGGAATCCTCAGTTCTGTGGGACTTCATCACTACTGACCACACACACACATCCCATCCAGCACGACAGCTGCGCTACCGACACCACTTGCAGTCTCTCCACTCTCAAGGTCCCTCCCCCGCTGCTGTTCGCCAACCTGACCCCGACTGTAAACCGTGGCGACTAAAAGCGGGAGGTACAGTGCGGGGGACAGGGCCTTCATTCAGTCAGAGGTGCAGTGGCTGCTCAGGGAGGGGATCATTGAGCCAAGCACAAGCCCTTGGAGGGCCCAGGTGGTCGGATGGTGGCCCCACCCCCCCCTCACGAACTCCTATTCTCTTTTCCCAGGAAGTCTGTCACTCTACCAGTTTGGCTGATGTCCCCCGGGGCCAGTGCTGCTCCGGAAACATGTGAGGAGCAATGAATGCTCCCCGCTGGTCGAGAGGGTTCACCTTCTGCATGCGAACCCCCAGTATGCTTACGTGGTCTTACCTGATGGGCGGGAGGACACGGTCTCCATCCGTGACCTGGCGCCCGCAGGTGCAGCAGACCACTACCCTGAACACTCTCCGGTAACTATGAACCCTGTACCCGAGGTGACACCGCGCTCACCAGGCCCTACATGGACTCCTCATGACACTTATATACCAGGTGCCTCGCACATGCATGAGCTGGAACCAGCACCACCTCCGTCTCCTGTGCAATCACCAATGTTGCCGGCATCGGTGCAATCACAGCTGGTGCTACGTAGATCACAGCAACAGATTCGACCACCTGATAGACTTGACCTGTAAGAAACTTCGCCACATGGGGACTCTTTCAAACAAAGGGGGGGTGAATGTGGTGAACTATGTGCCTGTCTGGACACGCCCCCTTCTGACTGCTCCTGTGGCTCCTCCCACAGGCCCCTGTATAAAGGCGATCGAGGTCTGATCCTCTGCCTCATTCTCCAGGATGTAATATGATGGTCACTCACTGCTGGTTCCTTCTTCAGTCAATAAAAGCCGATATCTCGCCTTACGTCTCAGAGTGAGTTATTGATGGTGCATCACTCATATAGACACTTTCAATGGTGGGAAGGGCCCACTACTCTGCAATTCCTTCTGTTCCTGAGCATTCAAATTACTGTACCAGACGTGATACTCCAATAATACACCTGTGGGTGTTTGTTTAGCAAATCTCTTTAACCTCTTCAGAAAGTCTGCATATTTTCACTGCTCTCTCACATGGGTTTGGGTGCTTACATGTTTTAATTATTTTAAAATATATACTATAATATGATTTTTTAAACATTTCTTTTGTTTCTCGCCAGGCCCCAAGTAAGATGGAATGCTTGTGGATTTAAAAGGCATTAAGAGCAATTAACGAGTGACGGCTTTGATAGCCACTGAGCTTGGGCATGGAGCTCAATGAAGCAGTGCAGCCAGCTGAACACATACTCGGTGGTGAGCCCTGACAGTGGCCTGCGAATCGAGGTTCACAGTGGGCTGAGTGCCAAGGGAACAGTGGAAGGTCGATCAGGAGTCTGTAAATCTGCCCGTTGTATGACCTGTGCCTACCTTGTACTGCTGACCATACCTAGCCCTGGTTCCACGAAGAACTCACAAATGGTTTGGTGCTTCTTCTCAGCACACATGTCTTGGCAATCACTAGCTGTTGATCACTTGGTAGTGTGGTGCTACTGACTTCTCAGATGGATAGTATGTTTGTGGAGGAGGCTGCATAGGATTCCTGGCAGTTCCACACACACTGTGCCTTTTGCTTCCATTCTCCGGCATGTCTTCTGTCAGAGAGTACGTCAGGCCTCTTACTGTCTGACTGACCCCCCTGACCTCAGCAACGAAGAAAAACCTTTTGGAAATGGTGAAGATGACAGCATTTATAAAAAATTATAGCTGTCATGCAATGCACCAGTGCACACCTCATCATTAATGAGGCTCACAGACCTCCGGGATATTGAATTAGAAAGCTGGCATTCTGAGTTTTCCCCAAGACCCAGAGAGAAATCAGCACCGACCAACAGTAGTGGTATTTGCAAGAATCTCATACTTATCCCGGTTTCTATTCTCCCACATTTCCCTTCAGATTCTACCACTCACATGCACAGAGGGTCAATTTAAAATGGCCATTTGACCTGTCAACATACTTGTGTTTGTGATGTGGGATGAACCTGGAGCACAGGGAAAATGTACAGACTCCATACAGAGATCCTTTATCATCCATTGCTTGCTTACAGTGTTCCTAGAACTGACTGAAGTACTTTTATTCCCCAGCTGTGTCTGTCTATTATCTTCCCTAACCTGTCATCTACACAGAAAACCCCAGTACCTCATGTCCTTAGTTATTAATATTTGATTTCTTTGAAAGACTCACTCATTTATTTCTTTAGTATTCTATTTTTTTTAGTTCCTTAAGGCTGTTCTAGCAGGGGCTGGTAATGGGGTTAAGCTCCCACTACCCATTAAGTGCTCCCAATGGCTGTGCCTCAAATAGCCAAAGTCAAGTTCCTGGCCTTCATGTGTGGCTTAGCTACTAAGTCTGGCAGAACCACTCATGGGGAAGACTTTGGGGGTAAACCCCGAGGAAGAGCTGGAGCCCCTAAGGCAGCCCCACATTGAGTTTGATGCTGATTGGCAACTCCTGTGATGCTGCTGCTACCAAACTGCATCGGTCTGTGCTATTCCTTTGGATTCATCAAATGCATGGCGAGGGGGAGCTTGCCACGTGGGCAACATCTTGCTCTCCATATCGTACTGCCCAGGCTTGCATATCTCGACAGCTCGGATACAACGTCTATGATCAACCCTGACTGAGAGAGGCCTCTCTCACTATTTTAATGCTTGGAGTAAGGGTGATGGTGGTAAAACGGACAGGACTGAATGCCTAATGTTCAAAGTACACATAGGTCACCATATACAACCCTGAGATTCATTGTCTGGCGGGCACACTCAATAAATCTACAGAATAACAATCATAACAGATGTGCTTAGTGGTGGGGAGGGCTTTACCTCTGATGGATTGGGCTGTATCCATACCTTTTATTAGATTATCCGTTTAAGGGCATTGGTATTTCCACACCAGGCCATGACATAGCCTGTCAATACACTCTCCACCACACATCTGTAGAGGTTTGTCAGTGTTTTAGATGTCATACCGAAACTTTGCAAACTCCTAAGAAGTTAGAGGCTTCCTTCATAGTTCTTCATAATTGTACTTGTGTGCTGGCCCCAGGACAGGTCCTTAGAAATAATAACAATGAAGAATTTAAATTTGCTGACCCTCTTCACCTCTGCTCCTCTGATAAGGACTTGTTCGTGGACATCTGGTTTCTTTCTCCTGAAGTCAATAATCAGCTCCCTGGTCATGCTGACACTGAATGAGAGGTTGTTGCTATGGCACCACTCAGCCAGATTTTTCTGGTTTGTCGCCACTGTAGATTTGGATGTGACAGTGGTGTCATCAGCAAACTTGAATATGGCATTGGGGCTGTGTTTATTCACACAGTCAGAAGTGTAAAGTGAGTAGATCGGGGGGGCTAAGCACACAGCCTTGTGGGGCATCTACGCTGATGGAGATTGTGGAGGAGATGTTGTTGCCAATCCAAACGGACTAAGATCTGCAAGTGAGGAAATTGAGGATCCAGTTGTACAAAGTGTTAATGAGGCCAAGGGCTTAGCTACAAATCCTGGCAGAACCATTTCTACTGACAGTGCAAGAAGCAAAAACAGGTTACCGGTGCCTTAAAACCAATCGCTTCGTGCAGATGGGGCTCATCAGCCGTGGTTGGCAGCTCAGTTAGGAAAACTTTGATATCAAACCTCTGTTGCCTTGTGGCTAGAGCCACTCATGGAAAAGGCTTCAGGAGTAAACCCCCAGGTGGAGATGGAGTCCCTAAGGCAGCCTTACATTGAGTTCAGTGCTGACTGGCAACTCCTAGAGCGCTTCTGGTGCCGACCTGTATCAGTCTCTGCCAGTCCTCTGGGTTCATCTAGGTGTGTGGAATTGGGGAGCCTTCTGCATGGGCAACAGCTTGCTCTGCATGTTGTGCTGGCTTGGTTTTATGTATCTAGACATCTAGGACGCAGCATCCATGGTCCACCCTGACCAAAGGAGACCTCAGGGAATTGTTCATCTGAAAATAACAATGAACAATGCCTGCCAGGTGAAGTAACATCTGTGGCGAGAAGAACATTGTTAATGATTCTTGTTTACAACCCCCTCCTTAGAATGAGAGAAAAAACAAACCCGCTTTAAGATGCGGAATGGGTAGGGGAGGGATGGATATGACAAAGGCAGTAACCTTCAGTGGGTCGAGACCAGGGTTGCCACTATTTATGGAGCTGTGTGAGGATAATTTCAGAGAGTGAAACCAAAGCTGTGAGAGGCAGGTCAGAATTGTTGCTGAGATATAAACCTAAAGGAGAACATTTGAAATGCCCAGCAGGTTGGGCGGTGGCTGTGCAGAAAGAATAAGTGAGATAATATTTCAGACAGAGGAAGAAATGGGCAGACAACATTTCAGAGTGGACCGGAGAAAGCTTTGCTACAACCCAAGACTTGCCCACAACCGTGAGAGATGGAGGCACTCATCTGTACAGTGCCCATATGACCCAGGTGCTGGTACATATCGATACAGGTGTATGCTATCGGAGAAGTCACAATTTTAGTCAGCCTTTTACAGGAAATATATTATTAACAAGATTTACAAGGATGTTGCCAAGATTCAAAGGTCTGAGTTATAGGCAGAGGTTGGGCAGGCTACAACTTTATTCCTTGGAGCATAGAACTAGGGGTAACTTTGTAGAGGTATATAAAGGCAAGAAGGGTGTTGATACGATGAATGCCTACAGGGAAAAGGATTCAAAATTTAAAGATCTAAAAGGTACTTACAGGGTAACATCTTTACACAGAGGGTAGCATGTATATGGAATGAGATGCTGGTAAAAATGATAGAAGTAAGTAAAATAACAACAGTTAATTTAGCTATTTAGACAGGTAAACACACACACAGAGGAAAAGTGCAGAAGGATACAGCTCAAACAAAGGCAAAGAGGACTAGCTTCTGTGGACATTTAGTTCTGTGTGCACTAGTTGATTTAAGTGGCTTGTTTCCATGTTGCATTAACCTATAAGCTTATGAATTTTATCAAAGAAGATACTAAAAGCTTTTTTAAGTATGTAAAGGGTAAAAGAGAGTTGGGGTTAGATATAAGACCAATACAGAATGATGCTGGAGATATTGCAATGAGAGATGCAGAGATGGCAGAGGAACTGAATGCGTATTTTGCATCAGTCTTCACAGTGGAAGATGTCTGCAGTATACCGAACATTCAAGAGTGTCAGGGAAGTGAGGTTTGTCCAGTGAAAATTACTGGTGCTCAGGAAGCTTAATGGTCTGAGGGGGCGGGGGGGGGGGGGTTAAACCTCCTGGACCTGATGGAATGCACCTTGGCATTGTACTGGAAAATTACAAATGTTACTTTGCTATTTAAGAAGGGGGGGAGGCAGCAGAAAGGAAACCATAGACCAGTTAGCCTGACATCAGTGGTTGGGAAGATGTTGGAATCGATTGTTAGGGATGAGATTGTGGCATACCTGGATGCACATGACTGGTCGGCAGAAAATAGGGAGTGGGAATAAAGGCTGGCTTTGGCTGGTCTGGCTGGCTGGCTGCTGGTTACCAGTGGGGTTCCACAGGGGTCAGTGTTGGGACTGCTGCTTTTTACAATGTACGTCAGTAATTTGGACTTGTGGCTAAATTTGCCAATGATACAAAGATAGGTGGAGGAGCAGGTAGTGTTGAGGAAACAGAGAGCCTGCAGAGAGCCTTAGATAGTTTAAGGGAATGGACAAAGAAGTGTCAAATGAAATCCAATGTTGGAAAGTGTATGGTCATGCACTTTGTTGGAAGAAATAAGTGGGCAGACTATTATTTAGATGAGGAGAGTATTCAAAATGCAGAGATGCAAAGGGACTTGGGAGTTCTTGTGCAAGATACCCTAAAGGTTAACCTGTAGGTTGAGTCGGTTGTGAAAAAGGAGAATGTAATGTTGGTACTCATTTCTAGAGGTATAGAATATAATAGCAGGGATGTGATGTTGAGGCTTTATAAGGCACTTGTGAGCTCACACTTGGAGTTTGTGTGCAGTTTTGGGCTCCTTATTTTAGAAAGGATATACTGACATTGGAGATGGTTCAGAGAAGATTCATGAGAATGATATCAGGAATGAAAGGGTTACTGTATGAGGAATGCCTGGCAGCTCTTGGGCTGTATTCCCTGGAGTTCAGGAGAATGATGGGGGATCTCATAGAAATATTCCGAATGTTAAAAGCCCTGAAGAGGTTAGATATGTTATTTCCCATGGTAGGGGATTCTAGGACAAGAGGGCACGACGTCAGGATTGAAGGACGTCCATTTAGAACTGAGATGTGGAGAAATTACTTTAGTCAGAGGGTGGTAAATCTGTGGAATTTGTTGCCACGAGTGGCTGTGGAGGCCAAGTCATTAGGTGTATTTAAGACGAGATAGTTAGGTTCTTGATTAGCCAGGGCATCAAAGGGTATGGGGAGAAGGCAGGCAGGGGAGTGGGGATGACTGGAAGAATTGGATCAGCCCATGATTGAATGGTGGAGCAGACTCAATTGGCCGAATGCCCTACTTCTAATCCTATACCTTATGGACAAGGTCTAATGGAATTTTTGATTCTGTATACTGTTGGAAATAACCTCTCCCTATGGATACCGGAAAACCAGCCCCATATGTGAATATTAGAAAACTTACGCCAGCCTGTGGATATGGGAGAACTAATCACAGGCTGTGGTTGGAGGTAGAATTTATCCAGTCTGTGAATATTGAGGATGTACAATAATGTCACCCTGTACCACACTTCCTCTAATGCATCAACATGAAATTCTGCATACTGGTTTTCTTTTTGTTACCTTCATTTGATTAAGTGTAGCATTATCTGTTTAGCTGGAACACAAAACAGAAGTGTTTCACTGTACTTTGGTATTTGTGATGAACATAATATACTAAACCATACCCTGGTCTGTGGATACTAGGGAAATACCCTCAAAATCTGGACACTTACCCATTCCTTGATAATGAAGGAGTAAGACCATAAGACATTGGAGCAGAATGAAGCCATTTGCCTCATTGAGTCTGCTCCACCATTCCATCATGGCTAATTTATATCCCTCTCAACCCCATTCTTCTGCCTTCTTCCTTAGTTGTCCTGACTAACCAAGAATCTGTGAAATCACTGCTTTAACAATACCCAGTGACTCGGCCTCCACAGCAGCCTGTGGCAATGAATTCCACAGATTCACTACCCTCTGGCCCTGGACTCTCACACTATAGGAAACATCTTCTCCATATCCACTCTTTCTAGGTCTTTCAATATTCAATAGGTTTCACTGAGATCCCCATTCATTCTTATAAATGCAAGTCAATACAGGCCCAGAGCCATTAACCCTTTCATTTCTGGAATAATTCTCGAGAACCTCCTCTGGACCCACTGCAATCCCAGCACATCTTTTCTCGGAAAGGAGCCCAAAACTGCTCACAATACTCCAAGTGTCAGGATGGTGGGGTGGAGATATGTGTCCACCAGCAGTTGTGTAGAGTGCTCCTTCTCTCTGATAGTCTGTGGGTCACCCTCGGGCAAGGTGTAGCACCTGTTTAGACCCTTGCTCACATCATATGACATGGCACATAACGAACAAACTCCAAGTGCGGTTGCATTATGAAGTCTCAGCATTATGTCCTTGCTTTTATATTCTTGTCCTCTTGAAATGAATGCTAATGTTGCTTTTGCCGTCCTCACCACTGACTCAACCTACAAGTTAACCCTTAAGGAATTCTGCACAAGGACTCCCATTGCTCCTCTCATTTTTGAATTTTCTCCATTTGGAAAATAGTCTATAAATTTATTCCTGCAAAAGCTCAACACCAGCTCCATAGCAAAGAAAGCCCAGCAGCGTCTCTACTTTTTGTGAAGGCTGAGGAAAGTCCATCTCCCACCCCCCCCATCCTCATCACATTCTACAGGGGTTGTATTGAGAGCATCCTGAGCAGCTGCATCACTGCCTGGTTCGGAAATTCCACCATCTCGGATCGCAAGACCCTGCAGCGGATAGTGAGGTCAGCTGAGAAGATCATCGGGGTCTCTCTTCCCGCCATCACGGACACTTACACTACACACTGCATCCGCAAAGGAAACAGCATTATGAAGGACCCCATGCACCCCTCATACAATCTCTTCTCTCTCCTGCCGTCTGAAAAAAGGCTCCAAAGCATTCAGGCTCTCACGACCAGACTATGTAACAGTTTCTTCCCCCAAGCTATCAGACTCTCAATTCCCGAAGCCTGGACTGACACCTTGCCCTACTGTCCTGTTTATTATTTATTGTAATGCCTGCACTATTTTTGTGCACTTTATGCAGTCCAGTGTAGGTCAGTAGTCTAGTGTAGCCTTCTCTGTGTTGTTTTTTACGTAGTTCAGTCTAGTTTTTTGTACTGTGTCATGTAACACCATGGTCCTGAAAAAGTTCTCTCATTTTTACTATGCACTGTACCAGCAGTTATGGTCGAAATGACAATAAAAATTGACTTGACTTGACCTGACTTGAAGTGCATGATCATACAGTTCCCTACATTATGTTCCCTACATTATATTCCCTTCTGCCACTTGTTTGCCTATTCTCCCAAAATGTCTAAGTTCTTCCACAGACTCCCTGTTCTCTTAATACTACCTGCCCAACCACTTATCTTCATATTGTGTGTGTGCGCCCTTAACTCCTGGTGGAGTCGTGGGGGCGCTGTCATGACAAGCTCATCGTCTTGGGCATCTGAAACCTGGCAAAGCCCATCCCTCTCCAGGTTTTTTTTTATGAGCTCGAGTTGTTAGCCCAACACTCAACCCAGGCAAGGATGGAGAGTGTGCAAGGGAGCTGGTTGGATTCAAACTTGGGACCTCTCGCCTCGAAGTCCAGCGCTGATGCCGCTATGCCACCAGCCAGCATTCTTCATATTAATTTTTGCTATATTATATGCCATCTCTTTAGCTGAAGAATGTTTTCCCTGTTTTCTGCGTTTTGGAAAAGGATTGGGACTATAAATTTTTTCAGTCTTATAATTTTTTTATATTTTGTGTTTTTTGCTTGATTTTTTTCAGATTTTGTGTGTGAGGGAGGAGGTTTAGGGGTTGATGTGGCTGTTCCAGTTTTGTTTTTTTATTATACAGGGAGGAGCGATTTGGGGGTTTGGTGATCGTGCTGCCATTCTTTTCTTTCTTGGTTTTGTGTCTATCTGAAGAAGAATTGTGGACTTGTACACCTTGATAATAAATGAACCTTTGAACCTTTTGCACCTTTGCCTTTTATGTTATCTTTGACTTCCCTTGTCAGCTGTCGTTGAATATTCTTCGCTTTAGAATACTTCACCTTTGGGATTTATCTATCCTGCATCTTCTAAATTACTTCCAGAAACTCTGGCCATCTCTGCTCTGTTCTGTGAGTGTTCACTTCCAATCAACCTTGGCCAGCTCTTCTCTCATGCCTCTGTAATTCCATTTACTCCACTGTAATACAGATACAAATGGCTTTAGCTTTTCCCTCTCAAACTTCAGGGTGAATTCTATCATACTATGATCACTGCTTCCTAAGTGTTCCCTTACCTTAAGACCTCTCATCTTATTTGGGTTATTACAAACCACCCATTTAGTAAATGCCTTTCCCCGAATGGGCTCAACCTCAAACTACACTAAAAAGCCATTTCATATACATTTTAAAATTCCCTCCCTTGGGATCCAGCACCAACCTGATTTTCTCAATCTATCTGCATATTGAGATCCCCAATGAGTGTTGAAATGTTGCTCATTTATATGTCTTTTCTATTTCCCATTGAAATTAATACCCCACATCCTGTTTACTGTTTGGGGCCTGAATATAACTCCCATCGGGGTCTTTTTAACCATTGTAGTTTTTTTAACTGTCCACAAGAATTCTAGGTTATCTGATCCTATGTCACCTCTTTCTAAGGATTTGAGTTCAATTTTTACCAACAGAGCCACACCATCCTTTCTGCCTACCTGCCCGTCCTTTTGATACTAAGTGTATCCTTGGACGTTACTCTCCAACGATGAGCTTCTTTCAGCCACAACTCAGTGACACCCACATCATACCTACCGATTTCTAACTGCACTGAACAATCATCTACCAATATTCTGCATAGTGCATACATTCAAAGAGAGCACCTACAGTCCTACGTTCATCATGCTTTTTTGGTTTTGGTCCCATGTTACACTTTAACTGATCCTACTGCCTGCAAGTTTGTCCTTTCACCCAGCCTGACCTTCCTCACAGTCTCACTACACTCCAGAGGAAGATGCTGCCAGTGAACAAAGCTACCAAAGGCGACATCTTCTGGATGGTTCACGAAGCAACTCCTTTCATTTCTTCTACATTTTCTTTTTATTTCAGACGTGGTTCTGCTACTACTGGGAGACTGTTATCTACACCCTGGGGGTGCTTTTGGGCCAATCGCGCGATCTGACACTTTGCTATCTCCAAGAGGGTACCACGAGACTGCGAGCAAAGTGTGTAGCATGGATGCCAGGAAGCCTGGAGACGCAGCGCGAGCCCACGATCGACTCCATCTCTCATTGATCTCACCGATTAAAGTGCTGAGGAAGATTGAAATCACCGAGGTGGATTGGAAGTGCGAGCAAGTGTCCAGTGCCGTTTACCATCTTCTTGCTTGCTGCTGCTGAAGGAGGGTGTCTGCATATGGTGGATGCTGTCTCTCTCTCTCTCTCTCTCTCCCCCCCCACCCCCACCCCCTTCTCACTTTCTACCCCCGAAGCAAGGTATCTTCTCAAGAGAAGGTACTTGCATTTGAATGACTTCTCTCTCTTCCTCAATGTTGTGCTGGAGCACAGTTTAAATAATATAGTTTGTAGATTGGATTCTACTCCACATTATGATATGTTCTAGTTTCTGGCTGCTTCATTTCTCATTGTTACGTTTAGGTGAGTTTTGAATTAGCATAATGTTTTTTGCACATGGTGGTGAGGGGGTTTGATGTTTCACGTTGAACAGGTTCCACGGTACCTCTTTGTTTCATGGCTGTCTGTGAGGAAGATGAATATTAGGGTTGAATACTGCATACATAATCTGATAATTGATGTATATGGGATCCTTTTAAACCAACTGTCTCATCTTCCCCCTATCACCAGTTTCCATCCAGCTGCCAAATTAGTATAAACCCTTCCCGGGCAGGTCTAGTAAACATGGCTGCAAGGAAATCGGGTATAGGTGTAACCTATCTTTTTGAACAGGTCATGCCTTCCCCAGCAGAGGTGCTAACGATCCAGAAATCTGGAACTCTTCCCCCTGCAACAATCCCTCAGCCATGCTGTCACCTGCCAAATCATGCTGTTCTTATCCTCTCTGGCATCTGGCACATGCAGTGACCCTGGAGGCTTTGCTTTTCAGTTTCCTACTAAGCACCCTAAATTCTCTCTTCAGGACCTCTTCTCATTTCCTCCCTATGTCGTTAGTACCAATATGTACCATGACTTTCGGCTGCTCACCCTCCTCCTTTAGAATGCTGTGGATCCAATCTGAGTCATCCCTGACCCTGGCACCTGAGAGGCAATGTACCATCCCCAGCCTCAGTGTATTTAGGATCCTGTGTATATGGGAGGAGCCAGGCCCAAGGGCTCTATCCTATGGATAATGGGGAAATAAAAACACAGCATGTGCAAATTGTCAATCTACAGGTTGGGGAAAGGAGGATGAGGTAATGGCAGAGGTACATGGATAGAGGGGAGATGGGGATAGGGGAAGTGAGGGACAGGATGGAGGGGTTGATAGGGTGGGATGATGTAGTGGGGATGGTGGTTGTGTGGCGAGAGTGAGATGAAGGTGGGCAGCAGAGTGGGAAGAAGTTTGCTGAGTGATAGGGTGGGAGGGGATGATGGCAGTGGAGTGGTGTTAACGATTTTGGGGGATGAAGTAGTGGGGGCATAATGGAGATGGGGATGGATGAATGGAGAGGAGAGGGGTGGGGTAGGAATAGTAGGAGGAAGAGGAATGGTTTGGGGATGAAGTTTATAGCCATGAAAGAAAGCAGTATTTGCATTAACATTTTCTGGAATGTTCTGCGGCTGTCAGGAGATGTGGAGGAGGCTTGACCCAAATGCAGAGCAGCAGAGACGATTTAGTGGCGAGTGATAACTTTAATTATAAACTGCAAAATAACAAGCCATGAGGGGCTACGAAACAAGAGAGAACAGATATTTAACACAACAAGGCAAGCAGGTAACGGGCGGCTAGGAGCAACTGGTTGAGGCTGGCTGGTTCGATGGGTGAACAAGGAGCTGGGTCTAAATGGGCTGTATGTGATGAGTTAGAAATGAGTGGCAGATGAGTTCCTGTTCGTTGGAGACTGGGAGGAGACTGACAGGACCTGCCACCTCCTCCTCCTTACAGCCAGCCCTCGGTGATCCCGATAGGTCCAGTGGAACTCCTCGATGAGCACAGGTTCCAAGATGTAACGGGAACATAACCAAGACCTCTCCTCCAGTCTGGACCCTTCCCAGTCGATCAGGTACTGCATGCCCATCCATACAGTAATCCATCATCCAGTAAACTGTGTACACAGGACCACCTTCCACTGTCCTAGGTTCCAGAGGTGGTGGCTCAGGTGGGTTGAGTGGTCCATGGCTTGAGGCAGGACACATGAAAGGTAGGGATGGTGGCAGCTGGGCATGGTCAGTGACTGGACTGATGCGATGGGTGATCTTGAAGGGACCAATGAACCAGGGTGAGAGCTTGCAGGGGGGAAAGACCTCAGGTGGACAGCTCGACATGGTCCCCAGGCTGGAGTGGTCTGGCTGGGCACCGACAGTGGTTAGCTTGGCAGCAGTAGGAGCGGTTGGCATCTAGGATGGTCCTCAATATCTTCACCTTCATCAGTGAACCAGGACCCTGGTGGACAGGGCCACCACTGTTGGATCCTTCATGGGAATTAATGGATGTTGGTAGGCATGAAGTGCTTCAAAGTGTGACATACCTGTAGCAGAGGAGGTGTGTAGATTAAGGAACAGCTCGGGCTGTCTGCGTGGAAGGGTTAGAGTTGGCAAAGCATCTCAGAAACTTCTCCACTTGTTGATTGGCTCTTTCAGACTGTGGATGACAGCCAGAGGACAAACTCATTGAATTGGGGCGGAGAAAACAGAAGGCTCGCCAGAAGCGGGAGACAAATCGTGGGCCCTGGTCCAATGCAATGTCCTGAGGGAAACTGTGGAGATGAACTACATGCTGGAGAAACTGTCTCAACAGCTGAAGGAAGTTTAGGGAAGCCAATGAAGTGAGCAACCTTGGAGAACTGGTCCACCAAGGTCATGATCACCATGGTGCTGTGGACCAAGGGTGTTGAAGAGCCCAGAGAGCCAGTGGTTGGAGGAATTAGACTGGGCATATTGAGGGCAGGCAGCAACAAACTGACATGCATCTGCAATATTAGTGAGCCAGTATAACCAGTGTTGCAGAAGACCAGCATCCATAAGCATCTGGGCGGCCAGAGAGCGGTGAAGAGGGGTTCCAATGTAGCACCTTGGAGCACATAGCTGCCAACATGCACAAGTATTGTCAGGTGTGTAAGCCAAATGCTCCATTCTTCCAAGGCCCATTTAATGGCAAGTAGCTCTCTGTCTCCGACTCCATAACAGTGCTCTGTTGTGATGAACTTATGTGAGAAGAAGTCACAAGGTCCTCCCTGGGAGATGATGGCCCTCACCCAAGTCAGATGCATCCATCTTCACCACAAAAGGTCCGGAGTGTTTTGGTGTTTTGGTGGAGAATGGGAGCGAAGGTGAATCATCTCTTGAGCTCCTTGAAAGCTTGGTCTGGGGCAACAGACCAGGTTGTCCATGAGGTAGGTGACTTGGTGAGGGAGGTGAGAGGAACAGCAATCTGTCTGTAATTTCTGACAAAATGTCTGTGGAAGTTGGAGAAGCTCAAGAAACGCTGCAGCTGTTTGAAGGAATGCGGTCAGGGACAGTCAACAATGTCTTTTTCTAGGGCCCTGGTTTTGCCTTGGGGTGAAAGGACATGACCCCGGAAGTAAATAACTGCGAGCTGGAACTGGCATTTCTCCAACTTGCGGCACAGTTGATTTTCGAGGAGATGCTGAAGGATGGAACAGATGTAATAGACATCGTCTTGAAGGTCCTCGGAGAAAATGAGTACATGTAAAGCATGTCTTGGAGGATTTTGTTAATGAAGGCTTGCAAAATAGCTGGTCTGTTGGAAAGTTTGAAAGGCATCACCAACTATTGGTAGTGGCCAGGGGGTGTTTTAAACACTGTCTTCCTCTCATTCCCTGGCAGATGAAGATCAGGTTGTAAGCACTCAGTAGATCCAGCTTCGCGAAGATCTGTGACCTGCAGAGTGTTTTGATTGTGCTATCCATCATGAGAGAGGGTAACATTCATAATGGTGATTTTTTTGAGTCCACAGTAGTCAATGCAGGGACAAGGACCTTCATCATTCTTTTTGACAATTTTCACAACATGTGCTGGTGATAATAAACCTGATTCTAATTCTGAGCTTCACATACTTCTTCAATGTAGGAGCATGATACAAAAAATACACTCTTTTTCATTGTTTATCATTACTTGGTAACAATTAAAATCCCATTTTAACAAGGCCAAGTTTCAACTTCAGTTGCATTAATTTTTACATTTAGTTTTTACAAACGTCACAATTTAATGTGGAAAATCTCATGGCTGGTTGATTTAATTTGTACGTTTAATGTTTTTCATGGTATCTTATAACTTTGCTGCAGAAAAGCAGACATCAAGCATAAAAGACAATATTGCTGGTGTGTCGTAATTATTCCGGAGAACCTTAACCCGTTGATCTGTTTAACCTGAAAAATGTTCAACCCAAGGTGTGTCATAAGCTTTGCAAAGAACTGGAAACAAGTTTTTGGAGATTCATAAAATACTTTTCTGATTTTTTTTCCCGTTGAAACTCCAATTCCATTACTCTGGCTATTACAAAGGTGGCATTTAGTTCCAGCCTGTTTTAATGTCCAGGCTTGGAGCATGGTAATGGGCCCAGGATCTATTCATGACTGATGCTCAACTTTGTTGGTAACTCACGTTTTTGAGAAGACTGATATAATGTCTCAATGAGTGAATGAAAAACTGACCTTACAGTAGAGTGGAGTGGCTAAAACCAGCAGATCACATTGTGTGCCATGTTTTATGGCATGCTTTTAATCCTTGGCTATATATCATTGATGTGCTGTTAACAGTAAATGGATGGAGTGCCTCGACTGTTGGGATTGTGGGAAGTTTGAGAGAATGAGACCTTTTATTTCTTATTCTTGCCATTCAGTTCAATTTTGGTGCAGCATAAGTTGTTTCCTTTCAAGCTTTGGCATTTGGCACTTTGCACAGAATTTTGAAAGTTTTAAATGACAGCAGTGTTACACCTCTTTCAGTTAGGGTGAGTTCCTAATTTCTACTGCTCTTTTGATATCTCCAGTCTATGGTGGATATTAAGGGAAAAAAAGTTAATATATGGAAGGTGTCATTATGATCATATTGAATAGCCAAGCAGGAGAGAGAAGTTGAACAGTCTGCAACTCCTGAAAATTGTTGAATCAATCTTGCAGTATTGTGTAAAAAAATAAGTAAAATTATTTAAGCAGCTGTTGTTCGGATTAACAAGATAACAGGTTATCCTTTGAACATAAAACAGAACTCCCCATGCTGAAATTCTGAAATAAAAGCCAGAATTGCTGGAACTAGGCTGTGTCTGCAGAAGGGAAAATAAAGGGAAACATTTTAGGTCAGGTAAGCACAAAGTACACTGCAGATGCTGTGGTCAAATCACATGTGGTACCCACTTCAACTCTGTCCATACATGGCCTCCTCTACTGCCATGATGAAGCCAAACTCAGGTTGGAGGAGCAACACCTCATATACCGTCTGGGTAGTGTCCAGCCCCTTGGTATGAACATCAAATTCTCCAACTTCCGGTAATTCCCTCCCTCTTCCTTCCCCCATCTCACTTTCACTCTGCCAGTTGCCTATCACCTCTCTCATGACTCTGCCTTCTTCTACTACCCATAGTGCTTTCCCCTTACATTCCTTCTTCACCTTTCCTGCCTATCCCCTCCCTGCTTCCCCTCCCCCACCACTTGATCTTTCCTCTGATTGGTTTTTCACCTGACACCTTCCCCCTCCCCCCACCTTCTTTATAGGGCCCCTTCCCCCTCCTTCAGTCCTGACGAAGGGTCTCAGCCTGAAACATTGACTGCTGGTTTCCATGAATGCTGCCCAACCTGCTGAGTTCCCCCAGCATGTTGTACGTGTTGATTTCAGGTCAGGGATCCTTGATCAGATATGGGAAAAGAAACTAAAGTTAGTTTATGTAGGAGAAAAGATGGAGGAAGGCAATGTTCAAGGAAATAAGTCTGATAGGCTGAGACCAGATCACCTACTGTGACAGAGAAGGGTCCATCAGCAATATCGTGTTATCATCAGCAAGACAGTAGATAAAGAAGCGTTCAACAATCTTAACTGACGCATTAAATCATCTGGTCTCACCCATCAGAGATACTGTGGATCTCGGTTTATTAGGAGACATCAGAACCAGTACATTTTGGCTCAATTAGGCAGCTGCTGCATTAGCCGAAGTTTCATGGAAATAGTTAAAAAGGTATAAAAAAGATAAACTGCCATGTGAAAAACAAATCATGCATTTGCGTGCAGTCCAGAACAAATCAAAACACTTTCAATCCTACTACAGAACTATAACACTACGTATTAGTTTCTAGTTGTTATCAACCGAGGATGCAATCCAGGGAACACAGGCACGTACTTATGACTGACTGTAATTGAACAAAATCAGCACAGACACCTAGTGTAGCTAATGGACTACCTTCGTACAACGCTATTGATGACTGCATCTTCCATATTTTCATTTTTGTTGCAACATTCAAGATGATTGAATTCAAGTTCTTGATAATGCCAAGTTCTTCACGGTGCCAAAGGGGGTAAGTTTTTACACAGAGGGTTGTGAGTGCCTGGAATGACTTGCCAGGGATGGTGGTGGAGGCTAAAACATTAGGGGTATTTAAGATCCTCTTGGACAGGCACATGGATGAAAGAAAAATGGAGGGTTATGGGGTTGTGTGGGTTTAGTACTTTTTTTTAAGGATTTTATGGGTCAGCACAACATGGAGGGCTGATGGCCTGTACTGTGCAGTAGTGTTCTATGGTTCTATGGTTCTAACTTGTCGAAATAGTTAAATCATTTCATTTTCACTCCCAGCCATTTCTGGCATCTCCAAGTCTGAATGCTTGAAACCATAGTGAACAACACAATTCTGAAGTGTTTTACTGCTTATTTCTTGCCAGCTATCAGTAACAAAAATACTGCTTTCTGAATGCCAGTGCACACAAATGATGCTACTTAAAAACTGTTCAGTCTAAGCACAGTGTTGTGTCTCATGGCCAAACAAGTGTACGAGTCTGACACTACTTAGAAACTGCTCAGCAACAGTCTCCTGTCCCAGTTAAGAGGCACAGTGTCCCAAATAACTGAAGGGAATCATAGCTATCTTCACAACTACTTTTTGTTGTGTAAGAGTTGTTCCAAATAAGTGGCTGCCCCGAGCAATTGATGGCACATTTAACTGGAATCTACTGTATTCCCTTTGTCCTATCTATTTCACATTTCTATTTTCTTGGAAACTAAATGGGACCTGGGGCATACGACAAGAACAAGCCCTTCGACCTTTGTTGTTGTTCTGAATTAATTAAACTAGTAATTATTAGATATGCATGTAGCAAGAATGACAACGAAGCAGTATAATTAAGCATTTCTATTGAGTCATCTTAGCCTCTGTAAATGTTGGGTAACTTGCATTTTGGGAGCTATGAATTAGGCGCTCCGAGATGAAAAAAAAATTGCACTTGAAAGCGCGTGCCTAAATATAGTGCCTCCCATTCTTGATTGAGCCAATTGATTGATTGCGCGATTAATCGGCCGCATGCGCACTTGCCACATTCTTGCAATTGATCTGACACAGTTCAGTAATTAAATGCCTGATTAAAACTAATCTCATCTGCCTATACAGTTCACATTCCCTCCCTTCTCCACACATTTATGTGCCTATGGCTCTTTTAAATGCCTCTGCCATATTGGCATCCACTGCCAGCTCTGGCAATGCATTCCAGGCACTCACCAGCTTATTTACAAAAACTTACCCCACACATTCCCTTTGAATTTACTCCCTCTCCTTAAATACATGCCTCCTGTTATTAGACACCTCAACCTTGGGAAAGAGATTCCAGCTACCTATTCTGTCTTTGCTCTTATAATCTTAAAACTTATTCTTTTTTCTCTCTTTCTTGCTTCTGGAGAAGGATCCCAGACCTGAAACATCGCTTTCCACAAATGCCACTTGACCTGTTAAATGCCTTCAGAATTCTTTTGTTTTGTTTGAGATTACATTTCTGTGTTCAATTGCTCATTTAGTTATTTTGTAAAATTTTCTTAGAGGTTGCTCATGAACGTGCTTTTTGAGGAAACTTGTGGTAGTAGTGTTATCAAAGAAGAGAGTGGCTGACCATTGAGCTGGCCATAATCTGCATAACTAATTATTGTGCATATCTGCTTTAGGCTGAAAATGGGTTTCCCCTCTCTGGATATAACATCTGATTTCAACTGGCAATAGTACAGGAAATGAAAATATTCTTGAGGACTGAGAAATGGACTGGTGCAGAAGGTGCTTTGAAAATTTGAGTGCAACTCAAGTCTGGAGATTGGCCTTGTTCACCTATCGATCCAAAAATTGGCAGGGATTTTCAGGAGAGAACTTTATGAAGTGAACATTGGGGAGATACAAGAAGTTGTTTGCCACCGATAACAATGCCACCCTTCACTTGTGGCAAATCCTGCATCTGATACGCAGCTGTTAAAGCCCTGACTGTCACAATCAAATGGCTGTTTGAGTGCGTACGCAAGTAATTTTAGTCAGTGGATCTGTTGGTATCAAAAATGCTCTTCCATGCAGACATCAGAAATTTCCAAGAGCGGGGAAATAAGTTGCATTAAAAGTAAAAATTCATTCTGTGGTTTATAAGTTCCTAAGTTAGTAAACTCAACTTAAATACTCGATAGCATGCTCATTGGTAATTGCTTTCCTCTTACATAGAATGGAGTCTCTGATAATTATAACAGCTTGCAATTTTTTGTTTATTCAGCAAGCTATTTGATGTGCGCACACAGCCCAGAACTCTCAGCAGTCTGACACTGAATTTTGCAATGTGCAGTGGCCATACCAGGTCTCCACGGATACACGCTTCCACAAGCAAATTAAAATCCATCCACTGATGTGTCGGCCAGTAATGAAATAAGGATCTGGCACTTGCTCATATTGAAATGCAAACTAGGTGTCCCTGTGTTACCCTGGCAATTTATCATAAAGACCTGTGAGTTTCCACTTATTATACATGAGGTACCATGAAATATTACCATGGCAGTCATTATAAAAAATTCTCAAAATACACTCACAATGAGGTCAAATCTATCATTTTTGGTTGCGTCTGTCGGATGGATTATCTAAACTGCCTCTGGGTGTCTTCAAACAGAAAACAAGCTCTGCTTTCATTTGAACTTTGCTATGGTACAGTGTTTCCTTTTCCCTACAATGATGTTTGTTCTCCATGCCCTTCTACTCCACCCCTTACCCATTTTAAGACACGTTGTTGAAATAATTGCAGGAAGCTGAGCTGAAATCATTTGGCTGTTCTCAGATCAGAGGCTGAACTATTTTTGGGTTTCTAATATATCTCTGACAGTGACTTGCCCTCTTTCCCCACTGACTCTGACCCAACTGTCCCCTTCCCATTCACCTTGACACTCCTACTTTTTTTAAAAAACCAACTGCAACACCCAGACCTGATTTCTGAGAGCAGGAGGGAAACCTTCCTCACAAGGCTAATATTTTTTGTAATGTACTTTTCAAAAAGTAATAAGCACTGACTTAAGCCAATATGAATCTGAAAGTAACTGTCCGCTGCACTAGAAATGACCTTCCAGGAGAAATTCACTGGGGTATTAAAGAAAAACATTGCATTCATTTCTCATTTTCTTTCATCGCATTTGCTTATTGGTTCCAATTACATTGGAGATGGGAGAACAAAGACAATTGAATCATATAATCTGATTACAAAGTGCCTGCTCATTTCCCAGTTAGCATGGGAAGAACAGGAAGCAGAAGGAAGAATGTTGCGATCAACATGGGAAAGGTTGTCGGTGAAGGAGATCTGTGATAGACTTTTGCCAAGTACATGTAAGTGCAATACGGAGCTAGCAGCATACATGGATGAAACACTTGTCCTTCAGTTGGTTAATGTTTAATCTAGTGCTACCAGTTACAGCCTCTTTTTGGTTTGTAACTTGCCTGTTCTATAGGTTTTAGAGTTGGCAATGTGACTGAGACCAAAATTCTGCAAGATGACGAAATATTTGTATATTGAATAACAATAATTTGATTTGATTAGCAGTATTGCTAGTTCCTGCTCAAAAGTCAAGCCATGTCAGAGTGTCAAAGCCATCAAGCATGACATCAGTGGTCAATTTGCACTTGCTAGGATTTCACAAATATTACACAAAAATGATGGTGGGGCAGGAGGTGTCTAATAATCCAGTGGGGAGTGAAATGGGTTATGTTCAGTTTCTAGTTCAAGAACTTTTAAAAGCTTTGGACTAAGTTGAAGGGTCTTGACAATGTCTTATCCTGAAGCCAAATTGCACCATGTCTTGAGGACCGCCTGGATTAGTGGTGTGGGCCTCTCAGGGCTCTTGGTCTCAGCAACATTGCCAACAATGAGACTTCAGGAGCTGACAAGTTGCAAACCAAAGCAAATCTAGGCTATATCCAGTACAAGAAGATATAAATGTTAACCATCTGAAGGATGCGGGTTCCCACCCTGCAAATGGCCAATTGTGGTTGTGTGTATTTGGATATTCCAAAGCAGCCTCCCTGCCTGGACACACAGCAATGTTCTTCCTTGTTCTGCCATGCTCTTCCCATGAAAAATGAATAAACACTTTATAATCTATTAGTGGTAAGAATTGGTTTTATTCAACCACTAATACAAGGGAATTTAGTAATGTCTTCCAGATGTTGCCACTCTTCAAAATGCACATTTCTTGAATATTGTTGTGAAGCATCACTCTGAATTAACTGTTCTAGTATCTTGAGTCAAATGATTCTACCGAGTTTTGACAATGAGGCAAGAGGTAGAGCTAGTGGTACGGTAGGTACGTACTGTTTGGGCAAAAACTTTGACACCCAAGATGTTATATTGGTGTGAAATGAATTACCAGGGAAGAGAACATAAATGACCATAATAGAGGTAGTTGGTTATAGATGTCTAGGGATATGAAACTTACATGGAGCTATGATCTAGATCGTTTGTTTTTTAATGATGATAGCAAAGGCTTGAGGGTCTGAATGGAACACTTGCTCCTGCATTTGAGAGAAAGTGATGAAATTTTCACTCTGCTGATTTTATACTGTGGTTAAGATAACCCTGTGAAACCCTTGCTAAGCAAAGTGGTCCAGATATTAATCAGAGTACCAAAGGTTGTAATCATTACATTTTCAGTTCTATTGTGTTTATGATGGTAGAGGGAGTTGAACATGGTCATACCTTTGTAGTGGAGATGAAATGGTAATTTATCCTGAGAAACAATTTCTTTTGCACTCTGCAGTGTCCAATCTGTGTAAAAAAGTGGTAGTTTAATGGATCTGAGTTTCAAGAAAAAGGATTTAATGCTTTCTCGGCATATATGATGAATAAAACCTTCTCAGGAACAGGTATTGATTATAATTGATGTTTTGCTGTCAACTGCTGCCAGATTCATCAGGGATGACGCCTGGGTATGTCTAGTCCGATGGTATTTATACCACTGTAGTCTGTCCTTCCTGATTGGTTAGTCCTCATCCAATCAGATTTCCACTCTCCCACCTTGTTTACAATTGAATTTGATTTTTTACTTGGAACAAGGCCTTTGTCTTTGTTAAAATTCTTTTCCTCTAGTTTTATTTAAATGGCTTCCTTTACCAGGCAATGCCAAAAGCCAATGGAGTGGCACAGTAGCTCTGTGCCATCGAAGTCAATCCTGTGGCCAGTGCAAATGCAGTGTTCTGCTACCACCGATTTCTCCGGGTAACCCAAACAGATACACCTCCTGTGCTCCTTGATGCGGGTTTCCACTGTGCGTCCCATCTGACCGATCTCAGTTTCTTTTATGCATTAAATCTTGTTTATGAGTTAAAAACTTGAAGCTCAAGAATCAGACACTAATCAAATCATCTCTTGAGTCAAGTCAAGTCAAGTTAAATTTATTTATAAAACTCATTTAAAAACAACCCATGTTGACCAAGGTGCTGTACAAACCATAACAGGTCACTGAAATCACAAACACAAGAAACACAGAGATAAACAACAAGGCCTCAGCTTATAGGCACAAAAATAAACAACACAAGGGCCTAGGCACAAGCCAAAAATCAATCACATCAGGAGGATTCAGACGTTAGTGAATAAAGGTAAGTTTTGAGCTTAGACTTAAAAGAGTTAATGGAGGGGGCAGATCTGATTGGGAGGGGAATGCTGTTCCACAGTCTAGGGGCTGCAACAGCAAAGGTGTTGAACCCTTGGAAGATCTCAAAATAAAGCAGGAGATGCAGAAATCTTTAGCAGCCAACCTGTAGTATTTTGACTAGTTTTTCCTTTGCAAATTGCACAGTCTCAGAATGTGCTTATGAGGGTGCTTCCTTGATTAGAGGGCCTGAACTACATGTATAAGTAGAGATTGGGCAAAATTGGGTTGTTTTCAGCAAGACATTTGATAAGGTACCCCATGCAAGGCTTATTGAGAAAGTAAGGAGTCATGGGATCCAAGGGGACATTGATTTGTGGATCCAGAACTGGCTTGCCCACAGAAGGGGAAGAGTGGTTGTAGACGGGTCATATTCTGCATGGAGGTTGGTGACCAGTGGAGTGCCTCAGGGATCTGTTCTGGGACCCTTACTTTTCGTGATTTTTATAAATGACCTGGAAGTGAAGGGATGGGTTAGTGAATTTGCTGATGGCACAAAGGTTGGAGGTGTTCTGGATAGGGTGGTGGGCAGTCAGAGGTTACAACGGGACATTGATAGGATGCAAAACCGGGCTGAGAAGTGGCAGATGGAATTCAACCCAGATAAGTGTGAGGTGGTTCATTTTGGTAGGTCAAATATGATGACAGAATGTAGTATTAATGGTAAGACTCTTGACAGTGTAGAGGATCAGAGGGATCTTGGGGTCTGAGTCCATAGGACACTCAAAGCTGCTATGCAGGATGACTGTGGTTATGAAGGCATATGGTGCATTGGTGCATCAGGGGTATGTTTCTTACACAGAGAGTGGTGAGTGCATGGAATGGGCTGCCGGCGACGGTGTGGAGGTGGATGTGATAGGGTCTTTTAAGAGACTCCTGGACAGGTATATAGAGCTCAGAAAAATAGAAAGCCAGGGGTAGCCCTAGGTAATTTCTCAGCTAAGGACATGTTCGCCATAGCTTTGTGGGCCAAAGGACCTGTATTGTGCTGTAGGTTTTCTATGTTTCTAAGAAATTAGACAGATGGGGGAATGGGCAAAGAAATGACAGATGGAATATAATGTGGGGAAGTGTATGGTCATTTTGAACAGAGATAAGGCAGATTTTCTTTAGCCAGTTGGTGATGAATCTGTGTAATTCTTTGCCTGTGTAGGTCAAGCCATTGGGTATATTTTAATGCAGAGGTTGTCAGATTCATGATTAATCAGGACACCAAAGGTTATGGTGAGAAGGCAGGAGAATGCGGTTTGAGAGGGATAATAAATCAGCCATGATGGAATGGTGGAGCAGACTCGATGGGCTGAACAGCCTAATTTTGCACCCAGGTCTTCAGGTGCTTTGAAGATTTCTTCACCCAGAAGTTGTTGAATTGTTGGAATTCTCTGTCTGAGAGGATTGTTGTCATAGCTTTAAGGTGAACGGTTCAGAGAGGATTTGAGTTTGAAATGTGCTGCTTGTGTTGGTGGTTAAGGCGGAGACTGTGACAGCATTTAAGAAACATCTAGTAAAGCAACCAAATTGCCATCGAAGGGTACAGACCTAATGTGGGCAAATAGTAGTAGTATAGTTAGGGGTTGTAGTTGGTGGGTGTGGTTGGCCAAAGAAGCTGAGCCTGTGCTGTGAAGTTCTGTGATTCCATGGCCCTGTCGTTACATTCAGGACAGTCTGATACTGTCATGAGAAATGTGTGAAGAATGTGAGAATTCTCCATAAATGGAGATGCTTATTTTCTGTGTATTAGGTATCTCTATGGCAAACATTTTTAAAGCTAAAATGGAATTGTCTGCTCTCGAGTATCATGTCTTAGATATCTAAGAGGATTCTATATATTCTCAAAAAAAGAAGTCATAGCATTTGTAGGTGTGGGAGGGGAATGTGGAATTACTGATTCGATTATAGCTGGATGAGTAAAGACAGTAATGAAAAGAAACGTGTTCATTGGTTTTGCTAATTTTAAATTAGCGTGCTCCACAGACAAATGCTATTAGTGATTGTGATTGTGTATATTGTTTTAAAACTAATTAACCCATTATAAATGGTTGGACTGTACTGCTATTTGATGGGCTGTACAAGTTAAGCAATATGGCCTAAAAAAACACTGTGGGAGAAGTTGCTTCTCAATGCATCTGCTAACACCACGCCACACTGGATCTTATGCCCAAGATCTCCAAATTCTCTCTGTACCTGGCACCAAGAAAGAGAAATGAGGCTCAGATCTTTCTCCCTTCCCCAGATGACCTGAGAATACTCAATTCAGCCTTGAAGGCAATGGATGATTTAAACCCATGTTTCCATTGACTTTCAGGTTCTTTGAGTTGCTAATACTACCATCATGGTGCTCCAATTGATCTTGTCCAGCACAAAAAATTTGACCCTTTCCTAATATCCTAGAGCCTCAACATTACGAAAAATCTGAGAGGTGAAAAACAAATATGCGTGGAAGTGATATTGTAAGACCAGACTAACATGGCTCATGGACAATGTTAAAGTACATCCCTTAACGTGGGCTATACAAAAAACAGTAGGTATTTAAACAATAAACTACACTTTACATTCCACACAGAGCTATCATAGCTTCCAACACAGACAATTTGATCTCAGAAGTAGATGTAGATTGTTGTCTGAATTGGGAGAATTTTCACACTAACGACTCAGGCAACAGCCCTGAGATAGAATTATACCTTCCAAATGATATACTACTCTCCCTGGCTACATGCATCAACAACACTTCATACAAACAAAGAAGCCATATGTATCTTAACTACCCCTTACCTGCCATATGCCAGTGATATTGAACCTGATTCTGAAACTGCTCACAATACTCTGTGAGATCTGACCATTGCCTTATAAAGCCTTATTACGTCCTTGTTTATATATTCTAATCTTCTTGAAATGAATGCTAATATCACATTTCCTTTTCTTATCACTGACTCAAGCTGCAAATTAACCTGTAGGGAATCCTGCTTGAGGACTCCCAAGTCCCTTTGCATCTCTGTTTTCTGAACTTTCCCCCCATTTAGAAAAGAGTCTACAGCTTTATTCCTTCAATCAAAGTGAACAACCATAAACTTCCTGACGTTGCATTCAATATGTCACTTCTTCTCCCTTTCTCATACTGTATCTAGGTCCTTCCACAGACTCCCTGCTTCCTCAGCATTACCTACCACATGCCCCCAATCTCTGTAACCTTCACAAACTTAGCCACCATGCCATCAATTCTGTCATCCGAATCATTGACATATAATGTGAAAAGAAGCCATTCCAACACCGACCTCTGCGGAACGCCGCTTGTCACTAGCCACCAACCGAATAAGCCCCCTTTATTCCCACACCAGTGAGCCAATCTTCATCCATGCTAATACTTTTCCTGTAGTACCACGGGCTCTTATCTTGTTTAGCAGTCTCATGTGGAGCTCCTTGTCGAAGGTCTTCTGAAAATCCCGTGAAACTAAATCTACTAACTTTCCTTTGTCCATTCTACCTGTTATATCCTCAAAGAATTCCAGCAAATTTGTCGGGCAGGATTTTCCCTTAAGAAAAGGCATGCTGACTTTGGCTAATTTTGTCATGTGCCTCCAAGTACCCCGAAGCCTCATCCTTAGTATTGAACACCAGCATCTACCAACCACTGAAGTCGGACTAACTGGTCTATAATTTCCTTTCTACTGCCTCCTTCCCTTCTTAAAGAGTGGAGTGACAATTGCAATTTTCCAGTCCTCTGGAACTATCCAGAAAACTAGTGCTTCTTGAAAGGTCACTACTAATGCACCCAAGATCTCTTCAGCTACCTCTTTCAGAAGCCTGGGGTATAGTCCATTTGTCCAGGTGACTTACCCACCTTCAGACCTTTCATCTTCCCGAACACCTTCTCCTTAATAATAGCAACAACAGACGCTTCTGCACCCTGACACTTACAAATTTCCATCCCATTACTGGTGTTCTCCGCAGTGAAGACTGATACAAAATACACTCAGTGGCCACTTTATTAGGTACCTCCTATAACTAATAAAGTGGCCACTGAATGAATGCTTGTGGTCTTCTGCAGTAGTAGCCCATCCACTTCAAGGTTCAATGTTTTGCACATTCAGAGATGCACTTCTGCACACCACTAGAGTAACGGCTGGTTATTTGAGTTACTGTAACCTTCCTGTCAGCTTGAGCCAGTCTGGCCATTCTCCTCTGACCTCTCTTGTTATCAAGGCATTTTTGTCCACAGAATTACCGCTCATTTGATTTTTTTTTAGTTTTCTGTTCCATTCTCTATAAACTCTAGAAACTGTTGTGTGTGAAAATCCCTGGAGGTCACCAGTTTCTGAGATACTGAAGCCACTCTACCTAGTACCAACAATCATTCCATGGTTGAAGTCACTTAGATCACATTTCTTCCCCATTCTGATGTTTGGTCTGAACAACAACTGGACTTCTCGACCATGTCTGCATGTTTTATGCTTTGAATAGCTGCCATATGATTGGCTAATTTGTATTACTGAGCAAGTGTGTAGGCATACCTAATAAAGTGTCCACTGAGTGTACTTATTGAGTTCATCCACCTTTTCTTTGTTTCCCATTACTATCTTCCCACCTTCATTTTCTAGCAGTCCAATATTCACTCTCTCCTCTCTTTTACTCTTTATACCGCATATCTGAAAAAATCTTTAAGATAAAGGAGCAGAATTAGGCCATTTGACCTATTGAGTCCTCTCCATCATTTTATCATGGCTGATCCAATTTTCCTCTCAGCCCCAATCCCCCGCCTTCTCCCCATATCCTTCTTATTCCTAATCAAGAATCGATTAATCTCTGCCTTAAATATACATAAAGACTTGGCCTCCTCAGCTGCCTGTGGCAATGAATTCCACAGATTCTCCACCCTCTGGTGAAAGAAATTCCTCCTCATCTCCGTTCTAAAAGGACACCCCCCTCCCTATTCTGAGGCTGTGTCCTCTGGTTTTAGACTCCCTCACCATAGGAACATCCTCTCTACATCCATTCTATCACTATTCACCATTCAATTGGTTTCAATGAGATCACCCCTCATTCTTCTGAATTCCAGCAAATACAGGCCCAGAGCCATCAAATGCTCTTCATATGACAAGCCATTCAATCCTGGAAGCATTTTCATGAACCTCCTTTGAACCCTCTCCAGTTTCCAGATCCTTTTGAAGATTAGGGGTCCAAACCTGCTCACAATATTCCAAGTGAGGCCTCACCAGTGCTTTATAGCCTCAACATCACATCCTTGCATATATTGTATCTTCTTATATTATTGGCTAGCTTACCTTCATCACTCATCTTTTGTTTCCTTATTGCCTTTTTTAGTTGCTTTTTGTTTAATTATGTTTCCCAATCCTCTAGTTTTCTACTAATTTTTGCCATGTTATATGCCCTCTCTTTTCCTTCTCTGCTGCTTTTGACTTACCTTGTCAGTCATGGTTGCCTCATCCTCTCTTTAGAATGTTCTTTCTTTGGGATGAATCTATTCTGTGCCTTCCTAATTGCCCTCAGAAACTCCAGCCATTGCTGTTCTGCAACCACCCCCCTGCTATTGTCCCCTTCCACCCAATCATTCTCTTCTTCTCTCTCACATGAGGCACATATCATTGCACTTGAGGACAGATTCTATCCCATTGTTATCAGATTGCTAAAAGATGAACCCTTGAACTCACAGTTTACCTTACTGTGGTCCTTGCTGTTTATTTGTCCACCTACAGTTTACTTTCTTTAACTGTAACACCACATTCTGTTTTCTTGCCTCAGTCTAATTATATATGATATGATCTATCTTGATGGAATGCAAAACAAATACTTTTCAAACAGTCTGAGGACATGTGACAATAATAAACCAGTCCTAGTCAACATTCAATCATGGACTGGTTAGTTGTCATAACATTTGGCCAGAAACTTACAAGAGTGGATCAAGAGCTGGAATTCCTGCGACAGATAGCTTGCCTCGTTATTTCTCATAGACGGAATTCCATCATGAACGTGGTTCAGGAAACTTACATCATCCAGACAAAGCAGCCAACTTGACCATTCAGTCCCTCTAGCCCTAGCACAATGTGACCACAGAGTGCAGTATCTACAACATACATTGTAAGCACTCAACAAGGGGACTCTACAATACATCCAAAACCTGTGAACTTTTCCTCTAAGGAGGAATTCTGTGGAAGGTCCTTGAGAATATAATCACTGCTTTAGTTTTATTTCCTGAAACTCCCTTCCCAATGGTACTGATGTACTGAAATGAGTTAACACTATCATAATGCCAGTTAGGGAAAAACAATATGGGCTGGCCTTGACAGTAATGCTGCACCCAATATTTTTCCTCATTAAATTTGCAAATCAACTTCCAATGGTGCACTGTGTCACTGAGGGCTGTCATTTGTTAAGGTCCAATACCTCGATGATGGCTTGAGCTGTTTCAAGACCAATGGAGTTACTTGCAATAAATCACCCACGGATGACTTTCCAATTACGCTGTCGTGGCTGAGAGTATCAACAAAATCTAGTGTGTGCAGATTCATTATGAGGTTGAGAAGAAGCATGTAGAGAGCTTCTGATCCACTCTTCCAGAGGCTTCCACAGCAGGAAGGCACTATTGGAATGTGCTCCATGTATCTTCACTATTCGATTAGTACATTCTTTCTTTCCTTTGATCATTCCTTATGAATGTGTTATTTATCCTATCCTGCTATGTTTTCAGTAAAGTTATTAACAGATTTGGTTTGGTGGAAATTTTCCAATTTTCAATTTTAATATATTCAATTCTTCTAAAAATCCAGTAGCATTTATCATCCAGGACGTTGCAAGTGCTGTGTTTTTGAATGTAATGGATTTTTAATCACATCGGAGCAATAAATAACCATATATTTATATGCGCTCTCTCTCTCTCTCTCTCATGCTTTCTTTCTATTCTTTTCTTTGTATACAATGCCTTATAATATATACCAATATATTTTTTGATTTGCCTTTAAACAAATAGTGGACAGAGAAATACTGGCTGATCTCTTGACCCACTTTCTTACTCCAATGGATTAACTTCTACATATCATATCTGTCAAAACGTTATTTTTTTGGATGCAAAAACAGAAGGAAGGAAGTTTAGGAAAGGCAACCCTGGATCATACCTACTTGACACTCAAGAATGATGCTGCATATTCTAGGACAGCATCAAGGTGATACATGTTAATGAATCTCTCTGTAGTAGAGCTATCTAAAAGCAGAGGGCATAAGTTTAAGATAAGGGGTAAGAATTTTAGAGGAAATCTGAGGAGGAACCTTTTCACACAAAGACAGATTGAAATCTGGGAAACACCAGCCGAGTTAGTGTTGCAGGTAGAGACTCTCACAACATTTTAAGAGGCATCTAAATGACCATTTGAATAGACAAAGCACAAAGTTAGAGGGGTATTTTATGGCTGACATGGATATGGGAGGTTAAAAGGTATTTTTTGTGCTGCATTGCCCTAGGGCCATCTGGCACTTGTGAATATCTTGAACAATTTCATTTAGAATTCTAGCAGTGAACCCGAACTTATTATGAATGTTGGCAACTTATTCCTGAGGCCAATAACACTGAAAAAAAAACAATTTCTTGATTATCCTTGTGTGTAACATGGCTCTTTTGAACTGTCTTACTAACATAACCTAATCTACTTAGGTTATTTTAAAGATCAATCCAATCTCCACAAAGTTTTGGCAGTACACACAAAATGCTGGAAAAACTCAGCAAGCCAGGCAGCGTTTATGGAAAAGAGTAAACAGTCAATGTTTCAGGCCAAGACCCTTCATCAGGACTGATAAAAGGTGAGAAGTCAGAGCAAGAAGGTGGGGGGAAGAGAGGAAGAAGTACAAGGTGGTCGGTGATAGGTGAAACTGGGAGGGGGAGGGGGTAAAGTAACGAGCTGGAAAGTTGATTGGTGAAAAAGATAAAGGGCTGGAGAAGGGGAAATCTGATAGAAGAGGGTAGAAGATCATAGAAGAAAGGTAAGGCGGAGGAGCACCAGAGGGAGGTGATGAACAGGTAAGGAGATAAGCTGAGAGAGGGAACTGGAAATGGGGAATGGTGAAGAGGGGGGGAATTACTGGAAGTTTGAGTAATTAATGTTCATGCCATTAGGTTGGAGGCTACCCAAGTGAAATATAAGATGTTGCTCCTCCAACCGGAGTGTGGGCTCTTCGCAGCAGTAGAGGAGGCCATGGACTGACATGACGCAAAGGGAATGGGAAGTAAGATTGAAATGGATGAAAAAGATTGAAATGTTTGTAGAACAGAGTGATCTAGGAATAATGGTGCATAGTTCCCTGAAGGTGGAATCTCATGTGGATAGGGTGGTGAAGAAAGCTTTTGGTATGTTGGCCTTTATAAATCAGAGCATTGAGTATAGGAGTTGGTATGTAATGTTAAAATTGTACAAGGCATTGGTAAGGCCGAATTTGGAGTATTGTGTGCAGTTCTGGTCACCGAATTATAGGAAAGATGGCAACAAAGTAGAGAGAGTACAGAGAAGATTTACTAGAATGTAACCTGGGTTTCAGCACCTAAGTTACAGGGAAAGATTGAACATGTTAGATCTTTATTTTTTGGAACGTAGAAGGTTGAGGGGGGACTTGATAGAGGTATTTAAAATTACGAGGGGGATAGATAGAGTTGACGTGGATAGGCTTTTTCCATTGAGAATAGGGGAGATTCAAACAAGAGGACATGAGTTGAGAGTTGGGGGCAAAAGTTTAAGGGTAACACGAGGGGGAATTTCTTTACTCAGAGAGTGGTAGCTGTGTGGAACGAGCTTCCAGTAGAAGTGGTAGAGGCAGGTTCGGTATTGTCATTTAAAGCAAAATTGGATAGGTATATGGACAGGAAAGGAATGAAAGGTTATCGACTGAGTGCGGGTCAGAGGGACTAAGTGAGAGTAAGTGTTTGGCACGGACTAGAAGGGCCAAGATGGCCTGTTTCCATGCTGTAATTGTTATATGGTTATATATGGGTGTCCACCAGGAGATTCTGCTTTTTTTGGTGGATGGAATGTGAATGTTTGGCGAAGCCAATCTATGTCGGATCTCACTGATATACAGGAGGTCACACCAGGAGCACTGAATACAGTAAGTGACCCCCCACAGACTCACAGGTGAAGTGTTGCCTCACCTGGAGCAACTGTCTGGGGCCCTAAATGCTGTGAGGGAGGAGGTGTAGAGGCAGGTGTGGCACTTGTTCTGCTTGCAAGGATAAGTATCAGGAGAGAGATCTGTGGGGAGGAATGGATGGACAAGGGATTCATGTAGGGAGTGATCCCTGCGGAAAGTGGAAAGTGAGAAGGGAGGGAAAGATGTGCTTGGTAGTGGGATCCTGTTGGAGATGGTGGAAGTTGCTTGGATTTTCAGCAACTGCAGATCCTCTCATGTTTGTGGTTCACAAAGTTTTTACTTTTCCTGTTCCTCCTTTATCATGGTCAGTGAACATAGTATAAATCAGTACAAATGGAAATGATTGAGTGGCCGTTACAGAATGTGGTTGCAGGATGGAGGAGATTGGGAATTAAATACCCATGGGTATCGCATAATACAGAAGGATAGGCAGGAAGGAAAGGGAGGTGGTGTAGTGCCCTTAATTAAGGATGAGATGGGGCAATAGTGAGAAAAGATATAAAAGATCTAGTGAGCAATATTTTGAGTTCAAGATTAGAAATAGTAAAGGGGAAAATATTATTGGTGCAAGTTGCCTGTAGGCCACCAAATAATAACATTACTGTGGCATGGGCACACAAGGAAGGAAAGAGAGTTTTGGGAATGGGATGGAATTTTAACTTGCACATAGATTAGGTGAATCAAGTTAGTCAAGGCAGTCTTGTGGGGGACTTCACAGAGTGCATCTGTGATAGTTTTCTTGAATCCACAAAGGAAAATGATACCTTAGATCAGCTCTTGTGCAATGAGACAGGTAAAATTAATGATTTTGTAGATAGGATCCTTTTGAAAAGAATTATCACAGTACTGTTTGTTATGGTTTGTAACTTCAATGCATTAGTCTCATTCAAATGAAGACATGGGAGTCTGGGAATGCGGGTCTAACTTGTGGTAATGTGATGACATATGTAATTCACATATTTATACAAACAACCCATAATGAGTTATTTAAAAGAACAAGAATGCTTAATCAACCTATATATACACACACACAAGATTACTCAAACATTACCTAAGTATTAAATCCACAACACCATTGAATTTCTCATACAAATGGAAGGTGTAATCGTTTGATCTAAAACCAGTGTATTGTGCCTAAACAAGGGAGACTACAATAGGATGTAGAGGATCTGGCTGGTCTAGACTTGGACACAGGCTATATGATGAGACGGTTGAGGAAAAATGGAAGACTTTCAAAGAGAATTTTTAGTGGTGCTCAAAGAATATCCAATCCAGTTAAAAGCAAGGATGGTGAGGGTGGGGGAAGCCAGTCTTGGAAAATTCAGGAAATAAAAGAAAGCATCAATCTAAAAGCTCATGCATACCAAAGTCACCAAGACTAGTGGGAAACTGGAAAACTGGAAATAGAAAGAAAGCAACCGAGAACCACTAAGCAAGCAAAAAGGAAAGGGAAGATAGATTATGAAAGTAAAGTAGCATAAAATATAAAAAAAATAGTAAAAGTTTGTGAAATTGTGTAAAGAGATGGAGTACAGCATTGGTAACAATGATCCGATCCACTTTAGAAGGAAAATGGAAGATCAGATTATTTAAATAGTGAAAGAGTGCAGCATTGTACTGTGTAGAGAACAATGGAGGGTGCTTGTACTTGAATCACTAAAGGTTGGTTTGCAGGTGAAACAGGCTATCAAGAAGGGAAACGGAAAGCTGCCCTTCATTGCTAGAGGGATTGAATTTAAGAGCAGTTGCATAGGGCATTGGTGAAACCATATCTGGGTAGTGCATGCAGTTCTGGTCTCCTTACTTGAGGAAAGGCTTTGGAGTTGGTGCAGAGGAGGTTCGCCAGATGGATTCCAGAGATGATGGGGTTAGCCTACGAGGTCAGGTTGAACCACCTGGGATTAGAAGAAGGAGAAGGGATCTTACAGAATACTATACAATTATGAAATAGATAGATAAGATAGAGGTAGGAAAGTCGTTTCCACAAGAACTAGGGAAAATAACCTTAAGATGTGAGCAGATAGATTTAAGGTGGAGATGAGGGGAGATTTCTTTCCCCGGAGGGGAGTGAACTGCAGAATTCTTTGCCCAGGGAGGCAGTAGAGGCTGCCTCATTAAAGATATTTAAGGCACAGTTGGATAGGTTTTTACATAACAGGGCAATTAAGTGTTCTGGGGAAAAGGGAGGTATGTGAGCTGAGGTTATGGCAAGATCAGCCATGATTTTATTGAATGGTGAAGCCATGTGGTCTACTCCTACTCCCATTTCTTATGTTCTTATTTTTTTACTGAAACTCGGAATCTGTGCTATGGCGATTTTATTGCACAAGTTGAGGGGCATGGAAAATCAAAGTATGGATATGCCAAAGTACAATGGATGCAGTATTATTGGATTCTTACTGTATTCTAGTCACAAGGTATCATAAATAGTGTTGATAGTGTTTAAAATCTGGTGATTCTGTTTTCTTCAATCTTTCTTTGAAGGATGAATTTCAATGATGCCTAGTGTTGTGGTAATGGTACTAATGGTAGCGTTGTGATTAGCTCGACACTATTACAGCTCGGAGCATCCCAGAGTTTGGAGTTCCACTGCCGCACCATTCTGTAAGGAGTCTTGGTACATTCTCCCCATGGAATGCGTGGGTTTTCCCAGGGTTTTCCGGTTTCCTCCCTCAGTTCGGGTAGGTTTTGGTAAATTGTCCCGTGGTTAGGTTAGGGTTAATCGGGATTGTGGGGTTGCTGGGGCAGTGTGACTCGAACGGCCAGGAGGACCAGCTCCAGGCTGTATTCCTAAATAAGGAAAATAAAAAAGTTGGACTGAAAGGACCCTCAGGCAAACATCCTAAAGCTGATAGTTGACCAGTTACCCAATATTACCTACAGTGGTTGTTGATGTGTCCTTACATGTCATCAAAGTATATAGCATTATTCCTCCTACTCTCTGGTTACACTTCCACAGTTCACAGTATCAACACAGATTCTCAGCTTCCTTGTATCTAAGTGTCTGTAAATGTGGCTGTCCTGCTCTGCTGCTGATTTGTACTCCTTTAAAGATGTGTTTCAATGAACGCCCAGAGGATTACTAATTCCTGATGCTTTGGAAGCAATTACTTGTGGGCAGAACTGTCTCTGCTCATTTAGTTGATAAAAGTATGGGCCAAATAAATGTTTTAGGTGGAGAATATGTGCAATTCTTCCTGCTGTTAACACATAACCTTTCCTCAAAAACATACTGAGCACAGACACTCATCTTATATATTTTAATTTAAATTCAGGGCAAATATTTTAATCAGGATTGACTTGTGAATTAAATTCAACTTCATCCAGCTGTGAGGTCACTCTTAAATGAAGGTGTCAATTCACTGTTCAAATCCATTAAGTAATCGCAAGTCAAAAGTGAAAAGAAGTTCTGTATACGGAGAGGCTCTTCAGGGAGAGGAGCAGGTTTTTGGTTGTTGCTGGGATGAAATGGTCGCTGAATAAAAATGTATGAGGATCAGAATGCAAGAAGCTTATTTTCATTTGGGAATTTACAGCACACAAACAGACTCTTCACCCTCCTCTATGTATGTTTCGCCCATCTTACTCCTACCAATCTCTGATTGTTAGTTCTCCTCCAAGGCAGTAGGGGTTGTCTTGTTGGTAGATCCGGTTCCTCCAAAGGCACTCCAGGCCTGGATTGGGAGGGTGGGGACAGGAGGATTTTGAGTGACAATTTGTATTATCTTGTATTACCACCTGATCTTTAGTCAGCAGCCATTTCTCTGTACTGGGAGTGTGGTTGGCAAGCATGCATTAGCTCAGCACATAGAAGAAAATTCAGTCTCCTCTTTGTTTAAGACATATATTATAGTCTAATGAAATGGAGGAAATGAGAGACGTCGTCTTGGACCACTTCTAAATTAGCTAAGAGAAGGTTCATTAAGGTGGTAAATCCTAGGATCTGACCCAATGCATGCTCTCGTTTTGTGGGAAGGTAGAGAAGAAATTGTGGAAGCCTCAGCAGATACTTTTGCATCTTTTCGGGTGAAGTTCTAGAGGACTTGAGGGTGGCCTTGTTTAAAGAAGGTAGAAAAATCAAGCTAAAAATCATAGGTTGGTGAATCTGACATTGGTGGTGGAGAAAATTCTGAGGGATGGGATCTACCAACATTTGGAGAGAAAGGGTTTGATCCAGGACTTCCCATGTATAAAACTGCTGACTGCTGAGTCTGGCATTGAGGAGCTACAGCAACCATGAGGGTAGGGTAGTAGATGTTGTCTACATTGATCTTAGCATGGGCTTTGACAAAGTCTGTTATACAGACTAGTTTGGGAAGTTAGCTTGCATAAGATTTAGTAGGAGATAGTGGATCGGATTCATTCGACCACAAGATATAGAAGCAGAACTAGGCCACTTGACCCATCGAGTCTGCTCCACCATTTCGACATGGCTGATCCATTTTCCCTCTCAGGCCCAATCTCCTGCCTTCTCTCCATATCCCTTTACACCCCTGCTAATCAGCATCTGCCTTAAATATACCCAATGATTTGGCCTTCTCAGCCACTTGTGGCAACGAACTCCACAGATTCACTATTCTCTGGCTAAAGAAATTCCTCCTTATCTGCATTCCACTGGTGAACTTGGTTCAATCCTGGCCTCCGGTGCTTTCTTTGTGGAGTTTGTCCATTCTCCCTGTGAACTCTTGGGCCTCCCACAGGTGCTCGAGTTTCCTCCCTCATCCCAAAGATGTGTGGGAAGTTAATTGACCATAGTAACTAGCCCGTGGTGAGGTAGAATCTGGTGGAGCTGGTGGGAGGAACAGATTACTGGGAAAACCAGTGGCTACTGAGATTGTTCAGTGATCTGACAGATTTGAGAAGCTGAATGGCTTCCTCCTTTGAGTATGGAGGTATGATATCATCATGATACTTGGAAATGTAATCATTATATTTGTTAAATGATTTAAGACTTCAGGAAAGTAAACATCAAGCAGACTCCATTCACAGGCATGAAAAGTCAGAGGAAGGGAATGGATCTCCTTGATTGGCAGGTTAATTAGCCACTAAATTATCTTGAGTTCAGATGGGCTGTAGGACAATCGGAGTGGATGGAGTTGATGAGCATGTGAGGAATACTACAGTTTACAAGGGAATTGCCAACTGGGAAATGGGATTGATGGGAATGCTCTGAATGTTAGCACTGACATGACTGGCTGACTGGCCTCCCCCAATGTCATGCCATAATATGGAAAGTGCCCACAGCTTTTTTTGGAATTCAACTTTAAGCAACTTGGTTCGAAAAGTGTTGTGGTAAAGTAGTGCAGAATCCTTGTAAATGGTGGAGCTGTATATGAGAAGGTAGCGTAGTGGTTAAGTTACTGGCTCAGCATCCAGCACACAGCTCTGATGACAATTTCAAATCTTATTTCAGCCATTGAGAAATTTATAATGTGTGCCATGTTAGTGCGATGATATAACAGCTCAAGGTGTTCCAGTGTTTGGAGTTCAATTCTGACACTGTCTGTAAGGAGTTTGTATATTGTCCCTTTGTAACTGTGGAGTTTCCTCTGGGTGTTCTGGTTTCCTCCCACATTCTGAAGATGTACTGGTTAGTAGGTTAATCGGTCAAACTGGAGCACCGGGAGGAAACCCATGTGGTCGCCAGGAGAACATACAAACTCCTTACAGGCAGTGGAGAGAATTGAACCCAGGTTGCTAGAGCTGTAAAGTGTTGTGCTAACCACTGCACCAGCGTGCCGCCCAATTTTCTGTCAGCCTGGCATGGGTCTGTTATGAGGTGGCTTGGTTTGATGACACATTGCACATTGTTTCCCCCACGTAATGAGATGGACTTATTACAGCTCGTACAGAATTAGATTCATTTTTCCTTGAGGCAACAGTGGTATTGTGCCTTTATGGTACTCAATCTACACCCATGGTACTCTTCCTTCCACATCTTTCTTGGTCTTGAAGTCCAAGCCTAGTGCTGAACACTTTCTGTGAGGCTGTCACTCCTGATATCAATCTGAGCAAAACCTGATATTCCATTGTAGTCTATAGCACAATGGCATGAAGATTTGTTTCCCAATTTTACAAAACCTTCCTGTCTGATTTTTCTCCCCCTTTCCCCTATCTCCTTTCTGATCCATCTCCACTTCTCCGATTTTAGTCTCCTTTCCCAACCCTCCCTCCCCCTTTCACAGAGAGTTCACTCCCAGGCTTCAACACTTCCCCTCCCCCTCTGTTATTCACTCCTCTCCTAACAGTTTTTAACAGATTGGAGAATTGAACTATGGGGTCCTGACAAAAAAGAGATGGAGCCTGGGATGGATCAGGCATGATCACGTAGAATGGCAGGGTAGGCTTGAATAGTTGAGTGGCTGAGTGGCCGACTATTTTAATGTTTGTGACCAATTCACTTTACCTCCTTTCATCTGAGCTTCCCTTAGGTGAAGGTTCTCGCATTCTTCATGGAGAGGAGTGTTCCAGATGTCTTTCCTGGATTTCCCAATCAGTCTGCTGTCCTTTACATAACTGTGTTTTGTACCTGAATATTATTTCTTGTGCATACTATTCCAGGGGTGAAGAGCTCAGGTGCAGGCTTGTGAATCTGAAGACCGTGCTACAGGGCACTATCCCTACCCAATCTCCTCAAATCTGGGTGAACATAATTCTGTGAATATGTGCTGAGTAGAACACGAACAAATGAAGAAACCAGTATTAAACTACAGAGGGTTGTCAGGGTTGCTGTTTGTGCCTGATGGGGCCATTCTCATTTGAAGCCAGTGAAATCAAGCTCCTACAGCAATTTAAGACTATAGATAAAGGAACAGAATAAGGCAATTTGACCTATAAACCTATCAATCACTGCCTAAAGTTCATCCAATGACTTGACCTCTGCAGCTCTTTGTAGCAACAAGTTCCACAGATTCACCACTCCCTGGTTGAAGAAATTCCTCTTCATCTCAGTTTTAAAGGGAGGTCTCTTTATTCTGAGGCTGTGCCCTCTGACCCTAGACTCTCCTAGAAATGGAAACATCCTCTCTACATTCACTGTCTCCAGACCTTTCAGTATGTGATGGGTTTCAGTGAGTTTCCCACCCCCATACATTCATTGAGGGAATGACTTAGAGACATCAAGCACTTCTTATATGTTAAGCCTTCCATTCCCGGGATTGGTTCCTATGAGCCTCTTCTGGACTGGCAGCATGGCTCTCCTTTCAAATGGGGCACCATAGTACACACTGGTTATTACAGTTTGAGGCGTCTGAGTTTGGAGTTCAGTTCTAGTGTTCTCTGCAAAGAATCTCTGTATGTCCTCCCCCAAGGAATGTACGGGTTTTTTCTGGATGCTTCAGTCCCCCCCACGGTACAAAGGCTTATGAGTATGTTAATTGGTCATTGTAAATTGCCCTGTGATTAGGTTAGGGTTAAACCAGTGTTGTAGGGCATTGCTGAGGTAGTGTGGCTAAAAAGACCAGAAGGACCTATTGTGCGCTGTTTCTCTAAATAAATAAATAGTTTACAATATTTCAGATGTGGTCTTATAAAGCCTCAGCAGTGCATTCTTCCTTTATAATCTAGTCTTCTTGAAAGGAAATCCTAACCTGATTTAACTTCAGGTTTGCTGTATACTGTGCTTTAATAATAGAAATCTTCAGGGTTAATGTATCTTTATTCTTCAGATGTCAGTAGGTTGTACTTTTATTTTTATTTATAAATTAATCCACTCCTTCTGAACCCAAAGTGCTTTATCCCTGGATTAATGCTTAGGCACCAATCTCCGATTAGCAGACTTTTCTCAAATTCACGGAATCCTTTGCTCAAATTTTGACCTCCTTTGTAAGGTAATCATGTCACCCATAATCCTCTGTTTCTCCTTTGAAGCGTCAGGTGCCTCTTTCTTCCCCTTCAAGGTTAATGGTCAATGATAATTCTTCTGAACCCTCCCAATATGCCAGTGCTCTGTTCAGCAAACAAGGACTTCCGTCTAAAACACCCAGGGAGTATAATGCAAGGAGCATTAGAAAGAAAGCTGTGATAGGAGGTATCTGGTATGATTCAACTCCACATAGCTGATTGGACCTTACCCATGTTTGGATAAACTTGCTGTGCTTAGTGCAAAGAAGACAGGAGCAGGAGTAGATCACAGCCTCTCGCCAGCTCCATCATCCAATATAATTATGGCCATTCTGCCCCAGGCCTTATCTCCTCTTTTGTGCTAGCCCCATCAATTCCATAATCTTTCAACAAAGTATCTATTTCTACTTTGAGCACTTCTACTGAGCTGTCTTCTACAGCCCTCTGGATAGGGAATGGCAGAGATTAATCCACAAATCCGAGAAGAAATTTCAACACATTTCATAAATGACTGGTACTGATTTTGTAACTATGATTCTTTTTTAAGACCCTCATTGGTGAAACATTTATTTCAATGGCTCCTCACGACCTGGTATACTGCAATAAGAATACTCATCATTCCTCTAACCGACAAAGAATACAATTGGTTTAGAGTCTGAACTTTTGACTCATAATCCTCTCTTCCCAGAAAGTAGAAGTGAATCTCTTTTGGAGTGATGTTCCCACAAAATACCCTACAAAATACCACAGCAGGACAAATGCAACCAGAACTTTCAATTTGGCATAGTAACTATGCACCCTCTCTCGCAATCAGAGATCACCATCAGCTCCTAAAGGTACACTCACCGCGACAGAGAGACAGCATCAATACAGTGATGACTGCATTAAGGAAAGAAAGGTTACTAAGGATGGATAGAATTCTATATGTGATCCTGCACATATGAGGTTGAAGCTGTGAGCCAGGAAAAACTGCTGCTCGGCCTGAGGGAAGATGTTTGGGGAAATAGATATCTGCAGCATGAGCAATGCTGAGGAAAGTTCATGACCTACGCAAATGCATGAAAGTGAGCTCCAGTCCAGTATAAATGCCCTTTGTAAGCTTGTGCTGCCAATGACCTTGAGGCCTCAAGAGCTGTGGCCACAAATCCATAGATGCCTCATCCTGAGGCTCAGCCCCGATACCTTCTGATAGCTCATGGGGCAAAAACTCCAACTGACTGTTTTAAACATCTAATAATCAAATGCATTTATTAGAGTGATATTCAACTAAATTGATTTAGGAAAAGTTGAGGGGCAAGGTATGAAGTTCTAGGGGAGGAGCAAGAGATGATATTTCCTCTTGCAGTACTTTGATGCTTAGAACTTTCGAACGTGTTGCCGTTATCAAGATCTCGCTCATATTTTCTTAAGTCACCCTTTTCTACTTATTAAAATTTTCATAATCTTCTGTCCTTTCTTAGCAACCTTGTATTCCTGTCAATTTGAATTCACCCTTGGTTATCCAAGGATGACTTCTTTCTGTTGAGTCTTTATTTCTCAGTTCTCAGTTTCTCAGTTCTCAGTTCTACCTTTGTAGAACTTCATATTCTGAAATGTCTTCCAATACTTACCCATCATAACTTTTAATCTATTTTCCAGCTGACATTAGCCAATGTTTCCTTCATATTGTTCTTTCAGCTTCAGGCACTGGTTTCAGACCTCAAACTGAATGTGAAATTCTATCATTCTGATCACTCTTCCCCAGAGGACATCTTATTATCTGATAATTAATTAATCCTGTCTCATTTTGTGTTCTACTTATTCAAACACACAAGCTGTTAACCACACAGAGTATTATAACATCCTATACCCCATACAACTGTTCTCCATAAGGCTTACTCCATATAGGAAGCCTTTAGCATGATCTTATCCAGCTTGTCGATTGTGGCTCAGCACAAATTTTATTGGTTGTTTATAATTTTCTGGGCCTTTTGAGCTGATTGGATTAGTGTTTTTGCAATAAGTGTGAGGAACTCTTATGCACCCAACTTCCTACCTTGCTGTTAGCACTCTTTAAGCACGGAAGTCTGAGATGATTATTCTTGGAAATAGAATATCATGGCAAGATGGCTCATGGGAAGAGTCGTTCACACTGCTAATTTTATCAAGATCATTTCAGAGTCCTACTTAAAACAAAGTCTTGAGGATGTGAACCATTATCTCAACCCAGATGGATTTTCAGCAACTACTATGAAAGACACAGCATAAATGGTGATGCAGGCAACAGGTTATAAGGATAGTGTATGAGTTGGATTAGAACCCAATGGTGCTGGATTTCTCAGGCACTTGCTGCTGTTTCCCTCCCAGGAAGTATGTTTGTGAGATGTAGCCAAAGAAGACTTGCAAAATACTGCAGAACATCTGGTGAACAACAGTAACTGTGGCCATGCTCCGATGCCATTGGAGGTATTGGCTGAAGGATGAACTGCTGATCAAAGGGATTACTTTTTTTCCGGAGGTTGAACTTTTACACAGTGGAGTGGTACCTGCCCGAGACATCAGCCATATCCTTCACAAGATCGGATGAGCAGGCACTTATTGCCTGAAAAAGGATGTAAGGAAACTCCGGGATCTGCACTTTATGGCTGCTCCTTTCTGTTGCTATTTTGTGTGATTCTGATCAGGGCAGACTGGCCCTGTGGTCATTTCCAGTACACAAGTGGAAAGGAGAGCGAAATAATTGTTACTCCAGATCTGATGCAGCAGAAAAATCCCACAATAAGATAAAAACACAATAATAAAATATATACATATATGTAAGATAGGTTATATACGGTACATAGATTGTAAGTTCATGAAGTGATTCTAGCAACAAGACCATCTGTACATAAGGTGACTGATAGGAACTGATGGTTGGGGATGTGGAGGGGTAGATTAATGGGTGGAGGTGTTCATCAGCCTTACCGCTTGGAGAAAGTAACTGTTTCGAGTCTGGAGGTCCTGGTTCAGATATTACATAGCCTCCTCCCTGATGGGAGTGGGACAGACAGTCCATGAGCAGGATGGGTGGGATCCTTTACTGGCGGATGTTACGTTGTTTTCTTTGTATTTATATCATTGATGGCACGTAGGCTCGTGCCGGTGATGCATTGGGTAGTTATGAATCCCCAATGTAGAACCTTCCCGCCCACTGCAGTGGATTTTCAGTATCATGCAGTAATGCAGCTTGTTAGAATGCTCTCTACTGCACATCTGTAGAATGACGTGAACTTAGATATGCATTGCCCAGTTTGGGCTTGGGACTAGCCTAGCCCTAGTCCTGGTTTGCCTAGTTCTGAGCAACCTGGGACTAGGAAGATTGACATTTTACAACCACACCCATCTTTGTTTGTGTGAGGAAGGAGTCCATCCATTGTAACACTTTCCCCTGACGCATTAGCAAACCTTCATGCTGCATTCGAACACGATGTCTTTGTATCAGAACAGTCTCCCTTGCCTCACCACTCCAGCTTAGATTTGGTCCACGTCTGGACCAAAGCCATGATGAAGTCTGGAGCTGCATGGTCCTGGAGAAAGGCAAGATAGGTTATTCATGATAAAGTGCCATGATTATTCTGTTGATGACAACTTCATCGCTTTGAGAGTGGACAGACAGGCCAATAATTTGTTGGGTTGAATTTGTCCTGGTTTTGTGACCAAGGCACACCTGGGCAATTTTCCACACTGTTCAGTAGATGCACATCTGAGAACATGTGAGCAGGTGTGGGTCTGTAGAAGGGTGTGGAGGTTAGGGTTGGAGGATGGAGGTGACGGCTGAGGGGGGTGGGGAGAAGTGGGGTCTGGTAGGGAGAGAGAGAAAAGGTACTTGGCTGGCCTGCTTGGAGAGCTGTTGTCCTGGAGCCATATTGCTGTAAACCTACCTTCGGGATGGGGTGGGGTGCCCCTTGAGTTGCTCTGCCTTGGGGGGGATCTGTAATCGGGGATGTACAGGGCTATGTGTGAGTACCAAATAGTTATGCCTTCCTTGTTTTGTGTAGTTTTTGGTGATCTCTTTTGTATCTGGGTGCATGGCAGTCCTTAGTCTGTATTAAATTTACAGGGAATGGACTGTCCTATTCTCAATGCTGTAATGTTATTGATCCAATCAGTATTTTTTGGCCTAGTTATTAGGCTTAGACCATTTGTGGAGTAGGTTTTGTTTTCAGGCCTATTTCTTGGGCTTTGTTTAGACCATTTGGGTTTATAATGTTTCAACCCATTTCCTCTCTGCTCTTTGTCTTTTAAAATTTGACCAGTTCATGTTAGTTTCCAGGCCCAGGATCTCAAAAGACTGGATCCCATGCTGCTGGAAATGTCTGTTCTGATCTTCCCTTGCAATATTATTCAGGTGTACAGACTGTTGCCTGTCTCCCCTATGTACAGTATATGATATGGCATTGTTGACACTGAATTGCATAGACTAAGTTTTGCTGTTCACAATTTATCCTCTGTTCTATCTGGGCCCACTTTTCAGTAGCTCTGCTGTGTATGCTTTTTGATATTCTTAACTGCTTCCTCCCCCACAGTTTGGGGCTGTGTGGTGAACTACATATACCTGTCTGGACATGCCCCCTGCTGACTGCTCCTGTGGCTCCTCCCCCAGACCCCTGTATAAAGGTGATTGAGGTCTGAGCCCGGCCTCTCAGTCTCCAGGATGTAGTATGGTGGTCAACCACTGCTTGTTCCTTCTTCCAGTCAATAAAAGCCGATATCTCGCCTTTACGTCTCAGAGTGAGTTATTGATGGTGCATCAGGCTGCATGTAATCTGGTACTGACAAGTATGTCCCTCAAGTTTTTACCTCTCTTAAAGGCAGCCAGCATTGCACTCAGTGGACTCCCCTCTCCCTTAAGTTGTTCAAAGTGGATTTTGATTGACCGATTCCATGCCGGTGCCGCTGACTGAGGTGTCATGGGAGAAGGAACATCAGGATTTTGTGGCAGCTGATGTGGCAGATGGAGGTCTCTATAGTCGGGCAATCGCTTTCTGTCTCTCCTTCTCTCGCCGATGGGGAGAGTTTGCTGCCAATTCTTGAGTCAGAGAATCTTGGAATAAAAAGTGAAGCAGCAGACTTGCTGAGAAATGAGTGACATCTCTCTGCCCCTTGTTAGTAAGAGAGAGTTGAACCATCGAGTAAACAATAGTTTTTGTTGATGTCTGCGAAGAGTAAGAATTTCGGGTTGCATACGTATACAGTCTCTGATAATAAATGGAATTCACCCCTCAGCTTTCACCATTCCAAGAAGTGAAGAGCTTGCTTGCTGGGCGTCTCCCTATAACTCAGGCTCTTGAATCCTACTGGCATTCTTGTAAATCTTCTTTGTACTCTTTCCAGCTTAATGATGCTTTACTTGTAACAAAGTGTCCAAAACTGGACATAATACCCTGACTGTGGTGTCACTAATGCCATGTACACAACTTCACATACCCTCCCAACTCCTGCCTGATGAAGGCCAGCATAACAAATGGTTTCTTCACCTCCTTGTCCACACGTAGTGTCTCCTTCAGGGAGTTACATACCTTTACTCCTAGGTGCCTCTGTTCCACAACATCCCCCAGTGTCCTAATGTTCACTGTATAAGTCCTATTCTGGTTTGAGAAATGCAACACCTTACACTTGAATTAATAAGGATGAGAAAGAACTGCAGAGCTTTGTTCTGATCAATTGGGTATATGATTGTCCTTCTTCTAGTACAACTGGTTTTAGCCTTTAGCATACCTATTTGGAGTCTGTTTTACAGCCTTGCCAATCTGAAATTCCTTTTTAGTTCAGCCAGTGCTGGTCCCAGCATCCACCTTTCTCACTGAACGAGGGTTGATAATAAAGGCAGACTGAGGTACATGCAAGGCCATGAGCTTCCAGATTGTGGTGGTGGACATTCAGCTGCTGCTCATGTTCCAAAGCACCTCATGGAAGCCCTACTGGGGTTTTCTCATGTTTTTAGTGTCACACAACACTGTGAAAAGATCTCTTGGAATGAAGAGGATCACTTTGTCTCCACAAAGCCCATAGTCACTTCCATTAATGCTATAGGGACAGTAGTTTGTTCCACCAGAAGACTGGTAGTAGATTAAGTAGGTTGATCCTTTGTGCTGGTTCATTCACTACCTGCCCCACACTCAGCCCCGTACTTCAACAGCTTGGTCAGTGCTCCTGAGGTGCCAGTGACCTCAGTTGGGCTTTGGAAGGCTCGGAGATAGGTTTCTGCTGAAGAGAGTCAATATCCAAATTGGATAAATGTCCATTAGCTGAAATGTTCCTGGAACTAACTTCTAGAATATCCTATGAAAGGACTCAATGTTTCAGTGGACTTGTCAGCTGCAGGACCATGAGGGGTGACTGAATAGGATGCAGAGTGGTCAAAGTGCAGTCCAGACAGTAAGAGCTGAACAATTGCAGCGCTTCTCAGCATTAAACAAACTGAGAGTGTGTAGCTTGTGCTCCATTTGGAGAGAAGACACACTTCCCAATGGATTATTTATTGTGAATTAAATATGGTTATCCAGATTTCTAAAGTTACTGAAGAGAATCCATACGTGACACAGAAATTGACTGTGTTGTTAATTTCCAAGCTTGTGTTTGTTCAACTGGGCTGAAGTAATAGTCTGACCACAAGGGGGAGGCATGGGCCCATCTTAAGACCATATGGCCATAGGACATCGGAACAGAATTAGGCCATTACCTTGTGGTGGTCTGAGTGAAATCTCAGGGGAACATTTCCATGAAGTTCACAAAGTTACAATTACTTAAACATTCATACTCAGTCAGTGAAGCTAAACACTGTATTTTGACACAACTGTGCATTCAATCTACTTCATGATCCAGTTCTATTAACTTATTGGCTTTAATGAAACTGAAATTTAGAAGTGGAATACAGTTCATAACCATTGCCACGTAACATGCTGAGTGTTTCTGACTGGGAAAGTTTTGTTCTTGTCAAGGTTTTCATGAGTCCCATCTCACCCATTCCAATCCTAAGGGGTTCCTTTAATGTGCTCCAAGATTCTATGATAAAGCAGAGTTTTATTCCAGCTCCCAACCCTTTCACCAAACCCAATAAAGAGACCTCTTTACTTAATTGACCAATTGTTCTTTGAAACTCCTCTAATGTAAGGAGAAAGAGCTCCAGATTCTTGGTGTAACTGAGGGCCCTCTTCTAGATGTGGCCTCACCAGACTCTTATCGGTCTACCCCAAACTATATTTAGTAGATAATTTACAAAGCCAAATACATTATTACCTTATTGTATGTAAAGAAAAAAGAAGAATCTCTGCCCTTTTTTGAGTTTTATGTTTGTTATGTGCATCCAATGTTGGTTTCCTAACCATTTAGTATTTACATTTGGCAATCAGCAAAAGGCTCTTCAACTGTGGAGGCTTAAGTATGAAGTCAGATCCTGCCTTCGCTTGATAATCACATATACCGTATGTGCCTTGCAAGAGCAGCTGACCTTTCGCCCCCTAGGCCAGAGGGCTATGAATGTCTTCTACTGTGACATTAGACAGTCCTGTACATAGTTAGCTCAACCATAATCTGCCACTTGTGCTACCCCAATGTAACATTTGAACCAGATTACACTGACTCCCATCTCAAAACTACAGCTTTCCCCCTGTAGACACACAGATCTGATTTTCCCTTCTGAAGCCTGCCTACTGACTCCTGTAGACTCAGAAAAACTATCATTTTGTAATTGCAAATAATTTTCCATTATAAGGCTAGTCTTTTTTTGTGATGATTAATATATAAAAAGCAAAATATGTGCCCTTATCTAATGAGATGTCTCAGTACCTCTTGTTCCTTTGGTCAAAAGGGTATTACTGGGGCATGAAAGAGGAGTTGGCTGGAAGTTGATTGGATGGGAACTCGATCAGGGATGATGGCAGATCTGCAATGTCTGGAGTTAGAACACAGAACCTAGAAATTTTGTACCGACTGTGCAACCTACTCTAGAAACTGCCTAGAATTTCCCTACTACATGGCTCTCTATTTTTCTAAGCTCCATGTACCTATCTAGGAGTCCCTTAAAAGACCCTATTGTATCCGCCTCTACTACCATTTGCCAGCAGTGCATTCCATGCACCCACTACTCTCTGTGTGAAAAACTTACCCCTGACATCTCCTCAGTATCTACTTCTGAGCACCTTAAAACTATGCTCCCTCGTGTTAGCCTTTTCAGCCCTGGGAAAAAGCCTCTGACTATCCACATGATCAATGCCTCTCATCATCTTGTACAGCTCTATCAGGTCACCTCTCATCCTCCGTCACTCCAAAGAGAAAAGGCCGAGTTCATTCAACCTATTCTCATAAGGCATGCTTCCCAATCCAGGCAACATCCCTGTAAATCTCCTCTGCACTCTCTTGATAGTATCCACATCCTTCCTGTAGTGAGGTGACCAGAACACAGTACTTCAAGTGGAGTCTGACAAAGGTCTTATATAGCTGTAATATTACCTCATAGCTCTTGAGCTCAATTCCATGGCTAATGAATGCCAACACACCATACGCCTTCTTAACAACTTGCGCAGCAGCTTCGAGTAGCCTATGGACACGGACCCCAAGATTTCGCTGATCCTCCAAGAGTTTTACCATTAATACTACATCCTGTCTTCAATTTGGACCTATCAAAATGAACCACTTCACATTTATCTGGGTCCACCTGCTACTTCTTAGCCTAGTTTTGCATCTTATCAATGTCCGGCTGTAACCTCTGACAACCCTCCAGACTGTCCAGAACACCCCCAACCTTTGTGTCATTAGCAAACTTACTAACGTATCCCTCCACTTCCTCATCCAGGTAATTTATAAAAATCACAAAGAGGAGGGGTCCCAGAACAGATCCCTGTGGAACACCACTGGTCACCAACCTTCATGCTGAACCAACCATCTCCAACTACCCTTTGCTTTCTGTGGCCAAGCCAGGTCTGGATCCACAAAGGAAGGTCTCCTTGGATTCCATACCTCCTTACTTTCTGAATGAGCCTTGTTTTCGGGGAAAATTTTGAAGGTGCGGGATAGATGAATCCAATAAAGAATAAGTATGAGGCAACTGTGGCTGATAAGTGAAGTTAAAGGCAGCATAAATGCAAAACATACCCAAAATTAGTTGGAAACTAGAGGATTGAGACAGTTTTAAAAACCACAGAAAGCAACAAAGCAACAAAAATGGCCATAAGGATGGAAACTAGTCAACAATATCGAAGAGGATACCAAAAGTTTTTCAGATATATAATGAGTAAAAGAGAGGTGAGAGTGGATATCAGACTGCTGGAAGATGATGCTGGAGGGGTAGTAATGGGGGCAAAGAAATGGCAAATGAACTTCATATGCATTTTGCGTTAGTCCTCACTGTGGAAGACACTAGCACTGCTTACATAGCCATATGTTCAAGAGTATCAGGGGGGTAGAAGTGAGCATTAAATAGTTGCTGTTACTAAGGGGAAGGTGCTTGGGAAGCTGATCAGTCACCTGAACTAGATGGACTACACCCCAGGGCTCTGGAAGAGCTAGCTGAAGAGATTGTGGAGACATTAGTAATGATCTTTTAAGAATCACTAGATTCTGAAATAGTTCTGGAGGACTGGACAATTGCAAATGTCACTCCACTCTTTAAGAAGGGAAGGAGGCAAGGAGAAAGAAAATTATAGCCCAGTTGGTCTGATTTCAGTGGTTGGGAAGATGTTGGAGAACATTATTATGGATGAGGATGAGGTACTTGGAAACACATAAGTTAGGCTGAAGTCAGCATGGTTTCCTAAAGGAGATCTCTTGCCTGACAAACCTTTTGGAAGTCTTTGAGGAAATAACAAGGAGGATAGACAAAGGAGAGTCAGTAGATGTTGCTTACATAGGTGTTCAGAATGCTTTTGATAAGGTAGCGCACATAAGGCTGGTTAATAAGGTAAGAGCCCATGGTACTACAGCAAAGATACTGGCATGGATAGAAGATTAGCAGACTGGCAGAAGGCAGAGTGGGAAGAAAGGGAACCTATTCTTGTTGGCTGCCAGTGTCTAGTTGTGTTCTGCAGGGCCAAAGGGCACAGCCTCAGCATAGAGGGACATCCATTTGGAATAGAGATGAGGTGTAACTTTTTTTAGCCAGACAATTGTGAATCTGTGGCTGGCTGGAGAGGCCAAGTTATTAGTATACTTAAAGCAGAAGTGGGCAGTTTCCTGGTTAGTCAGGGTGTCAAAGTTTATGGGGAAAAGGCAGGAAAATGGAGTTGAGAAGGATAATCAATCAGTCGTGATGGAATGCCAGTATTGACTCAAATGGTCAAATGGCCTGATTCTGCTCTTACGGTCTAATGGTTTTACAGTGGAGTACAGGGTCCAGGGACTGGTTACTGAAGCCAGGAATACAGAAATGTGTGCTCCCTTGGCGGAGAGAAGCTTCCTGATTACAGGAGTATCCCACCTAAAGAGGGTCTAGAAATGTCACTTCCAAAACAGAATAACAATGAGTGACCGAGAGTTATTGGCAATTGTGCAACACATTTCCATTGGTATGATTTGAGATTGGATTGGCCACCTGTCTGTCCATTAGACCAGCTGTCCCTTTATTACTTCTGAAGCAAAGCTGGCAGTAAATGTGGATTGGGTTTTGTCCAGTTTGCAGTGATTTGCTTTCAGGCAGTAAATATCACTAGGACTACAGTGTTCAACTGAGCTGTTCCTGCAGCCTTTGTCCCTCTGTCCCTCTGGATCTTCAGGGAAACTGGTGATGGTAAATGTGGAAGGGAGCAGCCAGTGTCGAAAAGGTGGCATGAAAGAGAATGAAAAAGAAGAGCAGAGAACAGCATCAGAGAGAGAGAGAGAGAGAGAAAGAGAGAGAGAAGGCTAGAGAGAGAGAGAGAGAGAGAGAGAGAGAGAGAGAGAGAGAGAGAGAGAGAGAGAGAAGGCTAGAGGAGAGAGAGGAAAAGACAGAGATGAGATGCAGAAGAAGAAATAGAGACACACACAAATAAAAAGAGGGACAAAGAGAGAAACATGAACTAGAAAGGGGGACATAGAAGGAATGGTATCACGCTAGAGAATGAGGGAAGATAATAAAAGAATGAAAACTGGATTGTGAGAGAAATGAAAAGAGTAAATGCCCTACATTCCTACAATTAAGATTCAGATTGGGTAGTTATTAAAGGCGAAAGTGTAAGGCAGTTCTATCAGTATGGATAACCTTCTTGATATAGTGGTAGACAGGAGCTTGTGGGGGGGGGGGGGTATCAGTAGAATAAACCTGAGGTAAGGAAGCTGAGAGTGAAGTGGACCAAAAGCCAAGCCACCTATATGAGTCCTGTTCGAGTTATTAGAAGATGAAAGATCTCTGCTATGACAAACTGTAGTCTACAGGGGAAATGCAGTTAGACTTGTTTTGTCAGGAAGAACTGCTAATTTTCAGACAAATGAGTTTGAAAATCTCAGTAGAGACGAGTTTCTCCCTTTTGGTACTTTTGATGTTACCCAGTGGAATTCACCACAGATGAAAATGCCAGGGAGAAAGAAGATCACATCAAAAAACTAGGGGATGAAATTCCTGCTGGGCATTAAGCTGCCCAACAAGTGCCCAGAATTGTCCAATGCTGGGTTGATTTTCATGGAGTCCTAGAATAATATGGTGCAGAATCAGGCCCTTCAGCCCATCATGTCAATGATGAGCTTTTTACCCTCCGAAGTAATCCCATTTCTCCACATTATGCTGGCATCCTTTTGTGCCTTGCCTTCTAAATATCTCTTAAGAATATTGATAATATCTGGCACCACCACCTTCTCTGACAGCCCGTTCCAGATATCAGCCACTCTTTGTGTAAGCACAGAGTTTTTACTTTGGAAATTCCATGAAGGTATGATCCGGGCAAAAGCATGTGATCGCTAGTTACACTCCACTCAGTGTTCATTCTACAGATCTTGGTCACCCAGTCGGAATACTCATCGGTACACATCCCACCTGATAGGAACCCTTACCTTCTGCTGGTCCTCTTCCAGCAAAGATAGGTCCCGTAGTTGAGTGTGGAGTGAAAGCTTGTGAGGGTAAGCACTGGGTGGGTCAAGGTGAGGGGTGTGGCCATTCAGTGCTGAGCTGTGTGAATCAAATGTTGGCTGAGAACCAACTCCGGCAGTGCCCTCTTAGACCCCTCGAACCCTGTCCTGTCCTGCTGGATGTGACAGAAGAGCCTGCTTCCTCCTCTCTGTTTGGCTGGAAAGGTCTTACCAGCCCATGGATTTTCCCATGGAAATGAACTTGATGTTGGTCACTGGCCTGTGAGCAATCAACAAAAAGGGGGAGACATCAGCTTCCATCACAACTCACAGGAGGAGATAAGAGAGACAACAGCGTCTGGATAGTCAGTCTACATATGCAGCAGGTCCCACTCTCACTGCAATGGCTAGGGGTAGCGCTGACCCCTGCAACAGGGCATTGAGACGTCCCACCACTTATTCTTAGGGATTCAAAGTACATTTATTATCAAAGCATGTACGCAGTATATAGTGCTGAGATTTGTCTTTCCCATGGACAGCTGCAAAACAAAGAAACACCGTGAAACATGTCCAAAGAAAACATCAAGCACCCAACATGCAAAATAAAAGAACAAATCACATAAACAACAAAATCGAAGGAATAACACACAGAATATTAAGCATCAAACTGTAGAATCCTTGAAACAGTCCAGGAATGTTCGGTTCAGTTGTGCAATGACTGCAGACCGCAGAGCCAGTCACCCATCCAACACAGGGATCCACAGGTGAGTACATCTCTGGCAAGGACAGCAAGGATTCAGGCACAGAAACACATCTCTTAGTCCATAGAACCATAATGACAGCTTCCAGCGCTGATTCTAGTGGAATTCTCGTCACTGGAATGCATCTTAAATCGATTCCCACAACTCTAATCCTGCCTCAGCAACGTGACGCCAAGGGCCACCTGGTGCACTACCATGGACTTCTCTCTGACTAGATTTTGTTTCTGCACTAATGCCTTGCTTTGGAGTCTTCTGTTTTGTATGACTTGTGCAGTATGTAATTTATTTTCTTGATGTTGTCCAAAGTTACATGCCTGAGATGCTCCTGCAAGTAGCCTTTTCATTGCACCTGAACTTCATCCTCCTTGAGCAATCGCAATAGACCTGACCTGACCTGTAAGAGTATTGGAGCTAGAGAAACAAATACAGGAAGAGAGAGAGGCCATTTGAGAGTGAGAAGATGGAAATAGCCTTCTACCAGCTAAAGCTATAGAGTAAGGAAGCTAGGCAATCTAACGGAATGGAAAAGGGGACCTTCTCTTTTGCTGTTCTTGTTACTTTCATCTTGAAAACATATTGTACACCGTGGTGTTCCAGGGTTGATTTAACAAAGCTGTTAAGCTGTTTATCTGAAATTATTAAAATAACAGAAATGAAGCAAGCAGCAACCAGCAGGAAAGTATTTTAATTTTCCCTCTTATGCTTTTCATTTCACTTTCCTTGTACAAAGTATACATTTCTGTGTGTCCTTACCCATGATCTAGTTATTTATACAGAAATTTGTAGCATTACACTTAATGAACAAGTCATGGATAAAATTGATTTGAAAGCTTTGATGCTCAAGTCATTAATGGTCACCTTGATTATGTCAGATTAAGACTGAGTCTGTTGCTAGCTTTAGGTAATGAAGGCACTGTTCAGCATAAAAATTTCCAACAACTTGGGCCCTTTTCCAGCGGGATTCTAGGTCCACCCAGCACATCAAGATAAGTTTGCTCTACAGCAAGTTAACAAAGAGTAGAAGAAATTCACCTAATTCCAATGCCAAAATATTGAAAGTCAAAAAATCTGCAGATGGTGCAAATATGAGATAAAACAGAAAATGCTGGAAACACTCAGTGAGTCAGACAGTGTGGGGAGATAGCTAATGTTTCAGGTCAGAATTTTGAACTCAGATATCTGAGAAAATGTCATTGATTGAAATTGTAATTCAGCTTTACCCCCACAGATTTCTTATGTTTTCTTCCAATGTATAATGTCTTTCACCCTATTGAGTCTATAGGGCTTAAGGGGTATATTCACCCCGTGGCTCTCGGAACAATCCCACCAATCCTATTCCTTCAATTCCTGCAATCTCTTTTCTCTATCAGATCACCCTCATTGCCCAACACTAGCAACAGACTCCAGCTTAATACACTGGGGATAATTTACAGTGGCCCATTAACCGGCCGACCCACTTGTCTTTGGGATGTGAGAAGGAACCAGAGCACCTGCAGTCACAGAGAGAATGAGTAAAGTCCATACCAACAGCATCCTTGGACAGGATCAAAATCGGGTGTCTGAAGCTGTGTGGCAGCATTCTGTTGTCTCTGCCAGAGATGGTGTCGGATATGTTGAATACCTTCAGTATTTACTCTTCATCCTATTATCCCTGCCAGGTAGAGAAATGACCAGGATAAATGACTAAGTTAGTTTATTATTGTCCCATCATGTCTTGAAGTACAGTGAAAAGCTTTGCTTACAAGCCACTTGTAAAGATAAATTCATCATATCAGTGTATTGAGGTAGTACACGGGAAAACAGTAACAGAAAGCAGAAAAAAGTGTCAGACTTGCAAGGAAACTGCACTACACTGCAGACAATAAGGTGCAAGGCCATATTCGGGTGGATTGTGAGGTCAAGAGTCTATCTTATCGTACTGGGGGAGCCAATGATATTATGTTAGCAGACAGTGAACTTGGTGGTATATGCTTTCAAGATCCTGCCTAATGGAAGAGAGGATGTCTGTGGTGGATGGGGTCTTCGATTATGTACGCTAGCTGTGTTACTGAGGCAGCAATAAGTATAGATAAGTGTAGTCCACGGAGGGGAGGCTGGTTTCCTTGATGTGCTGAGCCGTGTCGACATCTCTCAGTAGCTCCTTGTGGTCCTGGCAGAGCAGTTACCAAACCGTGCCATGATAGATCTGGACAGGGTGCTTACTGTTGTGCATCAATAAAATTTACTGAGGGTAACTGGGACATGCCAAATTTCTGTAGCCTCCTGATGAAGTAGAGGCAGTGGTGTGCTTTCTTGGCCACGTGGTGGCATTAATGGCTGTTGTGAACAGGCTAGGTCGGGGGTCGGCAACCTGCGGCTCCCGAGCCATTTGTGGCTCTTTCACCTCTGTGCTGCGGCTCCCTGTGCCTTTGGGAAATAATTGGTCAGTATTTAATTAAAATGTATTTTATGTTAGTTTGTTAGCTTTTGAAATGTAATTCTAAATTTGAAGATTATGGTGATCTTGTACAATCTAAGTGTGGCGACACATTTCCTGGCACATCCGAAACGGCTCACAATTAGCCAGCATTCAGGCTAAGGGAGATAGCCTACGGGGGTTTGTGAGTACCCGTCTTTTGCAGCATCTGCGTCCATGGGGGCTGGGTTGAGGGAGGCTTAAAAGCAAGGCTGTTTAGTTCGAATAAAGTTATTCGACTGCAGTTTACTGACTGCGTGAGCACACCGCTACAACGTGTTTTTATCGCTATTAATATACGTCACCACTGCCAATACCTGATACCCGTCAGTGCGCGCTTTCTTTTAATTCTTCGATCCAAGGTAGGCTACCTATGTAGTAACCTTCAACCCAACGTCTTTTTTTTGGAGTTCAAAATGTTTTTGTTGCATGCAGAAATGTAATTTCGTTTTCTCTGCAGGAGTTCATCAATTTCAAAAATGCAACACATTATAGTTTGTTTATACATAGCATAAAGGCAAAAAAAAACCCGTTGTATGCAGTGTTATTTCATTATGTGGCTCCCAGTGTTTTCTTTTCTGTGGGAAATGGGTCCATATTGGCTCTTTTAGTGGTAAACGTTGCCGACCCCTGGGCTAGGTGATATTTATACTGAGGAATTTGAAGGTCTCAACCTGCTTGTCTTCAGCACTGTTGGTGTCAGTAGGAGTGTGTATACCACTCCCCTTCCTGAAGTCAATCACCCACACATAAGAAGCAGTGTGCTGTGTGAATGAAGGCCACCAAACTCTGTGGGACAGATGTGAATAGAATACTTCATGTGAGGTGTAGTTGCAAGGATAGCTCGGTTTGAAAGCTGGCCTGATGGGGAGTATACGGTAGACACTGTAGAATGTAAAATATTTTGTCATTTGTTCAAACTTTATCACGACTATTATTGAACCACAGAAAACAAAGGCTTTGAAAGAAGATCGTATGTCAGTGGACAGCTAGAGATATAAGTAACACACACAAAATGCTGGAGGAACACAGCAGGACGAAAGGCTTGAGATATAACTCTGAAGAAGATCAGGCGGAGTAAGGCAATGCTCAGAGATGATGAGGTCTACGGCTCGAGTTAAGCTCAAACTTCAAGTATACATGCACTCAGTAGTAGAAAAGCATTTACTGACAGCAGTGGATCACCTAAGTCCAAGTAATCCCCTTTAAGTCATGCATGATTCTATTTTATTAAGCAAATAAGAAGAAATATTCATTTATATAGTGGTTTTAATAAGCCCAGGAAGTTTCAAAGTACCTTACTTGAGGTTCCTTTGAAACATGGTCACTGTGATATTGTTGAAAACATATTCATATTCAAAAACTTTACACAGACAGCAGTGCATTAAAGACCTGCCTGACCCAAATAAATCTCTCTTGTTGCTGATGGGACCAACAAGAGCATCCAACTGCCCGTGAAAATGTGCCCATCACTTCACCTCGCCATGAGGCTTGTGTGGAGATTTCATTCACAGATTGACACAGTGGATCATTAACATTTTTTAGGAAGAGCTGGAGTTATTGGACTGAGAAGCTGGGAGCCTCTCTGACCCACAGAGCACTGTGGAGGGTTTTTGCATTCAGTTGGTACAATAGCTTTTGTTTTTAATTGTTATAAAGGAGAGCTGTGCTGTTTGGAAGATCGGCCACACAATTAAATTGATTCAGAGCGACTTCACAGTTTGCATTCCGCTGTTAATCTTCTTAATGTCAGGGATATATTCTGTTAACTCGCCAATGTAATTCATATGTCCCAGACTTTGAAGTAAGCAGAACGTAGAGCAGATAATCTGACAGTGATAGGCATTAGTGCACAGCACACATTCAAAATACATAAAAAAGAAAAGCTGCCTGTAGATTGTAGGCAATATTAAATGAATGCTACAGCATCGGATTCAGCTTGGCAGGCATTGAAAGGCAGTCAATTTGTCACCTATTGACCATGTCTTTTAAGATGTTATTTTGCTGGATATGCTGTAATTTGTTATATCACTGCAGTATAGAACAAGTGGATATTTTCCTTCACTGCCTTGAATGGGGGGATTCCAGGATAATTTCAAAATTACGTACAATTGACCTGATCTGATTGTGTGCCAGTATTATGGCCTGTCCTCCTGTTTACTGGAGAATCATAGAGTGGAAAAAGGCCATTATGCCCAACATAACCATGGCAACCCATGGGAACCCATCTGTATTAATCCCATCCTCCAACACTTGGCCCATAGCCTTCTATGCCGAGGCAACTTGAGTGCACATTTAGGCATTCTTAAATGCTACCAATATATCTGCTTCCAACATTCTCTTTGGGAGTGCTTGCCACCCTCTAGGTAGGAGTCCATGGCATAAAAAAAAGGTTGAGAAACCCTGCTCTGGATGAAGAAGGTTCCCTTCATGTACTCTCTAATTACTTCACCCATTATATATGTCCTGTAATTGTAATTAGCTCTGAAAACTTTATTAAGGCAGTTATAGACGAGGGTGTCCCTACAAAATTATTCAGAGTCTTTCCCAACCAGAAGTCCTAGATGAACCATGAGATCCACAATTGCTGACGGCCAGATCAGAGGCATTCAGATCTGGTGACCAAGAAAGTCACAAGAGATCCAGGTATGAGCTTCGGAGAGCCATCTCACGGGTGAGTTGGCAAATCCAGACTAAACTCAAATCAATGAAATATGCTTGATAGCTGTGGCAGGGTATGAATGCTATCACCTCTCACAAAGAGAAATCAAGTGACGTCAGTGACAACAGGGCTTTGCTTCCAGAGGATCTCAATGCCTTCTATGCTTGCTTTGACCATCAAAACATGGAGGAATCATCAGGAAGTCCCACAGACCCCGATGACTCTGTGAATTCAGTTTCTGAGGCCGACGTGCGGGGAGGGTGACCCCATGGAAAGTATCCGAGCCAAGTGGGGTAACTGGCCAAGTACTAAAGACCTGTGCCAATCAACAGGCTGGAATGTTCACTGAGATCTTCAACCTCTCACTTTGGCAGTCTGAGATACCCACCTGCTTCAAGCAGGCTTCACCAAGACATAAGAACATGGTGACCTGCCTCAGTGACGATCATTCAATAACACTTACATTCACAGTGAAGAAGTGTTTTTCAAGGTTGGTGATGAAACATATAAACTCCTGCCTGAGAAGTGACTTGGATCTGCTCCACTTTCCTACTGACACAACAGGTCCACATCAGGTACCATTTCATTAGCCCTTCACTCAACCCTGGAACATCTGGACAGTAAAGATGCATACATCAGGATGTTCTTTATTGACTATAGCTCAGCATCCAGAACCAGTCAATAAGCTTCAAGACCTTGGCCTCAATACTTACTTGTGGATTATCCCATCGAGCCCTCTGGGTTCTCCCTGTTCTGGGTGGACCGGTGTAAAAATCTCTCTGGGAAGAGGAAAGGAGATGGGGTATGCTTCATGGTTAATACTGCTTGGTGCGACCCCCCTGAATGTGCATGCCCTCAAATCCTTTTATTCCCCAGATCTGGAGTACTTGGTGCTGTTGTGTAGACCTTTCTGGCCGCCTAGGGAGCTCACGGCTGTAATCATCGCAACTGTGTATACTCCGCAGCAAGCTGATACCGACCTGGCTCTCAAGGAACTGTATGAGACCATCAGTACCCTGGAGACCGCACACCCAGAGGCTGCCTTCATAGTTGTTGGGGACTTTAATAGAGCATCGCTGACTAAAGCCTCTTTGAAGTTTCAGGTGAGCACATGGAGAGATAGCATACTTGATCACTGCTACTCCCCCTTCCACAGCACTTACAAAGTGCTCCTCTGCCCTCCATCTGGAAAATCAGATCACTGCTCCATTTTACTGTTGTCAAAGTACAGGCAGAAGCTGAAACAAGAGGGGGCCATAGTTCAAATCGTCCACAGTTTGTCCGACCAATCAGCCTCCATGCTGCAGGACTGCTTTGATGACTTCGACTAAAATGTCTTCCATGATGAGGATGACTCTGAGTTCACGAGTTTCATCCGGAGGTGCATTGAGGATGTTGTCCCCAGAAATCAGTCAGGGTTTTCCAAATCAGAAGCCCTGGATCAACAGTTCTGTGTGGGCAGCACTTACCATGTGACACAGAGCTGACGCTGCCAGTGACCAACAGGAACTCAGGAGATGCAGCTACAATCTGCACAAAGTCATAAGACAGCAAAACAACAATACAGGGACAAGATCCAGACACAACTTCCCACCAACAACACACGCAGCTTCTGACAAGCTCTGCACACCGTCGCAGACTTCAAAGCTAAACGCAGTGGAGTTTCCAACGTTGATGCTTCACTCCCAGACGAGCTAAATCTTTGTTACGCTCGATCCGATGTCCCCAATACTGAGCCCCTGGTGCGACCAGCAGCTGGTCATCTCCAAGGCTGATGTACGTAGGTGTTTCCAAAGAGTGGGTAGTCACAAGGCTGCGGGACCAGATGGCATCCCAGGGCGGAGACACAGGATGTGCACGGCACAGCTGGCAGGTGTGTTTACAGACATTTTTAATCTCTCCTCTCAGTGTAGAGTACCCTCCTGCTTTCAAAACATCCACCATTGTTCTGGTACCTAAAAAGACCAAGGTAACATGTCTGAACGACTGGCATCCTGTAGCACTCACCTCAATAATAAGCAAATGCTTTCAGAGGCTGGTCAAGTACATCTGCAGCTTGCTACCAACCACACTGGACCCCCTATAATTCACCTACCGACACAGCTGATCAATAGACGACACAATAGCCACAGCCCTACACACTGTCCTTATGTATCTGAAGGATGCTTATGTGAGAATGCTGTTCTTGGACTACAGTTCAGTATTCAACACCATTATTCCATCCAGGCTCAACAAGAAGCTCAGAGACCTCGGCCTTCACCCTGCCTTGTGTAGCTGGATCCTGGACCTCCTGTCAGATCGCCAGCAGGTGGTAAGAGTGGGCTCCCTCACCTCTGCCCCTCCGACCCTCAACACAGGAACCCCTCAGCGCTGTGTCCTGAGCCTCCTCCTTTAGTCTCTGTGTACCCATGACTGTATCACCACCCACAGCTCCTATCAGCTAATTAAATTTGCTGATGACACTACACTGATTGGCCTAATCTCAAGTAATAATGAGGCACCCTACAGGAAGGTGTCAAGAAAGCAACCTCTCCCTCAATGTTGCAAGAACAAAGGAGCTGGTTGGAGACGGGCGAACCCCTATTGGCATCAGTGGATCTGGGGGTGAGAGGGTGAACAGGTTTAAGTTCCTCGGCACAAACATCACTGAGGATCTCATGTGGTCTGTACACACCAGCTGTCTGGAGAAAAAGGCAAAACAGCGCCTCTTTCACCTCAGATGGTTGAAGAAGTTTGGTATGGCCCTCCAAATTCTGAGAACTTTCTATAGGGGCACGATTGAGAGCATCCTGACACTGCCTGGTATGGGAACTATACTCCCTTTAATCACAGGACTCTGCAGAGAGTGGTGCGGACAGCCCTGCGCATCTGTAGACGTGAACTTCCCACTATTCAGGACCTTTACAAAGACAGGTGTGTAAAAAGGGCCCGAAGGATCATTGGGGATCTGAATCACCCCAACCACAAACTGTTCCAGCTGCTACCTTCTGGGAAACGGTACAGCAGCATAAAAGCCAGGACCAACAGGCTCCGGGACAGTTTCTTCCACCAGGCCATCAGACTGATTAATTCATGCTGATACAACTTAATTTCTATGTTATATTGACTATCCTGTTGTACATAATATTTATTATAAATTACTATATTTGCACATGGCACATTTAGACGGAGACGTAACATAAAGATTTTTACTCCTCATGTATTTGAAGGATGTAAGTAATGTCAATTCAATTCATTCAATTCCATTCAATTGAATTTTCGATTTCCTCCCTTGAAGACCCCAGTCAGTTTGGATTGGCTACAACATCTCCTCCACAATCTCCATCAGCACAGGAGCACCACAAGACTATGCTTAGTCCCCTGATCTACTCACTTTACACTTATCACTGTGTGTCTATGCACAGCTCCAGTGCCATATTCAAGTTTGCTGATGACATCATTGTCACTGGCTGGATCAAAGGTCATGACGAATCAGTGTATGGGAGAGAGTTTGAACATCTGGCTGAGTGATACCATAACAACTCAGTGTCAACAAGACCAAGGAGCTGACTATTAACTTCAGGAAGAGGAAAATGAGCCACACCTCACCGGGGGTCCAGAGGTGGAGAGGATCAGCAGCTCTAGATTCCTCGGTGTTATCCTTTCAGAAGACCCGTCCTGGCCACAGATGTAAGTGCAATTACGAAGAACTCAATGCAGTACCTTGGCTTAGTTAAAAGTTTGTGAAGATTCAACATGACACCTAAAACTTTCACAAATTTCTGTAGACGTGTGGTGGTGAGTGCATTGACTGGCTGCATCACAGCCTGGTATTAAAACACTAATGCCCTTGAATGGAAAATCCTACAAAAAGTAGTGGATATGGCCCAGTCCATCATGGGCAGTGTCCATCATCAAGGAACCCCATCACCTAGGTCTTGCTCCCTTCTTGTGGCTCTCATCAGGAAGAAAGTACAGGGGCCTCAGGAATCACACCACTAGGCTCACGAACATTTATTACCCCTCAACCACCAGGCTCATGAATCAAAGGGAATGACTTCACTCAACTTCATTTGCCCCATCACTGAACTGTTCCCACAAACTATGGACTCATTTTCAAGAACCCTTCACCTTGTTTTCTCAATATTTATTGCTTATTATTATTATTATTATTTCTTGTTTTCCTTTTTGTATTTGTAGTTTGTTGTCTTTTGCACATTGTCCGCACTATTGCTGCACTCTTTCACTGATTCCATTATGGCTATTGAATTTATTGAGTATGCCTTTAAGAAATGAATCTCAGGTTGACATAAGTGTACTTTCATAATAAATTTACTTTGAACTTCAAACCTTGAAAAGTTTTCTACATTCAACCTTATCTATACTCAGTAGAAAAGAGCTTACATCTTGCCTTGCCCTGAGCTGCTAGTGCTTAGCCTGAATTGTCCACCACAAACATTACTATGTCCATTCTGAGTTCCCAGTCTAGTACCATACATGAGGCAGAGTGTTGCCATTATCGCTCATTTGTTCACTCATAGTCTGTCAGTGGATCTTCAGCAACACTGCCCACCAGAAGCCAGACCACATACAACGGTTTTTTTCCAGAGCTACAACAGAGCCAAGGACGTAGACATCTTGTGATAAATGCTTGCAACTCAGGAAAGCAATGAAACAGTGAAGCTTCAAAGGAGCTTGGGACAAAAATTGGGACTTAGACCTAATGTGGGATGTTGGTTTTTCCCTGGTGTTGTAACCTCTTTTACAAGTTGCCCATTGCAATTGGATTGAGCTATGTAGAACAAGGCACTTCATTTGAGGGAGTCTTTATCCTTCATGGGTGCACAACACAATTTGGAGGAATGTATAATTTGAACAATAATGAAGTGATACACTTTAGGAAATTAAGTCAGTGCTGGACATGCAATATGAATGGACGGGTCATGAGTGCTCTGGGGCACCAGTATATAGTTGCCTGAAAATGGAAATGGACAGTGTGCTGATGATCATTGTAGAAATTGAGTATATTGACTAGGATGTCATGTTATAGTTATACAAAACATTGCTTAAGCTGCATTTGGACTATTGTGTGCAGTTCTAGTCACTACACTTCATGAAGGATTTGATTAAGCTAGAGAGTATGCAGAAAAGATTTGCAAGGACGTTGCCTGAATTGGAGGGTTTGAGTTATCGCGAGATTGGGTAGAGTGGGTCTGGTTTCCCTGGAATGAAGGTGCCTAGAGTTGAAATTAAAGGGGCATATAAAATCATGAGAGGCATAGAGGGAGTGGGAGTGGGATCTGAACCTAAAGTGCACTAGTGTATGATGAGAGGGAGGGGGTTTAAAGGGAGACTGAGTAGATTTTTCATGGAAAATGTAGTTTGTATCATAAATGAGCTGCCATGGAAGATGGTGGAGGCAGAATAAAATATTGAAGAGGCACCTGACAGGAGTTCTATGCCGTAAAGCTCCATGACTCCATAATGTCCGACATAGGGACTTGTACAGTGTGGAGCCCACAGCCAGGCTAATGCCTCCAAATAAATGATTTCCCATTGGTTTTAATGCATGGCTTCCCATATACAACTAACCTTCTTTGGTTTCATATCTTTCTGTTTATGTATCTAATAAAACATGTTCAATGAAAATAAGTAATGGATCAATTATTTTAATTAACAATGATATATCTCCAGGGTTGCCTGTCTCAATCCTCTTGAAGTTAATTTTTAAGGTGGTTCTGAAAGATTGTCAAATTTAGCTGGACCTTGAGATGAAACAGATCTCACCCAGCTATTGGGGAGCTCTGTGAATGCGCATCCCCTAGAGCACTGAATTCTTAGTGAGAGCACAGAGTTCTTCATTATCTTGCAATATGGAGGAAGCTCCAATGTACAGTAAGTTCAGAATGACCAAGAGAATGGCCTTCATCATTCATTTTAAACCCAGGATCCAGTCTGAGGATTTGCCCGGTGTTCTTGAGAATACTATGAGCCACTTTCTTGAACCAATTCAGTGAAATATGCAACTCTGAGTGGAATCTGTATGTGGCGGTGTTCTCATGTACCTGCTGGAAGAGCTCATAGGTTGGAGTGGACTGGGGAGTTAGTGTATTTTGCAGTTTGTAGATGGCACACACTACCTACATCCTCTGTGTGGTGTCTGTTGGGTGGTCATGGAATGAATACTCAGGGCGGTTCATTAGACAACAAAAATTGGCTACTTTTTTCAGGATGGTGACATTTCCTGAGAGTTGTAGGAGCTGCACTCATCCAGCAAAATTTGAGAAGATTTCATTCATCTTCTTATTTGTAGATGCTAGAAAGACTTTGGTGTACCAGGAAGTGAGTCACTCTCCACGGCATACCTATCCTTGGATCTGCTCTGAGAGCTATGGTATTTACATGGCAGGTCCAGTTGAATTTCTGATTCATGGTGAAGGATACAGTGATGGTAACACAACTGAAAATTAAAGGTAGTTGTTAAACCAGCTTGTTAAAAATGGACATGATGATAGGATTATCAGCCCATGACTGAACATTGTCTAGATCTTACTGCATGTAGGCATGCACTGCTTCACTTCCTGCAGAGCCGTGAGGGAGTTGAACATTGTGCAGTAATCAGCAGACATCTTTATTTCTGGCCTTATGACTGAAGGAAGGTCATTGATGAAGAGGGTTAAGATAGTTGTCTTGGCCTTGAGGTGCTTATGACACTGCAATGATTGACCTCAAACATGATTGACATACAGCCATCTTCCTTTATGCGATGCTTTAAAGCAACCACTGGTGTGTGACCAAGTGGTTAAGGCGTTGGTCTAGTGATCAGAAGGTTGCTAGTTCGAGCCTCAGCTAAGGCAGTGTGTTGTGTCCTTTAGCAAGGCACTTAACTTTCTCCCCATAACCATGTGCTCCAGGTGCTCCGGCTTCCTCCCATATCCTAAAGGGTTAGTAGGCGAATTGGTCACTTGCTTGTTGGCCAGAAGAGCCTGTTACCATACTGTGCCTCTAAACAAAGTAAAAACCATGTACTTGTGCATGTGACTAATAAAGTTAAAGTTGACTTTGACTTTGATGGCTTGATAGTAATGGCAGAGGAAGGGACATGTCATGAGATTACATGTTGAGGTACATTGGAATGAATGTGGGGTAAGTTGAGGTTAACGTGGATAACTAACCTTGGGGATTCTTTGTGTATCATCTGTACTTACAAATTACTAAAAGACAACAGTAAAAAAATGTTAGTCAATATTTTGTTAAATCAGGCAATCTAGGGCAGGAACTTATAATAGAGATTTTGCAAGAATTTAAACTTAAGGAAAATGAGCATGTGCTGATGTTTTGAAAGCAAATAGATTTTAGGTGATATACAGGATTCAATTTTTTTGAAATATTTGGTTGGACAGTATATAGCAAACCATGGCAAAATTCTACAATCAAAAATGACATAAAGCTATTGTTATCGAAGGAGAAATGTTTCCCATTATTGTAGCTTTCAGGGTGAAAGAGGTCCTTGGCAATATGTGATAAGAAATCAGCAACCTATTTTATGTTTTGCAAGGCATTCTGCCTGAGCGTTTTTTTCCAGTGAATTCAATGGAGTGTAAGGAACGATGTAAAATCTGTGTAGTGCATTAGAGGGACTTTCCTTTGATGCATTTAACTCAGTACTTTCTGACTATCCTTCTGAGTGTGAAGGACTTTACACATAAAAATGCTGGAAACAGCAGGTAAGGCAGTATCTGTGGGGGAAAATGTCAATGTTTCATGTCAGGGATCTTATATAGACTTAGGTAATAGATAAGCTGGTGGGGAGGAACAGCTCCAAAGCATGAGACTGTAAAGTGGCAGTACGAGGCAGCTAAGGTCAAATTAAACTTCCTCATCGATGTACTGATAACGCTATGGTACATGCCCAACAGGCCAGACTAAGTATAAAAAAGAATAGAAAGAAATATAGAGACATGCAGAAATAGCCAAAAATGAGATCACCATAGCCTCTCACTAGATTCTGATGGTTTATTGACAGACACAAGAAAATCTGCAGATGTTGGAAATCCAAAGCAGGAGGAACTCAACAGCTCAGAGTTCTTCCTATGGAAAAGAATAGACTGTTGACATTTCGTGCTGAGACCCTTCAATCTCCATGGTCACTAGTGAATGACAATGAATGCATGTACCCCCGGTATGTATCAGAGCACAAGAGCACAGAAGCTGGTAAACGTATAAATATTCCAGAAACCATGAAACCAGTTGTTGGAGGTAAGGTTTCATCTGATAAGTTAACGAGGTACTCCAAAAACCAAACAAGTAACTCAGGAGCCAAAGAACACAGGTGGAGGAATCAAGTAGATTAACTGTTAATCCCTGAGATTAGCCTTTACATATACATCCACGTTCCACATGCCATATTATGACTGCACCAATAGAGAGTCGCAAGGACAATGCTCAATGTTGTTAGTTGGACTGGAACTGCTAATAACATCGAAGGTGGTATAGCAGCACAGCTGGCAGAGTTACTGCGTCGTAGTTCCAGTGATGCAGACAAAACTGGGATTGACAAGGACATAATGGGAGGCTGACAGATGGATGATATGTAAGAGGCTGGTGGAGAGTTTAAGGGAAGGTTACCATGAAGGGGAACCTGAGGATGGTGTCCTGTTGCATTTTGAGCCTTTGTTCTTTTTTGAGGTAGTGAAAATCTACTTCCAATGCCATAGTTAAGTTTGCTGCTAACACCGCTGCCATTGGCCGAATCAGAGGTAGTGACAAATCAGCATATAGGAGTGAGACTGAAAACCTGACTGAACAGTGCCATTACAACACATCTTACTTGATGCCAGCCGCACCAGGGGACTTCAGGAGGAGGAAGCTTCTCCATGGCCCATGGCCCATTCCTCATCTGGGGACCTGAAGAAGTCGGCAAATTTAAATTCCTCAGCGTTATCATTTCAAAGGACCTGTCCTGAGCTCAGCACATAAGTGCAATTACAAAGAAAGCATGGTAGCACCTCTACTTCCTTAGGTTTGTATGATTTGGCATGACATCTTAAATTTTGAAAAACTTCTGTAGATGTGTGGTGGAGAATATATTGACTGGCTGCATCACAGCCTGGAATTGAAACACCAATGCCCTTGAATGGAAAATCTTACAAACGGTAGTAGATACAGACCAGTCCATCACAGGTAAAGCACATCTACATGTAGCTTTGTGGCAGGAAGCAGCATCCACCATCAGGGACCTCACGACCCAGGTCATGCTCTCTTCTCTCTACTGCCAGAAGGAAGAAGGTATAGGAGCCTCAGAACTCACATCCCAGGTTCAGGAACAGTTAGTACCCCTTATCTGGCTCTTTGACACAGTGGAGTCAAGAAAACAACCTCTCTCTCAATGTTGCAAAAACAAAGAAGCTGTTCGTGGACTACAGGAGGAATGGAGATGGGCGAACCCCTATTGACATCAGTGGATCTGGGGTCGAGAGGGTGAACAGGTTTAAGTTCCTCAGCATCCACATCACTGAGGACCTCACTTGGTCTGTACATACCAGCTGTGTGGTGAAAAAGGCACAACAGCGCCTCTTCCACTTCAAACAGTTGAGGAAGTCTGGTACGAATCCCAAGAACTTACTACAGGGGCATAATTGAGAGCATCCTGACTGGCTGTATCACTGCCTGGTATGGGAACTGTACCTCCCTTAATCACAGGACTCTGCAGGGAGTGGTGTGAACAGCCCAGCACATCTGTAGTTGTGAACTTCCCATGATTCAGGACACTTACAAAGACAGGTGTAAAAAAAGGGCCCGAAGGATCATCGGGTACCCGAGTCACCCCAACCACAATCTATTCCAGTTACTACCATCTGGGAAACCGCAGCATAAAAGTTAGGACCAACAGGTTCTGGGACAGCTTCTTCCACCAGGCCATCAGATGGATGAATTCCACTGATTTGTGTGCATTTCTGTGTTGCATTGACTGTTTTATTTATTATAAATTAATGTAAGTTACTATGATTGCACATTAGACAGAGACGTAACATAAAGATTTTTACTCCTTATGTATGAGAAGGATGTAAGAAATTAATTCAATTCAATTGAACCAGAGGGTATAACTTCACTCAATTTCACTTGCCCCATCACTGAACTGTTCCTATAACCAATAGACTCACTTTCAAGGACTCTTCATTTTGTATAACCATATAACAATTACAGCACGGAAACAGGCTATCTCAGCCCTTCTAGTCTGTGCCGAATGGACTATGTTCTCAATGTTCTCAATATTTATAGCTAATTCATTTATTTATATTTTTATTAATTATTAGTAGCATTTCTTTTTCTCTTTCTTTTTGTATTTGCAATTTGATGTCTTTTACACCCTGGTTATCCACCATGTTGGCATGATCTTTCATTGATTCTATTATATTATGGTTATTGGATTTATTGAGTATGCCCACAAGAAAATGAATGCCAGGGTTGTATATGGTGACGTATGTATACATTGATAATAAATTTACTTTGAAATTTGAACTTTGGAATGAAAGAGTCCATGGATGAATACAGCTGCTCAGACAATGCGCAGATACAGACTAAATGTGATCATAATTGCCATTAGTTTCAAAGAAAATATAGAAAATGATAGGTCTGGTCCATGGGTTGGGATTCTAAGTTGGAGAAAGGTCAATTTTGATGGTATAAAAGAGGATTTGGAAAAGGTGGATTGGGACAGTCTGTTTTATAGCAAAGGTGTACTTGGTAAGTGGGAGGCCTTCAAAAGTGAAAATTTCAGAGTACAAAGCTTATATGCGCTTGTCAGAATAACAGGGAAAGATAACATGTTTAGGGAAGCTTTGCATTCAAAAGATATTGAGACTCTGGTTGAAAAAAAGGAGGTGTTTAGCAGGTATAGGAAAGTAAGAACAAATGAGGTACTTATGGAGTATAATAGATGCAAGAGAACACAAGAAAGAATCAAGAGGGCTAAGAGAAAGCACAAGGTTTCACTAGCAGACAAGATCAGATTGGTAATCTATGCATAGAACCAAAAGAGATAATGGATCTTCTGCATCTGTGTTTACTCGGGATATAGACACAGAGTCTATAGAAGTGAGGCAAAGCAGCAGTGAGGTCATGGACCAGTACAGATTACAGAGGAGGAGGTATTTGTTGCTTTGAGACAAATTAGGGTGGATAAATCCACAGGGAACAAGGTGTTTCCTTTTTACCGTGTGGGAGGCAAGTGTAAAAGTGCAGGAGTCCTAGCAGAGATATTTAAATCATCCTTAGTGGCAGGTGAGGTATCAAAGGATTAGAAGATAGCTAATATTGTTCCGCTGTCTAAGAAAGGCTTTAAAAATAAACCAGGAAACTATGGGCCAGTGAACCTGACGTCAATAGAGGGAAAGTTATTGGAAGGTAATCTAAGTGTTTGGATAAATATGAGTATTTGTATAGACAGGGACTGCAGAGAGATTGACAGCAAGGCTTTATACATGATATGTCATGTCTAACCAATCGTAAAGAGCTTTTTAAGGAAGTTATCAGGAAGGTTGATGAAGGCAGGGTAGTAGATGTTGTCTACATGGACTTCAGCAAGGCATTTGACTAGGTCCCACATGTGAGGTTGGTCAGGAAGGCTCAGTTGCTTGGCATTCAAGGTGAAGTAGTACATTGAATTTGTCATCGGCTTTGTGGGAGAAGCCAGAGAGTGGTAGTAGATGGTTCCCTCTCTGACTGGAGGCCTGTGACCAGTGGAGTGCCACAGAGATCAGTGCTGGGTCCTTTGTTGTTTGCCATCTGTATCAATGACCTGGATGATAATGTGGTTAACTGGATCAGCAAATTTGCAGCTGACACCAAGTTTGGGGGTGAGGAACAGTGAGGAAGACAGTCAGAGCTTGCAATGTGATCTGGACCAGCTGGAACAATGGGCTGAGAAATGACTGATGGAATTTAATGCAAACAAGTGAGAGATGTTACACTTTGGGAGGACCCACCAGGATAGAGCTTATGCAGTGAGTGGTAGGGCACTGAGTGGAGTGCAATGGAGTGCAGGAAAGCAAAGGGATCTGGCAATGTTGCATTGGTGAAGATGCTTTGAGCTGCAATGGTGCACATCTATATGTTGCACTGGTGAGGCTGTGGCATGGTTGCTGGCGTGATGAGGATGTACGTATGTGAGTGTGTTGCAGCAGAAGGGACATTGCATTACCACGCCAGTGAGTTTAATGTGTTGCTGCAGTTTTGAGAATGTGCATGTATTGCACAGGTGGGGATTTGATGATGAACTGCAGTAGTAAGGGTGTGTGCGCATTGCAATAGTGGAGATGTTAATGTTGGAGTGGAGGATGTACTGGTGAGGGTGTGCATGAAGCTATAGCAATACACATTGTGTCGCACTGGTACAGAGGTGTGTGACAATGCAGTTGTGGGGATGTAGTGTTGCTACATTGGTTGAATGTGTGTGTGTGTGTGTGTGTGTGTGTGTGTGTGTGTGTGTGTGTGTGTGTGTGAGTGTGTGTGTGTGTGTGTGTGTGAGTGTGAGTGTGTGTGTGTGTGTGTGAGTGTGTGTGTGTGTGTGAGTGTGTGTGTGTGTGTGAGTGTGTGTGTGTGTGTGTGTGTGTGAGTGTGAGTGTGTGTGTGTGTGTGTTTGTGTGTGAGTGTGTGTGTGTGTGAGTGTGAGTGTGTGTGTGTGTGTTTGTGTGTGAGTGTGTGTGTGTGTGTGTGTGTGAGTGTGTGTGTGTGTGTGTGTGTGTGAGTGTGTGTGTGTGTGTGAGTGTGTGTGTGTGTGTGTGTGAGTGTGTGTGTGTGTGTGTTTGTGTGTGAGTGTGTGTGTGTGTGTGTGTGTGTGTGTGAGTGTGTGTGTGTGTGTGTGTGTGTGTGTGTGTGTGTGTGAGTGTGTGTGTGTGTGTGTGTGAGTGTGTGTGTGTGTGTGTGAGTGTGTGTGTGTGTGTGTGTGAGTGTGAGTGTGTGTGTGTGTGTTTGTGTGTGAGTGTGTGTGTGTGTGTGTGTGTGTGTGTGTGTTTGTGTGTGAGTGTGTGTGTGTGTGTGTGTGTGAGTGTGTGTGTGTGTGTGTGTGTGTGTGTGTGTGTGAGTGTGTGTGTGTGTGTGTGTGTGAGTGTGTGTGTGAGTGTGTGTGTGTGTGTGTGTGTGAGTGTGTGTGTGAGTGTGTGTGAGTGTGTGTGTGTGTTTTACTGCATTGGTGGGATGTTTTGTTGCCGCATTTCTATGCGTGCACACCGTTGATGGCAGTGGCATGGATCTTTCAGTTTCTGTTTGCGCCTCTGGATTGGAGCTCAAACCTACAACCTTGTGACTCCGTGTGAGGAGAATAACAACTGAGCCTCTCCGCGTATGAAAGAGCAGCTGTTCACGGGTGTGCACCCTCCTGGGCTATAGACCTAAACACATCTAAATTGCTCGCACACCACTTTAATTCCTCTCCTGATTATGTGTAAGCATTGGAAGTACACGTCAACAAGACCCACAAATAGGCATGATCTAGTTAAAAAAAAATCACCTTGTGACCTAACCAGCACAACCAATCCCGACATTTATCAATTGTGGGTTATATATTTGGTCACTCATCAAAGATCCCATAACTTGCTCCACTGAATTGGATTGCACATCAATTATGGATGCAATTCATTGGAAAATATTCAGCAATCACATCCAGATCAGAACTGAGTCCATGATGATTCAGCCCTTGACTTCCATTCAGAATTTTATCCCCAGCTAAAGCAGCTAACACTGTGTCAATTAACACTTTAAATATAGTGTCTGGATATGTATCTGTTTAAAAGTGAGATTGAAAGCTATAAACATAGACACAGATGACCAAATCCTCTCCAGAAGATGATGGGTGATGTGCTGTTGGAATCAGGGTGAGTTATCTTTGGAATGCAATGGGCCAATGTTGAACCAAGTGTGGTTTATGAGGTATTCTGGATCCTTGCTCGAATACCCCTGGGTGTTAAGGGGAGCTTTAATCGACTTTTATCTTTTCCTGCCTCACGGGAGATTGAATGGGTTAAGATTAGGCTGGTATTATGACAAATTCCTCTTTTTTCAGGTGTACATTAGGTACAAAACAGAGAAGGAAGCAAAGTTAAAGCTACATAATCAGGAAATATAACTAGAAATGAAAAAAGTAGGAAAAGGAACAATTATATGAAAATGTTTATTGATAATATTTCAATTTCTATTTTTGTGTTTTCAGGAAATGAAACCTTTTGAAATTTGAGAGCTCATAATTAGCATACTAATAGAACATTCCAGGCAATGCTCAGGGCAGTGAGGAAAGAAGTTGTGAAATTCTGCTGCTAAAACAGAAATGATTTTAACCTGAGCTGCCCTCTTATGGATGTTGTATAATTACTCCCTGTGGAGGACTGATCAAAATAGTTAAGACCAGGTCATTGTTATTTGTAAGGCCAGTCAGGGCAATTGTAAAGTCTTGTAAATTTCAAACTCTGTTTCAAATTGATTTTGGTGTAGATACTACAACTCAGAGCCCTTTCACATGTGCAGAACTTGGTTATATGCATAAAGTAACGCAAGGATAGTATAGAGTAAAACCTTGTTCCCTTTCATTCCAGACCTTGCTGTATAAAAAACCTTTTGTGCGAGACGTTTCATATCTTAATGAATCCTCGAATGTTTGCAAGTGCACATGTCATTCATAAACATTCAACTGAAGTGATGGCTTTGACAGCCGGAGAACATGGGAAGGAGCCTTCACTAAAGCATGGCGTTACTTATTCTGGAGGATCCTAGTACCACCCTCTGCCAAGCTGGGTTGGGCTCGGACTGATCTTCCAGCGGGAGAGGCAGGACCGCACTGGAAGAAACATAATCAGCGCAGGCAGTGGAAACTGCAATGGGACGTCTGCATTATTCCAGTTTCTGGTTTGTGGGGATTTATCCTTTGATTTTCCATATCTTTCATTGGGTTGTAGAATCACACATTCACTGACTCCATGCCGAATATTAATCTTACCCTGATCTCCTTGCATTCTCCTGCATTTCCATCAACTCTCCCCAGATTCTCAGCACTTTACAGTGGCCAATTAATCTACTGACTCACAACATGTCTTTGGGATATGGGAGGACACTGGAATACCTGGGGAAAACCCACATGTGAACTCCACATTCACCAGAGGTCAGGATTGAACCTGTGTCCCTGAGGTAGCAGCTCCAATCTGCTTCTTGTAGCACAGCAGTACCATCTGACTTGCCTGAAATGGTTTCACTATAGTGCACCCTGTTAAACTCTCATCTTCCATTTCCTCACTGTACACTAGCAATGGTACAGTTGTTATCGCACACTAAAATGAACTGGTGTGTTAACATCTAACATGTCCCAGAGCCCACTACCCAACTGGCCACTTCCGAGGATGCTGAATGCTCCCTTTGCTCAGAAAATATGTGGAGCACTGCCTGCATCATACCTTAACTCAAACTGTTTAACAAGCCTTGTCCATTACTCAAGAACATCTCACCCTCTTCTGACACCCTGGCTCATTTAAAGTTGTTCTCCATGACAAATCTTTCCCTCCCCCATTGGCCTCTGCAGATACTTGCATAGTGGACATCTTCCATTCAAGTATCTCATAGTCTTGTAATGCACATTTGTTTTGTCTGGTGCCTTGTGGTGAAGCACATACAACAGAACTTTGCATGCATGTTCCCCTGTGCAGGCATAAACTGGACACGTTCACTGTTGAACTTGTAGACTAGGAGCAAAGAAACGTGAATTAGAGGGTCAGTACTCTGACACTGATGCCTTGCACACTGCATCATTTCAATACAAAAGCTATTTATAACTTCATCACTGATGGCAACATTTTTATACACCATATCAGAGCTGCATGCTGTGACTACTATCCTTTTGACCATCCTGCATTTTGAGGTGACCAGCAGCCATTGCCAGATCAGAGCAGACAATCACAGTAGTTGGCCGATGTATAGATGGTCATCCTGTTTGTCTTTCTTCCTTGTGTCCCAACTCGTCTCCATTGCTGTCTTTTCATGACTGCTCACTTGGCAGCGAGTTTCTTTAAGATTGGTGCAGCAAGGACGCAACAGTAGGGAATTTTTTGCACGCAGTTCCTATTGACACCGGGAGTGTTCCGTTCTATGTGTAAACCACTGCAACAGTGTGGTTTAACGTATTTTGATGAATGTTGCTAGGGGTCTAATTGAGTGCTTGCATTATACGCAGCGCATTTTTAGTGCATGACCAAAGAGCAAAATCTAATTTAAAGGTATCTGTGTACACCAGTGTTTGATGTAGATAATAACTGTGTCTGTCATATTGGCTTATCTAAAATGCTACAAACAATTAGAGACAAACATCATAGGAGCAAGCCCTGTTGCCTATCAAGCCAGCATCAACCATTAACCACCCATTCAGACTCATTCCACATTGAAACCAGTTTTTATTCTCATTGCCCTCAGATCAGATTCCAGCACTCACCCACAACTAGGGGCTCTCTACAGTAGCCAATTAATCTTTGGGATGTGAGTGGAAACCTGGGCACCTGGGGAAGCCCATGCAGTCACAAGGATTTGAAAACAAGAGAGTTTTAGCTAATTCATAGCTAAAGCGCCTGTACACTCATGTTAGATATGTTGTTCCATTGAGACATACTCCTATGCTTTAGGAAGCAAACCAGAAGCAATCAGCCAATAGATCTTACAGCATTAGGGTCAAAGAAAAGGAGTCTGATTTACAGCGATATAAGCAGTTGATAGAGTGCATGTGGAATCCCTCAACGATTGTAGTTAACCACACTGAGGAGGGTGATTTTAAGTTGCAAGGTTGCCTTCATCAATATCCCAAATAATTTAATCACCCCTATTCAAATATTTATGGTAATTGCTGGCTAATACCAGTTGTTATACCTTGTGAGATTAAATGATATTAGCTCCTTTTTCAATCAAGCTGAAATAGAGAGACTTCCTAATAATTCCTTGTCTGCTCACTTGTGTCTGAAGAGCCTGGTATCGTAATGCTTGCAATTCTAACAAGTCCAGTCCTTACAACCCACTGTATGGGAGAAAAGTAAATTCATTTAGTAATATATTATTTTCTGAAGATGAATTACAGCTCTCCACATGCTTTCACACTAAATTGAAAGAGATGCTTTTTTTAAACATGATTTACATTTTTCAGATTATGAATTAAAGTAGTTGACAAGGCAAAAAAAAAGGAATCACTCTACATTTCCTGAGAAACCTAATTTCTGTGATGAATCGCCTGCAGACACTGAATTGCAAGCTACTTTTTATTTGCTGCTCAGAATTTTTTTCTGTGTGTGTTAAATCTGCTTAAAGCCTCCGTTTAATCTGTAGCTGAGAGAGAGCTGAACCGATTTGTGGGACAGCAGCCCCATTCAAATCTTGGCTTTTGTGTCTTGAAATATGAAAGTCCAAGGTTTGTAATTTTCCAGATCTTTACTTCAGAATAACTTCTAGCCTGGTTTTGCTCAGCTAATACTCCATAGCTTTTTTCTTCACAGACAAAGAAATAACTGTGTATTAAATTCCAATGTGAGAAAAGATGTAAATTCCTTACAGCAGGAACAACCAACTATGTTTAACTACTTGAAAGGTATGCAAAGAAAATAATTCCCCAACTCTCTCCTATTGCTTCTTCTTCCTCTTCTTTTTGATCTGGCTGGGTTATAGTTCCTAAGGTTGCTGTCCGTGCAATATGAGTGTTGTGCGCTTGGTGCATCTTGAGGACAATACATGAAATCTTCAGGTGACTGTATTCTCAATGGTAAATGGCAATAAGTCTTCTAGGGACACACTGTTGTAATATCTTGGTACATTGCAAGCTTTCTTTTTGAGGTGATTTCTAGTGTCGCAACCCACATTCCCTATGTTCAATCCTATTCACCGCTTTTATCTTCATTAGGTCCCTCCTTCTAGTGTTTCGTGGAATCAAGTTCAGTAAAGCCTTGATTTTGGATTGTGAGAGCTCTTGATCATAGTTTTTGTTAGAGCAATATGATGGAGCCTCATGAGGCTGCAGGTGCAGGAAGGCAGAGCAAATACCAAACTGCTGGGGGAGCTGTGTGCAGAGGGATGGACAGCTAATGTTTGGTTAATACCCTTCATCTGAAATTCGAAGTTCAAAGTAAATTTTATTATAAAATTACAGAAATGTCACCATCTACAATGCTGAGACTCATCAGCAAGTCTATGGAATAGAGACTATAAAAGTGAAAGATCAACCAGAATGCAGAAAACAGCAAATATGTAGAAAGTAAATATAAGTAAACAGCAAAAAAAAGAGAACTTGATATAACAAGATAAAGAGTGCATAAAGTGAGATCATTGGTTGTGTGAAACATCTCAATGATGGGGCAAGAGAGTGTAGTTATCCCCTTTTATTCAAGAGCCTGATGGTTGAGGGGTTGTAACTGTTCTTGAACTTGAACTTGATCTTGAACGAGTCCTGAGGCCCTGATGCTACCTGATGGTAGCAGTGAGAAGAGAAAATGGCCTGGAGTGTGGAGATCTCTGATGATGGATCTTGCGTTCCTATGACAGCACTTCATGTTGATGTGCTCAGTGGCTGGGAGGGCTTTACCCGTGATGTACAGTGTGAATCCACAATTTCCGTTCAAATGGTGTTTTCAATGCTGTGATGCAGCCAGTCAATACATGCTCCACTACGCAGCTATCGTAGTTTGTCAAAGTTTTAGATATCATGCTGAATCTGCTCAAACTCCTAAGGAAGCAGAGATGCTGCTGTGTTTTCTTTGCAATTGCACTGATAAATGGCAATTAATTAATTACTAAATCACCCTTAACTTGGACAAGTTCACCTTTATAAAACAGAGACTGCAGAAGCATTTCATTCTCCCAACAAAGCCAGTCACTGTTCTCCATTGAAAGCATTGAATTAAAATGGGGGCATAAGAGCTCTGTGGAAAAGGACCATAGATTAGGGACTTAAGCTACTCTATACTGAAGGGCTGGAAAAGCTCCTCAAACAATGGAAGGATGTATCTCTCTTGGGAGCCACAGGAGTGGTAACAGTACAATGTGAGAAAAGATATATTAATACAACTGAATGTATTGACCAAATGACACAGAAAATGTGAAAAGCTTTGTGCTGTGTTTATTCTTCGGTACGTATTTTTTATTATGAATAAAGTTAATTTTTGAATTTAAAAAACACTGGTTAGTTGTCTATTTTATAGAAGTGTGCCACTGTGTTGCTTCTAAGCCGTTTCATTCAAGGTGGTCCATTCACAATGAGTATCACTTCCTTAGCCAACGTTCGGAGAAATTATCTCTGCACTTTCCCTGAACAAGAGAATAGCTCTTTAATTGTAACAATCTGAATAAGGTTGGTTTTCAATAATAACTCAATAGGAAGTCCATTACTGCTTGACTGAATTTAAGACTCGCTTGCCTTTTGGAACACCTTGTCGAACAATACCCACCAAATTCTGATGTCAGGAAAGGTTCCTTTTGTCACTATCTCAAAGGTGATCACTTTTTAGCCCAAGGTGGCTCAGACTGTGAGATGTTAACTGCTGATATAAAAAATCACTAATGGCTGGTGTGAAAGAAGACGTCACTAGCCTCAGGCTCCAGGTTAGTTTTGTTTGGGTGAGAACTTAGAAAAAATGAAACTTTAAGCAAAAGGAAAATTAAGAACAATTGAAGTCTGGAGAAAGTTGATCTTACGTTTTGCTCACCTTTTAATCAGGAATTTGTATAACACTGTGATTCCCGGTAATTGCTTTAAAGTGCAGAAGGTTCACTAGCCTCTCCATCAACAAAGAAAATGATTTATTACTTCCTCCCAGAGGAGGCAACACAGGAGATTCTTTGCGGTTATTTACTGGATTTTTTATTGTTTATATTAACGAATACAGCATGTATAATACTAAGGTTAGTGACACACTTGGATTGTCACGGAGTTTTTAGGATTTAAAAAGAAATCTTCCGCAGCCAGATAGGAAAATGGCATTATTAAAATGGAACTTTTAAAAAAGCTTTGGTCATTGTATGTTAAAATATTGGTGAACATAATTGGAGTTCAGGTATTATCTGCACCAGCAATATATCCAAACAGAGCCGGCAACTCTATACAATGAAGCGATCGAGTGCTAGGGTCAGATCAAAATCTGAGTGAGAATATTTGTGCAACAAAATTAGACTCTACTGCACTGCGTGGTGTAAAAGGTATTCTGGTCTGTAAGTGGGTGTCTAACTGTGGACATTTCATCACTAGTAGGGTTTACCTTGAGAATTATTAAAAATGTATTTTATTTATTTATTGAGATACAATGTGAAATAGACCTTTCCAGCCCTTCAAGTTGTGCTGCCCAGCAGTCCCCGATCTTATCTGAGTCTAATCACAGGACAATTTACACTAATGATTTAACCTACCAACCGGTACACCTTTGAACTGTGGGAGGAAACTGGAGCACCCAGAGGAAAGCCAGGTAGTCAAAAGGAAAACATACAACCTGCTTACAGACAATGACGGGAGTTGAACCTAGGGTTGTCGGTACTGTAAAGCGTTGTGCTAACCACATGCTATTGGAGATAGCTAAGCCCACCTGAACACTGTAGGCTGTTCCTTACTCAGCCCTAGCCTGATCATCAACACTCTGCTGTTTCCTGCTCTTCATTGTCTCTTTGTTGACACTGCCTCAATTTATGAATTCTATACACTCAATGCCCCCCTCTATAAGCACTGTTGGGAAACCAGTCTTCCATGTACTTTGGCTCACTCTAACACTGTGGATGTGCTGATGCTCCATTCTGTCTAATAAGTCTGGACTTGATGTATGCTAACGTTAAGGATGCTTACAGCCCCTCTCCCCTCCCCCCACTGGGAAGGTCAGATCACAATCTGCTGCATCTCAAACCCTGCTATGTGCCTCTGGTGAAGAGTAAACCCGCAACCTCGGACAGTGAGGAAATGGTCGGGGGAGGCTTATGAGGCACTCCAGGGTTGTTTTGAGGTGACAGACTGGCAGGCACTCTGTGAGCCACATGGAGAGGACATTGATGGGCTCACAGAGTGCATCACTGGTTACATCAACTACTGTGTGGACTGCAGTGTTCCAGCAAGAACTGTCCTTTGTTATCAAATATCAAGCCATGGGTAACAAAGGACATTAAGGAAATCCTGAATGCTAAAAAGAGGGCTTTTAGAGATGGAAATAGGGAGGAGCTGAGGACGATACAGAGGGACCTGAAAGCCAAGATCAGGGAGGCTAAAGACAGGTATAGGAGGAAGCTTGAGTGGAAACTCCAGCAGAACAACATGAGAGAGGTCTGGAGTGGGATGAGGACCATCACTGGGTTCCGACAAACCCAAAACAGAGGAGCAGAAGGCAGTGTGGACAGGGCCAATGAACTTAACCTGTTCTTCAACAGATTTGACCGTGGCCCCTGCCCATCCCCCACATAATTCATCTGTTGTCGGCCCCTAATCAACACATACTCCACTCTCCCCTCCTACCCCTCCTCACAGCCCCCCACCCTGCTCTCATGACTACACCCCTCCCACACCTGAAACCACCACGGTGGGCTTCACAGCTGAACAGGTGAGAAGACAGCTGAAACATCTCCACCCAAGCAAGGCTTGGTGTCAGCCCCAGGGTGCTCAAAGCCTGTGCCCCCCAGCTATGTGGAGTACTTCACCATGTCTTCAACCTCAGCCTGAGTCTCCAGAGGGTTCCTGTGCCATGGAAGACGTCCTGCCTCGTTCCTGTACCGAAGATGCCGCACCCCAGTGGCTCCAATGACTACAGACCGGTGGCATTGACCTCCCACATCATAAAGACCCTGGAGAGACTTGTCCTAGAGCAGCTCCGGCCTATGGTTAGGCCACACTTAGACCCCCTCCAGTTCGTCTACCAGCCCCAACTAGGAGTTGAGGATGCCATCGTCTACCTGCTGAACCGCGTCTACGCCCACCTGGACAAGCCAGCGAGCACTGTGACTTCTCCAGTGCGTTCAACACCATCCGCCCTGCTCTGCTGGGTGAGAAGCTGACAGTGATGCAGGTGGATGCTTCCCTGGTGTCATGGATTATTGATTACCTGACTGGCAGACCACAGTACATGCGCTTGTAACACTGTGTATCAGGCAGAGTGGTCAGCAGCACTGGGGCTCCACAGGGGACTGTCCTGTCTCCCTTTCCCTTCACCATCTACACCTTGGACTTCATCTACAACACAGAGTCTTGCCATCTTCAGAAGTTTTCTGATGACTCTGCCATAGTTGGATGCATCAGCAAGGAAGATGAAGCTGAGTACAGGGCGATGGTGGGCAACTTTGTCACATGGTGTGAGCAGAATCATCTGCAGCTTAATGTGAAAAAGACAAAGGAGCTGGTGGTGGACCTGAGGAGGGCTAAGGCACCAGTGACCCCTGTTTCCATCCAAGGGGTCAGTGTGGACATGGTGGAGGATTACAGATACCTGGGGATACAAATTGACAATAAACTGGACTGGTCAAAGAACACTGAGGCTGTCTGCAAGAAGGGTCAGAGCCGTCTCTATTTCCTGAGGAGACTGAGGTCCTTTAACAACTGCCGGACGATGCTGAGGATGTTCTGCGAGGCTGTGGTGGCCAGTGCTATCGGGCAGTAGGCTGAGGGTAGCAGACACCAACAAAATCAACGAACTCATTTGTAAGGCCAGTGATGTTGTGGAGGTGGAACTGGACTGTATGACGGTGGTGTCTGAAAAGAGGATGCTGTCCAAGTTGCATGCCATCTTGGACAATGACTCCCATCCACTCCATAATGTACTTGTTAGGCACAGGAGTACATTCAGCCAGAGACTCATTCCACCGAGATGTAACACTGAGCGTCATAGGAAGTCATTCCTACCTGTGGCCATCAAACTTTACAACTCCTCCCTCAGAGTGTCAGACACCCTGAGCCAGTAGGCTAGTCCTGGACTTACTTCCACTTGGCACGATTAACTTATTATTTAATAATTTATGGTTTTATATTGCTATATTTCTACACTATTCTTGGTTGGTGCGGCTGTAACAAAACCCAATTTCTCTCGGGATCAATATAGTATGTCTGTCTGTCTGTCTGTAATGCCTAGGGTGCCAAAGAAAGTTTACTTGCACTATACATCTTGGTACTCAGGTCCAGAGATCACATTCCCACCTCCCCACTTTGATCTGTATGGAGGTGGACAACCTCAGAAAGGGCAGCCTGTGCAAGAGAATAGGTTGGAAAGGGCTCATGATCTTTGCCCCCATCACTCAGAAGCAAGCCGATCTTTAGGACATTAAGATTTCAGTAATCCTCTGTATGCCCTGTTCAGAAGTGGCCACAAATAACCTATGTACCTGAATGCTGTGTTCCACCAAGCAGGTCAAGTTGGAATCCTCTGCCCTAAATTCCCTTTCCCCCAACCCACCCTTTGGCACTTTCTCTGTCCTGCCCGCTCCCATGGTGTTTTGTGAGTCTGAGTTCCTGCTTCTCATCAGTATGAGACCTGAGTGCAGGAGCAAGAGGCATGTTGGTCGACGAAGATAGGAAATGCTGTGAAGATGCGTATACACGCACACACACTGAGTTTGCGAGTTATCCCCGGTGCTCCAGTTTCCTCCCACATTCCAAAGGCATGCTAGCTAACAAGTTAATTGTCCCTAATATGTAAATAAGTGGGGGAATCTGATGGGGAGGAGTGGAGTTGGTGGGAATGTGGAGAGAATAAATCAGATTAATGTAACTACATACTTTATGGTCAGTGCAGCCTTGGTGGGCCAAAGAGCTGCTATGTGACTCTATGACACAAGGATGGGTAATGACTTCTCAGGTGAGGTGACCTGTGGACATCCTTTGTTTATAACAATCCAAGTGATCCAAAGGAGATTCCTGTCAGGATCTCTGAGGATCTGTTCTGGGTCCAACATGTCGATGCAGTTACAGTGGCTACTTTTCATTAGGAATCTGAGGAGATTTGGTACATCACCAAAGACTTTTGTAAATTCCTTAGGACACATTGTGGAGACCATTCTAACTGGCTGCATCACTGTGTGATATGGTGGTGGGTATTGGAAAGCTACTGCGCAGGATCGGAAGAAGCTACAGAAAGATTCATCTCCATCATGGGCACTAACCTCTGCAGCATCCAGGACACCTTCAAGGATCGATGCCTCAAAAAGGCGGCAGCCTTCATTAAGGAAACCCATCACCCAATGCATGCCCTCTTCTCATTGCTACCATCAGGAATGAGGTGCAGGAGCCTGAAAGCAAACACTCAGGAACAGCTTCTTCCTCTCTGCTATAAGATGTCTGAATGGACATTGAATCCACGTGGACAAAGATTGAAGTGGTGGTGGTGCTAGATGAGAAGGGTAGTGAGTGTTTTTTATCCTAGTTGACATGACTAAAGAAGGTGTAAATAGAGGGATGGAAGAGATCAAGGAAAGCACAAAGCACAGTGCTGGAAAACAGCAGTTACTAAAAAGACAGTAAACTTCAAAAATTCTTATACTCTAACACTTTTCTCGATCTTTCTTCCTCTTTGCTTTCCTCTTAACCAATCTCTCTACTCGGTTCTACCTTGTCATGTGTTCACTGTCCCTTCTGGGCTTCATCACAGTGGAGTCTGAGTTTGGTGTCAATCAAAACATCTCTCACCATCTTTTAATTGGAGATTTTCAGAAGGTGGAGTTTCTGAGTCTCCCAGGTCTAACAACGTTTCCCCTCCCCCTTATACAAATACCCATGAACCCCCTGGACTGATGTTCCTATTGGCTGCGTTCAGAAATATTGGTCAAAACAAAAATCAGGGTTTCCAGGGAATCAGTTCAGATAAATAATCTACATGGAATTCATCTGTGAACTTACTTGACTACCAGCAGCTGGATTGTGATATAAGTCCAACACAAATGGTTTCTAGTTTTGTTTCCCTGGTCTGATATCCTCAAGAACACATGGTCCTCAAAAGACATACAGTCACAATAGGCACTTAGTCTCTAAAGGATAGCACCAGTGGTATCCACACTGAAAGAGACATCTGTCCCAGCAGGAATGCCTGTAGCATGTTCGGTGGGAGAAACTTGTCAAATTATGTGTTGTAGGACCCCAAAAACCCAAGGTCAAATTTTTACAAAGGCCGTCATATGAACTGAGATCAGCTAACACAAGAGAGTCAGGCAACTGAAACTTCATCATTTGTCAGTCCTCGAACATTTGTGTCACATGTAATATCGGCCTCTGGATAATACTTTAACTCTTTATCTCTTTAACTGTTGTCAGCCTTTAAGGATTCTTGTGTGACAAACTGCCAGCAGTGTAGCAATGGTGCTGAGGGACAGTATGTTTCAAACAGAGGCTCTAAGAAATCAGCTGCAAGGATATTTGCTGGCCTTACAATCTGTGTCATGAACAATGTGCTTTGGATTACAGATGTTGGACATTTCACATTCAAAGCTGTTCTCCCATACACTTTATTAGGTACACCTGTACAGCTGCTTGCTAATGGAATTGCCTAATCAGCCAATCATGTGGCTACAACGGTCATATATCACCCCCACAGACCATATCAGGTAATTTCTTTACCTCCAATTTACTGATATTTACCTGCACTCCCACACTGGCCAGGGCCTTTACCCTTTCTAAAAGTCAACACTGGCAAGTATAATTTTCATTCAGCTGCCTTTACTTTCTCTCTTGTTTCTGTTTCCCAGAGTTCAACTATTCAACCAGCACTGTTGGAACCAGAATGAAATCATCTTGCTGAACACCCCTCTGGCTCTGCTGCCATCCCCCTGTGCTGATGAACTGTGGCGTAACCTTTCCCCCAGGCTTTCATTGTCACTAAGTCCGAGTTCAAGTGTCCATTTACACAATTCTATACTAATGCCATTCTATGCTCCCCATGTTCCCATTGACCTTCTATCACTCACCAACACATTACAGGCCATTTACAGTGGCCAGATAGCCCATCAACCCACATGTCTTTGGGATGTAGCGGGCAACTGGGGGAAAGATGCACTTCCATGGGGAGAACGTGTATAGTAAAAACATACAGCATCCGAGGTCTCTGGCACATTAAGGAAGTGGCTCTACCTACTGCACCATGGTGCCAAATAGCTTTCTCTTTCAGGAGGTGCAGAATGAATGGAATGCCATTAACCCTAGACAAGAGGTGGTGTCAAGAGTTAACTCCTCTCCCAGATTCCTTTTCAGTACAAAACTAATTGGGTTACTAATGTTGGAACTAACACAGCAGAATTATAGCAGGAAAACAATTGATCTCTTACAGTTTGTTCTGATTTAAACTACTTTTCGCTGATAATTTTTCTGCTGACAGACTCTTGGGAGCTACTCAGCTAAACTCAAAGATAAATTGGAAATCTAGCTAGGAGGTGGTAGACCAATAACTGTGGAGAAAAAAAAAATTATTCATAGCCCACAGCCAAAAGCCACTTTAATATGGAATAAAATTCTCAGCATTTCGTTTATGAGTGTGGATCAAGTCGTAGCTGCTGAGTAATCTGTCATGGGTCTCTGTGACGAAGGTGGCAAGGGGAACAGAAGAGAGTTGGATTCTTCTCATGGCGGCCTCGGGGATGGTCAAGAAACAGCAGTCCTCTCATCTCTCCCTCCTCAATTTTCTGATGCATTATACTCGACTTCAATAGTTGAAGAAGTAGCTGGTCTTGAGACGTTAGGCTTCTTTATCTCCTGCTCAACGGCAGAAACAAGAAGGTAGTGTGGCCTGGATGGTGGGGATGAGGCTGCACCCCCTGTAGATACTATTGATAGCGGGAGGGATGAGTCCACTACTCAAAACATTTAAATACTGTTTGTGAATACTTAAAAGAGAGTTGATTGGTGCTTAATTAGTAAGTGCGTCAAACATCTTGGGGAGAAAGCAAGAGGATGGGAAAATAAAACTGTCACGATGGAGGGATAGGATGGATTCAATGAGCTGAATGTATTACATCAGGAGGGTTGAAGGTTCATCAGGAACCCTCCTGATGAAGGGTTTCGGCCCAAAATGTCGTCACTACCTCCTCTCATAGATGCTGTCTGGCCTGCTGAGTTCTGCCAGCATTTTGTGTTTTTACTTTAGCAAGTTCTAGGGACTTCTGCATGTCTTTTGCTGTTACCATTGGGTTCTTTTTCACCTCCTTCAGCATCGCACATTGTGTTCTTGGTGATCCTTGCAGGATGCCCACTCCCAGGGAAAGAAGTAACAGTACTGAGTTTCTCCATTTATAGACAATTTCTCCTTTCTGTGGAATGATGAACACTTAGGTATTTAGAAATATTTTTGTAGCCTTTTCCAGCTTCATGCATCTCTACAATTCTTCTTCTAATGTCCTCTGAGAGTTGTTTTGATTGAGGCTTGTTGGACAGAAACAGATCTTTCTTGAGAAGGACAGGCTTTGTCAGTCACTTGATTTTATAGAAACATAGAAAACCTACAGCACATTACAGGTCCTTTGGCGCATAAAGCTGTGCTGTATGTGTCCTTACCTAGGCTTACCCATAGCCCTCTAATTTTTCTAAGCTCCATGTATCCATCCAGGAGTCTCTTAAAAGATTCTGTTGTATCTGCCTCCACCACCACTGCCAGGAGCCCATTCCACTCACTCACCTCTCTGCTTAAAAACTTACCACTGACATCTCCTCTGTACCTCCTTCCAAGCACCTTAAAATTATGCCCTCTTATGTTAGCCATTTCAGCCCTGGGACAAAGCCTCTGACTATCCACATGATCAATGCCTCTCATTATCTTGTACAACCCTATCAGGTCTCGTCTCATCCTCTGTCGCTCCAAGGAGAAAAGGCCGAGTTCACTCAACCTATTCTCATAAGGCATACCCCCCAATCCAGGCAAAATCCTTGTAAGTCTCCTCTACACCCTTTCTATGGTTTCCTCATCATTACTGTACTGAGGCAACTAGAACTGAGCGCAGTACACTATGTGGGGTCTGACCAGGGTCCTTTATAGCTGCAACATTACCTCTCAGCTCTTAAACTCAATCCCATGATTGATGAAGGTCAACGCACTGTATGCCTTTTTAAACACAGAGTCAACCTGCATAGCAGCTTTGAGTGTCCTATGGACTGGGACCCCCAGGTCCCTCTGATCCTTCACACTGCCAAGAGTCTTGCCATTAATGCTATATTCTGCCATCGTATTTGACCAACCAAAATGAGCCACCTCACATTTATCTGGGTTGAACTCCATCTGCCATTTCTCAGCCCAGTTTTGCATCCTATCAATGTCCTGCTGTAACCTCTGACAGCCCTCCACACTATCCACAACACTCCCAACTTTTGCATCATCAGCAAATTTACTAACCCATCCCTCCACTTCCTCATCCAGCTCATTTATAAAAATCACAAAGAGTAGGGGTCTCAGAACAGATCCCTGAGGCACACCGCCAGTCACCAACCTCCATGCAGAATATGACCCGTCTACAACCACACTTAACCTTCAGTGGGCGTCAATTCTGGATCCACAAAGCAATGTCCCCATGGATCCCATGCCTCCTTACTTTCTCAATAAGCCTTGCATGGGGTATCTTATCAAATGCCTTGCTAAAATCCATATACATCTCTGGCTCTCACTTCATTTATCTGTTTAATCACATCCTCAAAAAATTCAATCAGGCTCATAAGGCACGACCGCTATTGACAAAGCCATGCTGACTATTCCTAATCATATTATACCTCTCCAAATGTTCATAACTCCTGCCTCTCAGGATCTTCTCCATCAACTTACCAGCCACTGAAGAAAGACTCACTGGTCTATAATTTCCTACTCCCTTTCTTGAATAAAGGGACAACATCTGCAACTCTCCAATCCTCCAGAGCTTCTCCTGTTCTTATTAATTATGCAAAGATCATCACCAGAGGCTCAGCAATCTCCTCCCTCGCTTCCTACAATAACCTGGAGTACATCCCATCTGGTTCCGGTGACTTGTCCAACTTGACGTTTTCCAAAAGTTCCAGCACATCCTCTTCCTTAATATCTACAGTACACACTCAAGCTTTTCAGTCTGCTGCAAGTCATCCCTACAATCGCCAAGATCCTTTTCCATAGTGTATATCGAAGCAAAGTACTCATTAAGTACCTCTGCCATCTCTTCCGGTTCCATAAACACTTTTCCACTGTCACACTTGATTGGTCCTATTCTCTCACATCTTATCCTCTTGCTCTTCACATACTTGTAGAATGTCTTGGGGTTTTCCTTAATCCTGTCCGCCAAGGCCTTCTCATGGCCCCTTCTGGCTCTCCTAATTTCATTCTTAAGCTCCTTCTTGCTAGCTTTATAATCTTCTAGATCTCTATCATTACCTAGTTTTTTGAACCTTTCGTAAGCTTTTCTTTTCTACTTGACTAGATTTACAACAGCCTTTGTACAACACGGTTCCTGTACCCTACCATCCTTTCCCTCTCTCATTAGATTGTATCGACGCACAACCCCACACAAATATCCCCTGAACATTTGCCACATTTCTTCTATATGTTTTGCTGAGAACATCTTTTTAATGTATCTTTTTAAAAGGGCAGGACACCTCCAATCTTATCTCATTGACTGAAACACCTGACTCCAAATAGCTTTTGTAGAAGGCATTACCCCAGAGTTTCACATACTTTTTTCTAACAAATCAGATGACATTTTAGGTCATATTTATGCAGAAATACAGGGTTCACAATCTTTTGAGCACCACTGTATATGTAAGCTTTGCTTTCGCAGAATTTATTAGATTGTGTACTGCTTCAGCACAACGATTACATAAAAAAAGATGTAAAGAGTGAACAATTACACCTTTGGTCAAACTTGGAGAGGCCACTGTCACTGTGTGCGCCACCATATTACTGAGGACACACTTGCTTCACAAAGTTTGCATGTTGTATGTTTTGGACTGGATACCTCCCAATGTTGTATTGTAGAAAGTTCTGCAAGATCTGAAGTTGAACAATTTGTAAGTAGTATAATATCGCCATGGACCCAGGCCTAGTAGGTGGAAGCTACAGCTTGGTGTCACCTGATGGCCCATTGATTAAGGACAAGGTTGGGGTGTTGGGATAGATTAGAACTACATGTGCTTGACAGAATAAAAGACAAGGATAATCCGTTTAGGGAACCTTGGTTTTTGAGAGATATTCAGGCTGTGGTTAAAAAAAAGGAGGTGATAGCAAGTATAGGTAGGAACAAATGAGGTTCTTGTGGAATATAAGAAATGTAAGAGAACACTTAAGAAGGAAACCAGGAGACCTAAAAGAAGGCATGAGGTTGCTCTAGCAGACAAGGTGAAGGAGAATCCTAAGGGCTTCTACAAATATGTTCAGAGCAAAAGATAGCAAGAGACATAATGGACCTTCTGGAAGATCTTTATGTGGAGCCAAAACAGTTGAGGGAGATCTTTAGTGGATCTTTTGCAATTGTATTTACTCAGGAGAAGGACCCAGGGGATGTAGCAGTGAGTCACTGCAGCAGCGAAGTCTTGGACCTTATACAGTTTGCAGAAAAACAGGTTTTTGCTGTCTTGAGGCAAGTTAGGGTGTGGAAATAAATTAGATTAAATATTGGCTTTGTGGAATATGCTGGTTGAAGAGTGTTTGAAGATGGTTGCCTCTCTGACTAGAGACCTGTGACTAGTGGTGTGCCATAGTGACTGGTGCTGGGTGCACTGTTTTTTGTCATTTATATCAATGTTCTGGATGATAATCTGTTAAATTGGACCAGCAAATTTGCAGATGGACACCAAGACTGAGGGAGTAGTGGACAACGAAGAAGACTATCAAAGCTTGCAGCTGAATCTGGATTAGCTGGTAAAATGGGGTGAGAAATGGCAAATGGAATTTAATGCAGACAAGTGTGAGGTGATGCATTTTGTGAGGACAAAACAGAGTAGGTCTTATGGTAGGGTGCTGAGGAATGCCGTAGGACAGAGAGATCTGTGAATACAGATCTATAGTTCCTTGAAAGTGGCATCACGGGTAGATAGAGTCAAAAAAGAAACATTTTGGCTTATTGACCTTCATAAATCAATGTATTAAGATGTTATGTTGAAAATGTCTAAGACGTTAGTGAGGCCTAATTTGGAGCATTGTAAAACAGATTTGGTCACGCACCTACAGGAGAGATGTACATGTATAAGATTGAAAGAGTGAAGAGAAAATTTACAAGGACGTTGCTGGGACTGGAAGACCTGAGTTATAAGGAAAAGTTGAATAGGTCAGGACTTTATTCTCTAGAATGCAGAAAATTGGGGGGAGGGGAAGATTTGATAGGGGTATACACAATTATGAGAGGTATAGATACGGCAAATGCAAGCAGTTTTTTTCCACTGAGATTGGGTGAGACTAGAACTAGAGGTCATAGCTTAAGGGTGAAAGGTGAGATGCTTATGGGGAACATGAAGGGAACTTCTTCACTCAGAGGGAAGTGAGAGTGTGGAATGAGCTACCAGCGCAAGTGGTGGATGTAGGGTTAATGTCAACTTTTAGGAGAAGTTAGGATGCGTACATGGATGGTAGGTGTATGGAGGGCTACAGTCCAGGTGCAGGTCAATGATACTATGCAAATTAATGGATTGGCACAGACTGGATGGGCCAAAGGGCCTGTTTCTGCGCTGTAATGACTCTAATCTGAACTTATCTGTAATCTAAATATTGCCTGCTTCACGGATTTGATGGAGATCTTCCACTGCACTGCTTGTACTGTCACAAACCCAAACCTAATCCATGGTAACAGATCTGGCTTTCATGTGTATCTGTGAAATTTTATTTGTTTTCTTCTGTTAGATGCATTAAACACCTTCACCACTCACACACTGTCCCACAGATTCCCAATGAATAGTGCTCAGGGAGAAGCAGTACCACATGAACTGCAGCAGTTTATGTGGATGAGAACCATTTTCTTAAGGAATTATCAGTGGCCTTGATAGGGAGACTACATTCCCGTGAATGAATTAAAAACCCTCTTTTTTCTTAACAGCCCTTTGGGATTGGGGATAACTTGCTTCCTCTCCACTTTAGGAGCTGATGAGACCAACTGCAGGGTGTGGGCAAGTGTGTTAACTTGTGAAGTGATTCCTCTTGCCACCTAGTACCGAATAATGTTTCTGTGTGCTCCTGATGCATGGATTTGAGGTTCGTAATACCACCCTGAAGGTTCCTCCTGCACTTTGTGTTCATGAAACTGAGGCCCCCCAGACTCAGCTGGGTAAATGCATTTCTTCACGGAAGCCTTTAGCACATTCTTATATATTTCCTCTCTCCATTTGCTTCTGTGGTCATGTGTTGGGAGTGTGGGTAGGAGACATGATGAGAGGTTGGGGTTCAGGTTTGTAGTCAGAGCCAAGGACTGTGATCACAAAGAAATTGGAGCCTTTGACTATTATCAAACAAATTGGAGTTGGTTTGGTGTTAAGCAGTTCATCTTTCAAGAACTAGAGTGTTGGTAGGTGGCAGGGGGTATAAAATAACTATGAGCTGCACATAGCTATATATAGCTGTTCTGTCTCTACATCCACCTTGTGCCCACAGCTAGGCATTTCACTCTTCAGGTTTCCAAGGCCTTTCCCAATGTAAAAATGAAAATTCATTGTCCATTCCAGTTCCACACAAAACCCAACCCCCATTCCTCTGGTAACGGTCATAGTTTCCTTTGTGAGTTAATTTCAAAAACTCTGTCCTTGGTTACAAATCTGTCAATACTTTTGCTCTGTGCAGTCCTATTCATCAAATATTATTGCTGCTGCTGCCGAAATGAGTCAGTAAAAGACCAAAACTGGGTTAACCTCAGGAGCTGTCTGTTACATCTGGTGTGGGGAAAGAGTTACTTTAGATGACAATGGGAGGGAGGTCAATATTATTTTCACTAAGGCAGAGGGAGAAGTTAAATATAATTAATTAAATAAGTCTTGAATAAAAGTCAAACAACCCAGGAATTTTGTTCATCTTCAAAGAATGCTGCCTCAAGAAGGTGGCATCCATCATTAAGGACTCCCATCAGCCATTGCTCATCGCTACCATCAGGGAGGAGGTACAGGAGCCTGAAGGCACACGCTCAGCGATTCAGGAACAGCTTCTTCCCCTCTGCCATCTGATTTCTGAATGGACATTGAACCCATGAACACAACCTCACTATTTTTTGATTTCTATTTTTGCCTACTTATTTCATTTTAACTATTTTATATATATATATATATATATAATTACTGAAAATCACGGCTTTTTCTCTATTATTATGTATTGCATTGTACTGCTGTTGCAAAGACAGCAGCTTTCATAACATATGCCAATGATATCGAAGTTGATTCTGATTCTGATTCTGAGCAGCGATGAGCTTTTGAATTTCTTAGGACTATCAACCAAATCAGCCATTTTGGAATTTATCTCCTGATCAAAGATGGAACATTGAATTGTAAAGTAATAGGGCCATACAGCATGGAACGGGCTGTTCAACCAGCCAAGTCTATGTTGACTAACAATTACCCATTTACACTAATTTTATTTTATTCTCTTCACCTTCCCATCAACTTTCTCCAGGTGGTACCACTCACTTACACAGTAATGGAAATTTACAGTTCTCTCCCCACATATTTTCTTCCAAATGTGATATGGACCAGTGCCCTCCTCTTTCCTGTATTTGCTTTGCACTGGTACAGGGCCATGAGTACTTGAAGCATCTACCATCCTCTCTCTTTCACATTTGGTCCACATGAAGAGTTGAATTTTATGGCAGAAGGTTCTTGAGAAGACCTGAGAAACACACACAAAATGATGGTAGAACATAGCAGGTCAACCAGCATCTATGAAAATTAATAAACAGTTGAGATTTTGGGCTGAGACCCTTCATCAGGACCGAAAAAGGGGTAAGATGCCAGAATAAGAAGGTGGGCAGAGGGGCAGGAGGACAAACTAAAAAGAAGCCAGGTGGGTGGGAGAGGGAGAATGAAGTAAGAAGTTGGGAGATATTAAGTGGAAAAGACAAAAGGCTGGAGAAGAAGGAATCTGATAGGAGAGGAGAATGAATCATATGAGAAAGGGAAGGAGGAGGGCCACCAGGGGAAGGTGATAGGCAGATGAGGGGAAGAGGTAAGAGACCAGAGTGGGGAGATGAAGAGGGAAGGGGAGGGCAACAGTTGCTGGAAGCCGGAGACAATGTTTATGCCATAAAGTTGGGGGCTACCTAGTCGGAATATGAGGTGTTGCTCATCTAACGTGAAAGTGGCCTCACCATGGCAGAAGAGGAGGCCATGAACCGACAATTTGGAATGGAAATGAGGATAAGAATTGAAATGGTTGGCCTTGGGGAAATTCCATGTTTTGCAGCTGGAGCTGAGGTGCTTGACAAATCAGTCCCGCAACCTATGTCGGGTCTCAGTAATGTAGAGGAAACCATATTGGCAGCACTGGATACAGTAGATGACCAAACACATTCACATGTGAAGTGTTGCCTCACCTGGAAGAATGGATTGGGGACCTGAATGGAGGTGAGGGAGGAGAATCACAGAGCGACTGATCTCTGTGGAAAGCAGATAGGTGGTGGGGTGGGGGGTGGAATAGGTAAAGATATGTTTGGTGGTAGGGTCTTATTGAAAATGTGGAAGTTGCAGAGAATGATGTGTTAGATGTGGGGTCTAAAGGGATGGTATGTAAGGACAAGAGGAAATCTATCTCTGTTAAGGCAGTTGGAAAATGGAGTGAGTGTGGATGTCCAGGAAATAGAAGAGATTCAGGTGAGAGCAGCGTCAGTGGTGGAGGAAGAGAAACCCTGCTCTTTGATGAAGGAGGTAATCTCCAATGATCGGGAAGGGAAAGCCACATTCTAGGAACAGCTGTTGAAGGAACTGAGAAAAGGGAATGACATTTTTACAGGAGACAGGGAGGGCAGAGGTGTAGTCTGGATAGCTGCAGCAATTGGTGGGTTTATAGAAGATATCAGTAGTCAATTGTATCCAGTGACAGAGACAGAAATATTGAAAAAAGGGGACAGAAGGTGGACATTGGAGGAAAAGTTGATGAAATTGTTGAGCTCAGCATGCGTGCATGAAGCAGCACAGAAACATTTGGGGAGCATTACCAGCGAGGGCTTGGAACATGGGTTGTTCCACACAGCCTACAAAAAGGAAGGCATAATTGGGGCCCATAGCTAATTCTTGAGTTTGAAGGAAGTGGGAGGAGCCAAAAGGTTTGATGATGAGGACAGTTCCACCAGCTGGAGGAGAGTGGTGATGAAGGGAACTGGTCATGTCTGTATTCAAGAAAGAAGCAGAGAGCCTTAACGTCTTCTTGATGGGGATAGAAGTGGATAGGAACTGGATATTCTTAGTGAAAATAAGGACAAGGGAGTTGAAAGTTGTTGAGGAGATTAAGTGCATATGAACTGTTGTGGATATAGGTGGCAAGGGACTGAACCAAGGGTATTATATTTTGTAACTTCAAAACATTAAACTAATTCAAAGGAAGACACTGGAGTCTGAAATGTGAGTCTAACTTTGTTTACTTTAAGCTAGGTGTGCACATATCATGTAGTACCATGATGATGTTTGCAATTCATGTATTTATACATATAACTTGCAATGAATTATTTAAACAATTAAGAATGTTTAATCAATCTATATATATATGTACACACACACATATATATGTATATACTAGATCACTCAAACATTACAGAAATATTAAATACACAACACTCCTCTCTGCTTAGCTATAAACTCCACCTCAATTGAGAATGTATCTCAGCTATGAACACAGTATACTATATAATACGACTACTATATTCAGAAATCCCCAGCATAGTAAATTTTAATCTCTCCCATTCAGGCCTAAAGATTCAATCACTATGGAGGATTTCTTACTTTTATGGAATGAGAACTTTCCTGACAAGGAGGATCACTCTGCTTAGCAGGTGAGACTTGTGGCTGTGAAACAATTTCAGGTTCTGGTTTTGTGGCCGCCTCTGTAGTGGTTGTAGGAGTTGACTGGGGCTGCAGAAGTGGTTCTGACAGCATTAGCTACCTGTCTTCTCTTACAATTGACTCTGCTCACCTCCATATGATATCAGATGTAATCTTCACTTTGTAGGAGAGTGGTCCAGTTCTGTCCTTAGTCTTGCTGAGTACCCACTGTTGATCATCTCTGTCGTCCCTCGCCAGGACAGCTTGTCCAGGAATGAAACACCAGGCCTCCTTGTTTGAGGAACCTTCAATTTGTCTCAGCTGTTTGTCCTGCTCACTCCTGAGATTGGGTTTGAGGAGATCCAGGCGTGAACACAAGGGATGAGCCAGGAACATTATAGCTGGTGAGTTGTTGGTTGTGGAGTGTGCTGCATTGCGATATGCAAAGATGAAATAGACAAGCTTCCTATTCAGTGTCAGCATAGTGTGTTGCTTGCAATGTATTCTTTAAGACTCTGGACAAACCTTTCTACCAAGCAATTTGTAGCTACCAGATGTAATATGTCTTATTCCATTCATTTTTTGGAGTGACTGAAACTGTTCCGCCGTAAATTGTGGTCCATTGTCACTGACTAAGTCTTCTGGAACACCAGTCCTTCTGAAGAGTGTGCAAGGGTGTAGTGGAGGCTATTGCTAACACTTCTGGCAACTTAATAGCCACATCCACTACTAGCAAGAAATTCATGCTCATGAACGGTCTGGCAAAATCCACATGAATCCTCTGCCAGGGTAATGCAGGCCATTCCCAGGGATGTTGATGTGCTGCTCTTGGCATCTTCTGGATGTGTTGGTATACTGCACACTGCATGGCAAGCTGCTCCATCTGCTGATCTATCCCAGGCCACCAGACAAAGCTTTGAGCCAACATTTTAACCATGGTTGGATGACTGGCATGTAGCTCCTCCAACAATTTAGCTTTCAGCTTGAATGGTACAACTCTTAATCCTCACATGAGGCAACTTCCATCAAGTGCAAGTTCATCTTGGCACTGGTAAAAATGGGGGAACTGGAGTTTCTGTGCATATTCCAGCTATTTTGGGTGAATATGTAGACCTGAGACAGTGCAGGGTCTTTCTTGGTTTTCTTTTGGATCATCTCTGCTGTAAAATGGAGACTTTTGATTTGCATTAGCAAGAACATATGAAGAGGAATGTTATTTTTTGCAAATTTTTCCAGGATTTTCTTTTCTAAGGGTAAATTTGACATCCATCTGGACTTACAGGATTAGTCATCCTGTTGAATTCAGTCTTGTAATTGTGTCCTCCAAGAAACAGATCCCATCTCTGCATTCATGCTGTTGTTAGTGGAACACCCTTCTGTGGAATGAAACTGGACACTAGTGGTTGATGATCAGTAAACTCTCTCCTATACAAGTACTAGTTGAAACATTTTACACTCCAAACCAGACTCAAGGCCTCTCTGTCAGTCTGTGTGTAACTTTTCTCCTCATTGGTAAGGGGAATGTGATGCAAAGGCTTTGGTGTATTCACTTCTATCACTCGTAACATGTGACGTGACTGCACCTATACCATAGAGCGAGGTGTCACATGCAAGCTTCAGTGGACGACGTGGATCATAATGTATGAGTACAGTGTTTGACATTACCATTTCCTTTACCTTTTTGAATGCCACCCCACATTGCTTTGTACATTGCCATTTCTTCCCAATCTGTAGTAATGAGTTGAAGAGGTGGAGCATAGTAGCCAGATTTGGCAGGAACCTGTTGTAGTTGTTGACAAATCCTACAAAGGACCACAACTGTAACATGTCCTTTGGCCTTGGGGCGTCCACCACAACTTGAATTTTCTCAGCATACCTGTGTAATCCTTGTGTGAATATTGTAACCACAGTAAGTGGTGTTGTTGCTTCGAGCTCTGAGCCCATAATGTTCTAATCTTTTTATCATTACCTTGAGGTTTTGGAGATGTTACTTGTCATCCTTACTGGTACTGATGACTTCAAGGTAGCACTGTGCTCCTGGGCAGACTTGTTGCACCTTGTCCACAGCTTTCTGCCAGAGTGCAGGTGCAGATACTACTCCAAAAATAAGCCTATTATAGCAATAAAGCTCTTTGTGGGTATCGTTGGCAAGACACACTTTGAACTCTTCTTCCATCTCCATCTACAGGCTGGCCTCAGCTAAGTCCACTTTACTGAAGTGTTTTCCCCCAGAAAGATTTGCAAAGATATCCTCTATCCTGAGGATATGGTATTGATCAACTTTCAGTACTGGGTTGATGGCAACCTTAAAATCACCATGGATCCTGACAGACCCATTCTCTCAGCTACTGAGACCCGTAGTGTAACCTATGGACTGCACTCAACCTTGGAAAGAATTTCTTCAGCCTCCATGCAATCTAGCTCAGTGACTACTTTATCATGGATGGTATAAGGAAGCTGATGGACTTTGTACAACTTGGGTATGGTATTGTCATTTAACACTATTTTACCCTTGATATGTTTGATTTTTCCAATGCCATCCTTGAACACCACTGTGGCATCATCCAAGATTTTGTTAATTCGCTTTCAGATGTCTTCATTGCAGGGGATATGGCAAGCAGATTGTGGGTGGATTGTCTCAGCCAATCGTGTCCCCACAATGCTGGTCCTCCTTTTTTAATCACATACAGACTCAATGTGTCTTGTTGGTTATTGTATTTCACTGTTACAAATGTCATTCCTACAGGAGTTATCATTTATCCAGTGTAAGTTCTTAGCTGGATATCTGCAGGCTTCAATTTGGTATCTTTGAAATACTGTTCAAACTCATTTTGTGGCATGACTGAAATAGCTGAACCAGTGTTCAATTTTATTTTAAATAGTTTGTTGTTCATTTCTGGTGTAAGCCATATTGCTTGTCTATTATTAGTTTTCACATTGTAAATATCAAGGCTACGCAGTCCTGTGTCACTCATTATCAGCTTTTTCATCAACAGCATGCAGATTAGTTCTCTTTTTGAACTGCAACTTGATTTTTCTCTCTTTCTCTGCTCTGTGCAGTCTCTTTAGTTTTATCTGCCATAGATGCTCTTTGTAAGTGTCCTACTTTGTTGCATTTTTTGCAAGTTTCACCCTTAAATCTCTACTGTTCTGGTGTATGTGAGACCCTTCCAAAATGGTAATACAACCTGTTAGGCCAGGCTGGTTTCTGTCTAGACATTGCAATTTTGTTCACACTCACCCTCACTCCTGAGTGGAACTCAGTGGCATCTCTATCTGCTGTTTCCTTTGATTCACCAGTTTCAAATGCTCTTTTAAATGTGGGTTGTGCTTCAGTTAGGAGCCATTTTTGAATGCTTTCTTGTCAGATTCCTCAAACTAAATGATCTCTTAGTGTATCATTAAGTTCACTACCAAACTGCCAAAGCTCAGACAAGCTCTTCGATTCAGCTATGTGTGCTGAAAAGGTCTCCTTCCTTTTGCTTCCACTTATGAAACCTAAAGCATTCTGCAATCAACAATGATTTTGGTTCTAAATGTTCTTGCATTATTTTAACAGTATTAGCAAAGCCGATTTCTGCAGGTTTCATTGGAGCAGTCAGACTCACCTGGTCCCTCAATACCAGCTCCATAGCAAAGAAAGCCCAGCAGCGTCTTTACTTTCTGCAAAGGCTGAGGAAAGTCCGTCTCCCATCCCCTATCCTCATCACATTGTACAGGGGTTGTATTGAGAGCATCACTGCCTGGTTCAGAAATTGCACCATCTCGGATCGCAAGACGCTGCAGTGGATAATGAGGTCAGCTGAGAAGATCATCGGGGTCTCTCTTCCCGCCATCACGGACATTTACACTACACGCTGCATCCGCAAAGGAAACAGCATTATGAAGGACCCCATGCACCCCTCATACAAACTCTTCTCCCTCCTGCCATCTGGGAAAAGGCTCCGAAGCATTCGGGCTCTCATACCCAGACTATGCAACAGTTTCTTCCCTCAAGCTATCAGACTCCTCATTACCCAGAGCCTGGACTGACACCTTACTGCCCTATTGTCTTGTTTATTATTTATTGTAATGCCTGCACTGTTTTGAGCACTTTATGCAGTCCTGGGTAGGTCTGTAGTCTAGTGTAGTATTTTTCTGTGCTGTTTTTTACGTAGTTCAGTCTAGTTTTTGTACTGTGTCATGTAACACCATGGTCCTGAAAAATGTTGTCTCATTTTTACTATGTACTGTACCAGCAGTTATGGTCGAAATGACAATAAAAAGTGACTTGACTTGATTTGACTTTGAAGCAGTATTATCACCTATAACTCACTCTTTATGAATCTGTGAATTATTCCTTTTTCTGACTTCTCTAAAAACTCGATCGTGCCTTCTCTTTAGAAGAACATGTCTGCACTGCTTTGTTTTTAACTTTGTCTCTGCGTCTGCAGGGCTGTATTTTTTACTCGCTGTTCCTCACTGCATTCACCAGCTCAATAACCATCTCAGTTTCATTTTAAAAATACCTCAGCTCCAATGTTATACCTTGAAACTTCAAAACATTAAACTAATTCAAAGGAAGGCACAGTGGTCTGAGATGTGAGTCTAGCTTCACGTTAACTTTAAGCGAGGTGTACATATTTCACGCAGTAGCGTGATGATGTATGCAGTTCACGTACTTATACATATCATTTGCAATTAATTATTTAAATGAATAAGAATGCTTAACCGAACAATATGTATGTAAGATGATTTAAATATTACTGAAATATTAAATACACAACAAAGAGGGATAAAATGGGTTCAAGGTATGTAGACACAAATTCAGTGGGGCAGGAGAAGACAGGAACAATGGGTCCTTCTCTGTCATTAGCTTTGTGGATTTTGGGTAGGAGGCAGAAATGAGCAGCGTGAGCGAAGGGAACTATGTGTTTGGTGGCTGTGGATGAGAGTATTAATGAGGTAGATGGAGGTGACAAATTTGTGATGGTTTTGAGTGGGGTTCTCTTCAAATGGTAACTTAGAGGAGGTGTTTGAGAACTGCTGCTTCGCTTCAGCAAGGTAGAGGTCAGCCCACCGCACTACAACAGCACCTACCCCTTTGTCTGTGGGTTTGATGTTGAGGTTAGGATTGGTTAGAGAGAGTGGAGTGCAGTGGGTTCAAAGGGGTTCTCTTGCCTACTGCCTGCTGATATTACCTCGTAGGCACCTGAAGATTCCTAGACCAGTGCCACTAATGGTGGCCTAGCTTTGCTTCAATAAGAATGGCAATAATGAATTAATTGGTAACCATCTTTGGCTCCATTATATCATTTAGAAAAGGAGAACTGTAGTCCTGCCCCACACTATGGGACTTCAGGGTCAGAGAAAGACAACCCAGCTTTGATCCTGATCTCCAGTGCCATCTGACTGCCGTTTGCATGTTCTTCCTGTGACTTCCTGGATGTCCTACAGTTGCTCCAAGTTCCTTATGCATCCTAAAAATGTACAAGCTGGTAGGTTAATTGAACACTGTAAATTGCCCTAAGTATGTATGTGAGTGTAGAATCTGGGGGCGGCTGATGGGGATGTGAAGACAGTGACTGGAATTAGTGTTAAAATTGGTGGCTGATAGTTGGTGTGGACTTGTTGGGCCAAAGGGGCTGTTCCCAGCTGTATGACTTCATGAGTCTGTGGCTCTAACACAGCCTATCAAGCCTGTCAACTTTAACAAGTCACTGCCATTAGGTTCCTCAAACTAAATCCTCTTTGATTGATCTAGGCATTAAATTCAGAATTGACAAAGGCATACCACGCAGTTTTTCAAATTCAAACATCAAGAGATTTGTGCCAAGCTTGCTACACATGGACACAGATTCAAACTGCAAGATGATGACTTAAGAGGTTGTATCAGAAAATTCAGTTTCCCACTGAAGTAGTTGGTTCTGAATTGACTTGACAAGGTGTTTAATCCATAACAGTTCATGAATAAGGCACATTGCCATTTTGTCAAGGAAGTCAGGAACAGAATAAAGTTCTTCACAATAAGTCTGTAATCACCATTGTACTAAGGATAGAACCCAAACCAAAAACCGACTAAAGAGCACTGGATACTGCATAGGCAGTTAGGCAAATTATGAGGGCAAATAGCTTAGGTCAGCTGTGACTGTACAATATAAGTGGTGAATAACAGAGATCCAAAGAAATTCGGCAGTTCGTCCAGACAGTTTATGCAAATGTAGTTGTTAAGTACAAAAAAATGATAAAAGCAATTGGAAAGTTGCCTAGAATATAAAGAGAGGAAATTCTGCCTTAGCTGGTTAGTGTGCCATTTGTCCATAACCCTTCATTCCTCATCTTTGCAATATTTATTTATCTCCACCTTATCCAACAATCTAACCTCCATAATATCTAACAATCCAGTCTCCATGACCCCAGAGGTTCACTAACATCTGAGTAAAGAAATTTCTAATTACCTCTATCTCAAATGACTGCCCTATTTTCCTGTAACTTTGTCCCTTTGTCCGTGACTTTCCCACTGGTGAAAGCATTTCACCATCTACCTTGTCAAGCCCCTTTAAGGTCTTACATCTTTGAATTAGAATGAAACCATTTTAACTCTGTTTTTCTTTCCACCCATGCTGTCTGACCAGCAGAGTGTTTGTAGCATTTTTGGTTTTTTGTCCCTTTCCTGAAAGTCATTAATGAATCAGTTGGATTTAAAAAAAACAATCTACTTTACGTCCTTTTTAGAATTTTTAAGGAATTTGCAAATAGTAGGCTTATCATTCCTCTGAAAGAAATCTGATAGGGGCTTAGATTTAATATAAGATAGGGGCCTCCTTTAAACTGGTGACTAATGTAAGCTCAAAAGCTGATTTGAGGGAAAGCTTGGGTAAATTTGTCAGTGCCTGTGGCAACATTGGCCTCACAGTTATCACAAAGAAAGTAGAAATTTTTAAGCAACTTGCACCAAGCACCCTACACACAGAACGAAAAATCCTTGTGAAGGTCTTAGGCTTTCAGTGGTGAACAAGTTCACATATCTTGGCAGCACTCTCTTAAGATCAGTCACCAGTGATAGCAACATCAACAACAGAACATCAAAAGCTAGTTCTGCTTTTGGATGACTAAAATGTGTGATGTTGTAAGGATAAACCCCTTAGTAATAATGATCAGATTGTCACAGAGAGAATCTGCATTTACCAACAAGTTACCTTTATTGTCTCAACTAAAAACATATGGGTTTACAAACTAACTACCTGTGTGCACACCCACTAGGATTCCCTGATGCTCCATGAATAGTCAATGAAGAGAAAAGGAAAGGAGTCTACATTGGCCAGATGTTGTTCATTGTCCTGATCTAATCTCCAGGTGTTCATGGAGTATTCCACATCCACGAAGGTTGGTCTTTGGAGAGTTGTTGCTCCCTTGCATTCGAAGTTCATTACTTTTAAAAAGGACTTTGTATCAGTTCAAATGTTGCATTTCCATAGTGTCAGCTGAAAGTCACCTGACCTTCCTTGGTCACCTTCTTATTGGCGGTGGTTCAGGGCTTCAACCATCATTACCCTCAGCCTAGTGCCTTTTGTTCTTTTCAGTTCTCACTGTTTCAATCCAGTCAAACCAAGTAACCCAGGCAGTGAGCCTCCTCCTGCAAGCCTGTCACTTTACACAATAAAGAGCAAGAAAGTAGTTCAAGCAGTTCACAAAGTGGGGGCTGCATGAACTGTCTCACAAAATGGCTGCCTCCATTCCTGGTCACTCTTTCTGGCCAACAGTGAGAATGAAGAGGAATCAGTCCATAGGCCAAGCTGAAGATGCATCAAGCTGTTGGCATACCCACTTCACTTTACTCTTTGGTTGCATGGAGGGGGTATAGCAGATTTGCCAGACAGCTTAACCACTTCCATGTTGACCTTATACTTCACAGCAAGTGGAAAGATAGCTTTTAACAGATTCTGCCCCATTCAAACCTCCCCAGCATTTAAATTTTGCTGAAGGAAGCACAGGCTGTGTTGGAAGGATGTATTAGTGCAGGGGTGGGCAAACTTTTTGACTTGAGGGCCACAAAGGGTTCTAAAATTTGACAGGGGGGCCAGACCAGGAGCAGATGGATGGAGTGTTTTGGTAATACACCTCATAAGAGAAAATAAAATATCATGGGATATGTAGAAAACATGTGCTTTAATTTCAATTGAAAATGAACAAATGCATTACAACAAAATATCTGTCTTTGAAGTCCCATGGTATTTAGCTATTTATTGAAATGACTTTTAAAACACTGAAAATTAAATGAATAAAATACAGCTTTTTTTAATAGAAACAGTTATTATTTTAAAGCACTGAAAATTCTGTTATCCTTCAAGTTATTATCATCATCACTCTCCTCCTGACTGTCTTTATTTCAAAAACGGTATGAGATGCAGGTCTACTTGTCCTGCTCCTTCTTATTCAATTGTCCCCTGTGCCAAAACTGTGAGAGCGCGCCAGTATGCGGAGCTCTGTGCTCGCAAATCCCCGCAGGCTATCTCCCTTAGCCGGAACACTGACTAATTGTGAGCCGGTTCAGATGTGCCAGGAAATGGGTCGCCACAAGGTCACAAAGTAAAGCGCAAATGTGGAGTAATACGCTGCACCTCAACAAAGGTCAATGTATATAGAGTGCGCCATCTATTGGGAAAATGCCAGAATTGCGGGGGAAAACGTTAACAAGGCTTATTAATATAATTTCATCAAGTTCTGCAGGCCGGATTAAAAAGCTTAATGGGCCGCATATGGCCCGCGGGCCGTAGTTTGCCCATGCCTGTATTAGTGGCACAGTTTGCGATTATGGCCCAAGTGCAGTGGGAGGCAAACCAAAGTGGATGAACATTTTACTGACTTTTAATAAGAACTGTGCAGAATTAAAGGAAAAGCAATAAATGTCAGGCCAACAGGGCTGTTAACTCAAACTCTCAGACTGAAAGCTAATGCTAACACTGCAGCTAGGGAGTAGTAACTTAAAACTAAGTTAATACTGCTTCTTTACTGCGTCAATCTGAAATGGCAGACTTCTTTTCCGGAACAAGGAAGAAGGTAATCGGGGAGAGTAGACGTTCCTATGCTTTTGGTTAAGTCTCTACAAGACTGGAAGAAGAGGAAGTGAATTAAATGCCACTACGATCAAACACTAACTGGTTGGAACATGCGTACTCACGAGCATGATTCTGAGCCATTCTGCAGCAAGCCTGCAAGGGAGCACAGACCCCAGAGCAGAGTCCCCCTCCCTAGGTGCACCTGAGACCTGTGTCTGCTGGAACCCCCCGATGAGAAACTTGTTATGAGCTGGAATCCAAGAACGTTCCCCAGGGCCATATCCTCCCAATCCATGAGATACTGAACACATCCCGCAAATGGCAAGATGCCAAGAGGCACTGCACATAATAGACCAGGGACCCATCCACCAAGCAGGGAGGATGGCTGACTGGAGCACGGGGGAGGAGGTAGTCACCGGCTTGAGCAGAGAAACACAGAACACGGGGTGATCCTTCATTGATGATCATAGCTTTCTACACTATGAAAGTTCCTACATAGCATGGGGCCAGCTTGCAGCTCTTGACTCTCAAGGGAAGATCCCTACCTGGCTTGAGAGGCCTCATGTCTCGGCAGAGCCAATCAGCCTGCTGGACATGTTGTTTCTGAACACGTGTGCATGTAGCATTGGACCTGATGCTCAGCAGCAGGAACTCCCATGTCAATCTCTTGGTCAGGGAAGAGCGGTGGCTGGAACCCCTTCTGGCATTCAAAAGTGGACATGACAGTGGAGGACGAATGGAGGTTATTATGGGCAAATTTTGTCCCAACCTCTTGAGAGCTCCCAAGACATGGTGTTGGAAGAGACAAGGCAGCACAGGATTGTCTCCAGCTCTTGAAATGCTCTCGCTCAGTTTGGACATTAGGTTGGAGGTGGAAACCAGAAGAGAGGCTAGCTGTGACTCCCACAAGCTAAGAGAAGACCTTCCAAAAATGGAACATGAACTACAGTCCTTGATCAGACATAATGTGCTGAGGGAAGCCGTGCAGCCTGAACATGAGGTTCACAAGCTGATAGAAGCCTAGGGAGAGCAAGGAAGTAGCAGGCTTGGAGAACTGGTCCTCATTCACCAGGATGATAGTGCTTCCATCAGACAGTGGTAGACCAGTGATGAACTCCACTGAGACGTGGGACCACGGGCTGAGAGGCAAGGAGCATAGACATTGTTGTGTTTTCTGTCAAGTCTCAGCTGTCGAGACTGGAATGAGAGGAAGGGAGTTAAATACCATAACAGTGAAACACTAATTGGCTGGAACGTGCATACTCGCGAGGGTGATTGCTGAACTCATCCCATAGCCCGCCTGTGGGTGCACAGACCCTGCGGTGGAGTCCATGGTTGTGACCGTCAGAGAATATCTGTGCTGTAGTTCTCCATGGCAGAATACAAAAGTGGCCATTTTACAGATACCTGATGGAGTGCTAAAAAACATGTGGTGTGTGCATATAAAAAAGGATTTAAAGTCTCTCCCTGGAGAGATTTATATTGTCCTGACCACTTGGAACAAAGAGCATTGAATCAGCCTGTTTGATGAACCCATATAAAAGACAGTGCTCACTGAGGAGGTTAGAATGTAGGAGGAAATGTCAGTACCTTCAGCTGAACGCTGTCTTTTTGTGTGTTTCCCCCTAGCTGTCAGTCTGTGGTTTTGTATTGCCATGTGCTCCTGTCCCTGTTCCTGCTCTACTCCGGCCCCTGTATCACTGAGTACTCTGTCTCTCACCTGTTTCTCATTATCACCTGTATTGCTGCCACCTGTGTCTCATTGTGCTCCACCTATCATCTGCCTCTCTGTTTATTGCTCAGTGTAGCTCAGTCCTGTGTTTTCACCTGTTTGTTGCTAGATTGTGCCAGTGAATTTTCCTGAGCGGTTCCAGCATTTGTATCTATACTCTGTCCGTCTGAATATCAACTCTGCCTGTTTCCTGATTCTGTTCTTTGGATTTCTCTCTGCTTTGATCTCTGAATGAACTTTGATGCCGATGTTGTTTTAACCTCGGGATTTGTTACTCAATTAATATCACTGTGTGCACAGCATTGGGTCTGCGATTGGAATCCTGCTCTGGCACCCTTACAGAAAAATAGACAATAGACAATAGGTGCAGAAGTAGACCATTCGGCCCCTCGAGTCTGCACCGCCATTCTGAGATCATGGCTGATCATTCACTATCAATACCCAGTCCCTGCCTTGTCCCCATATCCCTTGATTCCCCTATCCATCAGATATCTATCCAGCTCCTTCTTGAAAGCATCCAGAGAATTGGCCTCCACCATCTTCCGAGGCAGTGCATTCCACACCTCCACAACTCTCTGGGAGAAGAAGCTCTTCCTCAACTCTGTTTTAAATAACTGACCTCTTATTCTCAATCCATGCCCTCTGGTACTGGACTCTCCCAACATCTGGAACATATTTCCTGCCTCAATCCTATCAAATCCTTTAATTATCTTAAACGTTTCAATCAGATCCCCTCTCAATCTCCTCAATTCCAGCGTGTACAAGCCCAATCTCTCCAATCTCTCTGCATAAGACAGCCTTGCCATCCCAGGAATCAACCTAGTGAATCTACGCTGCACTTCCTCAATTGCCAGAATGTCCTTCCTTAAACCTGGAGACCAAAACTGTACACAATATTCCAGGTGTGGTCGCACCAGGGCCCTGTACAAATGCAAAAGGACATCCTTGCTCTTGTATTCAATTCCCCTTGTAACAAAGGCCAACATTCCATTTGCCCTCTTCACTGCCTGTTGCACTTGCACTTGCAAAAGAAATTGAAAATGAAGAACCATTGATTCTACAGCTTGCCTAGAATCAGAAACAGATTTAATGTCATGTGCATTTGTCATTTGTTGTCTTTGCAGCAGCAGTACAAAGCAATATGTGATAAATATAGAGAAAAGTTGTGAATTAGTTGTGTGTGTGTGTATTGCAAAAACGGAAAGAAAAAAGTAGTGAGATAATGTTCATGGGTACAATGTCCATTCAGAAATTGGATCGCAGAGGGAAGAGGCTGTTCCTGAATTGCTGAGTGTGTGCCTTCAGGCTCCTGATGGCAGCAATGAAAACAAGGCATGATCTAGCTGATGGGGATCCTTAAAGATGGATACTGTCTTTTTCAGGAATCTGTCACCTGAGTAAATGGAATTTTTGAAACCTGATAAGTCTTATCAGCCATCTCTGTGCTTAATGTAGGACTATAGAGTAGATTTCATGGTCTTTCTTAAAAACAGATGATGGATTGCAATAAAGTTCCATGTAGCTATGGCTGTGTTGACTGTCTCTTGGATAGCCTACATGTGGAATACATTTTCCAAGTAAAAAAATACAGATGCTGATGACAGGAAGTGGAAACAGAGCTGGGATGCGCAGCCTGTCAGACAGCATCAAAAGAGAGAAAAGGTTTCAGGTTAATTCTTCAACAGAACTGGAAAAACGAGAAGGTCAGCATGTGGAGAGAGGGAAGGTGGGGAATGGAGAGAACAGCGAATAAGCAGAACAGGTGTCTGGTGTCCAGTAAATATTCCATGTCTTCCAGTCAAAGTTAAATGAGGATAGTTAGAGAAAAAAATCAAAATAACCCTTTGGAAGTCAGATACAGAACACAGCAGCTACTAGGTCTGAGATTTAAGATAATGTTAGAAATGCCCAAGGTATTTGAACGCTTTTTCTTGCCTGACTTTCCTAAAATAGCTAACCACACTTTAAAAAAAAATCAAATTGAGCTTGTAAACCAATCCCTATAAAAACATTTCAGTGGACTGAGATGATGCATGTAGTAATGTCTTAAATAACATAATGGTTAGACTTCCAGATACAAAAGAATTCTGATAACACAGATTCAAATTTTACCAGCACATTTTCAGATTCTGTGAAAGACCCAATAAATGACGATAGCATTCGTGGGAAGAGGAAAACTGAATTACTGTAACAGATCAGCCATGACCTTGTTGAGACCAGAGTGGTTTCATGGGGCTGAATGGCCTTCTGCTTCTATTTAATATGTGTGACACCCTCTCACTGGGGCTCATGTACACATTTGGCTCATTAGCTAACTCTGCTAGCAGCCACGTGACTCAGGGCTGAGAAGGCCACCTTTTATAAGCAATAAAATGTTGAGGGTTTGTATGATTTGCGGTTCAACCGAACAGGAAGTTTGGAATGTTCCGATTAAGGAACATTGATTTTAGTGAATGTTGAGTAAATACTGCCCACGCACAATTATCGGTCGCCAAGAAACAACAGATTGTACACCAGCGTAAAATTATAAAGGAAGTATATTTACTGATTTTTCTACTTTTTGTTAATAAGAAAAGAAAAGAAAGAAAAAGGGCCCATTATAGTTAAATCGGTCTAAATGTGCGGATAAATTTTGGAGTTCATTTCTATATTAGCTGGGTGTATGGCTTTACTCATGGTGTTGAACTTCCACCACCAACCACTGGTCCAACATTCGTTCTTTGAATCCTTCAACATGCAAAGCACTCCTTGCATTAAGGTCTTCCCTTTGGATGTGATCCTCCAGATGTCTTTGCTGGTGCTCTCCTCTCTGCACCTCCAGCCAAATAACCCCAGACCAGACTATTGTTCTTCGGAAATATCCTCTCACCCAGCTCTCTCAAATGCTCTATGGCATCCCAATGGGCAAAAAGTTACAATATGCAACAACACAATCTGGATCGGTTGACACAGCATTCTGAAGTTGGACAAAATGGCTCCTTATCTTTAATCAAAGCTGTAACACTCTTACTAACAGTACACACCACTTTTGCAGGAACTGGTAAAATAAAAATACCCCACAGCATAGCAGAGAAATCTTAGCCGGGGCATTACACTCGCTTATGTTCAGTCATTCCCTCACTCTATATTGTCAACCATCCCTCCTGATCTCTCCTTTCCCTACTGTTTGTCACTCCCATTGCAAAGGCCCAGCCTCCCCACACCTCAGCTCACCCAATCACTTCAGTGCTCCTTTTCAACCACTTCCCTCTAGGGGTGATGATAATTAGTTTCTTCCTGCTAAGGTTGCATCAATACTGTCAGTTCAACCGACTTGTACTGATTGCATCAGTACTCCTCACAAGTGCATCCTATCAACCTGCACCAGCTTAATCAAACCTCTGCTTTCTGTCTTCCATCTTTCTTTCCCTCCTTCCCAGAAATCCCTTTTCTATCAATCATTTCATCTGATCACCACTTCTTCCTTCTATTTGGCTCTCTGTCATGCTTCCCCTTTCCTCTGTCTCTCACTTCACTTCTCCTCACTTCTCTTCCCATCCTCCTGCCTTCTTTCAACTTCCTTTTTCCCTTCTCCTGTAAATCCCTCTCCCATTGCATTGTTTCCCCTCACATAGGACGAATGAAAGACTACTGTACTTTTCTATATTCAACACTGTGTGATAATATTAAACCTCTGATAATCTGACACCCTCAAGACTTTGGTAGTGCTGGTCTGGCAGGTTTTCTTGATTATTGGATATTTCTATCAATACACCAACACACTTTTGATTCATTTATTTTTGGATTTGACACTGTAATATAAATTTTCCAGCGTATATGGTAAGTTTAAAAGGCCTACTGAGCCCAAAGCTTATCTATTAGGAGTCAGAAAGTTATGTTGCAATTTTATAAAATGTATTTGTTATGATTGGAAGACTCTGCAGCAAGTCGGATTCACTGCTTTACTGGAGAATGGCAGGAGCAGATGGCGGGGGAGCTGCATAGCCTTAGAGGTAGAGCGGACTAGGCCTCAAACCATGCCTGTTTGCATTTACCCAGGAGACAGACATCGGAGTTGGTGAGCTCCACTGGAAGTGGTGTTGCAAGGTGCCCATGCTGGAGTTGGTGCTGCTCTCCAGTGTTAATGCAATAGAAGACAAGATATATTGTGTTTGACTAGACTGTTGTAACGTTCATGGATTCAGGGACTTGGAGTACATTTCTTGTGTGACTGTATTTTACTGCTACATGTTTTGTGCTGTGCATGACTGTTGGTACTGTGTCTTGCACCAGAGCTTCGGAGAAGCATGGTTTTGTTTGACTGTATTCATGCATGGTTGAATGACAACTAAACTTGAACTTAGTTTGGCTGTATCTGGAGTATTCCATTCAACGCTAGTCACCCCATCGTAAGTAGGATGTAGAGGCTTTGGACGGTGCAGAAGGGGTTTACAAAGATGCAGCCTGGACTAGAAGGAAAGGTTGAACAAACTTGTGTTGTTCTGCTGGAACATTGAAGGCTGAGGGGGAGACCTGATGGAAATTTATAAAATTATGAAAGGCATAGCTAAACAGCAGTGTCTTTTTCCCAGAGTTGAAATATCTGATATTAGAGGGCATGCACTTAAGGTGAGATGGCCAAGTTAAATGGAAGTGTGCAGTGAAGTATCTTCACACAGAGAGAGGTGGTTGTCATCTGTGATTTCTGAGTAATTGGATACTGGATTATCAGAGCCTACGTTTGAACAAAATGTTTATTTATCCTCTCTTTCCCATTTGCTCAGTTACATTTCCTTCTTTTTTATCATTTCAACTGAATTCAGTTCTAAATTCCTTCCCCATGCAACCCTTGACACATTCACTCTGAGATTTTCATGTGCTCAAGCCCACTTTCAATGTCGAAAATAAAGTCGTTCTTGATTGGCTGGAAACCCACTCAGAAGCTAATTTCCTCAACAAGCATGGCATGAAAGTGAAGGTTGACATGGCAACATCATAGACTTGACTCTGTCTGTACAATGCTCTTAAATCAAAGCGATCGGTAGTTCAATGACAGCAGAAGTAATTCATTAGTGGGACAGCAAGGGTTAACATTCCTTTTAATTAAAGTGTTCAGAACAGTGTCACAGTCAGAGGGAAGTGACTGAATAGGTAATTATGATGGGACACTTATCAGATGAGTTTCAGAATTTAGCTTTGCATTTATGTGTAAAATTGGAAAAAGTATATTACAATCTGTGGGTGCTTCAGATCTGAGTCACCGTTTCCCAGCTCTGGAATGAGTCAGTCAATTTTAGTTGAAGGTTATGTGCTTCTCAAAAGTGGGTGGGTGCAATGCCATGATTTACAAGTCATTTTCAATCATCACTGCATCACTGACTTCGCTCTTCATTTTCAGCCTGGTTGTAGAAGTTATCTTTCTGTGGAGGGGTGGGGAAAAGCCTGAAGCATATACAATACTCACAACACAGGTGTTCTGTCTTACTGAATCCCTCCCCAAGCCAGAATGTATCACACTAATGTAGAACATGCATTGTACAACAAGTGCCTGTGTAAGTGCTTGTCATACAATTATACACATTGCCTTTCCAGAGGAGACTTGGAAATGTTGTTAAAGACTAGTATCAGCAGCAAGGGCTGAAGGGTGTGAGAAAGCAGCAGGACAAATTTGTTTGGTACAGTGTCCCGCAGTTCAACTGTTCTCAGCAAACACTAATATGTTATGGGGCACGTGAGTGATCTAGCCGGATACTGAATGAATCGCGGAGTGAAGCGGGACAGGGGCGTTGTGGCCCCACAGCTCTTGTGTCTCAAGTTCAACTCTGACCTCTGCTATTACTTGCATGCATCTTGCACTTCCTCCCTCTGGCTGTGTGAGTTTCCCCGAGGTGCTCAGGACATCCTGGCCTATCTGGTTAAATGGCTGTTGAAAATTGCCCCTCACGTGCAGGTGGCTGGTAGAATTGTGTGCACTCAAAGAAAAGATGTAAATATGGTTGAAAGAGTACAGAGAAAACTTACAAAGATGTTGCCAGGTCTGAAGGACCTGAGTTATAAGGAAAGATTGAGTAGGTTAGGACTTTATTCCTTGGAATGTAGAAGATTAAGACGAGATTTGATATACAAAATTATGAGGGGTATAGATAGGGTAAATGCAAGCATGCTTTTTCCACTGAGGTTGGGTGGGACCACAACCAAAGGTCATGGATTAAGGGTAAATGGTGAAAATTTTAAGGGGAACATGAGGGGAAACTTCTTCACTCAGAGGGTTATGAGAGTGTGGGATGAACAGCCAGCACAAGTGGTGCATGCGAGCTTGATTTCAATATTTAAGAGAAGTTTGGATAGGTACATGGATGGGAAGGGTATGGAGGGCTATGGTCCTGGTGCAGGTCGATGGGAGTGGGCAGTTTAAATGGTTCATCATGGACTAGATGGGCCAAAGGGCCTGTTTCTGTGCTTTACTCTATGACTCTAATTTGGGGAGATTCAATGAGAATGTGAAGAGAATGAAATTGAATTAGGATTAATGGTGCATGTTTGAGGATCAATATGTACTTAATAGGCTAAAGGGACGGTTTCCATACAGTAAGATAATATGTCTCTACGATACAGGTCAGTCATACACAGTGAAAATGACTTATAGTGGCCAGATGATGAGAAAGTTATCAGCAGTGGGAGCCAGAAAGTTCATAAGGAGGGAGAACATTAATTTAGAGAGGTTACTTACATGTTACATCAAAATGAACAGTAAGAACTTATGGTTATATAAATAGGAAGAAGACAGCTAAGATGAACGTGGAACCTGTAGGGATGAGGGTGATGAATTAATAACAGGAAACAAAGAAATGGCAGGTGTAGTAAATCAATATTTGTTCAGTGTTTGCCATGGAAGAAACTGAAAACATCCCTAATTTTAAATAGCATGGATGAATTTCTAAACATCCCGATCATGAATGATAAAGCAGAAATTCACAAGGCAAAAGACAGACAAACCACCAGGATCCAGTAACTTGCTTCATTAAAGGAAGTGGGCCACAGTGACAGGGAATCCACTGGTTTTTAAAACTCACTCAATTGCAGGAGTCTGGAACACATCCAATGTGACTCTCTTGTTCATAAAGGGGAGAAAAAAGAAGGTAGGAATCTCTAGTTTATTTAGTTTAATAGCTATTGTTAACAAGCTAGAGTCAATAATCAAAGAGGAAAGCTGAATATAATCAAACCTTGTCAACATCTTTTTATGAAAGATAAATAATGTTCGACAAATTTGTTTGAATGTTTTGAGAATGTGACAGGGAAGGTTGATGGAGCTGAACCATTAGTCAAGTTATAAATGGCCTGGCACCATGAAGGAGAGCCACAACTATCTTCTAGGTCAACTGCCAATGAACATCCTGACCAGTGACATGTACATCCTGAAGAAATGGTTGGTGCTGATGCTAGACAAGTTACCATCAACATTGTTGAAATTAACCTTTGAACCGGCGAGAGCAGATTAAGGCAAAGATTCCAACCATGGTCCCTTGACTTTGACTCCTCCCCAGTCCGGCAAATGTCATGAAGTCTGGGGGGGGGGGGGTGGGGGGTTGGTTCATCACCCAAGAAGGGTCCTTTGGCCTTCACAATGCAGCTACAGGGTGATTACTTTGCTCATTCTGTAGAAGGGACCCTGAGCTTTCTGTTGTCTGCTACTTTAATTTACCACCCCCTCCCACTGTGAACTTACTGTGTGCGGCCCCCTGCTTTATTACAAACAAGCCCAATTCAAACTCGAGGAGACTCACCTCATATTCTACCTGGGAAGTTTATAACCCAAAGGCATGAACACTGAGCTTTCCAGTTTCAGGAATCCTTCACCTCCAGTGCTTCTCCTTTTCTGAACTCCTCTTGCCCCAATTTTTGTTCCATTTCCCACCCCATTTCTCATTATTTGTCTTTGTCCCTCATGGTTCCATTCAGCAATTACCTACTCATTTCACCCACAAACTCCCACAGTCCCCCACCTGACCCCCAAATCTGGCCCCGGTTCCAGCTGCTTTTCATTTCTCCTCCAATTCTCACCATCTTTCCTTTTCAGTGTCCAGTACTGGGAGTCTTTGTGTTCCTGCCTATCCTCCTCTATCAATCTCATTTCACCCCTCCTGGCTCCGTCTTCCTCCTTTATCTATCTGTCTCAATATATCATTCACCTGCTGCTGTCTCCCCACTCCACCTCTCTCCCTCCCCGACCTGGCTCAATCTGCTTGTCAGTCAACTACAAATTACCTCTGGTCCCTGTCTCACTGCCCCTCTCCACCTTATATTGGCTATCTCCCCTGGCCAATCTCAGACCTCTGATCGGAAATGTTGACTACTACTTCCCCTCCCCCACCCCAGCACATTTGTGACTGAGTTCTTCCACCAGGTTCTTAGTTTTTGTGTTTCAAATCTGAAATGTTGGCTCGGTTTCTCTTTCCAGAGATGCAGCCTGGCCTGCTGACTGTTTCCAGTAATCTCTATTTATATTTCAGATGTTTCATACTTTAGTTCTACCCTAGCCTATTTTATTATGTGTGGATGTGAGTGTGAGTGTGAATCCAGCAACACTCCCAGTGATCTATTAACTCTGGCAAATTTATATTTGGGTGCCCATATGGGTGACTTTGACGTGGAGATTAGTCCAAATCAACTTCGCTACTATGCATGTAATAACAGAAAGCATTGACAGGTTCCTTTATTATAATGAGTTTCAGAGACTGAAGTAAAATGCCTAAACTTTGTCAAATTGCGATTTGACTCGGCAAACAAGAAGGTTGGTAAAAGGCTCCCATGAGCCTTTTATCCATATTTAGTACGATTTGAAATTAAAAGGCTTTGATGGAAACAAAGAGGTTGGGCCATTTTGAATTAGTTCAAGATTTCTGTTTACCCCTGAGGTGTAATGATGCGGGATAGCTTGAACCTCTTGCGGAGTTGAACTTCAAAACTAACTCCCAGGCAATTAATCTGCCTGTTTGAGTAAGGTGCTAGTTAGCAAAACAAACACAGTTCTTGAGCAGGATACATCCAAAATACCGGAGGAGCTCAGTGAAGCCAGGCAGCATCTCTGGAGTGGAATAAGCTGACCATGTGGCCCTTATCAGGACTGGAAAGAAAGGGGGCAGATATTAAAATCTCCACCTTTAGGTTTAAGTTCCTCTGTGGAATTGCCCCTCTATTTTTCAGGATTCTGCACTCTTCCTGGTTGAGGGAAGAAAGACTGTGGGTTTGAAGGGCTGGATCAAAGTGACAGGTAGCAGAGAGGCTGATAGTCTCATGTGATGAAAAGAATAAACACAAGGTGGGCAAATTCCCCACTGAGTGTAGACTGACCCTCCCCCCCCCCCCCCCCCACCAAATTGAACTCCTTACTGTTCAAAGAGGAGAACATTTGGGTCACTGAGTTCATTCGTCATGATCCAAAGCCTTGCATAAATGGCAGAAGGAGCTTGCCACCTCAACAGCCCACACACCCTTCTAAACGTACCCCTGTTAGCCATGAACCTCTTCATCTCATTTTTCTTCTTAAAACCAAACTCTCTGATCGAGGTCCTTTGCTATAACTTTTTCTGTCTCCAGGCTGTGCTTGGCATTTTGGTTATTCTGTGCTCTCACATTGACCTCACTGGTCATTTAAAACCCTCAGAACCAGAGTGGGAGCAAGGTATCCTTGATATTTTATTAAACAATTTATTCTCAGCAACGGATAAAAGGGATTGATAAAAACACTGAAAGAGACAAAGAATGATATTTAGAGTAAATGCAAGTGATGTGTAAATTGGTTTCTTATTGTCAAATGTTCTGAGGAACAGGGAAGAACTTTGTTTTGCATGCCATCTACGTATGCAAGTCGTTTTATCACATTTGTGCATTGAGAGTGGGCATAACTTTCACTTTAGAGCCAGTGCAGGTCAATGCTGAGCAATGCCACCTCATTAAGGATTTTTCTGCACTGAACAGGCTGTGTCATTATATTATGTCCAATTTTCAAGCAAATTAATTCCAGCATGTCAAAACGCAGCTCATCAAACATATTTGCGCAATGCATTATAACCATCATAATAGCCTAACCCTTAAAATCAATATTTCACACAAGTAGTGTGTCTGTTTTGTTGATTAAGAACACTGGGGAAAAAAAATCTGCCAGCAGCTTAACACAACCACTGAGCCTCAAGTATAAAAACAATCACTTATAACATTGCAGGGAACTAAAGTTGCATGATTTGAATTTCCCACATTGACAATGAATATGAAGAATAGTCACTTGATTGCTTTAGATTTGTGGTTTTCATAAAGTCGGGAAACAACATAACAGCACAGTTGTTCTTAGAAAATAATTATCACGATGAAATAATCATAATATTTAACTTGTCAGCTTTTATCTTCATGAAGACAGGTTTTGTATTTATGGCTTTCTTTGATAGGGAATAGGGTGGGTGGGGAGTGTTAGTGGTAGGTGAATGTAATGATACAATCTCCACTCGTTATTAAAATCCACTTCACGTGCCATGGCCAGGTGCCACATTGACTTAATCCAGTGAATTTGAATTTCTGAGGAACTGACCCATTTGCAGTAAATACCCAACATATTAAAGCTCCAAAGGTGCCTAAATAAATGGTATGACTTTGGTCAGTCCTAACAGGTGACTAATTTAATTCTAGCAAGTGCCATTTTATAAGTTGCTCAGACCTAGTTCTTGAACTTCATAAACACAAGATATTCTGCAGATGCTGGAAATCGAAAACAACACACACAAAATGCTGGAGGAACTCAGCAGGTCAGCCAGCATTCGTGGAAATGAGTAAACAGTCGACGTTTCCGGCTGAGACCATTCTTCAGGACCCAAGTGTAGCACATTTAGCCAGCTTCCTCTGTTCTATTCTTCATAAATATATGCCAGACTCTGAAGTCTGTCTTCTCACTCTCTCTAGACCCTCTCCTTGCTGACCTACACAATTTTACAGCAATCAACTTATCTTTGACTTACACACGATTCTGGCTTCTCTCTCTGTGTCTGTGTTCTCCGTCAACTCTTCTGAAATATCTGCACCCTGCTAATTCTCACATTATGCTCTGTGCTGGGTCTAATTCTCCTTTCTCCTTATGAACTAGAACGAGATGATTTGAGCTATCAAGTTTCTGCTATCTCACAGAGCAATCTCATTCCCCAGCTAATGTGCCCTGAAGCTTAACTCTTGCAGTTACTTCAGATCCACTCAGTCGTCTGCACAATAGAGGCAATTGGCAGTTACAATTAACCTACTAACCTGTGTGCTCTTGGGATGTGAGAGGTAACTGGAGCAACTGGAAGAATCCTGCATGGTCACAGGGAGAATGTGCAACTCAGTGCAGAGGCAGCAGAGGTCGAAACCGAACCCAAGTCAGTGGAGCTCTGAGATAGCAAGTCTTCTAGCTACTCCACTCTGCTGTCTCGCACTGTCTAGTATTGATGACTGTCTCTTCAGTTACCTAGAGCCTCAACTTTGAAAATCCCCCCTGAAAACACTTTACCCTTTCCTCTTTCCCTTTTCAAGATACTTCATAAAACCAGCCTAGTCAACCCAGCCTAGTCCTCTGACCTATCTTCTGCTTCTGTATCCAGACCACTGTTGTCATTTTGCAGTGTCCCTTTGTTACTTTGCACGTTCTGAATGGAAGGTGTCATTGTAATGAGAGTACCACACTTCAATACATCAGGTTGAATGTTGAAAGAGGAGAGGCCAAAGGCAGAGAAAAAGCAGATTATATGAAAATACTGGCTTTGTGCGTATTCACTTGATCAGGGCTCTGCTTCATTGAATCAATGTTAAAAAAAACCCTACTCCAATGCAAAGTTAAATCAAATTTCGGAAGGACCACTTGTCTCACCTCTTACATTGCTCCCTGATTTTCTTCCTTGATGTAACATGGTGTATGTTTCTAAGTCTTTCTTAGTTTTGCAATGGACCTGCCCTAATTTCAGACAGCTGGATGTTCATGGCTGGGCTTCTCACTGAGATGAAACATGGATTGTCTTAAAAATTATTAGGAAGGGGTGAGATAGCCTAATAATTAAACAACACCACTTTACTGTTAGTTTCCAATTTACTACTGGAAACCTCATACACTCACTGGAATAACTTAATGATGCCAATATTAACAGTTTGCTGGTCTTTTAATTTCTCATTTATTGTTAAGTTTTAGAATGAATTGACCCAATAAACCTATCGTCGATAATCGGTTTATTATTGTACCAAGGTTTCTTTTGCATGCCATCCATGTAGATCATTTCATAGCATCAGTATGTCACAGGAATACATGGGAAATGCAATAAAAGGATGCGGAATTTGGGATAACAGAGAATGTGATTTGCAGGCAGAGAATAAAATGGCCACTTTATTAGGAACAGGAGTGGAACCCTGTGTGGTCTTCTGCTGCTGTAGTCCATCCACTTCGAGGCTTGACATATTGTGCATTCAAGAGATGCAATTCTGCACACCACTGTTTCAACTTATTGTTGCTTGAGTCACTGTTGACCTGTTAGCTTGAACCAGTCTGGCCAGTCTCCTCTGACCTCTCTCATTAACAGAACCTTTTCTCTTACAACATTGCCACTAAACCGAACATTTTATGTTTTTTTTGCACCATTCTCTGCAAATTCTAGAGGCTGTTGTGCATGAAAATCCCGGGAGATCACCAGTTTCTGAGATACTCAAGCTGCCCTGTGTGGAACCAACAATCATTCCACGATCAAAGTCACTTAGATCTCATTTCTTCCCCATGCTGATGTTTGCTATATGAATAACAACTGAACTTCTTGACCATGTCTGCATGCTTTTATGCATTGAGTTGCTGATTAGATATTTGCATTAACAAGCTTGTGTGCCTAATAAAGTGAGTGTAAAATAAAATGACTCTTGAGTGAAAGTGAAAATGCATGGCATTTCAAATACCAACTATAAGAACATCTGAATATATAATGTGGGCAAGTGTAGTAGAGCTGCAGAGAAGGATCCCTTTCTGCCTGCACATCAACACAGCAACAGAATCTGCTTGAGCACACAGAAGGTATACCTATGGAGAAGTCTGATGTAGTGTGTGGCAGTTATTTTACATTGAATTCTCATTTATTAATCCGTGTTTCCCTACAGAATCTGTCAAGCTTGCAAGGATCATCTGCGCTAATTTCCCTTTCATTAACTTGCTCGACCATAGCGTCTTGTGTTTCCATGTTCGAGCTCCAAACGCCTCACTGCATTACAAGCATTCTTTGAATGGAAGTTGTCGGTGATGTTTTAGGTTGTAGTTACCTAGATCTACTTGCCTCTTTAATCATCAGCCCTCAGCCCCCTGAGGAATTAACGCTTTTCTCCTTCAATTTTTAATAGTAAACTCAGTTTCAATGCCTCATGGATGCATTCCACCAGAATATTGGATTCACATCAGGATTTGGACCCATGTCTGTGGATCACTTGTGTAAACAATGTCTGAGAATAGCTGAAATCCCACAAATTGGATGTAAAATATATTATCAGCATGAATGGCCTAAATAGCATAGGAAGCTACTGCCAGCTAGTTTGCCTCTGAGGAGCACGTTCTGGGCCTCTGAGGTTAGTTGCTGGAAAACAGTGAAAGAGAAGCGTTTTTCATTTTGTTGTTGTTCATATAATCTGTATACAATAACAGGAATAAAACAGTCACAATTTCTCTATTCATATTTGGATGATCAAAATTTCAATCAACAGTGCTCAGTGAAAGGACTTATGTCATTGTGTCAGAGTTACATAGCCTTTATTCCACCCAGTTCACACCGATCATCTGCATTCAATAATCCCATTAGATTGTGTTCTACCCCACATTCCCGTCAACTCCTCCTGGATTCAGCCACTCATCTGCACACTGGGGGCAATTAACCTATCAACCTGCACATCTTTGGGATGTGGGAGGAAACTGGAGCAGCCAGGGTGAACCCACACAGTTAAAGGGAGAATGTGCAAACTGCACATAGACACTACTGGAGGGCAGGACTGATCCTGGCTTGTTGGAGGTCTGAAGTGGCAGGGACTGCCATCCCATAACCACTAGATCTCGTTTTGCAGTCATTGGTTATCCCCAAACATGTGTCCAATCGATGTGCTGCCTTGCCAATCAAGAGCAAAAACAAAACTAATCCTCGTGCTAAGTCAGACACCACACGGTGCTGTCTCACTGTGGCAAGTTGTCAACCATAAGGTAGCGGCACACTCCATGTGCTTTTTCCCACAATGCTCCTCAATGTAATGCTGGTACTCCAACCAACCTTGTGGTTGTTTTGGGCGCCATGGCGGCGTATCGTTAGCACAACGCCATTGTAGCTCGGGGTGTTCTGGAGTTCGGAGTTCAAATCCGATGCTGTTGTGTAAGGAGTCTCTGTATGTCCTGCCCATGAAATGCATGGATTTTCTCTGGGTCCTCCAGTTTCCCCCACAATCCAAAGGTAGGTAAGTTGTCCTGCGATTTGGTTAGAATTAATCGGGTTTGTCGGGGGTTGCTGGGGAAGTGTGGCTCGAAGGGTTGAAAGGGCCAACTTAATGCTGTTACATTAAATAAATAAATAAAACAAACAGATTTCTCAAGGAAACCCCATTTCCCTTTGAGAACCCTAATCTCTCTGGTGTCCATTCATAAACACTGGCGTTAAACTGGATAAGTGGAAGCAAGGCTTCACTTCAATACACAAATTCAGTGCAGCATTACTGGGGCTAAGTAAACTGAGTCAGTGCTTTGTACTTGGGTGTGTTTGTCTAGGAAATCCCATTAGTTGGTCAACCTGTGAATATTAGATCTGAAATCTATTGCTAATTTCTCAACCTGAAGCCCTGTCTCGCAGTACTCTTTAGGGAAAAGCTAAATTGGAAAACCTAGTCACCTGGATCTTGCTGTTGAGAACCATCTTCACACTTACCTCTACGCCCCTTGGTGTGGAAACATTCATTCTTCAATGATTTAAATCTTCAATGAAATTTAATCTCCTGCAAAGAAAAACATTATGGTTCAGGATATAAACTCACCTCTTCTATTTTCACATCCGAATCTCCTATTGGAAGCAGGCTACATTGCCAAGTATCTGTAAATCTATAATGAGAATGAATTCTGAAGCACTCATGTTGGCAATATATTTTACACCAATCAAGTTTAAAAGATTCCAGATATCTTTAACCATTTTACACTGTAAGAACTCATTCTCTACAACTCCATTTTCTGAGCCTTTGGATGGGAATTCCAATTGGGAATGTAGTTGCTGTTGATTTAATTCTAAAGGATGGCTATTGTTGGAGGTAATTACAGCACCCTTTATAATGCCAAGGGCTAGCTCTGAAGCCTGTCTGCCTCAGCAATTATAAGAGAAATAAAGAGGGAAAATGAAATACATTGAGAAGTCAAGTTTGCAAGGCCAGATGCAGATGTGTAAAACAACGATTATCAGACTTTCCTCCTTGATAAAGCATTTTATTCAATTGCCCAGATACAGAGTGTGGAGAAGAACAAATTATGTTGAATTGTTCATTCAACTCTGTAACCATGAACCTGTTATTTGTTAGTCCTTTGTGTATGCTCAGATTGTCTGATTTCTTTCACATGTTGAACTATGTATATTTCTTGTAATGTACAAAAAGTCACCCTCTTCTGTTCAAGAAATTTATATAAATAGACAAAGGAAAAAGAAGGGAAGTTGATATAATTGCAAGGATGGAATACAGAAAATTATGCCTAGTAGACAGATGGTGACAGACTCATAAAGAGATACATCATGGAAATAATCTCTTTGCCCCATCAAATTAATGCCCCATCAACCACCCATGTAAGCAAATCCCACATTAATCTCATTTCTAACCTTCTCCACGTTCTCATGAACTAGCATTTGCCGACACTCTAGCAGTAGCGTACAGTGGCTAATTAACTATCAATTAATCAACTACCAATCTTTGGCATGTTGGCAGAGGGAATGCAGAGCACCCAGAGGATACTTAAGTGATCACAAGGAGAACATGCAAACTCCACATAGACAGCACGGGAAATCAGGATTGAAACCAGGTCTCTCACACTATGAAGTAGTGGCTTCACTAGCTTTGCCGCTGTACCACCAGTTATTTTAAGGCCGATTCTGATTTCCAAACATCTTCTGAGTGTTTATCTAATTCCATTTGAGAATTGTTTTGAATTGAACTTAATCAGCATTCTTTTTCTTTTTGATGAAGGGTCTCGGCTCGAAACATTGAAAGCTCATTTCCACAGATACTGTCCAACCTTCTGAGTTCCTCCAGTATTGCTTCTTCTTTTTTTAAAGCCCATCACCCCTACTGGGCATAGGCTGCCAACAGCAGCTCGCTAGAGTGGTCTGTCCTGGGCCACTCTTCCACGTCTGGGTTTCACTTCACTGTGACTCTAATTCCAATGACAATCGTGAATATCATCATTTATCATTCATTTTCCTAACACGTCAACCCTCACCCCTCCAAGTGAGTTTGGACAACTTGTACAAGGTATATAACGATGTGCATTTTTAAATTGTAGATCCAAGTTTTTTAGATTTAAGGTATAGTTAAACTTTAATAAAGGAAATCCAGATGTTTTAGCATCTGGCTTGCCACACACTCATTTAACTCACTGGAGACTCAGATCCCAAGCTTTCTGTCCATTCACCAGGATCTTGGTTCTCACGTTCCCATTCCTGGCTCCCTTTCCACTCATTGTACACCCAACTTGTACTCTCCATTGTCAGTTGCCGGAGTCCCAGTTCCTGCCTCACTTCCCCCTCACCAAATTCCCATCTCCCTGTCCCATACACCAGGGCTTCAGTTCTCGCCCTCTATTTCCCATTTGCTGACCCTGGTTTTTGTGTTCCCTTTCATCATACCTGGTCTTATGCTCTTATACAATTTATAACATCTAGTAAGTAGTGAATTAAAGAGCATTGAAGTTTTAATAAAAAATAACATATCATTGTCAGGATAATTCACCAATCCAAAGTCCCAGCTGTGCCAGGTTATTGGAGTGGTTTATATTGAGTCTGACCATGTCTCCTCTGGGCAAACAAGGTCGGCGTTGAACCAGGGCATGAACTGGTGGGAGCCTTTTCCCTTCCCCGGTGACTGTGCAGCCAAAGCCAAAGGTATGGCTCTCTTTGTGTCCTGGATGCCAGCTGTGTGGGTGCCCATCGGGACTGAGCCTGGCAATTTTATAGAATAGCAGATTCAATCATTAAATTCAGAAATCATTTATTTAATCAGCTAAACATGATGACCATAGAGTCCACACACACAAAAAAACTCTCCCTCTTCCCCCAAGAGTCTGGCACTAATTGAAAAACCCATGCCACAACCAATAGACAGGTGCCAGCATAGTGATGCAGTCTATGTTGGCACAACCTTGCTGGCACCTCATTGCCTGGCAATTTCAGCAGCTGTTTGAATAGAGATGTACCAGGAGGCCTGGTCTGCAAGCAGGCACAATTTGACAGTGGTAGATTGGTAGCAAGGCTTGTGCCCAGGTAGCTGAAATCCTTGCCAGTGAGCCCGGAAGAGAGAGACCTTTCCTTCTTTGCTCATGCCAACTTGGCAGAGTCCATGAGTGGGGAGGAGGGTAGAGGTTGAGTAGTCACAGCTTGTACTGGAGATGGTTTTCTGTTGTGGACAGGCTGCCAAAATTTCTTTTCCAATAGGGCTTTGAGAATTAGTTGAGTCATTGTTGCTGTAGCTGAAGTGTTGTGGCACACTGACATCTCCATCTGAGAGGCAGGAGTCGAGCTGTAACTATCATTCCTGAGTAAGCTTCTTTATATAGCCCAATCTCCGACCACAGCTTCTCTGAAGTTTCTGTTAACCAGATGGGTGCCTGAGGGTTCATCAGCTTTCATCAGATGATCCCACACCAAATGGACCAAATAGTTCAATTTTTTATCTAAGAATGTATGCTGGATACAGCCTGAAAGACTTGTCTTCGCAGACATCCAGGAAAAACAGAAGAACCCCGAAAGAATGAATGACAGAGAAATGTCGGAACCCCAAAGCCCCCTCTCCCCCACTCCCAAGCAAGCAGCAGCAAGCATCGACCTCCCCCCGTCCATTTCAGCAAACAGTGTCAGTGCCCACCACGCACTGAGCAATAGCAAAGCACCCAAAGAGAGACCATGATCTGCAGTCAACAAAAAACTACTGTTTACCCAACAGTTCGACATGCCACGGGCTCTGCCCAGAGATATCACCCATTTTCACAGTGAAAGGGGAGACTGACAGTCGCTGTTACGATATTACAGTCTGCCATGTCGTTGTTCCATACATCAGCCATGGTGAAATCCTGATGTCCCATTGCCCACAACACCTCAGTTGGCAACACCGGCCTGAAATCAGTCATCCACAGGGCCACATCCCAGAAGTACTAACTTCCAAGCTGCAGCCGGAGGATGTCGGAAAACAGTCGGCGGACGAGATCCAGGAACGGGAACTCATCTGCTGTAAAAAAGAAACACGGTTTGAGTGCCACTTGCAGATCAGGAGCTCAATAGAACCATAATTATCTTGAAAAGGAGAAAAAAGAGTCATTAAAGGGAGGAATTAAGCTGTTTTTTGTAGATGAGCTCGGAGGCAGTCACTTAGTGCCATCTTAAGTTAGAATTTGCTTTTAGAAACATACTTGTAGGTTATTTAATGAATAGGGGTATCATTCCAGAACTGGCTCTTATCTTCAGCAGATATATAAGGTGCATGTATGCTTCCATCAGAATACTTCATTTGCAGAATTCCCTCCAGAGTTCCTCCTTATAAAATGGGATTTGTCCATTGTTGCCACCTGTTGGTCTGCACTAATTGTCCTTCAAATGTATCCGTACTTGGCAGAATGTTCTAGAAATACACAGGCCGAATCACATCCATTAGACATCAGTTTGCACTATTCTACAAATAGGAATATCCCGTCCTTGTCAGACGTAATGATACATGCCCTCGGGAGAATGGTTGGGTGATGATCACAAGTGGTCTGCAGATGTACATCCCCCTGTTTGGTTGAGACTTGTAGTAATCAGCTGTTTAGATCAGCTAAATTAATATGTTCAGGCACTAAATTTGTTTTGCTAAAATCGAATAAGCAACCAGAGAAAGACTCTACTTCAATGCAGTTCAGCAGCTACCTGTTATCATTTACTGCACCAGAACTGCAGGTATGAAGAGCAAAACTCAGAAATAGTCCTATTCAGTCCTACTAATAAACTCCAAGAGCAGTCATGGCAATTGTGGAGTTCTAGATTCAGAAACAGGCCCTTTGGACCAACGGCTCCGTGCCGATCATAACACCCTCCCTGGCTAATCCCACTTGCTTTCATTAGCCTATAATCCTCTTCCTTTCATCTACTTATATAAATAGCTTCTAAATATTTCAATTGCACTTCCTTTTGGCGCTCATTCCAGGTACTCATTACCCCTTCTGCAAAGTAAAGTTAACTGGCAGGTTTCCTTTCAGTTCAAATTTAATTGTCATTCAACCACACATGAATACCCATGAATACAGCCAAACAAAACAGTGTTACTCTGGGGTCAAGGTGCAAAACAAAGCACCAACAGTCATTCACAGCACAAGGCATCCATAGCACATATAAGACAGTACTGTGCCAGTTGTTGAAGGGTGTGAGGGAAGAGAAGTGGGTGCAGCTACTATTACTAGTGAGAATGTGCTCAAAACGCTGAAAGTCCTGAGGGCACATAAGCCTCCTGGACCAGATGAACTGTATCCAAGGGTTCTGAAAGAGGTAGCAGTAGAGATTGTGAAGGCATTAGTAATGATCTTTCAAAAACCTTTGGACTCTGGCGTGGTGCCAGAGTACTGGAAAATTGCAAATGTCACTTCACTCTTTAAGAAAGGAGGAAGGCAGCAGAAAGGAAGTTATAGATCAGTTAGCCTGACCTCAGTGGTTGGGAAGGCATTGGAGGCAATTGTTAAGGACGAGGTGATGGAGCATTTGGTGACACAGTTCAAGTTAGGATAAAGTCAGTATAGTTTCCTTAAGGGAAAATCTTGCCTGATGATCCTGTTGGAATTCTTTCAGGAGATTACAAGTCGGATAGATAAAGGGGATGTAATGGATGTTTTATATTTGGACTTCCAGGAGGTCTTTGACAAGGTGCACACATAAGGCTGCTTACCAAGTTAAGATCCCATGGTATTACAGGAAAGTTACTGGCATGGTTAGAGCATTGGCTGATTGGTAGGAGGTAGTGAGTGGGAATAAAATGATCCTTTTCTAGTTGGCTGCCAGTGACTAGTGGTGTTCTGCAGTTGTCAGTGTTGTGACGACTTATTTTTATGCAGTATATCAATGATTTAGATAATGGAATGAATAGCTTTGTTGCCAAATTTGCGCATGATACGAAGATTGATGGAAGACGAGATAATGTTGGAGAACAGGTAGGCAGCAGAGTACTTAGACAGATTAGGAGAATGGGCAAAGAAAATGAAAAACTATGTTGGAAAATGCATGGTCCTGCTCTTTGTTAATAGAAATAAATATGCGGATTATTTTCCAAATGGAGATGTTACCCTCAGGTTCGGCCGCCGGTGTTAGTCTAGGGGAAGACAGCCTCCGATCAGTCGAACTTGTGAAGTCTTGTTTGTGTGGATGCTGCATGATGTGTTACTCTACACCATATGCAATTAAACAATTGAGTATTATAATTCTTAATTTGGCTATAGGGATAGTAAAGAAAAAAAAAAGAAAAAGGCCCATTTTAATGAAACAGCCTAACGTACACATTGGAGCTCACGGTTTTCCCTCCATTAGTTCCCCATCAACTTCCCTCCAGGCGTCGTCAACTACTGACCCTATTCCAAGTCCACTCCATCCTGTAGTCTATGACCTCTCCCTTCTGGCATCTTCTCTCTCCATCTTCCGCCGAACAAAAGACCTGGCTCTCGGGCACACAAGAAAGAAACAACACTCCCCTCATTGGACAGTGCACATTCCAAATTCCCCATTATCTCTAGTCATAACCCAAACACTGAAGCTACAGAGAAACCATTACATTAACAGTGAAACCTTTCCCAGGGCGTTACAGGGAGAAAATCTAAAAAGCTGAGATCCAAGTAGACTTGAGAGTCCTTGTGCAGAATACTTTAAAGGTTAACTTGCAGGTTGAATCAGTGGTGAAGAAGGCAAATGCAATGTTAGCATTCATTTCAAGAGGTCTGGAATACAAGAGCAAGGATGTGATTCTGCGGCTTCATAAGGCTCTGGTGAGACCTCACCTTGAGTATCGTGAACAGTTTTGGGCTCCTCTTCTAAGAAAAGATGTGCTGGTATTGGAGGAGATTCAGGGGAGGTTCACAAGGATGATCCCAGGAATGAAAAGGTTATCGTACGAGGAATGTTTGATTGCTCTGAGTCTGTACTCATCGGAATTTAGAAGGATGGGGGGGTGGGGGCCGTGGAATCTCATTGGAACCTTTCAAATGTTGAAAGGCCTAAACTGAGTAGATTTGGAAAGGATGTTTCCCATGGTGGGAGTGTCTAGACAAGAGAACAGTCTCAGGATAGAAAGGCATCCGTTTAAAACAGAGATGCAGAGAAATTTCTTAAACTTGAGGATGGTGATTTTGGGGAGAAGGCCGGGGAGTGGTGTTGAGGAGGGAAAAAAAGGATCAGGTGTGATTGAATGGTGGAGCAGACTGAATGGGACAATGGCCTAACTCTGCTTCTATGTCTTATGGTCGTATGGATTCCATAAATGTTGCAGCAGTCTGCAGTCGAACACAATACATGTTGTCTTCCACTTTGCGAATACTGGAGGACTGCACCGACTCCAGCGCGGATGCTTGGTCAAACCGCCTCTGGCACTCTGGTGCGGTCCAGCACCTCCCCCCGGGCAGTCTCAAACAGGCAACAACATGGCTTGGGAATTAGTCCTCACTACGACTGAGGGTGCACAGCTCCTCCGCTGTTTGACAGCAAATCCGTGAATTGAATGTAGCATTCCACATTAACAATGTCCAACAGGGTCTTGGGACAACAAGAGGAGCGACCAAAGCAATCACCTACTGTTAGTCTGCATACCTCCTTCACACATGGACTCTGACTCTCTGAAGCGGGGGACAGGGTGACTTGTACCAATTCCAGCTCCAGTTCCTCCACCAACGAGCAACTCGCTGATAGACTAGACCAAAGTTCTTAATGTCCAGCAGGGGCTTGTGATCATAAAAGTATGTTTAAAAAAGGCAATAACACCTTTGGTTGGCCCATTGAAATTGCTGCATCTGACTGCGCCACCATCTTACTAGAAGATTCTCCTCTCTTATCTGTGCCCTCTGGTTTTGGACTCGCAAACCTTAGGGAAAAGACGATGGCCATCCATGAATTATAAAGTTCTGTGAGGTGACGCCCCTCATTCTCCTATGTTTAAAGCAATAAGGATACTGTGTGGCCAGGGTAGCATCCTCTCTAGCTTAGCAATGTCTTGCCTATAAATGGGTGATCAAAACTGTACTCAGTACTCCATGTAGTCTCACCTATGGCTTATACAACTGCAACATAATGTCTCTACTTCAAATCTTAATGACCTGAATGATGAAGGCCAGCATCCTAATTACCTTCTTCACCACCCCATCTACTTGCATGACCACTTTCAACAAACTGTGTGCTTGTACTCCCAGACACATCTGTTCTTTTCCACAACACTGGTCGGTGGCTGTACTCCCAGACACATCTGTTCCACAACACTGGTCAGTGGCTGTACTCCCAGACACATCTGTTCCACAACACTGGTCAGTGGCTGTACTCTCAGACACATCTGTTCCACAACACTGGTCAGTGGCTGTACTCCCAGACACATCTGTTCCACAACACTGGTCAGTGGCTGTACTCCCAGACACATCTGTTCCACAACGCTGGTCAGTGGCTGTACTCCCAGACACATCTGTTCCACAACACTGGTCGGTGGCTGTACTCCCAGACACATCTGTTCCACAACATTGGTCAGTGGCCTCCCATTTGCTATATCAGTTCTATCCTGGTTTCAATGCCCAAAGTGCATTACCACGTACTTAGACAAGTTGAAGTTCATTTACCATTCTCTGGCTAATCTCCCTAATTGATTAAGATCTCTTTGCAATTCATTGTAACCTGCTTCACTATCAACAAGAACTAATAACTTTGCTTATAATCAGTGAATTTGCTACAGTGCTATGTACATTCATACCCAAATCATTTACATATATAATGAATAAGAGAGGGCCCAACACTGACCTCTGGGGCACACCACTTGCCACAGGCCAACAGTCAGAGAGCTGACCTTCATCTATCACTCTCTGCTTTCTATCATTGATTCTGAATCCATCTTGCTAGCTCACCCGGAATCCCATGTGACTTAACCTTCCAGGTGAGCCTGTCATACGACCATAAGAAATAGGAGCAGAATTAGGCCATTCAGCCCAACGAGCCTGCTCTGCCATTTCATCATGGCTGATCCCGGAACCCACTCAACCCCAAGCACGAGGAAATCTGCAGATGCTGGAAATTCAAACAACACACACAAAATGCTGGTGGAACGCAGCAGGCCAGGCAGCATCTACAGGAAGAAGCACTGTTGATATTTCGGGCCAAGACCCTTCGTCAGGACTAACTGAAAGGAAAGATAGTAAGAGATTTGAAAGTAGTGGGGGGAGGGGGAAATGCAAAATGATAGGAGAAGACCGGAGGGGGTGGGATGAAACTAAGAGCTGGAAAGGTGATTGGGAAAAGGGATACCGAGCTGGAGAAGGGAAAGGATCATGGGACGGGAGGCCTCAGGAGAAAGAAAGGGGGAGGGAGGGAGCACCAGAGGGAGAGAAAAAAAACAAACAACTAAATATGTCAGGGATGGGGTAAGAAGGGGAGGAGGGGCATTAACGGAAGTTAGAGAAGTCAATGTTCATGCCATCAGGTTGGAGGCTACCCAGCCGGTATATAAGGTGTTGTTCCTCCAACCTGAGTGTGGATTCATCTTGACAGTAGAGGAGGCCATGGATAGACATATCAGAGTGGGAATGGGACATGGAATTAAAATGTATGGCCACTGGGAGATCCTGCTTTCTCTGGCAGACCGAGCGTAGGTGTTCAGCGAAATGGTCTCCCAGTCTGCGTTGGGTCTCACCAATATACAAAAGGCCACACTGGGAGCACCGGATGCAGTAAACCACACCAGCCGACTCACAGGTGAAGTGTCGCCTCACCTGGAAGGACTGTCTGGGGCCCTGAATGGTGGTGAGGGAGGAAGTGTAAGGGCAGGTGTAGCACTTGTTACGCTTACAAGGATAAGTGTCAGGAGGGAGATCGGTGGGAAGGGATGGGGGGGGGAACAAGTGGACAAAGGAGTCGTGTAGGGAGCGATCCCTGTGGAAAGCAGAAAGAAAGAAACCCCATACACCTGCTTTCTTGCCATATCCTTTGATGCCCTGACCAATCAGAAAACTATCAACTTTCACCTTAAATATACCCACAGTCTTGGCCTGCACTGCGGCCTGTGGCAGAGCATTCCACAGATTCACCACCTTCTGGCTAAAAAAAATCCCTCTTATCCTCTGTTCTAAAAGGTCATCCCTCAGCTTTGAGGCTGTGCCCTCTGGTTCTGGATAACCTCACCACAGGAAACATCTTCTTTACTTCCACCATATCGAGTCCTTTCAACATTTGGTAGGTTTCAATGAGATCCCCCACACATTCTCCTGAATTCCAGTGGGTACAGGCCCAAAGCTGCCAAATGTTCCTCGTATGTCAACCCCTTCATTCCCGGAATCATCCTCGTTAACCTCCTCTGGACTCTCTGCATGAACAACATATTTACACCACACAGTGCACCCACAAAGCTAACCATATTGTGAAGGACCTCACGCACCCCTCACACAAACTCTTCTCCCTCCTGCCATCTGGCTAAAGGTACCGAAGCATTCAGGCTCTCACAACCAGACTGTGCAACAGTTTCTTCCCCCAAGCCATCAGACTCCTCAATACTCAGAGTCTAGACTGACATCTAGATCATTTATTATTATATTGTAATTTGTCCTCTACTGTGCCTATTGTCTTGTTTATTAATTATTGTACTGCCCTGCACTGTTTTGTGCCCTTTATGTAGTCCTGTGCAGCTCTGTAGTCTAGTGCAGTTTTTATGTTGTTTTATGTAGTCTAGTGTAGCCTTGTGCTGTCTCACATAGTCTAGTGTAGTTTTGTGTTGTTTCATGTAGCACCAGGGTCCTGGAGGAATGTTGTTTCATTTTTACTGTGTACTGTATTGTACCAGTAATTTATGGTCGAAATGACAATAAACTTGACTTGACTTGATATTCTTTCTGAAATATGGGACCCAAACCAGTTGACAGTATTCCAAGCATGGCCTGACTAGTGTCTTATAAAGGTTCAGCATAATCTCTTTGCTTTTATATTCTATTCCCATTGAAATGAATGCCAACTTTACATTTTTCTTCTTTACCACAGTTTCAACTTGTAAATTAATCTTCTGGGAGTCTTGCATGAGGACTCCTAAGTCCCTCTGTACCTCTGATATTTGAGCCTTCTCCCCATTTAGATAACAGTACACACTATTGTTCCTTTTACCAAAATGCATTATCATACATTTTCCAAAACTGTATTCAGTATGGCAGTATTCCATCTGCCACTTTTTGCCCATTCTTCCAATTTGTCTAAGTTCCGCTACAATCACATTGTTTCCTCTGCACTACCTACCTCTACCTGTCGTCGTATCATGCGGAAACTTTTCCACAAAGCCATCAATTCCAGTGTCTAAATCAATGACAAACAATGTGAAAAGTAGCAGTCCCAACACTGACCCCTAGTCACTGGCAGCCAACCAGAAAAGAACCCTTTAATCCCACTCACTGCCTCCTGCCTGTCAGCCATTCCTCTATCCATGCCAGTATCTTTCCTGTAACACCATAGGATTTTATATTCTTAAGCAGCCTCATGTGTGGCACCTTATCAAATGCCTTCTGAAAATCCAAGTAAATGATATCCACTGCCTCTCCTTTGTCCACCCTGTTTGTTACTTCCTCAAAGAATTCTAACAGGCTTATCAGACAAGATTTCCCTTTCCAGAAACCATGCTGACTTTGACTTATTTTATCATTGGTCTCCAAATACCCCGGAACTTTGTCCTTAATAATAGTTATCCAACCATGGAGGTTAGGCTAACTGGCCTATAATTTCCTTTCTTTGGATTTCCTCCCATCTTAAAGAGTGGAATGACATATGCAATTTTCCAATCCTCTGGGACTGTGCCAGGATCAAGAAATTCTTGAAAGATCATGACCAGTGCATTTGTTATCTCTTCAGCAACCTCTCTCAGGACTCTGGGAACATTCCAAGGAAAAAAATCTTTGACATTTATATAATTGGTAATGAGAGGGAAAAGAACCAAGCCATTTGGATAAAGGTTTCCAGTTGTTGGATGAAGCTTTTCATAGCCACTATATGGACAAACGTAGTCTGCTGGGGAGGGGAGGAGATTGGGAGTTGGGGTGGTTAAGGTCATGTAATAAAACCTATAGAAATATCAAAATTCAATTTTGGGAGCCTTTCACTTCCTCCTAAGGAGGTATAAGAAGCCTTGGTTTAATTGCTCATTTGCTCATTCTTAAGATGGCACAGATGACAGTAACTCCCATCCCTCAGTTCATTGCCGGATGTCAGCCTGGGTTATCTGCTTAAGTCTGGCAGCCAGGCTCCAACTTTTGACTCATATGTTCAACATAAAACTGCCTGTCTCTGAAGGGGATCAATTCCTTTCTGCAGAAGCAGACTATGGAGAGGACATTTACAACATAAATCTCTTTCATTAGCCCTGAAACTGCTCTAAAGAGCTTATTTCTCTGCACCACTTGGTATGTGGCAAGTTAACCATCTTGTATAGTGAAGGTTAAGCTATTAGTAGTCTGGATTGTGAACGCTTACATTGAACTACTTCTCCTTGTCCAGTTTAAATAGCAGCATAAAGTCATTTCAATGCAGAAAAGAGTGACTCTTCTATGAACATATTATTGCACTAAATACCATACAGATGAACCAATTTCAAATGTTAATACTTTCATTTCTACATTGTATTATTGAATTTTGATCTAACAATGCTTTGTATATAAGGTGTATAGCCTATTAAAGTATTTTAATGAACTTTATAACTGTAATTTGAAAATTATTAACTGACCTTCACCTTGTCACTTTTCATGTAGATTTTCATTGCTAAAATGTCAGAAGTATTTGGAAGAAAGGCTTTATCTTTCTGAAAGGGACAATTTGTTCACTCTGCAAGCATCAATTCAGTTGTTTAAAACTGCCAGTGTAATGATAGAGGATGGTATAACGTAAAAAATGGCGAATGCACTTTGTCACAAACCTTGCTTTGAGTTAGGAGGAGGTTAGTAGGACCCTGCCTGGAGGGAGTATCATTGAAATGGGATGACTTGTCCTTGAACCTGCAAGGGATGAACATCCAATATTGTGGAACAAAATAATGCAAACAAACTGAATAAGTCTCCAAACTCTTAGAATTGTGGAACTATCTAACAGAGAGACTTGACCTTCAGCCTGCTATATTAATGAAATGCACATCTGCAATAATCCCATTCACCAGCACTTGGTCCATAGGTTGTTACGCTTTTCTAAAATTCAAGTGCTTATCTAGATATTCATGTTGTTAGATTCTCTGCTTCCACCACCCACTCAGTCAATGTGTTTCAGTTTCCAGCCCCCCTCAGGGTAAACAAAATCTTCCATAGATCGCCTCTAGGTATTAGAGTAATATAGTCATAGAAAAATACAGCACAGAAAAGGCCCTTCAGTCCATCTAGTTGGTGCCAAGCCATTTAAACTGCCTAATCCCATCAATTTACACCCAGACTATAGCCCTCCATACCCCTCCATTCCATGCATTTATCCAAACTTCTCTTTAGTGTTGAAATCAAAATCACATGCACCACTTGTGCTGGCAGCCCAACCAAACTCTCACCCTCCCGAGTGAAGAATTTTCCCTTCACGTTCCCCTTACACATTACACATTTCACCCTTCACCCTTAACCCATGACCTCTGGTTCTGGTCTCACCCAATCTCAGAGGGAAAGGTTTGCTTACATTTACCCTACCTATACCCTTCATAATTTTGTATACCTCTATCAAATCTCCCCCCATTCTTCTATGTTCTAGTTAATAAAGTTCTAAACTATTCAATCTTTCTTTATAACTCAGGACCTCCGATCTCGACAACATTCTTGTAAATTTTCTCTGTACTCTTTCAATCTTATGTGCATCTTTCCTGTAGGTCTGTGACCTAAACTGCACACAATACTCCAAATTAGGCCTCACCAACATCTTATACAACTTCAACATAACATTCCAATTCCTGAACTCAGTACTTTGATCTATGGCCAATAGGCCAAAAGCTTTCTTTAGGACCCTATCTACTTTGCTTTTACCAAGGATGTACTTGTTAAGTGCAAGGCCTTCAAAAGTGAAATTTTGAGAGTACAAAGCTGGACTTTCAGAATAAAAGGCAGGGATAACAGGTTTAAGGAACCTTGGTTTTCGAGAGATATTGAGGCTCTGGTTAAGAAAAAGGAGGTGATGCAAAGGAAGTATGGGCAGGTAGGAACAAATGAAGTACTTGAGGAGTATAAGAAATGAAAGAGAACACTCAAAAAAGAAATCAGGCTGGCTAAAAGAAGGCATGAGGTTGTTCTACCAGACAAGGTGAAGGAGAATCCTAAGGGCTTCTCTGGATATATCGAAGGTAAGAAAGTTGCAAGGGACAAAATTGGTCCTTTGAAAGATCAGAGTGCTAATTTTTGCATGAGTCAAAAGTGATGGGAGAGACCATAAATAGGTTTTTTGCATGGTTATGTACTCGGGAGATGGACCATAGCGTATAGAAGTGAGACAAAGCAGCAGGGAGGTCATGGACCCTATACAGATTACAGAGGAGCATGTCTTTGCTGAGTTTTGGCAAATTAGGGTGGAGAAATCCCCAGGGACTGATGAAGTGTTCCCTCAGGCCCTGTGGGTCCTAAATTGCAGGCCCCTAGCAGAGATACTTAAATCATCCTTAAGTACTGGAAAATTAGAGGATACTAATGTTGTTCGGCTGTTTAAAAATGGCTGTAAGAGGAAACCAGGAAATTATAGGCTGGTGATCCTGACATCAGCAGTGGGAAAGTTATTGGAAAGTATTTTAAGGGACCTGATATCCTTAATCTTACTATCCTTAATCAGTCCCTGTTTTTCTCAGTTCTAGGTCTTTATTCTTTGGAGCGTAGAAGGTTGAGGGGGGACTTGATAGAGGTATTTAAAATAATGAGAGGGATAGATCGAATTGACGTGGATAGGCTTTTTCCATTGAGAGTAGGGGAGATTCAAACAAGAGGACATGATTTGAAAGTTAGGGGGCAAAAGTTTAAGGGTAACATGAGGGGGAATTTCTTTACTTAGAGAGTGGTAGCTGTGTGGAATGAGCTTCCAGTAGAAGTGGTAGAGGCAGATTCGGTATTGTCATTTAAAGTAAAATTGGATAGGTATATGGACAGGAAAGGAATGGAGGGTTATGGGCTGAGTGCGGGCCACTGGGACTAGGTGAGTGTAAGCGTCAGCATGGACTAGAAGGACCGAGATGGCCTGTTTCCATACTGTAATTGTTATATGGTTATATCATAATGGCTGTTGTTTACTTATCCCACTCATCTAAGTGGCAAGTCCCACAACCTTATCATTGTGCAGTTCAGTCCATCACCACCCCTCAGTTGACTCGATTCTGCTACCTGGGGAATCAGAGAACATAAACAAGGATCACTCCCACCCTTTTCATTCCCTCTTTTCCCCTTTCCCTTTGTGGAAGGTACAGAAGGCTGACAGCACATACAAGCAGGCTCAAGGGAAGCTTCTTCCCCACTCATGAACAGATCTCTCATACACTAATATGACCCCTTTACCACACAATCTATTCTACTTCATTTGCCTTCCTGAACTGTTCTTCCTCTATAACTGTAACACTATATTCTGTATTTGGTTTTTATTTATGTTACTTCGATGTACTTCTGTTCATAACAATAGACAATAGACAATAGACAATAGGTGCAGAAGTAGACCATTCGGCCCCTCGAGTCTGCACCGCCATTCTGAGATCATGGCTGATCATTCACTATCAATACCCAGTCCCTGCCTTGTCCCCATATCCCTTGATTCCCCTATCCATCAGATATCTATCCAGCTCCTTCTTGAAAGCATCCAGAGAATTGGCCTCCACCATCTTCCGAGGCAGTGCATTCCACACCTCCACAACTCTCTGGGAGAAGAAGCTCTTCCTCAACTCTGTTTTAAATAACTGACCTCTTATTCTCAATCCATGCCCTCTGGTACTGGACTCTCCCAACATCTGGAACATATTTCCTGCCTCAATCCTATCAAATCCTTTAATTATCTTAAACGTTTCAATCAGATGGTGCACAAATAAGAGTTTTTCATTGTACCTTGGTACAGGTGGCAATAACAAAGCATTGCTAAAACCAATAGCAAAACACGGTGTGCTGGGACAGTCAGTCAAGTAGCGCTGGTGCAAAGAGAACCAATCAATGTTTCAGCTTGAAGACCCTTTCCTCAAAAGTGAGAAAAGGAGAAAACAAATGGTAGAGAAACTGAGGGAGGGCAAAGAGTGGAACGAGAGGAATGTCTGCAATAGGGTGAACTGATGAACTGGCATTGAGTGAAGAGTTGAGTATAAGGTGTTGCTATTGTATAGAAGTCTAGGTTAGGTTGTGTCTGGCCTACTGTAATGTACTGAACAGGTCAGAAAGGAGAGAAAGAGAAAGAAAAGTAGAGGCAGCACACACCAGCAGTCTTGATGCAAGCAGAAAGAAGGGGAAAGGCATTTAAAGTTGGAGAATTTAATATTGAGCCCTGCAGGCTGCAACACACCCAGATGAAAGATGAGGCATTGTTCCTCGAGCCCATATTGGGCCGTGTCGGGGGTCACAGTCAGAGAGAGAGTGGGATGGTGAATTAAAGAGGCATGGTTACTACTCTGGACTAAGTGCGGTTATCCATCCAAGCTGCCCTTGACTTCTCCAATGAAGAGGAGGCCACATCGCCAGCACTGGGTGCGGTGCACTAGATTGGAAGCAGTACAAGTGATTGTTTGGTCTGTAGATGGTGGGAAGGGAAGATGAGTATAGACAGGCATCTCCTCTGGTTGCTTGGAAAAGTGCTGTGGGGCAGGAAGTGGTGGGTGGGGTGGAAGGGCAGATCAAAAGTCACAAAACGTGTATTCCCATTACTAAACAAAAAGATGAGAGGGGAAGATGGGACTGATGGTGACATCATTTTGGAGCTAACTATTGCCATGAATAATTCACTACACGGACAAAGAAGTTTAGTATGTTGTTTAGCACATTTATAAGTTTAACTGCTGCTATTAAACTATTTTGACTCATCCTATCACCGATATTTCCTTCATTCTGAACATTCCTCCCCACTACCTTACAGCTTTACATTCACATTTCAGATAAAGGGCAGAAGCATTTGCCAATTCTCAGCCCAGCTCGGAATTGTATCTATGTCCCATTGTTATGTACGACACTATACACAACATCACCAACCTTCACGTCATCTGCAAACTTAGTAACCCATCCTTTCACTTCCGTGTTCAAACCGTTTATAAAAATCACTACGAGCAGGGGACCCAGAAGAGATCTTTGCGGAACACCATTGGTCACTGACCTCCAGGCAGAATACATTCCATCTACAACCGCTCTCTGCCTTATGAGACCAATTCTGAATCCACACAGCCTGGTTTCCCTATTCTGAATGAGTCTACCAATAGGAACCTTATCAAACGCCTTACTAAAATCAACATACACCACACCCAGGGCTCTACCTTCATCAGTTTTTGCCACTTACTCAAAGAATTCAATAAGGCTTATGAGGCATGATCTAACCGTTACAATGCCATATGGACTAGTTCTAATGATACTATGCTTCTCTAAATGCTCATCCATCTTGCCTCTAAGAATCCTTTTCGATAGTTTACCCACCATTGCTTTCCCATACCATCTGCTCTTATCCCTGTTCAAAGCTATGTGAAAGGTCAGGGAGTTGTGGTCATTGTCTCTAAAATGCTTATAGACAGAGTGAATGCAAACAGGCGTTTTCCATTGAGGCTAGGGGAGAAAAAAAACAGAAGACATGGGTTAAGAGTGAAGGGGGAAAAGTTTAAAGGGAACATTGGGGGGGGGGCTTCTTCACACAGAGAGCGGTGGGAGTGTGGAATGAACTGCCAGATGAAGTGGTAAATGCGGGCTCACTTTTAACATCTAAGAAAAACTTGGATTGGTACATTGGTATGGAAATGGTCCAGGCGCAGGTCAGTGGGACTAGGCAGAAAAATGGTTTGGCACAGCCAAGAAGGGCCAAAAGGCCTGTTTCTGTGCTGTAATGTTCTATGGTTCTATGCTCTGGAAATCAGACACATCACCAGGTTCATTGCCTAGTACAAGATCCAGTAAGGCTTCTCCTCTAGTTAGCTTGTCTATATGTTGTGTCAGGAATCCTTCCTGTACACATCTAAAAATTCTGTCCTTTTTATATATTCTGCACTAAGGAGGTGCCAATCAATATTAGGGAATCACCAATGATGACAACTGTGTTATTTTTGCACCCTTCCAAAATCTGCTCCTCGGTGCCTCTTTTTCTATTTTGAGGTCAATAGAATACTTCAATGGAGTGATTGCTCCCTTCTCTATTTCCAACTTCCACCCTCACTGACTCAATGGATAATCCCTCTGTGAAGCCCTTCTTTTCTGCAGCTGTGATACTATCCTAGAATAGCAATGCCACTCCCCTTACCTCTTTTACCTGTTCTCTATCCCTTTTGAAACAGCAAATTCCTGGAGCATCCAGGAGCTATTCTTGCCCTTATGATAGCCAGGTCTTTGTAATAGCCACAACAGCTCAGCTCCAAGTACTGATCCATGCTCTAAGTTCACCCCTGTTTAAGTAATATACACAACCACTCTGTAAGGACCAAACAAATTTGCCCTTTCAGAACAATGCTAAAATTAGAGCAACTCAATAAAATTCACTTTATTCCTTAGAATGGTGTAAAATTTGAGCTACGTACTACAATTCACTTAAATCCTTGGAATGTTGAAGAATTTCTTATAGAAATAGTTAAAGCTATGAGAGGCACAGATAAGGTGGATGATGGCAGCCTTTTGCCCAGGGTAGGTGAGTCAAAGATGAGGAGATATTGGCTTAGGGTGAGATGGAAGAGCAACTTCTTTCATTCAGAGGGTGCTGAGTTTATGGACTGAGCTGGCAGATGAAGTGGGTGAGGCAGGTAAATGGTGTCACATAAGGAGGATTGGGATAGGTACATTGAGAAGCAGGGCTTAGAGGATATGGGCCAAATGCAGGAATCTGGGCCTAGCTGGGTGGACAATGTGGCCAGCATGGAGTTGGGGCTGCATTGTTCTATGACTATGACTTATCAAAATTCAAAGTACATTTATCGAAGTATGTATACATTATGCAACCTTGCAATTTGCCTCTTTACAGGCAGACAGAAAACAAGAAACCCAAAATAACCCATTAATAAAATCCAACTAACACTTAATACGTAGAGAGAGGGGAAAGAACCATTGTGCAAACAATGACAGCAAGCAAACAGCAGTCAGAATGAAACTGAGTCCATAGACACAATGCCTGGAGCAGCCAGTGCAGGCCCACTGCCTCAGCCTCAGTTCATCACACAGAAGAACACATCAGCACAGAGCCTGCAGACAAGAAGCCCAGTGCTGCCAGAGCAGGCCCACAGCCTTAGCCTCAGTGAAACGAAGAGTGGAGGAAATGTCGCGGAGTAGTGGGTAGAACCCTTGTTTCCTGACCCAACACTTTGCCTTTTTAATCTATCCAGCCCTGCGTCTAAATCATCCAAAACATTGGGTCGTTCCTCACTCAAAGATCTGAGACCTGACACATCAATATGTTCTGGGCCTAGATCCCACCACCATGTTTTAGCTTGTACTCAACCTTTCCAAATCAGTCCGGTGTTTAGATTGATCAAACCTCGCTCTCAGTTTAGATGGATGGGCTCTGAAACTCTTCTGCTCCAACTTTTCCCTGCTTCCCATACCCTGACTCTGTCTCAGATATGTCTCGACCTCACTTTGACCACTTTTCCTCAAATATACCTCAACCTCACTCTCACCTGCACGCCTCAAGCCTTGAATAAGCTTTGCCTTTGCTTGACTCTTCATTGTTTGTGGTGATCATTTACCATAATTTTTTTTACAGAAGGAGAGTTATTAATAAAGTTTGCTTTGAAAACTACCAGTGAGGTGTCGCTCATCCATTTTAAAATGGAATTATGATATTCTTACTGAATTTATGTGAAAAAACTAAATAAATAAATCCAAATTTTATATTTTTCAACCTTTGTTAGTTGACACAATCACTTTGTGTTATGGAAAAACACAATGCGTGCCATTTTCTAGGAATACAGCCCCTCCACCCAGTAATGCTGGAGTTTCCATACTGAAGAAAGGGAATATTCAGTGAAGTTCCTGCCTCATGTGGCACCAGTCTCGTACGGTGTGTGAGGAAGGTATACTTCTTTAAATTCTATTCTGTCTCCCTCTGTTTGTTAAAGGACCTCCTATAAAATCCTTTGCTTTTCTCAGCTTTTTGTCATACCCGCCCATATTTCTGTTCTGTCAGCATTCATCTTTACCTGATAGATCTTCTCTGGAGGGATTTGGAAAATTTAACTGTATTAAAGAAATGTTAACTAATGCAAGGGGAATGTCATAGAACTTTCGTTTGAAATTGGGGCTACGAAAGGAAGGCAATTATTGACTGAGAATGGTGTGATTTAGCAAGGATTTTTTTTTGTGTGAGCTTTATATTTTAAAGGAACCAGCACCACACACTATGTATTAGTCCCACCAGACACAGCATGGATTCAGCTGCTCAGTCAGTGAAAAATGCAGAAGAAACATTGATGACCAATCTGTGTTCATTGATCTGTAATGTTAACGACCATGAACAGGAGAGAGACCTGCACTCGCTAGAGTTTAGAAGAATAGGGCGGGATCTTATTGGAAGGGCTAGACTGAGTAGATGAGAGGGTCTAGGACTACAGGGAACTGCTTCAGAATGTCCCTTTAGGACAGAGGTGAAAAGGAATTGCTCTCGACGATTTTGACTCTCTACAGTTGATGGTGATCGCAGATGCAGTGATTCATTGAGAATTGAGTACATTGACATGACTGTCAAATGGGTCAGCGTGACTTTTCTTTCACTTGCTTTGAAAGCCAGTGTCATGCAGTTGAACAATACCATCCATCCCTGGATGATGTAGAATCCTCAATAGATCTCTTGACATTTTAGAGTTATATGTGATCTTTTAATTTTGATAGGTTTCTAATTTGCCTGGTTTTGCAAACAAAAATATATCTTTTAAAGCTTGGGAATTTGTACAGGCCACATGTAGTATAGAAATGTTGCTTATAGAGCTCCTGCTTCATAGCTCCAGTGATCTGGATTCAATCACAAACTTGGGTGTTTTCCACAAGCCTTCGGTTCCAGCACTTCACCTCTGAGTCTGCTGGGGTCATCTACTGTATTTGGTGTTCCCTGTGCAGCCTCCTCTACATTGGTGAGACTCCACATAGACTGGGGGACCTCTACATTGAGTAACTACATTCCATTGGGTACGAGCGGGATCTCCTGATAGCCAACCATTTTAATTCCAGTCGACTCTTGTATTCCAACACGTCACTCCATAGCCTCCTATACTGCCAAGATGAAGCCTCTCTCAAGTTGGAGAAGCAACACCTCATTCTATCTGGGTAGCCTCCAACCTGACAGCACAAACATTGATTAACTCCTGGTGATTGCTCCCTGTTCCCCATTCTCCCTTCTTCCATTTCCCATTCTTTTTCCCTTTGTACCTCTTCTCTTCTCCTTACCTCCCTATTACCTCCATCTGGTCTCCTCCTCCTTTCCTTTCTCCTGTGGTCCACTCTTCTCTCCTTCTTCAGCAGCCCTTACCTTTACCACCTATCACTTAATCTGGCTACTTCCCTCTTTCTTTCACTCTGAGAAGTTGACTTTTTATTTCTTTCCATAGATGCTGTCTGGTCTGCTGAATTCCTCAAGCACTTTGTATGTATAACTTAGGTACTCTCCATTTGGAGTTTGCATGTTCCCCCTGTTGTGTCATAGGTTTCCTCCCACATCCCAAAATCAAATCATTTGCTGGGTCAATTAGCTTAGAGTGTAGATGAGTAGCAGAATCTGGGGGGAAGTTAATAGGATTGTGAAGAGAATAATATGTATGAACACAGGTGTACGGTTGATAGTTGGTGTAGACTCCCTGGGCTGTAGGGCCTGCTTCTGTAGCCTCACCAATAGATGTTGAGCAATTTAAGTTGCCTCTGCAGCCACTGACTCATTACCAGCCTGTGTAAACAGAAATTTCTGCTTCCACACCAATTTGAATAAAATCATTCACTTCTGGATGCAATGGCTTGACATGCCATTGCAGTCCATGTTTTAATCATGGCCCGTACCCACTTCTGAGGCTCAACTGTAACTTTGTGGCAATCGAAAGAAGCATACCAATTTGGACATTTCGCAAAGTAAAGACCCAAAGTATTATAAAAGTTTGCTGGTTATATACTCATATACTCAACTATGAAGAAGTACTCTTTCATATGTATCTAACTTTTAAACAATGATCTTAACAAAGTCATCATACAGTTTAGCTCAATACTTTATGACTGGTTGGAGTGATTAATACTTGGCAACTGTGGTTGGAGATTTTATGGATACTTCATTAATTTTCTCATTTTTCCACTGTACATTTGGTTAGGGAAAGACTGAAATGCTAATGGCAGCTCTGAGATTAATAATTAGATTCATAGGAAGAAGAAAGAAGCAGATTAAACATATCTGAAGTTCACTAATGTGTTTTAGGCCAACTCAAGTGCCATCCACACATCACCCCTGCAATGGTGGATCTCCATCTGACAGACAGCATCTTTAATTTACATTTTCTGTCTTTATCTCATTCTCCCTCCTCCCTGACCTTGCAAATTACTCTTAGCTCTTGTATCTACTTAAATCTTGTTCTCAGTGCCTGCCTTCAGGAAGCTGGATGAAGAATTAGGTGAAGCTGTGTTGGTTTATTGACAACTGCTTGCTGCAGTTTAGTGATACTTACCTTGAATGCTCCACTCCTTCTAAATTGCTAGACTGTTCCATTGACATCCAATATTGGACACCCTTGAAATTCTATCAATTAAATATTTGAAAGCTCAACTCCTAGTTAACATTGCTTCTCAACATAGTTTATCCAGTCTGTCTACATAACTGAAGCACATCACCCCAGGCAATCTCCTAGTGAATCTTCTCTGCACCCTCTCCAGAGTGTTCACATTCTTCTTGCACAATGACCAAAACTGGGTATAGTATTCCAGCTGAGGAGCAATCGATATTTTATAATGTCTTATGAAAACCTCCCTGCTCTTATTTCTTTACACAGTAGGTCAGAACTAAATAGATGAAGCCAAGCTGTGTATTGAGCATTTCCTGGTCTGTGGGCATTGAGTTTGATACATGTGTTTCCTATCAATGAGGTCACTCACTCCCATCTTTCCTACTCCCATCTGTAGCCCTTCCAATTGTGTCCTCCATCATCAATCAAGTACATGACTCTCAATGGCCCAATTTACTCTTGGATTTATGAACACATAAATTAAGAGTGGGAATAAGCCACTATGCCCTTTAAGCCTTTAATAAGATTGTGGCTGGTTTGAATATAACTTCAAATCCCCATTAACTTATCACCTCCTTGCTTTCTAATCTATCTACCTCTGCTTTAAAATCTTCAAAGCTGCTTCCACCACCCTTTGAGGAAGAGCTTTCCTCAAGAGACTATTGGCAACATGAAGGAAATATTTCTCCCCATCTGCCTCATTTCTAAACACCCCTTGTTCCAGATTCACCCAAGAGGAATTCCTGAATACAACCACCCTGTCAATACACCTCATTACCTTATATGTACAGCCCTTAAATCCCTATCTGGTCCTCAGTATTAATCCTTCTCTCCTGTCCCACAATAAATCACCTTCATGAGACTGTGATAAGCTCTCCTGCTGCACAATCAGGGCGTTAGTGAAGGAAAAGCTTCTCTGTGTGTTTGGAATTGTGATACTCTTTTACTATACGTAATAACTTTGGGCTTCCTAGGTCAAAGAACTTTGTTGTGAAGCAACTGTGAACTAAGTAACCCTATATTACCGACAGTAGAGGTATCTATAACGAGAGGGCAGATATTTAAAGTAAGAAGTAAGAGCGGATGTGAGAATTTTATTTCATTCAGAGCTTGAAATCCACAGCCAGAAAGAGTTCTGGAGTCAGGGACTCTCACAATGCTTATGACATGTCTATATGAGCACTACAACTGCTAAGGCACTGAAGTGTTGGTAAATGGAATTTGAAAGAAGGGTACTTGATGTCAGTATTAACATGATGGGCCAAAGGGCCTCTGTCTCATAGCGTCATACAGCATGAAAACAGGCCGTTTGACCCATATCATCCATACCAACCAGATGTCAATTTAAGCAATTCCCCCTTGTCCATGTTTGGCCTTATTCCCCTAAACCTTTCCTATCTATATGTCTTTTAAATGCTGTTATTCTACCTACCTCAATAACTGCCTCTGATAACTTGTCTATATGTATGTACCACCCTCTGTGTGGAGGAATTGCCCCTTAGGTTCTATTGCCCCCCCATGATTTTATCTACCATTATAGACTTGCTCTCAGCTTCTGTGCTTTAAGTCATGAACACGTGCCACATCCCTCCGAGGCTCTCATCAGTTTCTATGCCCATGTTTCATTTGTGTCTGGAGTATTCTCCCACGTATATATGCACACTTAAAACTAACCAACAGACCACATGATGTTAAAAAAGCTCTTTTCTACTGTTCTCTTGTTTTAAAACCTGAATTTAAGCCATTATTGATAATCTGTTAGCTTTAGTGAAAGCCACCTAGCAAAGCCCCATGTCTCACCTTAAGTGCATCACCCATGTCCCCCTCCAAAAAAAATCCACATGACCTCTGAATGATGAAGACAGATAAAATCTCAGCCCAACTAGGAACAACAAATCTAAACTATTTCTGAGTCCCCTGAAATTAACTCTCTCAGCATAAAAGTCATATTAGTCCTGATGAGGGGTCTCCGTCTGAAAATTATTTTCCATAGATGCTACCTGGTCTGCTGAGTTTCGCTAGCATTTTGTGTGCGTTGCTTGGATATCATTGTGTCTGACATGTAGGATGGTGAGGCATGACTAGTTGGCCAAAGTTAGTAGGTAGTCACTACACCACCAGTGCCAAAGGAAGGTCTTGAAATGTGGAAAACTTGGAACAGGAGTGGCTGACAATGTGGCAAAGCTGGTAGAACTACTCTCTAATTGTTCCAGAATCTGAATTTGATTGTGAATTATGGTGCTGTCAAGATGGCATTTTCACATTCTCCTTGTGACTGCCCTGGCTACCTTGGTTTCCTTCCACATCTCAAAGATTGGTGGGTTATTAGGTTGGGTTAAATGGCTAATTAGGTAAATTGCCTCAACTGTGAAGGTGAAAGGTAAAATTTGAAAGGAGTTGATGGGATCTATGGGTAAAGTGAAGTGAAATCAATGAATAATGTAAACTTGTGTTAAATGTTGATGGGTTGAAGAGTCTGATTCCCATATGATAAGACTCTAGGTCTTCTCCTGTACAGACCAGAGTTGAGATTGGCTGGTTCTTTTGGGAGAGAGGGGAAACTGAGATGTATTTCTTAGTGGAAATAAGAACAATTGTGCAAACAAAAGGTGCCTGGATTATGTCCATAAATATTTTCTAATTCTAAAGAATTTCTGTTTGTCCTTCTGCAGCCTCCTGCTTCCTCAACACTATTTGCCCGCCACCTATCTTTGTATGTTTGTAATCTTGGCCACAAAACCGTCAATTGAATCATCCAAATCATTGACATATAATGTAAAAGAAGCAGTCCTAACACAAGCCCCTGCAGTAAACCCCGAATTTACTGCTAGTCAACCAGAAAAGGCTCTCTTTATTCCCATTCTTTGCCTCCTGCCAATCAGCCAATGCTCTATCCATGCTAGTATCCTTCCTGTAATACCATGGGCTCTTAGCTTGATTCTGAAAATCTAAGTACATGACATCCACTGTTTCTCCTTTGTCTACCCTGCTTTTTTTTCTTCAAAGAATTCCAATAGATTTGTCAAAATTTGTTGGCCTATTTTGTCATGTGCCTCCAAGTATCCCAAAACCATGTCCTTAAAAACCGACTCCGACATCTTCCAAACCACTGAGGTCAGGCTAGCTGGCCTATAATTTCCTTTCTTTTGCTTCTCTCCTTTGAAGAGTGACACTTACAATTTTCCAGTCCTCCAGAACCATGTCAGACTCTACTGATTCTTGAAAGATTATTACCAGCACCACCACAATCTCTACAGCCACCTCTTTCAGAACCCTGGGGCATAGTCCATCTGTCCAGCTGACTTATCTACCTTCAGACCTTTCAGTTGCCCAAGCACCTTCTCCTAGTAATGGCAACTTCACTCACTTCTGCCCCCAACATTCCTGAATTTCTGGCATACTTCTAATGTCTTCCAGCGTAGACTAATGAAACATACTTATTCAGTTCATCTGCCATTGCCTTGTCCATCATTGCTACTTCTCCAGCATCACTTTCCAGAAGTCTAATATCTACTCTCACCTCTCTTTTACTCTTTATATATCTGGAGAAACTTTTGATATCCACTTTAATATTATTGACTAGCTTACCTTCATATTCCATCTAAAATCTTTCTTCGGGACCTTCTCGCCTATCCTACCTTTGTCATTGGTGGCAATATGTAACAAGACTTTTGTTGCTCAACCTGCCCCCTTAGAATGCAGATGACCCGTGCCAAGCAATCCCTGACATACAAGGAACATATGCTTTGTCTCTCCCTTCATTATTCAGGCTCATTTTAAGCTAGAACTCATTCTGATATCCTTTGCTCTATCTATAAACCTCTTGAACCTGTATATTAACCACGGAAATCCCTTGGACCTTATTCCCTTTGCTAGTCAGATATATATTCTGAGATTTTATCTTCAACAGACATGGTCCAGGGGGCTGAGATTTAATTCGTAAGCCACACCATTTCCCATTTCTCTTTCCCCTCGTTAAGCAATTTAAACATTATTACTTAGTACAAGGATATCATCTGGTTCAAAATCCTGATTCAGGTGAAAGTTAAAGATGAAAACTCCACTCTAGGGTTTTGAGTTCAGAATTCCAGGCTGACACTTCCTTCTCTTCTTCCTTCTTCCATTCCATTTTCCTTCAGTGCCTGCTTCTTTCCTTCCTTCTGCCCTTCCTGACTTCCTTTCTTCCTTCATTTCTTTTTCATTCTTTCCTCTCTTGCTTTCTTCCTTTCATTTGTTATTCTTGTCTTCTCCTCTGATCAAGGAGGACTTGCTCCCACCCAGTCTTCTGTGTTCTAAAATGAACTGCTGAAGCCAATGTGGGGACCACAGATATGCAGGAGCTGCCTCAGAGAGTGGGTGGTTGGGTTATTTGTGAGGTTATGTGCTCCTACTAACTGTCAGCACAACACTTCATTGTTCTACTGATTTCATGGACTTATAGTTCTGAGCACCATCCTGAATCCCTATTCTCCAGTTGAAATGGTCATAGACAAGGGATTTAGAGGAGATAGTGGGCATGATGCCATTTTTTCTGAGGAGGCTTTGAGCATGTTCTTAAGACATTGCCTCTGTTTTCTTCAGAACAAAACATCTGTTTCAGGATCTTGTTTCTGCATATGTGGTAGTCCTTAGCAAAAATGCATAATAGGTATGTGTAATAAAGTAATAGAGATGTGTAATAAAGAGTGAAAAATAGTGTTGAAGACTGAAGCTCTCACTCCCTATAGATTGTGTTTACTAGGTCAAATCAATACCGAGGTTGGTTTTGTTGCCAAATTTATGAAACAGAGAGGCTGGGATACATACCAGCAATTGTCTACTTAATGGCCGAAGTGATTCAAAGAAATTAGGAACTTACTCCCATTTCCACATTTACTTGTCGATGCTCTTTGAAGAGCATCTTAATCTACTGGAACAAATAACAGGTTCATGCAGAAAGAAGCCATTGAATTGTAATCAGTAGATTAGAACTTGTTTGGTATTAGTTTTCCTAGACCATATGGACTAGGAAGAAGTAAACCAGGGCAGCCTGTTCTGAAGCCTCGACCAATTGTGTCCCTCATTTAGTATTACTTCGTGGAATTAGCCATGTATCTCACCTTACCAGCATACAATCTTTAAATCGGGCAATTGCTTCTCAAAATTTCTGGGAGCTATGTAGTGGAGAAATGAATTAATCTTCCATTCCAGAATCCCTTGAATGGACTTTTTCAATGAATTCTAGGAAGTGATGGCAACTTGGGTTAGATCCTCCATTTGCTAATGATACTTCATACTTCTCATTTCTACCCAGATAGCAATCAGAGCATCAGGAGAAAATGACAATTGTCATTATTACTCTTTCTAATTGCTGGGCTTTATTAGGCTCAAGAAGTTGTCCTATCAAGAGAGGCTAAACAGGTTGACTCAGTTTTCTTCAGAACTTAGATTTATGAAGAATTACTGAGACACGGAAGAGTGAAGGGTCTCGGCCCGAAGCGATGACTGTACACTTTTCCATAGATGCTGCCTGGCCTGCTGAATTCCTCTAGCTGAGTCATACTGGGGCAATGATAGGGGCAATCGCTATCATTGGAGTAATTTATAGCAACCCATTCACCCTCACATCTTTGAGCACCCAAAGGAAGTCCACACCTTCACAGGGAGAACATGCAGTAGCAGAGGTCAGGATTGAACCCAGGGTGCAGGAGCTGTGAAGCAATGGCTCTACTAGCTCTGGCACTGTCTTAATGCCTGTGGAACAGAGCATAACATGAGGCTTCTCACTAAGAAAATCCAATTGGGAAACCACAAGCCACTTCCTTTTCCAGAGAACAGTGGGAATGTGAAACTCGTTCCCAGAGGGAGAACTTGAAGAGAGACCAGACTTCCGGTAAGATGGCAATGAGCTCAGACGCAGTGGGCGATTCGGGTCCCATCAAAGGTGCATTTGTTCCTCTTGTATGGCTTTTTTACGATTGCAAGTCACAGCTGGATACTCAGAGCATCAAATATTTCAGGTCTATCATATCAGTGAGTTGCTCGATAGTGATGGAGCTGGACTAATTATACATCATTGTAGTAGAAACATAGAAACATAGAAAACCTACAGCACAATACAGGCCCATTGGTCCACAAAGCTGAGGTGAACATGTCCCTGCCTTAGAACTACCTAGGCTTTACCCATAGCCCTCTACTTTTCAAAGCTCCATGCAGCCATCCAGGAGTCTCTTAAAAGACCCTATCATTTCCGCCTCCACCACCGCCGCTGGCAGCCCATTCACGCGCTCACCACTCTCTGCGTAAAAAACTTATCCCTGACATCTCCTCTGTACCTACTTCCAAGCACTTTAAAACTATGCCCTCTTGTTCTAGTCATTTCAGCCCTGGGGAAAAGCCTCTGATAAATCACGATCAATGCCTTTCATTATCTTGTACACCTCTATCAAGTCACCTCTCATCCTCTGTTGCTTCAAGGAGAAAAGGCCGAGTTCACTCAACCAATTCTCATAAGGCATGCTTCCCAATCCAGGCAACATCCTTGTAAATCTCCTCTGCACCCTTTCTATGGTTTCCACATCCTTCCTGTAGTGAGGTTACCAGAATTGAGCACAGTACTCTAAGTAATATCTGACCAGCTGCAACATTACCTCTCAGCTCTTAAACTCAATCCCATGATTGATGAAGGCCAATGCACCATATGCCTTCTTAACCATAGAGTCAACCTGCACAGCTGCTTTGAGCGTCCTATGGACTCGAACCCCAAGATCCCTCTGAGCCTCCACACAGCCAAGAGTCTTACCATTAATACTATATTCTGCCATAGTAATTGACCTATCAAAATAAACCACCTCACACTTATCTAGGCTGAACTCTATCTGCCATGTCTCAGCCCAGTTTTGCATACTATCAATTTCCCGTTGTAACCTCTGACAGCCCTCCACACTATCCACAACACACCCAGTCTTTGCGTCATCAGCAAATTTACTAACCCATCTCTCCACTTCCTCATCCAGGTCATTTATAAAATTCAGAAAGATTAGGGGTCCTAGAACAGATCCAAGCCTTGCATGGAATACCTTATCAAATGCCTTGCTGAAATCTATATACACTACGTCTACTGCTCTACCTTCATCAACATACCTAGTCACATCCTCAAAAAATTCAATCAGGCTCGTAAGGCACAACCTGCCTTTGACAAAGCCATGCTGACTATTCCTAATCATATTATACCTCTCCAAATTTTCATAAATCCTGCCTCTCAGGATCTTCTCCATCAACTTACCAACCACTGAAGTAAGACTCACTGGCCTATAATTTCCTGGGATATCTCTACTCTCTTTCTTGAATAAGGGAGCAACATCGGCAACCCTCCAATCCTCAGAAACCTCTCCCGTCCTCATTGATGATGCAAAGATCACTACCAGAGGCTCAGCGATCTCCTCCCTCGCTTCCCACAGTAGCCTGGGGTACATCCTGTCCAGTCCCAGTGACTTATCCTACTTGATGCTTTCCAAAAGCTCCAGCACATCCCCTTTCTTAATATCTAAATTCTCAAACTTTTCAGTTCACTGCAAGTCATCCCTACAATAGCCAAGATCCTCTTCCATAGTGATACTGTATTCATTGTACCTCCGCTATTTCCTCCGGTTCCACATACATTTTCCATTGTCACACTTGATTGGTCCTATTCTCTCACGTTTTATCCTCTTGCCCTTCACGTACTTGTAAAATGCCTTGGGGTTTTCCTTAAACCTGTCCACCAATGCCTTCTCATGGCCCCTTCTGGCTCTTCTAATTTCATTCTTAAGCTCTATCCTTCTAGCCTTATAATCTTCAAGATCCCTATCATGCCTAGTTTTTGAAACTCTAGTAAGCTCTTCTTTTCTTCTTGACTAGATTTACAACAGCCTTTGTACACCACAGATGTTGTACCCTACCGTCCTTTTCATGCCTCATTGGAACGTACCTACTCAGAACCCCACACAGTATTTCCTGAATATTTGCCACATTTCTTCCATACATTTCCCTGAGAACATCTGTTTGCAATTTATGCTTTCAAGTTCCTGCCTGATAGCTTCATAGTTCGCATTGCTCCAATTAAACATTTCCCTAACTTGTATGTTCCTATCCCTCTCCAATGCTATGATAAAGGAGATAGAATTGTGATCACTATCTCCAAAATGCTCTCCCACTGAGAGACCTAACACCTGACCAGGTTCATTTCCCAATACCAGATCAAGTACAGCCTCTCATCTTGTAAGCTTATCTATGTATTGAGTCAAGAAACCTTCCTGAACACACTTAACAAACTCCAACCCATCTAACCCTTCACTCTAGGGAGATGCCAATCAATATTTGGGAAATTAGAATCTCCCACCACAATAACTCTGCTATTATTACTCCTTTCCAGAATCTGTCTCCCTATCTGCTCCTCGACATCTCTGTTACTATTGGGTGGTCTATAAAAAACATCCAGTAGAGTTATTGACCCCTTCCTATTCCTAAATTCCACCAAAAGACTCTGCAGACAACCTATCCATGACTTCCTCCTTTTCTGCAGCCATGACACTATCTTTGATCACCAGTGCCACGCCCCCACCTCTTCTGCCTCCCTCTCTATCCTTTCTGAATCATCTAAAGCCTGGAATTTGAAGTAGCCATTCCTGCCCCGAACCATCCAAGTCTCTGTAGTGGCCACAACATCATGGCTCCAAGTGCTGATCCACGCTCATGATACTCCTCACATTAAAACAGGCACATCTCAAACTATTGGACTGAGCACGTCCCTTCTCTATCACCTGCCTATCCTCCTTTTCGCACTGTTTCCAAACTTTCTCTATTTGTGAGCCAACCTCCCTTTCCTCTGTCACTTCAGTTCAGTTCCCACCCCCCAGCAGTTCTAATTTAAACTCTACCCAATAGCCTTAGCAAACCACAATGCCAGGATATTGGTCCCTCTCGGATTCAAGTGCAACGTCCTATTTGTACAGGTCACACCTGCCCCAGAAGAGGTCCCAATGATCCAGAAATCCGAAACCCTGCTCCCTGCTCCAATCCCTCAGCCACACATTTATTCTCCACCTCATTCTATTCCTATACTCACTGTCCCGAGATTACTACCTTTGAGGTCCTGCTCAACTTCTTTCCTAACTCCCTGTAGTCTTTTTTCAGGACCTCTTCCCTTTTTCTATCTATGTTGTTGGTACCAATACGTATGACAACTTCTGGCTGTTCTCCTTCCCACTTCAAAATATCGTGGAACCGATCAGAAACATCCTGGACCCAGGTACCTGGGAGGCAAACTACCATCTATATTTCTTTCCTGTGTCAACAGAATCGCCTGTCTAACCCTCTGACTATAGAGTCCCCAATCACCGCTGCCATCCTCTTCTTTTCCCTACCCTTCTGAGCCAGAGGGCCAGACTGTGCCAGAGGCACGGCCATTGTTGCTTCCCACTGTTGTGTTGTCATCTGGACTTGTCGTGTACCGTTGGACGGTGTGCAGTGCCAGTGATTGCCTTGGATGTTTTTATTGTGACCCCAAGAACCTGTTGGACATTGGTAATGTAGAATATTGCAAGTCTGGTTCACTGGTTCATTTTCAAGATTGACGGTGAGGGAGCTGCTTTACCTCGGTTGTGGCAAGGTCTAGGCCCATGCTGCGTGGTCACCTGTTGCATCGATGAGATGGCAAGGTGGTGTGGGAGAGACTCTGTGGGTTGTGATGAAATCTGTACTCGGGTTGTGGGCTGGCCCCTCCTGCCGGTGCTGCCCTCTGGTGTTCACTCTGTGCTGCACTCCAGTGTTTGCTCGATAGAAGAACAAGCTGGACCAGGACAACATACCATCTCAATTCTACAGTCATAGTGCTCACAGACTTGGTCGATGTTTTTTGTTTGTGAATGTATGTTTATCTAAAATTGTAACCATATGTACTCTATGTGCCATGTGTTATGTGCAGTGTGCTGTGTGCTGTTCGTAATGTGTTTTGCACCTTGGCCCTGGAGGAATGCTCTTCCATTTGGCTCTATTTATGTATGATTAGATGATAACTAAATTTGAGCTTGAACTTGAACTTGACCTTGTAGCACATGATTGGGAAGAGAATGGAGAGCAAAGATGATAGATTTTGTTGTGGAAAGTTAAAGCAATGTGTATGCAAAATTATGTGACTTGGATTATTTTAATTTGCAGGTAGACAGGAGAATTTGCCTTGATGCAGAACATCCCATGGTTCAGAAGGGGAGAGGGGCATGTTTAAAGGATGCCTTCAGATGGCTTCAGATGAAGAGTTAGAGGTAGAGGGACTGAACCAAAGGTGATAGTACACTGAATGGGGCACAGATGTCTTGTGGAGAAGTTGATAAAAATCCTTGGATTAAATTGACTGAGGACAACAGGGAGAAGTGGAGAGACTGCAGAAGGTGGTAGGGATGGGACTGAGTGAGAACTGATTTGCTCAACTCACTGATTAACTATCGTCGAACATGACTGAGCAGCAATTTGTTTTGGTATGCTCACACAGGACTGGTGGACACATTCATGAAGATTGTATGGACAATTGCCATGAAGTGACGAAGAAAAAGATGAAGAAAGAGAAGATGAGTGAAGGAGGGAGGTAAAAGGAAAACGATAGAGGAGTGGAGATGTGGAGAGAGATGGTGAAACCTCTTGGAGCTCTCGATGAAATGTACCCTCCATGGAGATTTGTAAACCAAGGGTCGCTTGTACACCACAGAAATAATGTGGGAACTGATACAACAACAGAGAAAACAATGAAACAGCAAAGATAATTTGTTTCATGGTTTAACCCTGCCTTCTAATTTTTCTTTGCTCGCTATTGAGTTTGGTAAAAAAAAAACTGCAGTGGAGCTTCATGTAGAACACTTGAGAAATGTATTAATTATGCACCTAACACTGGGCTGATAGGGGAAGGGAATTAAGTTGACATGCTTTCAGAGTTAAGGAGACTTTCGAGCAGTGAGCTAAGGGGCAGCTGTTTCCTAGGCCCTTACGACAACCCCCTCCAACCACATCCAAAAAAAATCCCTAGACTTGAATTCTGTTTTAATCAGCCAACAAACATATGTGGCTTTGACACTAAGGCAGCTTGTCTTCTCTCTGATAAATGCATATCACTCATTTGCATACCGTAACAGCTACACTTTAATCAGCCTTCTAATCCCTGATGGTATTAATGAATTTTTTTTAGTATCATGTTTGCTAATTCAAAAATGATCAGCGGCTTCTGTGAGTCTTTTTTGTGGGAAATAATGGACGAGCTGAGAACTCCTGTTATCCTGCGTTTGCAAATAATTAAGACTACAAAGGCTACAAATCAGCCTGAATAGGCCCACAAAGACAAGCTTTGCACAAGGCTGTTTTTTTTCCCAAAGAGTTTAAAGAGATCCTTTGCCACATCTTAATGCGAAGCGAAATATCAAAATTCACCATGTAATTAAAATGTCTATCCTCGTGCAGCCCATATCAGCATACCACGCTTTCAAAAAAGAATTCCACTTCAGGCAACATAACTGTCATTAAATTCTGTAACTAAGCACTCAAGTAAAGTGGTTAAATCCTTACTAGGACTGCTTGGTATATAATCACTCTTTTTATTTGAAAAATAAATATACTTTCCCCTCACGTGCCTCAATAAAACACACAGTTAGAATACTGGTGCTTTATTTTTGTTTTTCTCCAAATTAAAACATTTGTGGCAACCCATTAGGGCAGAAGAGATAAAAAGAAGAGCATTAAAAAATAAGATTTTATGAATTGTGCAGTAGGGAGGGGAACGGGGAAAAACATAGTGTCAAACCAGGCATACATGCCCAGTGATTTATACAATTCATTTGGGCCATTAGTTTTCATTAAAGATCAAATGAAATGGGTACTTTACTTACTAAGAGGCCTTTGGGGAGCTGAATTGCTGAGAAGAAAGAAGATTAAACTTTACATTCAGCCCAAAATTTAATTCAGAAGTAATCAATCGCATAATGGGTTAGCAACTGTAGCAGGGTGATTGAAATGAAATTACCATATTTTTAATCTTAATTTTCCACACTGTTTATCTGACACTGTCAATATAAAATACAAACAGATAATGAAATAGCATTATATTGACACTACAATCATCTCCCGAGCAGCCCTCAGTGATTAAACTGCTGGAATGTTTGATTACATTTTGTTGGCTGGCATTACAAATGACAAGAATGCTTCACAGGGACTTGCAGTGGGGAGGAAAATGAGTCCATCCATCAAGGAGACTTGGCAGATTTCTCTTTCAGTCAATAAGCTGCCAACAGTCAGGAGCTCCTGTCAAAACATTTAGCAAACAAGGACTGGAGAGAAAAAGAAAAAAGATTTTTTTTGGGGTGGGGTGTATCGTAGTGGGGGGGGGAGAGAGAAAGTGAAACAGAAAAGGAGGTGGCTGATGTTCTGAGATGAGGCAGTAATTGACAAAGAGGTATACATCGGGATTTAAGGCTGTGAGAAATGAAAGTTGACACTTTGTTAAAAGGGATACCAGACTTTCTTTCTCTGCCATTGGTTAAACACAATGTCAGTGTCATTCTCTGCCACTGTGCTTGATAAGGTGCTTGTAATGAGGACTGTAACATGCAAGACACCAGATGCCAGGTGACGGTCAAAGAGTGAGGAAAGTGCTTCGAGTGGGAAGATGTGGGGGGTGGGGGTTGGGAAAAGACACACTGTCAGTGAGAGGGATCCTACATTTGTCAGCTGTTGTTAAAGGCACGATCTGTTTTTATTACAAATTGCTAGGGGTTTCAAGGTTACTTCATTAACTGGTGAACTATCCAACACAGTCTGGGTTGTTATTAGTTGAGTGACTGTCACTTTAGAGCTGCTTTCACGAGCTTCTTTGAAACTACAGCCCGCCCTAATCTCTCCCAATGTGCTTACCTTGGATGTTTAAATTGGAATACCAAGGAAGAACCTGTCCACTGGGCTTCAGCTATTTGGAACATCTCACCCTTTAGAAGGTCAAATATGTTGGCTGGGATTGGAGTCCAAATCACCGAAGGCACTATCTAGAATGTGTGCCTCTGCTGTGAAGATGCAAAGTCTTACTGACATTAGCTGGGTTTGTGCACTGATTCCATTATTTGACACTGCACTTAATAGGAATACTCCAGTAACAAGCACATCAGAGAATGCACTGGGACAGTGCTGATGGAACTCTTGGGCCATTACTGGAGCAGTGCTGAGAGAGAGCTGGGTCAATATGAGGATTGTACTGATGGAACTCTTGACTCACTATTGTGACAGAGCTGAGGGAGAATGTCTCAATGTTGAGGTACTACTGAGGGAGAGCTTGGGTCAATATTAGGGTAGCCCAGAGTGAGAGCTTGGTAAATATTAGAGTGGTGCTGAGGGAGAACCAAGGCTAAGGTTAGCTGAGCAATGAGAAATTCCAGGTCAATAAAAGGAACTATTGTCCGTCTGTTCACCGTTGCTTACGTGGTACATTACAACTTTCCCTCTATCTTTCTGGCATGTTGAAGAGGAGCAAGGCCAATCTGAGAGTAAATGAAGTGATTTTATAGTCACTGTCCAGACTTATGCATAGAACCCTGACAAGTTATAGTAAGGATCTGTGAGCCATACTTCCACAAGAATCAGATCCTTAAATGGGGAATATTTTTATAATAGTACCAATTGTTGGAAAACTGTAAAGCTGAAAATGAGCTTTTGGTAGTGGATGGAGCAAATTGCCTCAAATTTGTACGCTGTTCCTTTTCTGTAAATTATTAATTATAAGATAATGGGAGTGATTACTTTTTGTCTAACAAGGCACTGCCTTTCTGTTTTTAAAGAAAAGGTTAACCTGAAGGAGGCATTGAACAAAATGCTCGATAGCCGAAGCTTGTGGAATCAAGGGGAAAGTGGTTATAGGATCCTACAGCACAGAAACAGGCTGTTTGGCACAAAGTCCACACTAAATCCAACTCTTCTTCCCCATTAACACCTCCACATTCCACCACTCAATTACACACTAGGATAACTTACAGTGGGTTACCTACAAACCCATATGTCTTTGGGAGGAAACAAGATCACCTGGACAAAACATTCCATCACAGGAAGAATGTGCAAACTTCATATAAACAGATCTGGAGGTCAGGGCTGAATGTGAAATAAAATTGGCGAGAGAGCAATCAATTTGAAATTTAAGGTCACATATAATTATTGCTAGAGTAACATGGCAGCTTGGACAATGGATCAGTGCCCCATGATATGATTTTTAAAAGGTAAATATCATAAAAAAATTTTGTAACAATCAGATGTTTCCTGGATAATACTGACCAGATCTGAAGAAAATCTTCTGAAGCATGGCAAGGTTTTCAAAAATATCAGCAGCTGCCACACCAGTGTTATTTATCTCTGCACAATGAAAGGTGTATTTGCTTGAATGAGAACACATTTCAATAATCAAAGCAAGTAATTTAAAACAAGGTGATAACAAATGATACAGAAATTACTTTTCATCATTCTCTTCTAACCTTAGAGCCCTCTTCATATCAGAATATTGGTCTCAAATTTCTAATGTTGTTTGGTAAATTGGTTTATTGTTGTCACACATACCAAGGTACAGTGAAAAAAACTTTGCTTTTTGTGCTATCCATACAGATAATTTCATCACATCAAGTTAGCCCACACCCCCTTAGGAAATTCGCAGGCTGCAAAGAGGTGGATGAACTTGGAGAAGTCCTTGTTATCTCCTGCAATCAATCAGGCAGACCCGAAAGTTGCTCACTACTCAATGCATGCCCATATCAGCCTTGTGGTGGCAGTGTCCCAGCCATGGTCCTCATCTGTCCTCTATGGTGGTAAGATGTGTGAACCTACCCTCCAGCAAGCCTGCAGATTAGATTCACTGCACCGGATGCCAGCCTGCAGTCTGATATTCTTTGGTGTATCTCCATGAGACACACCTCACTCTAAGCTAAGCTGCTCACCCCTCACTGTGACAATCTTTTGTATGTCAGACACCATGGTGTACCATGAGCGTCATCATTATCCTCTCCTCCTACTATTCTCCTACCAGCTATTGTTCTTGGGAGGCTGAAGACCTTGCCTCATCCCCACAAAACAAAGGTAGAAGATAATGACGTATTTTGGGAGTGCAGTCCACCATGGCTACTAGGGGCACAAACAGATTGGGGCATGTTTATACAAACAGATGCAGTACTTACAAGGCCACCCCACACCCTCATCTTGACCTCACTGACCACATCTCCATAATGTATGCAGTATGCAACCTAAAATTTTTATTCTTTGCAGACACCCATGAAACAAGAAACTCCATAGAATGTGTGAATGATAAAAACATCAGAACCCCAAAGCCCACCTCCCATCACACAAGCGGTAGTATAAACCACCTGCACCAACAGAAGTACTGCCCCCCATCCCCACCCCCATTCAAACAGTTGCAAAAGCCCCCAAGGAGACCTTGATCTGGAGTCCATCAAAAACCACAGTCCATAGTTCAGAACTTTGGTACCTGAGACAGGTTGTCTGACAACCCAGTGCTTGCGAAGAACCGTAGTCTGAACTATAGATCACAGACTCTGACAGAACCCCAACAATCTTGAGAAGAAAGACATAGAAGAAGAAGAATAAGCTGTTCCTTGGACAAACTGGAAGAAATCACCTGGGTCTGCAAAAATTGCTGGCTCCATATTTCCATGCTCCTCCTCTCTCGGCATACTGAGCACTGCTGAAAATGGAGAAGCCAGTCAAGAGGATTAACACTGTATGGCCTAATGAGGCAAACTCTATGCTTCAGGACTCTTGAATGGACCATCTGGCAGATATTCAAGGAGGCTGCCACAAACGGAGTAGACACAGACCTTGAGGAATATGCCTCATCTGTCATCAGCTGCATCAGTAAGTGTGTAGGTGACATTGCTACCTCAACAATGGTCTTTTTCAACAAGAAGCCCTGGCTGAATGCAGAGGTGCTTCATAGTAAATGTCCAGGATGCTGACTTTAGGTCTGGAGACAGAAAAGTTCCCAGAGCAGTCAAGAGAAACCTCGTCTTGGATATTAAGAGGGCAAAGACCACCGGTGCACAGAAAGTTCAGGAGTATCTATCTGATACCAATCCCTGGTGTATGTGGTTGGGTATCAAGGGCATTACAAACTATGCAAGGAATTACAGCATCGACTGTACCAGTTTCACCTCCCTCCCTGAAGCTCTGAACAACTTTTACGCATGCTTCGAGGCATACAACTCAACGCCAGACATGAAAGCAACACACATCCCAGGTGAGCAGTGACTGCCTGTAACAGCAGCAGATGTGAGAAGGACTCTGCTGAACGTCAGCTCCTGTAAGGCAGCTGGGCCAAACAACATTCCAGGCTGACTACTCAGGGAGTGTGCACACCAGCTCACTTGCATCTTCACAGACATCTTCAACACTTCAGTCATCAAGGCTTCTGTCCCCACATGCTTCAAATCAGCCACTGTCATCCCTATACCAAAGAACCTTACATCTTCTGAACTAGATGACCGCTGCCCAGTGGCACTGATGGCTGATAATGATATGTATCAAAACCCTGTTCATGTTACACTGGACACACATCAATATGCTTACTGACAGAACTTCTCTACAATCGATGCCATACCAGGTCTTTCACCTGGCCCTGACACACCTAGAAAACAAGGACGCTTACGTTAGAATGTTGCTTCTGGATTTCAGTTTGGCATTCAACACTATTGCCCCACAGACCTTGGTGAACAAACTCCCACTCCTCAGTCTAGATACACCACTGTGCAACTGGGTGTAGGACTGCCGAGTGGACAAGCCTCAGATAGTCAGAATGTACAATCACTCCTCTTTCCCCATCATCCTCAGCACAGGACTGAATGCTGAGCCTGTTGTTGTACACTCTGCTCGCACATGACTGCATGGCCACACACACGAGCAATCGTATTGCCAAGTACAACGATGGTACGACAGTGGAGGGACTCTTCACCTACGATAATGAGACAGCCTATGGACAGGAAAAGCCTAAGGGCTGGTGCTAGGCAAATAACAACCTCCATAAAGTCAACAAGAGAAAGGAGATGGTTATGAACTTCAGGAGAACGCATTCCACTCACAGCCCTCTTTACGTCCACAGCATGGTAGTGGAGACTGTGAGCAGTTTCAAACTCCTGGGAGTGTACATCACACACAACCTGTCATGGCCCCAGAACACATCCTACACAGTCAGGAAAGCACACCAAAGACTCTACTTTCTGAGGAGGCTGAAGAGAGCTGTACTTTGCACATCCATACTCACGTCATTCTACAAATGTTTAGTAGAGAGCGTCCTGACAAGCTGCATCACTGCGTGACATGGAAACTGTACTGTGGTGGGCAAGTAGTCAAAACTGCCTAACACATCACTAGCACCAGCCTACCCACCATCAAGGACATATATACAGAAAAATGCTAGAAAAGGGCCAGTAACATCATGAAGGATCCCACACACCTTGCTTAAGGAAATGGTACTTGATAAATTAATGGGACTGAAGGTGGATAAATCCCCTGGACCGGATGGCTTGCATCCTAGGGTCTTAAGGGAAGTGGCAGTCGGGACTGTGGATGCATTAGTGATAATTTTTCAAAACTCGCAATGGTCCCGGCAGATTGGAAAAATGCTAATGTAACTCCTTTATTTAAAAAGGGCAATAGACAGAAGGCTGGGAATTATAGGCCAGTTAGCCTAACATCTGTGGTTGGCAAAATGTTGGAATCGATAATTAAGGAATCAGTAACAGGGCATTTGGATAAACATAGCTTAATAGGACAAAGTCAGCATGGCTTTACAAAAGGGAAGTCATGTTTGACAAATTTGTTGGAGTTCTTTGAGGACATAACATATAGGGTAGATAAAGGGGAACCAGTGGATGTGGTGTACTTGGACTTCCAAAAGGCATTTGACAAGGTGCCACACCAAAGATTATTACTTAAAGTAAAAAATCATGGGATTGGGGATAATATTCTGGCATGGGTGGAGGATTGGCTTTCTAACAGAAAACAGAGAGTTGGGATAAATGGCTTATTCTCAGACTGGCAGTTGGTGACTAGTGGTGTTCCACAGGGGTCGGTGTTGGGACCCCAACTCTTTACAATCCATATTAATGATTTGGAGAAAGGGACTAAGTGCAACGCTGATGTCACAAAGATGGGAGGGAGTGTAATGAGTGCGGAGGACATTGAAACCCTGCGGGGGACATAGATAGGCTGAGTGATTGGGCAGACATTTGGCAGATGAAATATAATATTGACAAGTGTGAGGTCTTGCACTTTGACAGGAAAAATAATAGTGCAAGTTATTATCTAAATGGAGAGAAACTGGAAAGTGCTTCTGTGCAAAGGGATCTGGGGGTCCTGGTGCAGGAAACACAAAAAGTTAGTATGCAAGTACAGCAGGTGGTCAAGAAGGCCAATGGAATGCTGGCTTTTGTTGCTAGGGGGATGGAGTATAAGAACAGGGAGGTCTTACTGCAGTTGTACCGGGTATTGGAGAGACCACACCTGGAGTACTGCGTGCAGTTCTGGTGTCCATATTTAAGAAAGGACACACTGGCTCTCGAGGCAGTGCAGAGAAGGTTCACTAGGTTAATTCCGGGGATGGGTGGGTTGATGTATGATGAGAGGTTGAGTAGATTGGGGCTCTACTCATTGGAGTTCCGAAGAATGAGAGGTGATCTTATTGAAACATCTAAGATTGTGAAGGGGCTTGATCGGGTGGATGTGGGGGGAATGTTCCCAATGATGGGTGAAACTAGGACTAGGGGGCATAATCTTAAAATAAGGGGATGTCATTCCAGAACTGAGATGAGGAGAAATTTCTTCACTCAGAGGGTAGTGGGGCTGTGGAATTTACTGCCCCAGAGAGCTGTGGAAGCTACTACACTCAATAAATTCAAAACGGAGATAGACATTTTCCTGGATAAAAATGGCATTAGGGGATATGGTGAGCGAGCAGGTAAGTGGACATGAGGCTAGGTTTAGATCAGCCATGTGATCTCCTGGATCAGTTTTCGATAGCCTGGATGGGTCAGAGAGGAATTTTCCAGATTTTTTCTCCTCAATTGGCAAATCAGTTTTTTTTCCCCTGGGTGATCACATGGGTTTGGGCAGGATGAATAATAAAATAAAATGGGCGGCATGGTGCCCTGTTGGTTGGCACTGTTGCCTTGTGGGATTCGGTGAAAACTAGAGTTAAGATTGGATCAGCCATGATCTTGTTGAATGGCGGAGCAGGCTTGAGGGGCCGATTGGCCTACTCCTGCTCCTATCTCTTATGTTCTTATGTTTAAGGGCTGTTTGTCCCACTCCCATCAGGGAGGAGGCTACATAACATCCACACCAGGACCACCAGACTCAAAAATAGTTACTTTCCCCAAGCAGTACTGCTGATCAACACCTCCACCCACTACTTTGTTATTTCCAATTTTTTACATTATTTTCAGCCCAGTAACACCTTACGGACAAATCAACAATCTATGTATATAAGCTATCTTGTGTACTTATACTTATTGTGGTTTTTGTATTATTATGTTCCTTTACTTTTGTGATATTTTCTCGTGCTGCTGTAGATCTGATAATGATAATGAACAATGATATTGTTCTCCTAAGACTTGTGTACAGGAAATGACATTAAACAATCTTGAACCTTGAATGGTAACAAGGGCATCAACACTAAATCAAATCAAAGGAGATTTGGCCGTCACACTGAAGCATTGTTAGTGAGCTTATCTAGCTGATATGAATCTGAATCAGGTTTATTATCACTGCCATACGTCATGAAATTTGTTGTTTTTTTGTCAGCAGTACATTGCAATACATAATAATAAACAAATATAAATTACAATAAAAATATATATATCGCCAAGTAAATTAATAAATAATGCAAAAAAGAGAGCAAAGAAAGTTGAGGCAGTGTACATGTGTTCATTGTCCAAACAGAAATTGGATGGCAGAGGGGAAGAAGCTGTTATTGAAACATTGAGTGTGTGCCTTCAAGCTCCTGAATCTCCTCCTTTATGGTAGCAATGAGAAGAGGGCATATCCTGGATCATGGGGGATCCTTAATGGTGGATATCGACTTTTTAAGGCATTGTCTTTTGAAAGTGTCCTGGATGCTGGAGAGACTATTGTCCATAATGGAGCTGGAGCTGGCTGGATTTACAATTTTTTGCAGCCTTTTACAATATAAATGTAGAAATTTGCAAGAGTCTTTAGTGACATACAAAGTTTTCTCATACTTCTATTGAAACATAGCTGTGGTTGTGCCTTCTTTGTAATTGTATCAATAGTTTGGGCCTAAGATAGATCTTCAGAGACGTTGACACACAGGAACATGAAACAGCTCACCCTTTTAACTGCTGATACTTCGATAAGGACTGGTGCATGAGTTCCCTTAACTTCTTCTTCCTGAAGTACACAATCAATTTCTTGGCCATGCTGACATTGAGTGTGAGGTTATTGTTGCGACACCACTCACAAGCTGATCTTCTCACTCCTGTATGCTTCCTCATTACCATCTGAAATTCTGCCAACATCAGTTGTGTCATTGGCAAATTTATAGATGGGCTTCGAGCTGTGCCAAACCACACGCCAGTGCGTGTAGAGAGAGTAGAGTAGTGTGCTAAACACGTACCCTTGAGGTGTGCCAATGACCATTGTCAGTAAGGAGGAGATGTTAATTCTCATCTCCTGATGTGGAAATCTAGTTTCCAGTTGCAGAGGGGGATACAAAGGCCCTGGTTTTGAAGCATATTGATTTGTACTGGAAGTATGATGGTGTTGAATGCTGAGCTGTAATCAATAAACAGCAGCCTGACATAGATATTGCTGTTGTCCAGATGATCCAAGGTCGAGTGGAGAACCAGTGAGATTGCATCCACTGAGGACCTATGTGGCAACAGGCAAATTGTAGGGGTCCCAGTCCTTGCTTACGTAGGAGTTGGATCTGGCCATGACCAACCTCACAAAGCGCCTCATCACAGTAGATGTGAGTGAAGCTGAGTGATAGTCATTGAGGCAGCTCTGCCTGCTGTTTTGAGGCACTGATATGACTGTCGCCCTTTTGAAGCAGGTGGGAGAATGAAGATTCCTTGACCACTCCCGCCAGTTTGTTGGCACAGGTTTTCAGTGCCCCACCAGGTATACCATCAAGGCCTGATACCTTGTGAGGTTTCACCCTCTTGAAAGATGTTCTGACGTCACCTTCTGAGACAGACATCACAGAGTCACCAGATGCTGCAGGGATTCAAACAGATGTAACACAAGCTCTCATTTCAAATCTAAACTCTACAGATTTAAGAATGAATGACAGTTATTATCAGGTGTAAAGTTTACCAGAGTAAGTAACATTGGTGAAACCTTTTAAAGAAGTGTCTAGAACTTGGTTTTATCTATCTTTAGTCAACTTAACTATTGGTCATCTGAACCTTCTGAGAGCAAGTATGGGATTGGTCCAAACATAGTTTGTATTGGTGTTATATTGACTTGTTACCAGAATAGGGTCAGCCCCATTCCTGATAAGGACATGTCCAGTTGAATTAAGCACCCAGCACTAGGATATGTGCAGCACTAAGCTTGAAATACGCTGTTGGTAAATCTGACTGGAAGTGATACATGTTGTCTGCTTCAGGACTGAGAACCCACAGATAATGGAGAAAGCTAACAAGAAATTTTGTGATTTCACAAGGACCACAAGGCTGAGATTTACACTGCTGAAAGGATTATTCTCTCATATGAAATCACTTATCTGGATACACACACGCATACACACACTGACACACATACAAACACACACATACACGCACATACACACATCCACATACTCATACGCACACACTCAGGCACACAGACACTCACAGACTCACATATGTGTGCACACACCCACACACACACATGCATGCAAGAAGTGCCATTTATGTTGTTAATTTATCTAAATCCTGTACATATGTCAACCTGCCCTACACAACCCTCACCTCACCCCAGACATAACACCTACTGGAGAACCTATAGGAAAGTCAAACAAAAAGCAGGATTACATAAAAATCTACAGGACATTACAGGCCCTTCAGCCCACAATGTTGTGCTGACCATGTAACCTACTCCAGAAACTGCCTAGAATTTCCCTACTGCATAGCCCTCTGTTTTACTAAGCTCCATGTATCTATCTAATGGTCTCTTAAAAGACCCTATTGTATCCACTTCTACCACTGTCGCTGGCCATGCATTCCATGCACCCACCAGTTTGTGTGAAAAACTTGTACCATCTTGTACCTATTTCCAAGCACCTTAAAACTATGCTCCCTTGTGTTAGCCATTTCAGCCCTGGGAAGAAGCCTCTAGCTATCCACACCATCAATGCCTCTCATCATCTTATACAGCTTTATTAGGTCACATCTCATCCTCGATCGCTCCAAGGAGAAAAGGCCAAGTTCACTCAGACTATTCTCATAAGGCATGCTCCCAATCCAGGCAACATCCTTGTAAATCTCCTCTGCTCTCTCTCTATAGTATCCACATCCTTCCTGTAATGATGTGACCAGAACTGAACACAGTATTCAAAGTGGGGTTTAACTAATTATATAGCTGTAACATTACCTCATGGTCTTGAACTCAATCCTACAGTTGATGAAGGGCAGCACACCATACACTTTCTTAACAACACTGTCAGCAGTTTTGAGTGTCCTATGGACTCGAACCCCAAGATCTCGTTGATCCTCCACACTGACTAGAGTCTTATTATTAATATAATTATCTTCAAATTTGACCTACCAAAATGAATCACTTCACACTTACCTAGTTTGAAGTCTATCTGCCATTTCTCAGCCCAGTTTTGCATCCTATCAATGTCATGCTGTAACCTCTGACAGCCCTCCACACTATCCATAGGACCCCCAACCTTTGTGTCATCAGCAAACTTACCAACCCATCCCTTCCACTTCCTCATCCAGGTCATTTAGAAAAATCACAGAGAGGAGGGGTCCCAGAACAGATCCCTGAAGAACGTCACAGATCACCGACCTCCATGCAGAATAAAAACCAACTCAACCAACTTTGCCTTCTGTGGGCAAGCCAGTTCTGGATTTACAAAGCAAGGTCTCCTTGGATTCCATGCCTCCTTACTTTCTGAATGATCGTTGCTTGGGGTACCTTATTAAATGCCTTACTGAAATCCATATACACTACATCCACTGCTCTACCTTCTTCAATGTGTTTTGTTACATCCTCAAAGATGTTACATTAGACAATGGCTTCTCAGTGTACTTTGTCCACTTTAATTAGGCTGACATACAGAACAGCTAGAGGAGATTGCTCATGAGGCCATGCTGTGGGAGGGAATGATCACATACAGTAATCATATCTGAATGGACTGGAAATGACACCACAAGCCAACACTGTTTTAAATCACTAAATGAATCATGAATGTGGTGATGCTTCATGCCCAGATGAGCTCAGTGCTTTTACGCACACTTTGAAAGGGAGAATAGAATCAATGGGCATGTCTTTGGGATGTGGGAGAAAATCCATGTGGTAACAGGGAGGGCTTGCACACTCCACACTGACAGCATCACAGTTCAGGATTGAGCTTGTGCATGTTGTTCTGTCAATTAGAAGCTGGCAGCCAATATTATAGCCCACGATATCGGTCCCAGGCACTGCATCTCAACATCAAGGTGCCATACATGAGGCTGCTTAACAAGCTACAAACCCATAGCAATACAGGAAAGATTCTAAAATGGATAAAGCAGTGGCTGATTGGCAAGAGGCAAAGAGTGGGAATAAAGGGAGTCTTTTCTGGCTGGCTATCAGTGACTAGTGGTGTTCCATAGGGATCTGTGTTGGGACCAATTCCTTTTTATGTTGTATGTCAGTGACTTGGATGATGGAATTAATGGATTTGTTCTAAAGTTTGCAGATAATATGGAGATAGGTAGGTTTGAGGAAATAGAGTCTACAGAAGGACTTAGGCAGATTAGTGGAATGGGTAAAGAAATGGCAGATGGTATATAGTGTAAGGAAGCGTATGGTCATGCACTCCGGCAGAAGTAATGAAAATGTTGACTATTTTCTAAATGGAGAAAAAAAATACAAATAACTAGCATGCATAAAGAGTTGGGAGTTCTTGTGCAGGATTGCCTAAAGGTTAATTTGCATGTTGAGGCTGCGGTGAGGAAGGCAAATGCAATATTAGCATTCATTTCAAGAGGACTAGAATACTGAAACTTTATAAAGCACTGGTGAGGCTTCACTTGGAATATTATAAGCAGTTTTGGACCCCTTATCTTTAAAAGGAATTGCTGAAACTGGAGAGGTTTCAAAGGGGGTTCACAAAACTTGAATTCCAGGATTGAATGGCTTGTCATATGAAGAGTGTCTGATGGCTCTGGGCCTGTTTTCAATAGAAATTAGAAGAAAGAGGGGTAACCTCATTGAAACCCATTGAATGATGAAAGGCCTTGATAGAGTGGATGTGGAGATGATGTTTCCTATGGTGAGCAACAGTAAGACCAGAGGGCACAGCCTCAGAATAGACAGGTATCCTTTTAGAATGGGGATGAGGAGGAATTTCTTTAGCCACAGATTAATAGATCTGTGGAATTCTTTGTCACAGGCAGCAGTGGAGGCCAAGTCTTTATGCATATTTAAGGCAGAGGTTGATAGATTCTTGATTGGTCAGGGCATGAAGGGACATGGGGGGAAGGCTGGAGATGGGGGCTGAGAGCAAAATTGGATCAACTGTGATGAATTGGCAGAGCAGACTCGATGCACCAGATGTTCTAATTCTGCTCCCAAGTCTTATGGTCTTATCAGTCCTGTGACTGTGAAGATCCTGGAAGGTGCTTTGCATCTTTAGCAATCACAGTCAGTGACTTATTGGCATTGATCTCCCCCTACGTAAGGAGTGCTGTACCGGGTGTTCCTACGTAGTGTTTCCTTTGAACATTGGCCACACGAGCTTAGCATCTGAGATTAGGCAGGATCATTTACATTCAGTCCAGCTCCAATAGGCACTAAATTAATTGAAGGTCTTTAAGATTTGATATCAATTCTGCCACAATTCTCTTTTAATCTCTTTTTATAAATATTTATTTTCAGGACCTTGGTGTTCTGCTAAGGCCAGCGTTTATTGCCCATCTCATAACAAAAAATATTCCTGTTCTTTTTAGGTTCTCTGCTACTGCTAGCTGTTCATTTTGCAGCGACCTGCTGCAAGCTGCAATCATACACAGTTACTTAGCTAGAAACTCAAGTTCAAGTTTAATTATCAGGTTTTATTATAATTTAGCATGTATACAGCCAAACAAAAAAGTGTTCCTCTGGGGCCAAGATGGAAAACACGTTATCAACAGCACATAGCACATATGGTTATGATTTCAAAAAAAACATACCGTCACAAAGAGAAAACAATCATATAGCCCAAGTCCTTGTGTGGCATGACTAGATTTATGGTAAGTTGCCCTGGTACAGCTTGTTCTTCCTCTGAGTGAGCATTGGAGGGCAGCACTGAGTGAACAATGGAAAGCAGCTCTGATGGGAGAGGCCGGCCCCCTCAACCCAGTACAAAATTCAGCTGCCCTACAGGAGCTGTCCCACACCGCAATGGTGTCCCCTCTCCTGGATGGCTGTAACAGGCGATCCCTTGATGTGAGCCTAGCCTTCACTGCAATGGAGGCAACACAGCTCCCCCACCGTTGGTCTCGACAATGAACCAGGTGAGTAATATTCTACATTACCAATATCCAACAGGGTCTTCTGATCCCGATGAAGACATCATAGACAATCACTCACTCTGTCTGTTGGACCACACACCTTCTCGGCACAATGGTATGCAACAAGTCCAGCTCCACTGCTATCGAGCAACTCGCTGATTGGATAGTCCTACAGTACTTGACTTTCTAAGTATTCAGCAGTGACTTGTGATTGTATAAAGATGTACAGGATGAACAAATATACCTTTGATTGGACCAGGAATGGCCGCTATGTCGCCATATTACCAAAATCTCCATTCCAAATGTTCATCATGAATTAAATATGATGATTTGATAACTGTGCCGATTCTCAAAATCACTGGAACCTTTTCAATTGTGCATTGTACATTGTCACTCCAGCAAATATTGATCAAATAAACTGTGATTTCCTGCCTGATATCTAATAAAGCACTGGAACTTGCTGCTAGATATTAATTATAACCTCTATAGCTCAGGACCAGGTGTTCACTGTAAGTTGGAAAATGTTGCCAGATAATCATCATGAACGCAGAAATACCACCAGTGGTTTATCTTCCTCTCCATAGCGTGAAGTCAACATCTTATTACATGTGTTATAAGTTATTATGCCTTCCATAATTCACAGCCTGAAGTTCACCATAACCTCTGTAACTGCAGTCTTTTATACATTCACTGGCTGTTCTTGGTTTGTACCCCACAACTATTTTTTCTCATACATTTTATAACTGTCCAGGTTGTTTCATAACTCAGTGCTAGATGATTATATTACTGTAGGTGACTGCTAGTTGGCTACCTTTTTGTTGTACGCTATATAACTCTTTGCTGGTTTTCAGTTGTCTCATAACCCAGTAGGGGACTGAGGAATGTGGTAGAACAAAGGGATCTGAGAATACAGGCCCATAATTCAGTGAATGCAGCATCACTGAATGTCGTAAAGTCGTAGGGTCGTAAAGAAAGTTTTTGACACTTTGGCCTTCAGGAATCAAAGTATTGAGTACAAGAGGTGGGATGCTACATTGTGTAAGACATTGGTGATGCCTAACTTGGAGTGTTGTATGCAGTTTTGGTCACCTCTCTACAGGAAAGATAAGATTGAAAGAGTCCAGAGAAAATTTCAAAGGTGGGAGATTTTATTTTCCCAAATATTCAGAGGCATCTCCTTAGAGTGAGGGGTTTAGATGGGGTGGAGTTTGTTAGGTGTGTTCAGGAAGGTTTCTTGACACAATATGTAGCTAAGTCTACAAAAGGAGAAGTTGTACTTGATCTGGCATTGGGAAATGAACCTGTTCGGGTGTCAGGTCTCTCAGTGGGAGAGCATTTTGGAGAGAGTGATCACAATTCTATCTCCTTTACCATAGCACTGGAGAGGGATAGGAACAGACAAGTTAGGGAAACGTTTAATTGGAGTAAGGGAAACTATGAGGCTGTCAGGCAAGAACTTGGAAGCATAAATTGGAAACAGATAAGGGAAACGTACCAAAGAAATGTGGCAAATGTTCAGGGGGTATTTGCATGGGGTTCTGAATAGGTACATTCCAATGAGACATGGAAAAGATGGTAGGGTACAAGATCCATGGTGCACAAAGGCTGTTGTAAATCTAGTCAAGAAGAAAAGAAGAGCTTACAAAAGGTTCAAAAAACTAGGTAATGATAGGAATCTAGAAGATTATAAGGTTTGCAGGAAGGAGCTTAAGAATGAAATTAGGAGAGCCAGAAGGGGCCATGAGAAGGCATTGGTGGACAGGATTAAGGAAAACCCCAAGGCATTCTACAAGTACGTGAAGAGCAAGAGAATAAGACGTGAGAGAATAGGACCTATCAAGTGTGACAATGGAAATGTGTGTATGGAACTGGAGGAAATGGTGGAGGTACTTATTGAATCCTTTGCTTCAGTATTCACTACAGAAAAGGATCTTGGTAATTGTAGGGATGACTTGCAGTGGACTGAAAAGCTTGAGCATGTAGATATTAAGAAAGAGGATGTGCTGGAGCCTTTGGAAAACATCAAGTTGGATAAGTCACCAGGACTGAATGGGATGTACCCCAGGCTACTGTGGGAAGTGAGTAAGGAGATTGCTGAGCCTCTAGCAATGATCTTTGCAGTGAGGACAGGAGGGGTTCCGGAGGATTGGAGGGTTGCAGATGTTTTTCCTTTATTCAAGAAAGGGAGTAGAGATATCCCAGGAAATTATAGGCCAGTGAGTCTTACTTCAGTGGTTGGTAAGTTGATGGAAAAGATCCTGAGAGGCAGGATTTGTGAACATTTGAGAGGTATTATATGATTAGGAATAGTCAGCATGGCTTTGTCAAAGGCAGGTCATGGCTTACAAGCCTGATTGAATCTTTGAGGATGTGACTAAACACTTTGATGAAGGTAGAGCCATAGATGTAGAGTATATGGATTTCAGCAAGGCATTTGATAATGTACCCCATGCAAGGCTTATTGAGAAAGTAAGGAGGCATGGAATCCAAGGGGACCTTGCTTTGTGGATCCAGAACTGGCTTGCCCACAGAAGGCAAAGAGTGGTTGTGGACAGGTCATATTCTGCATGGAGGTTGGTGACCAGAGGTGTGACTCAGGGATCTGTTCTGGGACCCCTACTCTTTGTGATTTTTATAAATGACCTGGATGAGGAAATGGAGGGATGGGTTAGTAAATTTGCTGATGGCACAAAGGTTGGGGGTGTTGTAAGTAGTGTGGAGGGCTGTCAGAGGTTACAACAGGACATTGATAGGATGCAAAACTGGGCTGAGACATGGCAGATGGAGTTCAACCCAGATAAGTGTGAGGCAGTTCATTTTGGTAGGTCAAATATGATGGCTAAATATTGTATTAATGTTAAGCCTCTTGGCAGTGTGGAGGATCAGAGAGATCTTGGGGTCCGAGTCCATAGGACACTCAAAGCTGCTACGAAGCAATGCAAAGAAGGCATACATTGCATTGGCCTTCATCAATCATGGCATTGAGCTTAAGAGCCGAGAGGTAACGTTGCCATTATATAGGACCCTGGTCAGACCCCACTTGGAGTATTGAGCTCAATTCTGGTCACCTCACTACAGGAGGGACGTGAAAGAGTGCAGAGGAGACTTTCAAGGATGTTGCCTGGATTGAGGAGCACACCTTATGAGAATAGGTTGAGTGAACTCGGCCTTTTTTCCTTGGAGCGACGGAGGATGAGAGGTGACTTGATAGAAGTGTACAAGATAATGAGAGGCATTGATCATGTGGATAGTCAGAGACTTTTCCCCAGGGCTGAATTGGCTAGCATGAGAAGGCACAGTTTTAAGGTGCTTGGAAGCAGGTACAGAGGAAATGTCAGGGGTAAGCTTTTTACTCAGAGAGTGATGAGTGCATGGAATGGGCTGCCAGCGGCAGTGGTGGAGGTGGAAACAATAGGGTCTTTTAAGAGATTCCTGGATGGCTACATGGAGCTTAGAAAAATAAAGGGCTATGGGTAAAGCTTAGGTAGTTCTAAGGTAGGGACATGTTCAGCACAGCTTTGTGGGCCGAAGGGCCTGTATTGTGCTGTATATTTTCTATGATTCTGTGTTTCTATGATGTTGCCAGATATGGAGGACCTGAGTTATATGGAAAGATTGAATAGATTAGAACTTTATTCCTTGGAACATAGAAGTCTGAGAGAAGATTTGATAGAGTTATACAAAATTCTGAGGGGTAACGATAGGGTAAATGCAAGTAGGTTTTTTTCCACTGAGGTTGGGTGGGATTACAGCCAGAGGTCATGGGTAAAGTGTGAAAAGTGAAAAGTTTAAGTGGAATATGAGGAGAAACTTCTTCACTCAGAGGCTCATGGAAGTGTGCAACTGGCAGCCAGCACAAGTGGCGCATGCAAACTCAATTTCAACATTTAAGAGCAAACACGAGGAAATCTGCAGATGCTGGAAATTCAAACAACAACACACAAAAAATGCTGGTGAAACACAGCAGGCCAAGCAGCATCTATAGGGAGAAGCGATGTTGACGTTTCGGGCTGAGACCCTTTGTCAGGACTAACTGAAAGGAAGTTCTTACTATCTTTCCTTTCGGTTAGTCCTGACGAAGGGTCTCGGCCCGAAACGTTGACAGCGCTTCTCCCTATAGATGCTGCCTGGCCTCCTGTGTTCCACCAGCATTTTGTGTGTGTTGTTGGTCAACATTTAAGCAAAGCTTGTATATGTAGGTACATGGATGGTAGGGATATGGAGGCTATGGTCCTGATGCAGGTTGATTGGAGTAGGCAGTTTAAGTGGATTTGGCATGAACTAGATGGGCCAAAAGGCCTGTTTCTGTGCTGTACTTTTCTATGACGCTATGAGTCTATAACCCTACAGTCCTTAACACACACTACGTAAGCTCAGTGAAGTAGATCTTGATCATGTACAATAATGAAAAGCAGTTACTATGACTTGACAGATCAGCTTACATTTGTCCTGAATCTGGTTTTCCATGAAGTTAACAGTAATAAAAGAAGGAGGTGTGAAACAAGCCACCTACTCTCGCTTCACTTTACACTAGCCCATGAGGGTTGAGATCTACCCAACTAATGACTGTGCGTCAGGGACATCATTGTTGGGCTTCCTCATCACCACTACCTGCTGGTTACATCCCCTGTAATTAGCACTGGCAATTACTGAGAACTGTCTTCTACTCTATGAGACACACCCACATTCTATCTGTGGGGAATATCCGCTCCATCCGTGTCTCACTAAACCGACCGTCATTCCCAGGTTCCATGTCAGTTGGCTGCTGCCACAAGATTGCAGCCTGATGTGCTTAGAACGAAATCTGAAGTGCACACCAATATAACTGCCTAACAGTGCAATGGTAAATGGAAGATGATATATTAGTAAAGTTTCTGCTTTTCATTTTCTATTGTCTACTGATATCATTGCAATTTATTGAAGTCACAGTATTGATTTTGTAGCTGTAATGGTGACAATTCTGTCAATTCTCAGTGTTGTTACAACAGGAAACTGACTTTGTGCAAATGCAGTTAACTAGGAAATGCAGAAATTGCTGCAAGAAATTAGTTTTCTCTACACAGGCTGTGTGATCTTGTAACATTCTCCAGTGTAATCAACAAATTGGTGACCCAAGCTGTTTTAATCATACTTAAAATATCTTGAAATGTTAAACCTTTTTACCCAACCTGGAAGTGAGCATTCAATGACACCTCACCTTACAAAGCTTCCTTTGTAATGTTACTATGACACATGTTGATTGTAATTCATTGAGGTGAATTCTCCAAAACATAATAAACTTTAAAAAATGATCATTATTCTATTCTTAAAAGTTTGCTTCTGGGTTTAATAAATGCATGTAATTTCCAGTTTCTACTTTGTGCTTGTGAAATGTTTAGAATAGCAATGGAAGAGCATACTTTTTCCTTCCTGGTTTGCCATCTGAGAGAGTTCTTTGATGTGATTGGCTAGTCAGACTTTCTGCTGTTTTAGTAGCTGAGCACTAGATTTTGTTTTAAATTGACATCTGGCGTAAAAAGTAATCTGAAAGGGGTAAGACTACATGAGGGAGACTGCTGGATCATTTATAGAAATGTACCTTTGAAGTCAGTGCCTGACCTCCAGACTAATGGAAAAATCAAGATTTATTCAATGTATTACTGCAATGTAGTAAGTCTATATGGTACATCTCCAGCCATAGGGCACATTTCCTCTTGATAACATCCTGATTGATGTTGTAGTTTTAGCAATCTTTTGTGTTAATTTGTTCCATTAAATGATTCTACAGGCACACCTTTAATAAAAACAGCCTCTGTAAACCAGCCTTGCTGAATTTAATTCTCTCTGTGTGGTCATGTGGAGTTTTCCCCTCTCCTTGTTCCCTAACTCATATTCCAAAGAAACACCTGACTCCAACTGAAATCTCCATTTCCCATATTGCCCCATTTCCGTTCCTGTCCAAGAAAATCAAAATATTACATAAAATTAAGGAAATATTGCACGGACTAGCTTGTACAATGACACAAAACAAGTGATTGTAAATTGAGAGCTCTTTTACATCTTACCATTTTTATCTTGCTCTGAGAGCTTATGGTGCACAACTGTTTCCTTATTTTGTAGGTTACAGTGTGACATAGAGTCATAGAAAACTATAGCACAGAAACTGTTTCTTTGATCCATCTAGTCTGTGCCAAACCATTTAAGCTGCCTAGTCCCATCAACCTGCACCTGGACCAGAGTCCTCCATACCCCTCCCATCCATGTACTTATTCAAACTTCTCTTGAACATTGAAATTAAAATCATATCCATCTCTTGCGCTGGCAGCTCGTTCCACACTATCACCAGTTTCTGATTGAAAAAGCTTCCCCTCATGTTCTGCTTAGGTATTTCACCTTTCTCCCTTAACCCGTGACCTCTAGTTGTAGTCTCATCCAACCTCAGTGGAAAAAGCCTGCTAGCATTTACTGTATACCAGTTATAATTTTGTATACCTCTATCAAATATCCTCTCAATCTTCTACGTTCCAAGGAATAAAGTTCTAACCTATTCAGTCTTTCCGTATAATGTAGATCTTCCAGTCCCGACAACATCCTTGTAAATTTTCTCCGTACTCGTTCAGTCTTACTTACATCCTTGCTGTAGGTAGGTGACCAAACCTACACGCAACGTAAGATTAGCCTGGCTTATCTGACCATTAACAATCTATGATGCAGACCATGAAGCTTGAGGTGCTGGGAACTGCCATTAAGCCATTTTAACTCATCCAATCTTAGACATTCACTTTGCTCTATACGTCCCACCCTCAACTTTCTCTCGTACTGAAAACTAACTTGTGCATCTCTCTCTCTGATGAACGGCTGTAGACCCCAAACATTGACCATTTCTCTTTCCACAGGTGCTGTCTGACCTACTCTGTTTTACCAACAATTTGTAAATTTCAGATTTCTGGCAACTGTATGTCTTTATTTGATTTTCATAGAAATGTAATTGTTTGTTTCTTGTTTAAGGATCAAAGTAAGACATATTTTCATATGTACTCTTGAACCATGGACCATGGACAGAGACAAGGGGAACAGAAGAAGTGTAGAAGGGCTAGTAGGGTGTAATCTGTACTCTACAACCCTTTGTGTTAAAAATTTAAATGTTCAAAGAGTATTTCAAAATCCTGCTTTCTGTGCACTAACCAGTCAGTATAGCCATAAAGTCAGATAGTTTGAGTCAGCTTGTCTATTTCCTGATTATCCCTTCTTTGAGCTTCCTCCACACTTTCCTTTGTTATGATGTTAGTTCCAAGATGGAGATTGTGATGGGTATTCTGTACAGTTTCCATTGTCCTAGATATCACCATATTAGAAGAGTTCATTAATCCTGGCAACATGACTCAACAGATGGAATGTACAAGGTTGCTGGCTTTAGCTCATAGAAGGCCCATTCCATGCTTATGCAAACTGTCTGTTCACTGTGAAGAAAGAGAGAAATTCCAGGAGTTAGTCATGAGATCAAACAGCATCAATATTAACTATCTTTTATAAAGCCTGCTTAATGAAGTGAATCGTCCCAAAGCACTTTCTGGACAAGCAGTCCATCAGTCTCATCCAAACGATGACCAAAGGTTTAGGCAGAGAGAGGATTAAATGGGAATGAAGAGGCATGTGATGTGGGATTCACATCTACAGTAGATCAAATTCAGATCTGGATACTCGACATCCACAAACCTGGATTTCTTGTTCTGCGATGATTGCCTTTTCTTTAGTTGGATAAATACAGTAACTACATGTGATTTCCTATCTTCTTGTTAGTGACAAACTTATCTTTAAATTCTCACAGTGGTCTCAGTGGTCAACCTACTTACGTATGAATGAATTCTGGTGAGTGACTAGATCACTCCTCCTCGAAAGAAGTTGCTGCCTCTTTTGTCTATTTCTAAAAGTCCTCTTGTGATTGGCCAGGGCATCCCTTCCTGACCACAGCTTCAGTCTCTGTGGTAAAGCTCCTAACATCTTTCTGTGACTAGCCAATTCCCTATCCCTGGCTGAGGTAATTTCTGGATCAAAGGGCTGTTGCTTTTAAAGCCAAACACAGGCTCTTCTGTCTATTATGAGCTGTCTTCATAGCCCCCTTTGTCCTTTACACTGTTTACCTGGCCTTGCACCTACAGCCTGCTTTATCCCCTGAGTTACCAATCTGCAAGATTTCAGGTCAAGCTACCAAAACTTTGTTCATCTTGGTTCAGGTTTCCATTTGTCTCGATGCCATTTCTTGTGCTGATGTGGTGATGCAGTAATTAGTACAACTGTCTCACAACTCCAATGGTCCAGGTTCAATCCTGAACTCAAGTGTGAACTTTCTGAATTTCTTGCTGAATAAATTTCTCCTAGTGGCTCTGCTTTTCTTCCACATCCCAAAGGCACATTGTAAGATTAATTGGTTACTGTAAATTACCTTTCAGTGTAGGGAAATAGAACAAAATCTAATCAAACGGGAATTAATGGACACGAATGAGAGAGAGAGAGTAAGTTGGAAGGCTTCAGGGAAAATGAGACTGATGAGTTTGGTCTTCTGAGACCTGGACTAGGCTTGATGGGCTCAATGGCCTCGTTTTTGTTTGCATTAACCCTGCATGCTGTTCTGCAAAGAATGCTTAAATGCTTTTATTGGGGAAGTTGCAGTTTATAAATTAAAGATTGGTTGAATTGTCTGTGAAACTTCACTGATTACCTGTGAATGCCTTTGGTCACTAGACTTCAAAATATGCAGCTATGTTTTGGCAAGCAGATGTCAATTCCTTCACCATTTCCTTCAGCTCACATCTTCAATGTTCATTTTAGAATTCCTTAGCCCCTTACATTTTCTAAAATGTGAAAGAATGGAGAACTGAGTAACTATAAGAAGCAAGGGGGTGTCCATGTGGAAGTTAAACATGGGAAGGGAAATGTTCAGTTCACGGTTCTCAGGGCCTAGGAGACAGTACAAAGAAATGAGTTTCTGTGGATAAATATACTTGAAGATGAACTCTAACTGGAGAAAATGACCATGACTGCCTGAGATGGTTGCAGTGTTTCAAGATCCTGACTTGAGGCCCTCAGACTTGGGCTGATCAATTCAACTGTATAAATCTGGCAAGACAGGTACTACTACTTTAATTGCTGCCTTTACAATGCCTGTGGCTTAAATCTCAACAAAGGGCAGGACAGCGCGTGAAGTTTGTGCTTTTAGCTGTGGCTTTTCGCTTCAGCAGATTTGATCATAAATACTCATAAAACTTTCATAATCACTTGAACAAATTAAAAAGTGTGCCACGCCAGCAAAAGTTATTGATCGAGTCCCGCCAGGCTCAACATTCTCCCTCACCCCAACCCTGTGAACAATAGACAAGGCCATTGAGGCCAGCAGGAAAGAACATTCCCATTCCAGTCACACACAGCTCTTCATCCCAGCTATAAAGGACAAAGTTTACAATATCACAGAGCCAGTTTACAAATTGGAAGTTGTCCTGAAATCTTTATTCATTCAATAATTAAAAAAAGTTACACTGTCGCTTCGACCTCTTCATTGCCTATACGCTGGCAAACTCTTGCTGATCATCAGTGTCTGCTTAGTGAAGAAAGCCAACTTTTAAAATGATCTGTTTTATTAAGCAGCTTTGTTTTGAAATGCTTTAAACTGTGCACACATCACTTGAGACCAATGTGAGATACTAATAATTGAGTGTATTCCTGATTCAGGGGAATAGATGGGCTGGATAGTTGGAAACTTTTCTCCATAATGAAGTATCTAATACAAGGGGCAATGGGTAGGAGGTTCAGAGGTGATCTGAAGACCTTTTTTCACAGAGTATCGTGAGAAGCTGGAACATCCTAGATTGGGTGACGGACAGCATTTAAGAATTAATTATAGGGGTTGCACATGTATAAAAGAATATGGTCCAAGAGCAGATTAATGGGATTAATATACATGGGTACTTGATGGTCAGGATGAACAGGGTGAGCGGAGGTTTGCTCCTGTGCTGTTTAACTCTATGAGTCTATGACTCAATGGATATTGCTGACAGGGATTTAGAAAATTGAATCATACCATGGACTACATCAGTATACCATCCTTTTGCACTTTATGACTGGTGGTACAGTTGCTCATTAGAACTTAAGGAAATAGAAGCAGGAGTAGGCCCTTAGGCCTTTTATTTCTGCTCCACCATATAATAAAATCTTGTGGATTTTTACCTAAGCACTACAAATCCTTGCTTCCCTTAATATCTACAGATGTGTTGATCTCTGTTGCAGTCATAGTTTATAGTACAGAAACATGCTATTTGGCCAGCTGAGTCCAGGATAACCATTTCCACTAATTCTATTTTATTCTTCCCACATTCTCATTATCCACTGGATTCTGCCACCCACTGGTTCACCAGGAGCAATCTACCCGCGGCCAACTAACTGACCAAGCTACATTTCTTAGGAATGTGGGAGGAAATCTAAGCAGTCACAGCAAGAGCATGCAAACAACATATACACAGCATTAGCGGTCCGGATCAAACCCTGTCCCTGGAAGCAGCTACATCAAAATGGAAGGAAAAGAGCAAAAATGAACAGAGGAAATAAATTTTGTATTCTTGGTTGTATCTGTAAATATCTGACAATATGCAGTGATGGGTCCAGAGACCTCTTAACACATCACATGTGGTAGGATCCTTACACATCTATCTGCTTGTATATTTGTTGCAAAGATGGAAATGAATTGCTGTTCATCTTTCCCTTACATTGAAGGGATTCTTCTTGGGATTAATCTTGAGATTAATCAAGGAAGAGGGCCGTTTGGTGTACTTAACAAGAATTCAAACTAAATTCATGATCAAAGAGGTCACTGTGGAACAATTTGCTTTAAAAGTAATAGAAAAGTACAGCACAGAAACAGGCCCTTTGGCCCATCTAATCTGTGCTGAGCCATTTAAGTATGCACTTATTTGTAAATGATTAAATTATTAGGATTTTTTGATTTTCCCAAGGAGTGCCCAGTTTAGTTACTCCTGACTCTTCATATTCCCTACAGCTGCATTATTGTAGAATAAAGTAGCTTATGTAAATTATAAGACTATTATTTTTAAAATTCTTCACAAGGGGTGTCCAGCTTATGCATTTCCGCCATTGGTGCAGCAAGACTGTAGTATGCTTTCTGCAGAATTTACAACTACAACTTGTACCCAGAGAATCATCTGCAAAGATTTCTTTTGCTACAACAATCTGCAGGAGGAACTCACTGGCTGGGCAGCATCCATCAGAGGAAAGTAGCATTGATGTTCTGGGTCGAAACATTCCATCACCTGCTGATGCTGTCTGGCCCACTGAGTTCCTTCAGAACAGCGGATCCCAATTTCTTTTTATGCCATGGACCAATACCGTGAAGCAAGGAGTCTGTGAACCCTGGGTTGGCAACCCTTACTCCAGGATCTTGTTTGTTAATCCAGATTCCAGCGTCTACAGGCTCTTGTCTCCATTTTCATTGTCTGCTGCTCTGTGATTTCCATCACCGGTTCCTGTACACCTCACTACTTATTGATTGCTAACCATGACAATATACATCCTCCAACCCTGTGTGCTTGATCTTGTTCAGCAAACCTCTTATATGACCTCTGTTGGCTTGTTACACCCTCAGACAATCCCCCTTTCACAAAACCATGTTGACTCTGGTTAATTTTCTCATGATTTTCCAAATATTCTGCTGTTATATCCTTAATTACGGAAGTCAGAATTTTCCCGATGATAGATGTCAATTGACCTGTAGATTCCTGCTTTCTAACTGCACCCTTTCCTGAATCATGCTATTACATTTGTGGTTTATCAATCTACTGAGACCCCAGCAGAGTCCAGCGAATTTTAGTGGTTACAACCAATGCAGCTTCTGTGTTTGCAACTGCTTCCATTAAATACCTTAGCATGCAGGACACCAGGTTCAGAATAATGTCGGCCTTTGGCCTTATTAGTTCGTCTAGTATATTTTCTCTGGTGATAATAATTGTTTTAAGTTCTTCCCTTCTTATAATCTCTAGATTATTTATAATGCTGAGTTCCTCCAGCATTTTGTGTGTGTTGCTCAGATTCCCAGCATCTGCAGATTTTCTCTTGTTTGTGATAATTTATAATTACTGTGTTGTTTTTAAGACTCAAGATTGTTTCATGTCATTTCCAGTAAACAAGTGTAGAGGAGAATGAAATAATTGTTACTCCAGGTCCAGTGCAGCATATAAATACACAAGATAAAGAACACAATAATTAAAAACACGTTAAATATAAAAACATAAAATAACTTTTATTGGTTATAGGCACATAAACTGATGCTAGGTACAGGATTATTTGTACATGATGTGCATTATTCTCATTGCTACTGTCAGGGAGGAGGTACAGGAGCCTGAAGGCACATACTCAATAATTCAGGAACAGCTTCTTCCCCTCAGCCATCCGATTTCTGAATGGACATTGAACCCATGAACACAATCTCACTACCTTTTGTTTTTATTTTTGCACTGTTTACTTAATTTAACTATTTTATATATTCATGTTTTCTCTATTATTGCATTGTACTGCTACTGCAAAGACAACAAATTTCAAGACACATGCCAGTGATATTAAACCTGACTCTGATTCTGAAGAGAAAATGGTGGTGGTAGTGTATGTGTGTGTGCAGGGTTGATTTAGTGGGTGGTGCTGTTGATCAGCCTTACTGCTTGGGGTAAGTACCTGTTTTTGAGTCTGGTGGCCCTGGTGTGCATGCTGAGTAGCTCCTCACTGATGGAAGTGGGACAAACAGTCCATGAGAAGGGTAGTTGGGATCCTTCATGATATTACTGGCCTTTTTCTTGCATCTGTCTGAATTTCTATATTTGATGGCGGGTAGGCTGGTGCTGGTGATGCACTGAGCCACTTTTACTGCCTGTTTTAGAACCTTTCTGTCTTTTACAGTGTTGTCTCCATACCATGCAGCAAGACAGGATGCACATTGGTAGCACGTCATGAGTACTGATGAACCTAGTCCATCTCTCTTCAGCCTCCTCGGAAAGCAGAAGTGTTGGTGAGCTTTTTTGATTGCGTAGGATGAGTCTGGGACCATGAGAGGTTGTCTGAGATGTGCACTTGCACTCACAGTTTGCCAATGTAAATAGGGGTGTGAGTGGTGCAAGTTTTCAGATCTGAGAGGTCTTGACCTGAAATGTCAAATGTCCACTTCCTTCCATAGATGCTTCCTGACCTGCTGTCTTCCTTTAGTGCAAGGGTTCTCAACCTGGGGTTCATGGACCCCTTGCTTAATGGTATTGGTCCATGGCAAAAAAAAGGTTGGGAACCCCTCCTCTAATGTTCTGTGTATTAGTCCAGATATTAACATTTAATTGAGTCTTTTTATCTCATTGGTTAAAATTTATTGAAATATCTCCTTAAATATCTACTACTGTTGAGCCATGGTTTTAACCTCTAATTGATTTCCCAGTACATTTTAACCATACTATTCTAAATGTCTTCAGTGAAGGTTAGGATATTAGTTTGTCATCCTTAAGTTCCTTTTGATATTCTATCATGCTATGATCACTCTTACCATAGAAATCTTTTACCCTAACATTAATCTTATCTCATTACAGAGTAGCAGATCTAAAGTAGCCTCATCCCTGACTGATTCCTCAATGCATTATTCAAAGAAGCCAATCCAAATTCATCCTATAAGTTTGAGTTCAATACCATATTTTCCCATTTGATTTGTTCAATTTAGACGGTGATTAAAAACACTTTTGATTATTCTGGTACCCCTTATGCAGGTCTCCACGATTCCTTTCTTGCCTCCCAAAACAATTTACAATTTATGGATGTGGGGGCTGAGTGAACCATAGTCATATTTGTTGCTTATGCCAAGTTAGGTAGCTTAGTAGGTTGTTAGGTGGACACAAAATGTCTGAAAAGGGGAACAGATAGGATAAGTAACTGGGCAAGTAATTGACAGAGATGGAATTTATGGTAAAATATGAAGTTAGCCTCTTTAGATCAAAGAATGAAAGTATAGCTTGTTTTAACTAAACTGAATGAAGAGGCAAAGATGATCCAAGCATTCTGGAGGCTCTAAAATAGGCATATGAGAATACAGGAAATGGAGGGATTTGGACACATTGCTCAGCATTGTATGGTAAAGGGCTGGTTCCTGTGCAATGTTGTATGCTTTCTGTTCCACTACAAATGTGGTACGAGTGCATGAAAGGGTTAGACCAAGTAATTAGGAAGACGAATGGATGATTAGCATTTATAGAAAAGTGTATGGAATATATGAGGATATTTTGAAGCAGCTTTACAAAGTACTGTTGATAATGTACAGAAGTATCATGTGTAATCTTGGTTTCCATATTTAAAGAATATACAGTACTTGCACTGAAGTAGTGAAGAAAAGTTTCACTGTATTGATTTTCCCAATATAAAGGACTAAAGTATAAAGAAAGGTTGAGCAAATCAGGCCTATTACTAATTGAATATTAGAAAAATGAGAGGTAATCATACTGAGTCATACATGATTCATATGGGTGTTAGCTGGGTGAATGCTGAGAGCATGTTTCCCCTAGTTGGGGTGTTTAGAACCGGGGGTATTGTTTTAGAATAACAACACAGATGAAGAGAGATTTCCTCTCTTAGATGGTCATGGCTTGTTGAAATTTTCTCCCTTTGCTCACCCTGGAGGCAGAGTTCGTTGAAGGTATTCAAGGGAGACATCAACTGATACTTGAACGACATGGAAGGGAAGGAAAATTAAGACGTAGCAAAGTGATATTAACTGAATCAGCCGCCACCTTAATGGATAGCTGAACATGCTTGAAGGCTAATTGACCTACTGCTATTTTAAAGTACAGAGGCGGAAGAGTTGGCAAGGACTATGGAATCTCCGTCCATTCCTTTTGATTCCAAACCCTAGTTGGAGGAATCCAGGCTGCAGAATTTAATACTTTTACTACTTCAGACACTCCTTGAAATCTTCTGGCTACCTGCATCAGCACCTTCAACTGCTCCTGATTGTGCTGATGAAGATTCCATTTTGATCACACAGGCAGCTTATGGTTTTGATAACCTGCAACATTTTATCTACTACACAATGAAAGGCTTTCAGGACTGATACTACCTTTCATGTTACTTGGTGTATGCTGTGCAATTGTCAGGTAGCTCTGACTATCATTCAGCTGCTGATAACCTGTGAGGATATCAAGTGCTTCTGTTCTGTCCATAAATCTTTCAAATGCTTGTTGTACAATTCTCTTTGGAGAATATATGGATGCACAAACATGCAGATTAGGAGCTGGAGTATGTCACCAGGTTCCTTGAAACTGCTTGACCATGGCTGATCTGATTGCAGTCCCAATTCCACATTCTTATCTATCCTTAGTAATGTTTCATCCCTTGCTGAAGGACCTAGCTACCTCTGTATTAAAAGCGTTCTGAGACATTACTCACATTGCCATTTCTGTTCGAAAGGTACATAACATTCTGGGAGAATCAGAACATCTCTTCATGGTTTAACATGGGCAAATTTAAACAATGGACTTTTTGTCTAGATTCTACCACAACAAAAAAAAATGAAAAGTATCTCCTCCACGTCCATGCTGTAAAGGTCTGCCAGAATCTTAAATATCTTAATCAGATCACCAATACTCTTCTGAACTCTAGCTGGTACAAGCCTGGACGAATCTCGTAAGACAACTTGCCCATTCCAGGTATCTATCCAGTAAATCTCTGAACTAGGATCAAGTGTTTTTCCTGGCATATATGACAAATTCTTCTCGGGCTTCCAGCCAGATATAGGTATTGATATTAACCAATGTTTTGATGACAAACTGTGCCAAGGCAGAGCTTGTCATTGAAACGTCGATTAAAATTGATACCTGTACCCAGCTGGAACCCCAAGAAGAGTTTATTCTTCTTTAAATTACCTTGGTCATTAACATTGCTCCTTTAATTAGGAGGCCAATAGTGTGCATAATATCCTATGTCACTGAAACACAATCTCTGTAGTTTTCAATCCATTAATAATAATCGACAAATTGGTTTACTATTGTCACAAGTACTGGGGTACAAAGAAAAACTTTGTTTTTCATGCCATCCATCTAGATCACTTCACTACATCAAAGTAATGGGAAACAATGACAGACTGCAGAATGAAATGTTGCAGTTACAGAAAGTGCAGAGCAGGCACACAATAAGCTCCAAGGCTGTGATGAGGTAGACTGTGAGGTCGAAGGTTGATACTGTTTGCTGCTTTCTGGAGGCAGTCAGAGTCCATGGAGGGAAGATTGGTTTCCGTGATGTGTTCAGCCGTGTTCCCAGTCTTGCAGTTTCTTGTGATGGTGGCCAGAGCTGTGCCATAGCAAGCAGTAAAGCATCTGGGTAGGATACCGGTGAGGGTCAATGGGGACATGCTGAATTTTCTTCACCTTCTGAGGAAGTAGGCACTACCATCACTCTTGGTCTGTACAGTTGGATCAGAAGTAGTTATAACCTTCTGGTTTCAAGTGGTAGTTGTTAAGGACAACATAAAAATGTAGTTGTATTGTAGAAGTTTAATCAAAATTCAGTGCCAATGACGTATCGAGACCCTAAGGACTTGTGGAAACTGTGTGGTGGTTTCTTTTGAACTTATGGTCTTTTTACATCTTTGGACTATTTTTACTGTGCCCATGGTCTGTTTTTTTTTATCAATTATGCTATTGTTTCCACTGTTGTAACTATATGTTGTAACTATGTGGTTTTGTGCAGGTCTTGTAGCTTTAGTTTTTGGTCTTGTTTTGTCTGGTGAGATTGGAGCTCCTTTCCAGGATCGCGCTAAGATGGTAGCACGATATTAATATGCAGCAGCCTCTCCGGACTTTGGATTGGGGATTGCCAAACGTTATGTGGATTCTCTGGTGTAGTCTGTTTTGTCATGTGCTTTTGTGATATCATTCTGGGGGAACGTTGTCTCATTTTTTAACTGCATTGCATTTGTGGTTTCTAAATGACAATAAACTGAATCTGAATCTGAGTATTGGTAATTTTGAACCAGGAAGACTGCTATGAAAGATGGAAAAGCCTGAAACTCTGTCAGTGCTGACTTATGGAGAAACTTTGCATTTAGATTTAGTGGACAACTCCCCCAATGCTGAATTGCTAGAAGATACAATCAGGGTGCTGTGTTACGATGTTTTTGACAGCAGAGCTATGTGAAAAATTATACCATAAGATAGAGATATAGAACAAGGGCTGCACTTATAATCACTTAAGCATTTGAAAGTCAGGTTTTCCAGCTTTTCCAGCTGTTATGGATTTTGAACATCTCCTGCTGAACTCACTGATACTTAGAGAGGAGTAATACCAGTAGCTCAGTGCGGAAATGGTATTACTCAGTTAGTTCTTGTCCATGTGCTTCTGAATTTGTGGTATATGCAATGATTGTGTCAGAGTCATGACTTGTATGCTTAATAATTTCTGGTTATATTAACTAAACGTAGCTCAATTTAAGTAGAATAACCTTTCTAACATTTTCCAGTCTTAAAGCATTAAACATCCAATCTACATTAAACAGATGCATTTGAACACTAATTACTAAAGTTGAATTACTTTTACTCTATGAGCAAATAATTCCAGTATGATTGCTTCTTCCATTTAATGGAATGACTAGTTATAATGTAGATGAGGAATTTATTCTATTGTGGAGAGTTAGTATTTCACAGATTTATTTAGAGTGTTCATATCTTACAGGATCTGAAATATTTTGGACTGAATTGTAACTGTTGTCAGTTGCCACATATGTATGTGGTTGAAGAATTATGTCCCTATACAAATTATTACCTGTAATAAATATATGCCCATGAATATGACACTTTCTAGAATATGCTAATTTCAAGGTGGCTGTTTCTTAGACAGATATTTAATTCTTTCCCAGCTCACTGATTGTATGTCACGGGAAAGTTTAATGATATATTTATTTATTAAAATGTTCAGAGTGTTACTTATGATATATTTGGGCTCTGATAAGGACACATTCAATTCTCTGGGCCAGAGATTTGCACAATGCATTTCCAGGGGACCTAGAAGTATTTAATGCACATTATCATGACATTTTAGTGTACATTGCCCATTTTCAGGGCTCAGTGGTGAACACTGACCGTTCTCAGTGGTGTAAACACTGTCATCTCAGTCGTTTAATAACTGCCAGTTCTAAATGGTCCAAACACTCCCCATTCTCAGTGGTGAACACACTGTTCATTCTCAGTGGTGAGAGAGGAAGTGTAAGGGCAGGTGTAGCACTTGTTCTGCTTACAAGGATAAGTGCCAGGAGGGAGATCGGTAGGAAGGGATGGGGGAAGGGGGGTGACGAATGGACAAGGGAGTCGCATAAGGAGCGATCCCTGCGGAAAGCAGAAAGAGGGGGTGAGGGAAAGATGTGCTTGGTAGTGGGATCCTGTTGGAGATGACAGATGTTACGGAGAACCCAGAGATCTGTCCTCACCCCATCCGCCCACCACACCACTTGGGATAGGGTTCCCCTTGTCCTCACCTAGCACCTCACCAGCCTCTGGGTCCTCCCTCACTACCATTCAGGGCCCCAGACAGTCCTTCCAGGTGAGGCGACACTTCACCTGTGAGTCTGCTGGTGTGGTATACTGTGTCCAGTGCTCCCGGTGTGGCCTTTTGTATATTGGTGAGACCCAACGCAGACTGGGAGACCGTTTCGCTGAACACCTACGCTCGGTCCGCCAGAAAAAGCAGGATCTCCCAGTGGCCACACATTTTAATTCCATGTCCCATTCCCTCTCTGATATGTCTATCCATAGCCTCCTCTACTGTCAAGATGAAGCCACACTCAGGTTGGAGGAACAACACCTTATATACCGGCTGGGTAGCCTCCAACCTGATGGCATGAACATTGAACTCTCTAACTTCTGTTAATGCCCCTGCTCTCCTTCTTACCCCATCCCTGATATATTTAGCTTTTTTCCTCCTCCTCCTTTTTTTCTCTCTCTCTCTGCCCATCACCCTGCCTGTTCTCCATCTCCCTCTGGTGCTCCCCTCCCCCTTTCTTTCTCCCTAGGCCTCCTGTCCCATGATCCTTTCCCTTCTCCAGCTCTGTATCCCTTTTGCCAATCACCTTTCTGGCTCTCAGCTTCACCCCATCCCCCTCTGGTCTTCTCCTATCATTTCACATTTTCCCCTCCTCCTCCTATTTTCAAATCTCTTGCTATCTCTTCTTTCAGTTAGTCCTGACGAAGGGTCTCGGCCCAAAACGTCGACAGTGCTTCTCCTTATAGAGGCTGCCTGGCCTGCTGTGTTCCAACAGTATTTTGTGTGTGTTGTTTGAATTTCCAGCATCTGCAGATTTCCTCGTGTTTGCAGTTGTCTAAGCACTGTCTATTCACAGTGCTGTAGACATTGCCCTTTCTCTGTGGTGTAAACACTGCTCATTCTCAAGGGGTGAACACACTGTCCATTCTCAGTGGTGAACACTGTCTATTCACAGTGCCACTGCCATTCTCAATAGTGTAAGCAGTGGTAATACCCTGTGGTGAACACACTGTCCATTCTCAGTGGTGTAAACACTCTCCAACCTCAGTGGTGTAAGCATGTTGGTTCTGTGGTGTAAACACAGCCCATTCTCAGAGGTGTAAACATTATCCATTCTCAGTGGTTTAATCTCTATTCATTCTCAGTTGTGTTATCACTGCCTGTTCTGTGGTCTAAATACTGTTCATTCTAAGTGGTGTAAACTACTAAAAAAGCTTTAAGAAGGGACGAGAGGTAATATGAGGGCAAACTAGTTAATAATATATGGCTGGATACTGAAAGCTTTTTCAGTTATATAAAGAGTAAAAGGGATGTGAGAGTTGATATTGGACCACTGGAAAATGGCGCTGGTGAGGTAGTATTGGGAGCAAAGAAATGGCAGTTGAGTTTAATGGGTACTTTGCAACAGTCTTCACTGTAGAAGACACTAGCTGTATGCCAGAGGTCTGTGAGTGTCAGGGAGCAGGAGTGAGTGCCATTGCTATTACAAAGGAAAAAGTGCCAAGCAAACTCAGAGGGCTTAAGGTGGATAAGTCAGCTGGATCAGATGGACTGTATCCCAGATTCCTGAGAGAGGTTGCTGAAGAGATAAAAGATGATCTTTCAAGAATCACTTGATCCTGGCATGGTCCCAGAGGACTGGAAAATTGCAAATGTCGCTCCACACTTTAATTTGGGAGGAAGGCAGGAGAAAACAAATTATAAGCCAGTTAGCCTAACCTCTGTGTTGGGAAGGTGTTGGAGTCTATTATTAAGGATAAGGTTTCTGTTAAGGGAAATCTTGCCTGAGAAATCTGTTAGTGTTCTTCGAGGAAGTAACAAGAAGGGTGGACAATAGAGAGGCAGTGGATGTCACTTACTTGGATTTTCAAAAGGCTTTTGATAAGGTGCTACACATGAGGCTGCTTAACAAGATAAAACCTATGGTATTACAGGAAAGATACTGGCATGGATTGAGGAATGGCTGACAGGCAGGAGGCAGTGAGTGGGAATAAAGTGGTTAGCTGCCGTTGACTAGTGGTGTCCTACAGGGGCCAGTATTAGGACCGCTACTTTTCACATTGTTTGTCATTGATTTGGATAATGAAATTGATGGCTGTGTGGCAGTGTTTGCAGATGATACAAAGATAGATGGAGGGGTAGGTATTGCTGAAGAAGCAGTGAGATTGCAGCAGGACTTAGACAAATCGGAAAAATGGGAAAAATTGGCAGCTAGAATACAGAAATGTATGACAATGCATTCTTGTAAAAGGAACAATGGTGTGGACTATTATCAAAATGGGAAGAGTGTTCAGGTGCAGAGGGACTTAGGAGTCCTCATGCAAGTCTCCCAGAAGATTTACTTACAGATTGAGACTATGGTAAAGAAGGCAAATGCAATGTTGGCATTTATTTCAAGGGGAATAGAATATAAAGGAAAGGAGATAATGCTGAGGTTTTATTAGATACTAGTCAGGCCGTACTTGGAGTATTGTCAACAGTTCTGGGCCCTATATTTTAGAAAGGTTATATTGACATTGGTGAGAGTCCAGAGGAGGTTGGCGAGAATGATTCCAAGAACAAAAAGATTAGCACATAAGGAGTGTTTGGAAGCTTTGGGCCTGTACTCACTGAAATTTAGAAGAGCGCAGGGGGATCTCATTGAAACCTACCGAATGTTGAAAGGACTAGATAGGGTGGATGTGGAGAGGACGTTTCCTATGGTGGGGGTATCCAGAACTAGAGGACACAGCCTCAAAATTGAAGAGCAACCTTTTAGAACAGAGGCAAGGAGGAATTTTTTTTTAGCCAGAGCATAGTGAATCTGTGGAATGGTCTGCCACTGCAGACTCTGGTGGAGGCTATGTCCATGAATATATTTAAGAGTGAAGTTGATAGTTTCCTGATTGGTCAGGGCATGAAGGGGTATAGGGTGAAGGCAGGTGTATAGAGTTGAGTGAGCTCTGGGATCAGACGTGACGGAATAGCGGAGCAGACTGGTGGGAGTGGCCTAATTCTGCTCCTATGTCATATGATCTTATGGCCAAAACACTTCCAATTCTCAGTGGTGAACACACTGTCCATTCTCAGTGGAGTAAACACAGCCCAGTCACAGTGGTGTGAACACTGCCTACTTTCAATGGTCTTCACATTCCCCATTCTCTGTGGTGTAAATACTGCCCATTCTCCATGGTGAACTCATGGTCCTTTCTCAGTGGAACAAACAGTTCCCATTCTCAATGCTGTAAGCAAAGCCCATTCTCAGTGGTGATCACACCTCCACAGTGAGCTCACCTCTGTGAATTTTCAGTGATGCAAGCATTGCACATTCTCGGTGGTGTAAGCACTGCCCATTCTCACTGGTGTAAACACAGCTCATTTACAGCAGTGTAAACTCTGTCAATTTTAAGTGGTAAAAACACTGCCTATTCTCAGTGATGTAACACTGCCCGTTCTCAGTGGTGAATTCACTGTCCATTTGCAGTAAACATTGTCCTGTTTCAATGGTGTAAACACTGCCCATTCTCAGTGGTGAATACCCTGCCTATTCACAATGCAGAACAGACTATCCATTCTAGGTGGTGTAACCACTGCCCATTCTCAGTGCTGTAAACAGTGTATACTCCCAGTGGTGTAAATACTGCCCATTCTCAATGGTGAACACACTGCCCATTCTCAGTGGTGTAAACCCTGCCATTGCCTGTGGTTTAAACCCTGAACATCTTCAGTAGTGAAAAGTCGCTGCCCACACTCAGTGTTTTAAACCCTGTCCATCTTCAGTTGTGAAAAAAATGCCCATTCTCGGAGGTGTAAATATTGCCTTTTTTCAATGGTGAAAATACTGTCCATTCTCACTACCCATTTTCAGTTGTGTAAACACTGCCAATTCTTAGTGTGCTCCAATGTGGCTGTAGTAGATTGTTTTTGTACTGCAGACAGTGGTTCTGACATCTCTGATCTCCTTTCTTCTCTGATAATTGACTCTGCCCTTAGTATCTTCAGGATTTGTTGGCATCTCGAACAGTGCTTGGCAAGCTGCTTGTTCTGCTGATCCATCCCAGGCCATCAGACAAAACTTTAGGCCAACATTTTCATTTTGACCATCCCTAATTGACCAGAATGCAGCTCCTTAAGCTCTCAGTGTGGATGGTCCAACAACTCTCAATCCCCACATAAAGCAACCCCTGTCAAGGGCAAGTTCATCCCACAGCTCGAACTGAAATTTCTGCTGCACATTCTACCCTTTTTGGGTTAATACTTAGACCTGAGACAGTGTGAGATCTGTTCTGGTTTTCCTTTAGATAAGCTCTATGTAACAGGGAAACGTTCTATGTGCATTAGGGCGCAAACGTCAAGAGAAGTGTTCTCTTTTGTAAATTTTTCAGGTATTTCCTTTTCCAGTGGTAAACCGGATTATCCATCAGCATTTTCATGATTAATTGTCCTCTTCAATTTGATCTTGTAATTGTATCCTCCAAGAAAGTGCTGATCTCTGCTTTCCTGTTGCTACTGTTAGTGGAATACCCTTCTGTGGATTGAAAATAAATACCAGAGGTAAATAATCAGTAATGAGGGCAATGGCTCTCTTATTGAAATGATTTACAAGCCAAATCACATACAGAGCCTCTTTGTCAATCTGTGTGTTACTATCCTCTGCAGCGGTAAGGGAGTATAATGCAAAGACTATGGGGTGTTCACTTCCATTACTGAAAAAATATGACATGACTGTACTATACCATAAGCTGAGGTGTCACAGGCAAGCTGCACTGGGTAATGTCACCATTTTCTTTGCCTTTTGGAGAGGCATCTCACACTGCCTTGTACATTACCTTTACTTCCCTATCTGTAGTAACGAGTTTAAGGGGTGCAGCACAGTAGCCGGGTTTGGCAGGAACCTGTTATAATAATTGAGAAGTTCTGAGAAAGACCACAACTGTGACACATTCTTTGACTCTGGGGTATCCATCACTGCTTGAATTTTCTCAGCACACTTGTTACCTTTGTGTGTCAATGGTGTGATCACAGCAAGTGATGCTTGGTGTAATGAGTTCACACTCGCTCTGTCATGCTCTGAGCCCATAACCTTCTCATCTTTATAACCATGACTTGAGCTTTTGTAGATGTTCCTTGTCATCCTCATTGATAACAATGATGTCAACTAGGTAACACGGAGTGTCTGGGCAGCTTTCCAGCACCTGTCCATAGCCTTCTGGCAGAATGCAGGTGCAGATGTCACTTCATCAATAAGCCTATAATAGCATAAGGCCTATTTGAAGTGCTTATACTGAGAAACACTTTGGACTCTTCCTCTACCTTCATCTGCAGGTAGGCCTCAGCTCAGTCCACTTTGCTGAAATGCTTCCCTCCAGAAAAGTTTGCAAAGATGTCCACTATCTTGGGTAGAGGGCATTGATCTTCTTTCAGTCCTGGGTTGATTGTGACCTTAAAATCACCACAACCATCATTACATATGCATCCTTCTTGCCTACTGGGACCACTGGCATTCCCCATGGACTCCACTCAACCTTGGAAAGAATTCCTTCAGGTTCTGTATGATCTAATTCACTGGTTACTTCTTCATGGATGGCATAAGGAGCTGGATGGGCTTTGTAAAACTTAGACATGGCATTTTCATTTAACACTATTTTACCCTTGATGTGTTTGAGTTTTCCAATGCCATCCTTGAACTCTGCTGTGACATCATCCAGTACCGTTCTTAATTTGTTTTCAGTTGACTCTAATGGAGGGAAAGTGGCTTGCAAATTGTGATGGATCTCCAGTCAAGTTGGGGTTGTCTCAGCCAGTCACAGCCTCAACAACACTGGCCCTCCTGTTTTTACCACATACAAACCCAATGTGGCTTGTTTGTTGTATATCACTGTTACCAATGTTGTTCCCACAGGAGGTATCTTTTCTCCAGTGTAAGTTCTTAGTTGGATATTTCAAGCTTCAGTTTAGTATATTTGAAATGCCTTTCCAACCTACAATGTGAATGTCTGAAATAACCAAACCAATGCCCAATTCTAGTTTAATTAATTTGCTGTTCATATATGGTGTAAGCCATATTGCTTGTGTATTGCTAGTTTTCACATTATAAATTTCAAGACTGTACGGTGTTGTGTCATCCTCATCATTATCATCATATTTTTCATCAACAGCATGCAGATTAGTGTTCTTTTTGAAACTACAACTTGTCTGTTTAGTGTTTTTTTCTCTACCCTGTGCAGTTCACTTATCTTGTCTGCTTGGCATGCTCTTTGTATGTGTCCTACTTTGCTGCATTTTCAGCAAGTTTTCCTTTTAAATCTGCATTGGCCTATTGCATGTGAGCCCCTGTCACAACAGTAACACAATTTCCTCAGCCAGGTAAATTTCTGTTTTGATGTTTCAATTTTGTTCACACTCACTTTCAATTTTGAATGCAACACAATTGCATCTCTGGCTGCTGTCTCCATTAATACAGTGATTACAACAGTTCTTTTAAATGTGAGTTGTGCTTCAGTTAGGCGTCATTTTTGAATGCTTTCTTGAAAGATTCCACAAACTAAATGGTCTCTTAGTGCATCTTAAACCGATCACTGAATTGACAATGCTCAGACAATTTCTTCAATTCGGCCAAGTAAGATGAAATGGACTCCCCTCCCTTTTGATTCTGCTTATGAAACCTAAAGCATTCTGCAAACAACAATGTTTTCAGTTCTAAATGTTCCTGCATTATGTTTACAGTATCAGCAAAGCTTATTTTGGTTGGTTTGGTTGGAGCAGTTAAACTTCTAAGCAAACTTTACAATATTAACAAATTTCATGACATACGCTGATGATATTAAATCTGATTCTGATTCCAAGACTGTGTGTTCTTCATTATAGGCAGCAACACTGGCTCTTGCTTTTCATTAGTTATTTCATTTGCTTCAAAGTACTGCTCAATTCATTCTTTTTACATCATCCAGTTATCTGTTGTGCAGTCGCATGTGCCTACCTTTCCAATGTGGCCAGCCGTTCCTGCTTTTATTTATTATTATTACCCGATATTCACTGTTTATGAACCAGTCAATTTCATTCATTTTCTGCCTTTTTTAAAACCATTTCTCTCCCCTCCAAAGGAAAAAATGTGCTGTGTTTTTTAAAAAAGAAAACCCTAATGTTTCTTGCGAAGGAAAAAAATGGGAGGTGCTTCAACAGGTAGGTAGTTGTCTGGGGTTCATTTGAAAACTTCCTTGTTACCACTGTTATATTTTGTAACTCAGGAAACTAATCAGAAGGAAAACATGGGAGCCCGGTGACGTTTTTGTCTAGTTAGTTTTTCTTTTAGTGAGGAAGGATTAGACAGGCTAAGTTTTTTCTCCTCTGAATGAAGGAGACTGAGGGGTGACTTGACAGGGCTATAAAATACAACAGGTACAATTTTTTCCCATGGTCAAAAACAGGAGGGGATAAATTTAAGGAGAAAGGGAGGGACAGGTTTAATGGAGATATGAGTTTATTTTGCAGAGAGTGATTGGTATCTGGAACTCAGTGCCAGAGAAGATGGTGGAGTCAGATACAATCACTACATTTAAGGGACATTTAGACGGGCTCTTAAAATGACAAGGCATGAAAGAATACCGATCTGATGTGGACAATTGGATTTACCAGAAAAAACATGGACTTTATGGGCTGAAATGCTCCTTTGAATGCTGTGCAATTCTATGACCCCATCATTTCTATACCTTCACCACTTCATCTGCCTTCTGTATAAGAAATGTTATTATGCTGCATGTCGTACATATGAACTGGCATAAGCTTGTGAAATCTGTGATGTAAATTCCATTTCTTTTCTATTACAAACACAACATACTTCTGAGGTGTGAATTAGGTTTAGGAAGAGGCAAGAGTGAGCCAAATTCATATCAGTTTGTAGGGGAATCTCCCTTGCATTGCTAATGTGTTTACATCATGGCAACTGATGGTTTAATTGTGCCAACAGCCAACACCAGAGGCCCCAATACCTCGGTTTATTATTTGTTTACCCTAACACTACTTAACCTTCAATTATAAGGGCTCCATTAGAGATTTCGTTTGCTGATGGATATAATAACTTCCAAGAGCCCTGGCGTGCAAACACAACCCTATTGTCTGAAGCTTAGAAAGCTGCAGATGTCATACTCTAGAGATTTTGTGAGGTTAATGATATCACAAGCTGTTCAAATAAATAAATCATGACGAGCCAGACCCTGATATAAATCTTCGCCTTAGCACTGATTTGCCTATTGCTGCCACCAGTTGCAAATGACTCAACATAGCCTGGGGAGAGAGAAGCAGCAAAATTAGTTTTTATTATTTTATTTGCCTACTACATAGACTCACCTCTCATTTCATCGAGGGGCATCGCTACAGCGGTGGAAGCAGGTCTTCGAGGGCATTATCTCCAATAATTCAATATAGGATCCCCAGCAAAGGTTTGATGGTAGAGGGGGAATAGTGTTAATAATTAGTAAATCAATTGTCCGATAATTGAACAGTGAATTACAGAGGTATATCCATTTGCTGTTCTTGCTGTCTCTGTCACTATGCAAAGTAAGTTCCCATTTCTTGCACTCCCAGCTGCCAAAACTATAGAATTACTTTTGAAATGTACTTATTGTTGTACCAATCTAACATCATGTAGGAGACAGAAGAAGTTGGCGCTGCATTGTCAAGAAGTCAATCCCAGCTATCGAGGAGAAAAGGCAGAAATATGAAGCAGGTCATGAACGCAGACATTCGGTGCTAGACCAGTCAAATCACAAATGCAACTGATGTGGGAGACAGTGCCGATTCAGTGCTGGTCTTGTGGCCCATAAACGTGCCTGCAGAGACTAAACTCTCAACACAGTCAACATCGAAATCGATGGACAGCCAAAGAAGAAGCAGGTGTTGCACCTCAGCAAGTAGTTGGGTTCCCTATTGCCTCTTCAGAATCAGGTTTATCACCAGCATGTGTTGTGAAATATGTTCACTCAGCAGCAGTACAATGCAATACATGATAATATAGAAAGGAAAAAAATAAGTAAATAATTTACAGTAAGTATATATATGTATATTGAATAAATTAAAAATAGTGCAAAAACAGAAATAATATATATTTTAAAAAGCGAGGAGGTGTTCCTGGATTCAATGTCCATTTAGGAATCATATGGCAGAGGGGAAGAAGCTGTTTCTGAATTGTTGAGTGTTTGCTTTCAGGCTTCTGTACCTCCTTCCAGACAGTAACAATGAGAAAATGGCATGTCCTGGGTAATGGGGTCCCTTAATAATGGACGTCACCTTTCTGAGGCACTACTCCTTGAAAATGTCTTGCATACTATGGAGGCTAGTATCCACAATACAGCTGATGAATTTTACAACTTTCTGAAATTTCTTTTGGTCTTGTGCAGTAGCCCCCACCCCCACCCCCCATACCAGACAGTAATGCAGCCTATCAGAATGCTCTCCATGGTATATCTATAGAAGTTTTCAAGTGTTTTACCTGACAAACCAAATCTCTTCAAACTCCTAATGAAATATAGCTGTTGTCTTGCCTTCTTTGTAGCTGTAGTAATATGTTGGGACCAGGTTAGATCCTTAGAGATCTTGACACCCAGGATCTTGAAATCGCTCACTCTCCTGTTCTAACCCCTTTATGAGGATTGGTTTGTGTTCCCTCATCTTACCCTTTCTGAAGTCCACAATCAGCTCTTTCATCTTACTGACTTTGAGTGCGAGGTTGTCGCCATGACACCACTCAACTAGCTGGTATATCTCACTTCTGTATGGCCTCTCATCTCCATCTGAGATTCTACCAACAATGGTTGTATCATCAGCAAGTTTATAGCTGGTACTTGAGTTATACCTGGCCACATGGTCATGCGTACAGAAAGTAGAGCAGTGGGCTAAGCACACACCCCTGAGGTGCACCAGTGTTGATTGTCAGCGAGGAGGAGATACTGTCACTGATCTGCACAGGTTGTAGTCTTCCAGTTAGGAAGTCACGGATCCAGTTGCAGAGGGAGGTATGGAGGCTCAGGTTCTGTAGCATACTGATCAGGACTGTGGGAATGGTGGTGTTAAATACTGAGCTATAGTCAAAGAACAGCGTCCTGACATAAGTGTTTGTATTGTCCAGGTGATCTAAGGACGTGTGAAGAGCCATTGAAATTGCATCCACCATTGACTTATTCTGTTGCTAGGCAAATTGCAGTGGGTCTAGGTCCTTGCTGAGTTAGGAGTTCATTTCTAGTCATGACCAACCTCTCTGAGCATTTCATCACTGTAGATGTGAGTGCTACTGGACGATAGTCATTAAGGCAGCTCACACTACTCTTCTTAGGCACTGGTATAATTGTTGCCTTTTTGAAGCTGTTGGGAACTATTGACTGTAGCAGTGAAAAGTTAAAAATGGCCCCTTGCCAGACAGCGCACTTAGAGGACCAAAGGTCAGGTAAAAGCCTGAAGCAGGTCATGTTGAATAACGTGTGATATGGACTCACCATCCCTGAATTCCTGAGGAAAGCACTTGGATGCTGCTAGACTAAGCCCCATTGCGAGTCTGTACCTATGATCATAGAGCGATGGTTGATACGTTGGAGCAGTAACCTGGTACAATGTTTTCTATTTCACCAGCAACATTTTTGCTGGCAATGGACTGACATCTTGGTAATAAAAATCAGGACACTGCCTGTACAAGCCAATATTTACACAGTATATGTAAACATGGACTGGTGGCTAGATCTGACTGCTCTGGGCTTCATATCTATGGACTCAATTTCATACTAAGTGCTATTTGCTTACTTTTATTGTTTGCATGATTTGTTTATTTTTCTCTCCGCACATTGGGTTTTTGACGGTCTTCTTTATTATGGGCTCTTTGTTTTGTAGCTGCCTGTAAGGAGACGTATCTCAAGGTTGTATAGTATAATGTACAAATATTGTGATAATAAATGTACTTTGAACTTGAACTTCAAGGGCGCCTTGCTGGTGCAGTAGTTAATGCTACTGTCCCATAGCTGTAGGGTCTGGAGCTCAATCTCGAGCTCATGTGCTGCCTGTGTGGAGTTTGCATCTGCACCAGGTACTCTGCTTTCCTCTCAAAGATGTGTTGGTAGGTAACTGGCTGCTTTAAATTGCCTTTGACACAGGATAGTGACATAATCATATGTAAGTCAGTCGGCAGTTGCAAGAGAGAATAAGATGCAGGAATCTCAGGGAAGTAAGGAGCACAGGAGTGGGACCGATGGGATTGCTCCTCTAGGGGCTGTCATTGACTTAATGGGCTAAGTGGTTTTCTGTGTTATAAATACAAGGTTAAAAAAAAGCCTGGAGCTCACTAGCTGACATAACTGTGAGAAGAGAAGGGCTGCTCACCACCATCTTCTCAAGGATTATTAGGGTTGGACAATAAATGCTATCAGTGACGTCGACATTTTATAAAATAAACTTACATAAAATACAAAACTTTGGGAAGTGAGGGGAGGGGGCCTTCCCTTGCTTCTGATTTTCCAGCTGAGTTTCTAATTAATGGTGATGAATAGATCAATCATTGGGTTTTAACCATAGATGGACTGAACTGTGGATTTGGAGAAGGCTAAAGGTGGGAGTTGGTGTTTCATGATAAACTCATTGTGGTGCTTGGACTTGGTGGTTTTGCCATACTCTTGACACCCCCCCCCCCCCACACTACCTGGAATATATAACAATTAAGTTTGAAGAAATCCCTACCCAATTATCAACAGCATATAATGTGTAGCACCAGGGGTCCCAACACACTCGAGCCCCACTACGATAAAGAATGCCTACCATTTCATACCTAGGCTCCAGTGAAATCTGATCACTTAGCCTGTGATGTACAGTTTGAATCTCAATCAAAAGATCCGGCACTGTGCTGTGTCCGGAGAGCTGCCTGGTAGAGATCAGTGATGGGGGATTGAAATGATCCAGGACCACAAGCTGACTCATGGAGAAGACCAGAGATGAGGTGCAAGGTCGTGAATGGCTCTATCTTGAAGTGGCGAGGAAGATTGAAGCAGCGAGGTGAATGCGGAGAGGCTTAGCACGAGATGGTCGGCAGCCAGCTTGGCATGTACGGCCCTGGGTCGGCTTTTGGACCCAGTTCGGCACATTTGGCCCTGGTGGGCAGTGTTCAGCCTGGATTAGTGCGTTCGAACGCATATAGGCACATTCGGACCCAGATGTGTGGTCACTCTTTACAGAAGGGTTGAGTTTGTGTGGCTGCTCACCTCGTACACGGTGAAAAGACATTTCCCATATCCTGAGATTTATATGATTATTGGACTGTACTTCATATTGGTTTCCTTTGGACTTTCGGTTTTTTCTTTCTTGAGGTTGATTGGCAGATGGGTGATCTGTTAATTTTTTGTGTGAGATGGGGTTTGGGCATTTGGTGTTACTGCAGAACCATGGAGTAATCTTCACGAACTCCCCTGATGACCCTGTGATTTCAGTCTTTGAGGTCAACGTCGGTGCATCCTTCAGGAGGGTGAACCCAAGGAAAGCACCAGACCGAGTTCGAAAGACCTGTGCTGATCAGCGAGCTGGAGTGTTAACCAATATCTTTTTCCTCTCACTTTGGCAGTCTGAGGTACCCACAGGCTTCAATTATACAAGTGCTTAAGAAGAGCATGGTAACCTGCCTCAATGACTATTGTCCAGCAGTACATATATCCACTATGATGAAGTGCTGCGAGAGGTTGTTGATGAAGTATATCAACTCCTGCCCAAGAAGCAACTTGGAACCTCTCCAATTTGTCTACTGTCACAACAGGTCCACAGCAGATGTAATTTCATTGGCTCTTCACTCTACCCTGGACCATCTAGTGAAGATGCATACATCAGGATGATTTTTATTGACTACTGTTTGGCATTCAATACCATCATTTCCTCAAAACTAATCAATAAGCTTCAAGACCTTGATACCTCCTTGTGCAATTGGATCCTCAATTTCCTTATGGGTAGACCCCAACAGTTTGGACTGGCAACAACATATCCTCCAGCATCTCCGTTAGCAGAGGTGCATCTCAAGGCTGTGTGCTTAGCTCTCTGCTCTACATACTTTATACTTATGACTATGAGGCCAAGCACAGCTCCAATGCCATACTTAAGTTTGCTGACAACACCACTGTCATTGCCTGATCAAAAGTGGTGACAGATCATCATATATAGGAGTGAGATTGAAAATCTGGCTGACTGGTGCCATACCAACAGCCTTTCACCAATGTCAGCGAGATCAAGGAGTCTGCGATTGGCTTCAGGAGGATGAAACTGGAGGTCTATCAGCCAGTTCTCTTCAGGGGATTAGAGGTGGGGAGGGTCAGCCACTTTAAATGGCTTGGTTTTATCATTTCAGAGGATGCGTCCTGGATCCAGCACGTAAGTGCAATAATGAAGAAAGCATAACAGCAGTTCTTCTTTAGGAGTTTGCAAAGATTCGGGATGACGTCTAAAACTTTGAGAAACTTCTACAGATGTGTGGTGCAGAATATATTGACTGATTGCATTACAGGCTGGTATAGAAGCACCAATGCCCTAGAACAGAAAACCTCTATAAAAATTAGTGAATACAAGCCAGTCCATCGTGGGTAAAGCCTTCCCCACCACTGAGCACATTTATCAGGAGCACTGTCACAGGAAAGCAGCATCCAAGAGCAAGAATCTCCACCAGCCAGATCATGCTCTCCTCTTGCTGCTGCCATCAGGAAGATGGTACAGGAGCCTCAGGACTTACACCACCAGGTTCAGGAACGGTTATTAACCCTCAAATATCAGGCTCTTGAACCAGTGGGCATAACTTCACTTGCAGCATCACTGAACTGTTCTCACAAATTATTGACTCACTTTCAATGATAGTCAATATTTATTGCTTATTTATTTATCATAATTACTGTATTTCTTTTTTTTTCTTTCATATTTGCAGTTTGTCGTCATTTGCACATTGGTTGGTTGTCCATCCAGCTGAGTGTGGCCTTGCATTGATTCTATTATGTTTCTTGGATTTACTGTGTATGCCTGCAAGAAAATGAATTTCGGTATTGTATATTGTAACATACATGTACTTCGATAATAAATTTACTTTGAACTTTGAACATTGACTCCTTACCATGCAGGTGGTGGAAGATTTGGACAAGGATTGGCCAGAATGTATATGGAAGTCATTGTCCTTTTCTTTATGTGAACTCGCCTTCCTGTCACCAGATTGAATCCTGTGATGGTAGGTTTGTCATCTGAGCATTCTGAGTCTATACTCACAGGAATTTAGAAGACTGAGGATTGATATCATTAAAATGAACAAAATTCCTGCAGAGCTTGACAAGGGCATTGCAGGGTCATTTCAAAAGTCCCCTGCACAGCATATCTGGAGCCAGAGATCACAGTAAAACACCCTATCTAGATGCATCACATCTTTGTATGGCAACTCCTTTGCCCAAGACCACAAGAAATTGGAGAGAGTTGTGTACACAGAGCCACCCATCACAAATGCCACCCTCCCCTCTGCGGACTCTACACTTCCTGCTGCTTCAGCATCATCAAAGAACCCTCTGGAAATGGACATTCCTTTTTCTCCCTCTTCCATCAGGCAGAAGTTACAAAAGCTTGAAAAGTTTTGTATATTAGATTATGGACAGCTTCTATCCCACTGTTATAACCCTCTTGGAAAGATCTCTTGTATGATAAAGATGCACTCTTGACCCCGCAATCTATCCCATCCTGCACTTGCATCTTAATATCTACCTACACTTGCACTTACTCTGCAATTCTACATTCTGCATTCTTTTATTGCTTTTCTCTTGTATTGATGTGATTTAATGATATGGATGGTTGGCATGCAAAACAAAACTTTTCCCTCTATCTCAATCTATCTGACAATAATAAGCCAATTCCATGTCTTATGGGGTGTCAACTATCCAGGATTGAAAGAAGAACAATTTCTTCATGTGAAGATAGTCGAGAGACTTGTGGAGCCTGTCACAAGACATATTCAAGACACAGATTGATGGATTTGGATATTATGAGAATGAAGAGATATAAGGTTTGCGCATGAAAGTATAATGGGGCAGAAGATCAGCAATGATCTTTCTGAATGAACAGGCATGAGGGGCTTAATGGCCCAATCCTACTGTTATTTCTTGCTTTCCTATGGCACTGGTCCTGCCTGACCTTCCAGGGTAAGAACATTTCTGATTAGCACTAGTCTGAATGTTCTCTGAATCTATGGGATCTGAAGAAGTTTGTTTCTTTCACCCAGAGGATGGCTGCAATCTGGAATGTTTGAGTCAATGATGGAGACAGAGACTCTCATGATATTGAAGAAGTATCCAGTGAAAACTTTACTCAGTAGACTGCAGATAGAGTGTTGTCCATTAGGTTAGTATAGATAAGTACCAATAGATAATACTCAGCATAGACCTGCTGGGACAAAGGATCTGTTTTTGAGACTCTATGACTCTAGTCAGGAATTCATGCACCAAAAAGTTGGGTAATAGAGGGTTGGTTTTAGAAACGTTCAGGCAATTTACAGATGTGCACGCAAAGGGTTGGACGTTGAAGTCACCAAAATTCTGTTCCACTGGGAACATATTCAATTCAACAGACAGTTTGAAACTAGCTGTCTACTGTTTTAAAGGCCAACTTGTAAACAACAGCCTTCAAACCTTCAGTAAATGCTTCTAACTCTTAAAATTTTCAACTAGGAATTGACAGGCAAATTGCAAAATATAGCAATAAAATACAGAGCTTTATTAAATAAAATCTATAAAAAAGTTTTATCTGCTGCTGCGCTCATTATTAATATGACAACATAATGTCACATAAAATTATCAATGTCTTTAATAATATAATTTCAGCAGTTGGATGATAAAAAATATCATGATTAATTGTGTGTTATATATAAAAATGATGGTTTAATTGTAGTTTTTATCGTGATGTAAAACAATAATAGAATACCCATTCTGAATAGTAAAAAAAGAATCTTATCTCTGTGGGAGAAAGGGAGAAATTGAAAGGGAAGAACATGTGGAAGAAAGAAAGAAGGCGAGGAAGAGAGTGCAGAGGATGGAGAAGTAGATGGGTAGAGAGGGAGAGGAGAGAATATGTATAGAAGAGAAGTAGGTGAGTAGAGAGGACATGAGGAGGGTTATGGAGGATGATGGAAGGAAGAGAGGCAGGATTTGAACAAGGCAGTAATTAGCAAGTAGGTATAAAGACAGGGGGCATGAGGGTTTTTGAAAGAGGATATGGGATGAAGAGAGAGGGTGTCAGGTTGACAGGCGGTGGGGGAAGGAGTGATAAAGATAAGTAGAGAGAGGAGAAGAGGGATTATAGTGAGGGTTTGAAAGGAAGAAAGAGTGGAGTAGGGGTGGGAGTAGAGAAGGGATTAGCAGAGAATCAGAGAGAGAAAGAGAGAAACAGAGAGACGGGGAAAGACAGTGGCAGTGTTGACCCTGAGCCCCAGAAGTGAATTCAAGGAGCTTTCCCTACATCTTCCATCAGCAGGTCTCTGTTTCCACTATACCTCTATCCCCCTTTTCTCATTTTCTCTCTTCCCCTGCCACACCTCCTCTCCATCCTCTTCTCCTTGACTATCTTACATCATTCTTTCCTTCTCTTCTTGCTCTCCCTACTTCCTCCTCTCCCCATCTTTGTCCCCTTTCCCAAACTCTTACACAGGTTCTTTTTCTAAGGGATTCACTGCAGCTGGAGTTAAGGTCCTGTCCACATGGCTGCTTCCTGGCTCAGTGCCGGTGAGGTGCCCCACAGGTGGCTGGCAAAAAGGAGCCTAAGAGAAGGGGATTTGGTAGTATTCAGCCCTGGGTAGGGGGCAGGTTGGGGTAGGCTTGGCACTCTCTGACTATTGGGAATATGGAGGTTCTCCTGCAGGGCTTGGCCTCGGTGTGGGGGCAACAATGAATATTTGGGCTATGCACTAATGGAAGATAAACAGACTAGGAAAGCAAGCCCAGGCTCCAGCGCAGTCATACAGTTGGAAGAGCTGCTGCTTCAGAGTTTGCAAGTTCTCTGAGTGACCATGTGGATTTCCTTGCAAAGACGTATGGGTTGATAGGTTAACTGGCCACTTTGTTGAAGAACTTGGGAGGAGTTAATGGAAATAAAAGACGTATAAAACACTTATCTATAAGGTAAAGCTGCATGGAATTGTGGGTAATTATTAGCATGGATAGAGGATTGTTTAACTTATAGAAGGCAGAGAGTTGGAATAAATGGGTACTTCTCTGGCTGGCAGTCAGTGATGAATGGAGTGCTGCAAGGGCTGCATTTGTTCACGATATGCATTAACAATTTGGATGAACAGACCAAGGGTAGGGTATCTTAAGTTTACTGATGACACTGAATTGAGTGGAAAAGCAAAATGAGAATGGAAAGTGGAGAGCCTGCAGAGAATTATAGATCAAGGGCAGCATGGTGACATAGTGGTTAGCACAACGTTTTATAGTACCAGCGGCCCAGGTTCAGTTCCCGACACTACCTGTAAGGAGTTTGTATGTTCTCCCCATCACCGCGTAGGTTCCTCTGGGTACTCTGGTTTCCTCCCACAGTACCGGTTGGTAGGATTATTGGACATTGTAATTTGTCCCATGACTAGGCTAGGGTTCAACTGGGGGATTGCTGGGCAGTGAGGCTCGAAGGGCCGGAAGAGCCTATTTTGCGTTGTATCTCAATAAATAAAACAAAATAATAAAGAACATATTATTATTATTATGGTGAAAGGTTGAAGCATTCTGTCTGCAGAGGGCTTCAGATAGTTTGTGCATGAAATCCAAAAGGCTGGCTTGCAGGTGCAACGGGTTATCAAGAAGACAAATTAACCGTTAATCTTCATTGTTTGAGGGGTTGATGTTAAGAGCAGGTTTGGGGGGGTTTAAACTGCAACTGTACAAGGTGCTGTTGAGGGTACACCTGGAGAACTGCATGGAGTTCCGGACTCCTACCTTGAGGAAAGATATCTGGCTTTGGAGGCGATGCAGAATAGGCCCACCAGATTAATTCTGGCAATGAGGGGAGAGTGCATCATCTAGGATTGTACTTCCTGGAAATCAGAAGAATGAGAGGGGGGTCATATAAGAACATATAAAATTATGAAAAGGACAGATAAGAGAGGTAGGAAAGCTGTGTTCACTAGTAAGTGAGATTAGAACTAAGGGGTATAACCTCCTGCTCTTAACTTCAATCCCTCTAACAATGGAGGCTAACATTTCAATTGCCTTCTCGATAACCTGTTGCCTTTTGGATTTCATGCACCATCTGAAGCCTTCTGCAGACAGAATGCCACAACCTTTCACCATAATAATATGTTCTTTATCTGTTTTATTGATTTTATTTTTCAATTATTGAGATATAGTATGGAACAGGCTCTTCTGGCCCTTTGAGCCGTGCTGCCCAGCAACCCCCTGATTTAACCCTAGCCTAATCAAACGACAGATAAGATAGAGGTAAGAAAGTTGATTTCACTAATAAGTGAGACTAGAATGAGGGGACATAACCTCAAGATTGGATTTAGGATGGAGAGGAGGAGAAACTGTTTTTTTACCCCCAGAGAATGGTCAATGGAATTCTCTGCCCAGAGAGGCAGTAGAGGCTACCTCATTAAAGATATTTAAGACACAGTTAGACAGATTTTTGGATAGCTGGAGTAATTAAGGGTTATGTGGAAAAGGCAGGTAGGTGGAGCTGAGCCCTCCACAGAGCAGCCATGATCTTACTAAATGGCAGAGAAGATTCAACGGTCCAGATGGCTATCTCCAGCTCCTATTTCATATGTACGTATATTGTCATGAACCTTAATATGGGATTAAGGTAGGTTTGATGTAAATGGGCCTTTAATGGTAGGAACAGACTCAGAGAGTCAAAGCGTCTGTATAACTTCATGAATATTTTGAAGAAGAGCAGGTGCCCTGGTCTGTATTGCTTTGCTGGTGGCATCTCCTTCCTATGTGCATCGCTGGCTGTGATATTTTTACTTTACAGCAATAATCACACTTTAACATTTTCTTCATTGACTATAAAACCTTTTGGGACACAAAGTATTTTATAAATGCCTGATCTGTTTTTCAAGATAAAATCTGCCACACAGTCTTTCCAGAGACATTTGCAACATACCAGTCAGTCAGCAGTGCATCTAGCACAAACGGGTCAGCCCCACCACTTTCCTTCTTGGTCTGTCTGTCTCTTTGCCTCCAGCACGCCTGCACTTTTTCCAATTTGCTGAGATTTGTCAGCCAACATATCTCAGTGTTATCCAACACAAACCTTGAACATTTTTACTGGTAGGATTATGTTAAAAGCCATGTCACCTGCGGGCTTGCATTGAAAAGGAAGTGCTCATCTGAACTTTGAGGGCATCCATCCTATCAATGTCCAGCTTGTCTATGATCTACAAGAGTTCCCCAGTTCCTCAGCTCCACCTTTAATATCTTTATATTAAGACAATTGCACCACCGGAATTTTTGGACCCTGCATGGAGGGAAAATGGTTTTGTTGGCCTTTATTGCAAAGTGATTGGAATTTAAAAACAGGGAATTTTTGTTCCAATAGTACAGGGTGCTGGTGAGGCCACAACCAGAATACCCCATGTGCAATTTTAATCACTTCATTGAAAAAATGATATAGTAGCAGCCCAGAAGAAATCCACCAGCCTAACTCCAAACTTAACTCTAATTCCTAGGATAAGAGAGTTACCCCATTGTGAAAGGCTGCACAGGTTGAGTCTATATTCCTTGTAGTTCAGAAGTGATCTTATTGAAACCTAAGATCTCAAGGAGAGATGGCAGGTAGATTTTGATATATTTTTACTTGTGGAAGAATCTGACACGAGAGGGCATGATTATAAGAGATGGCATACAATGGATGCAGAAGGTAGTGAATTTCTGAAATTATTTGACACATATTTGACACTGCTAGCCCAATAAATAACTGGAACTGCCACATCTCTGTTCTAGATTATTTGAAATATTTAATGTGGAGATAAGTATATTTTTGAAAACTAGAGGACTGAGGGTTATGAGCATTTGACACAGAGAGACATTTGAGTTCTGGAGTAGATCTGCAGCGATTATTTTGAGTAGTGGGGCAGGCTTGAGAGTCCAGGAGCACGCCTCCCATTCCGACTTCACTTTGCTCTTTCCTGGAAAGACTTTATCCCAGTCCTGAAGTTAACCTATTCAAAACTGGGTTCACCCTGGTTTCTAATGGTGATGAGTAACTGAGAGGAAGCCTCTGAGCTCAAGCTGTTGACATTTCCAGTCAATACCAAACTGGGAGTGGTTGCACATTATAAACATTGATGGTTAGAAATACCAATGGGTTCTTAAGAGAAATAGTGGATAATGAGTGAGTTTCTCCTTCCAATTACTTACTATACTGAATTTGCAGGCTATAGGAGGAAAGGAAGAAGAATGATTTACAATGCATAAAGTAATAGAAATAAGATGAGGACTTCAAAAGCGGATAAGTGGAGGAATAAAGAGAGAAGGTAGGTTGTAGCCTCCACAGCTTCCAGACTCTTATTGTCAAGAGTTAGTGTAGGAGACAGTGCAATGAGTTTTGATTTCATTGAAAAGCAGATACTGAGAGAAGTGTGGTGGGAGTATTTGGATTTATTTATTCTGCATATTTGTGTTACATATTATTCAAGCATAATTGGCTTTGTATCGTACAATGTAATGCTCACGGGAGCCAATTTTGCTAAATCTTTCCCCTTGGGTATTACAAAGCTAAAATTTAACCTTTTTCATTTTGTAACTGTATGTTTGAGTTGTAGGAAAAATCAGTGACAGATTAAATATTAAATTAACAAGAAAAAGTAAGATTTTTTGCATAGCAAATAGAATAAAGCCTATTATGGGAGTTGGAAACTCAGGGCATCTATTTTTAGTTTTTCTTCGTGCAATAGTCAAAATATAAAAGGAATTCACGGGGGCTTTCTTTATTTAAGATGCTGCATTAGTCTTTACAGCAGTTAGTTTTGATATTTCAAAGCTGCTAGCCCAATAAATGACTGGAACTGCCACATCTCTGTTCTCACCAGAAGAAATCAATGCTAATCCTATTACAAGGAGTTATCACCCAACCCAGAAACGCTTGCTTAAAAAAACTGAGATGTCAAAGTAGGAAGGGGAAAGGAGTCAGCCTTCATTCACCTTCAAACGAGCTCTGATAATTTGCTTCTTTGGTGAGAGAAAGCCTGATGTATTCACATAATGCTCAGATCAGACCCTGCTGCTGTAAGCAAGATGTACTTTGTACAATCATTTCACTTGCTTCTTTTACTTCACAGAAATTCGCTGGTCTAGAGTTTTCATCATAACATTCCCCCCACAATGCTTTGCCTCCTGTGTTTTATTTCTACATGTAGATGGCAGATTTGGTGCATCAGGAGAGAGATTGAGGCCTTTGGCTATGCTGAGGGCAGTGAATTAAAGACAAAGATTGGATATATGCACCTTTTATGATTTAAAACATCATTCAGCTTTTTACAATGGGTGGCGTCGTGGCGCAGAGAGCAGAGCTGCTGCCTCACAATGCCAGATCTGGGTTTGATCCTGGTTTGGGCTGCTGTCTGCTGGAGTGTGCACGTTCTTCCTTTTACTGCATGGGTTTACCCCCAGCTGCTTGAGAGCAGGCTGCCAAGTTAATAGGCCACTGTTAAATTGCCCCGAGTGCATGGCGAGTGATGGAATCTAGGATGGGAGCTGATGTAAATGCATTGGGAATAAAAGGAAATTGGATTAGCGTAAATGGGTGGTTGACACAACATGGGCACAGTGGGCTGAAGTGCCTGTTTCCATGCTGTACCTCTTTGTGAGTCCACAATTTCATCCACTGAAAGACATTAATGACGTTCTGCCTGTGGAAGAACTTGATGAAGAAAATAGGAATTTTAAATCAGAGGCTGGGCCAGTGTGAAGGTTTACTGTGAAAGAAATTAATACTTTGGGGGGGCATGAGCCACCAAGTTTCAAATTTAGAAGTTCACAAACAGGGAGGATCAGACAAGTGGTGATTCCTCTGATGGGTTAACTTTCTCATGAGGCTTTTGAACTGAGGAATGTGGAAGAAGACTGGGCCAGGGAGAGGGTCATGGATTAGCGTGAAGAATACCTTAAAGGCACTGTGGGTTTGAGGCAGTATTTTAGAATGTACCTAGCTTGAAATTCAGTTACATTCCACACACAACACAGTCTCAACTTATTCCAGTTTTGATCTTCATTTAAAAGAGTGAGCACTTAGCCCAGCCTCACTCTTTAGTATAGTACTGAGGGAATGCTGTTCTGTTGGAATGTAATGCAGTTTTAAAGATGCCACTTGCCATCTCAGTTAAATAAGTCAAAGCTTCTAACACTCATCCAAGATGACCATTGGCATTTGCCCCGTGTACTGCCAGTATTCATCCTTTAAGAATGGTAATTTCATTAGTTTTTTGTGGAATCTTGCTGTGCTGAGGGGAATATTAGGAAAAGTTCCACTGCAAATGGTCATCCCAGCCAAATCAAGTGTTTGTTGCCTACTCCAGCCCTCTCCCAGCTCCTTGCAGACTGACTTGCTCTATTCCCAGCCTGTGCATCTTGCTCCATCTTGTCCTTCTTAATCCAAAGTCCTCTCTATCACATTGAATACATTATCATCAAGCACAATTGAAGTCTTCCACCCTACATCAGCCCATTTGTTATAAAACCTCCACTTTTCCATTTGTCTGGATAACTGCCTAATATTCAAAATTTTAACTCTTCCTTAACATAGTACTGCAGATGTCGTCTCCTTCACCCATTACCCTTTTACACACTGAGCTGGTGTTGGTCCTAGGCACCAAGCAAATATATTTCTCCATTAATGATGCTAATGGAATTACAATTAATTTTGTCTTATATGAAATAGTTTGCTTTTCCTTCTTGTGTCAGCAGCTATGGGATGTATTGTAAAATCCCAACTACAGTGCAGCACAGATCAGGGATTGGGGTTGATCTGCATGACTTCTCGCAAATATCACTCCACTCTGCTCAAGGGGAATCAACGAGGCAACTCAAACATGCCCCTGTAAAGCAGCAGAGTGCTGAAAGAAATGGAGCTTCAAAAATTCTTCTTTCAACTGAGTGATGGCAAAGGAACCAGCCTAGACCCTGATCATCAATTGGTGAACAGCGCAACATCCGCGAATGCATTTGTGTCACCTGCATCCTTTCACAAAACACTGTTTGTTCACTCTCTCCTTCTCTATCTCTGGCATTTAAAACTAACTTGTTCACTTACAATTTCAGCTCTGAGCTGCAACGTTGACTCTGTCTCTCTCTCCACAGCTGCTGCCTGATCTGCTGAGCATTTCTTGTTATTGCTTCAGCCACTGAGTCTAATGGGCAAAGGCTGTGGGGCTGATTCTCAGCATTGGGACTGAGTTAGGAGGATAATGAAAAGAAGAATTACATTTAGGGGGAAGTTGGATATATGTGGTGAGGAAAGGAATATTTTATCCTCTTTTGGTTTGACGGAGTTCAGTAGCAACACGTTTCAGAATGGATTAGTTGGGCTGAATGGCCATTTTCTGTGCTATTTTTTATGTCCACAATTGAAATCTTCATCAGGAAAATGGGGGGGGGGAAGACTTTATAGAGCAACTTGGATGAATGAAAGTTAATCTAAGGCATTCATTCCATTAAAACATGGGTAATGTCAAAGGAACTGGCCACTTTCAGGCTGAAGGCAGTCACCCAGATTTACACAGGACAATCAGAAGCCTATCCAGTCGCAAGAAAAATTTACTCACTTCATAGAATGGCTTTGGACCTCTTGATCTCTGCCTTTTACAGAAGGCACAACCCAAAAAGCAGGAGCAGGAGTAGGAATAGGCTATTTGACTCCTCAAGCCAAGTATTTATCCCTTTCCAGTAAAGAAATTCAGTGATGTGGCCACTATCTCTCACAGGTAAAGCCCTCCCCACCACCGAGCGCATCTACATGAAGGAAAGCAGCATCCGTCAACAGTGACTCCCACCACCCAGGTCATGCTAAATTCTCACTGCTGCCATCAGGAAGGTACAGGAGCCTCAGGACTCACACCACCAGATTCAGGAACAGCTATTACCCCTCAACCATCAGGTTCCTGAACCGGAAGGGATAACTTCACTCCACTTCACTTGCCCCATCATTGAACTGTTCCTAAAACCAATAGATTCACTTTTGAGGACAAATCATCTCATGTTCTTGATATTTATTGCTTATTTTATTATTTCTTTTTATATATTTGCACAGTTTGTTGTCTTTTGCACACTGGCTGTCCCCCCTGTTGGTGCAGTCTTTCATCAATCCTATTATGGTTATTGGATTTATTGTGTGTGCCCGTAGAAAATGTTTCTCAGGGTTGTCTATGGTGACATGAGGGGTGTACTTTGGTAATAAATTTACCTTGAACTTCAAACTTTGACTAAACACCCACCTCATACTTTGTTATATCCAAAAATGTGGCCACTCAGCCCATTGTCTATGCCACCGCTCAGAACACACCAATCAAACACATTCTCCCACTTACTTTCCCATAAGATATTCTCTCTCAGATTTACAGGAGCTCTTATCTTTTTCTCCTATCGCCCACCCCTAGCAACCTAAATCAGCCAATTATCATAGTGAATCCCCTGTCTTTAGGATGAAGGAAGAAAGCGAAGCAGCCCTGGGGAACACATGTGGTTACAGGGAGAATGTGCAAGCTCTTCACAGACAGTGCCAGAGACAACGCCTGAACCTAGGTCATTGGAACTGCGAAGCAGCACCTTGACTAGTTGCACCACCATCCTTTTCTCCAATTCCTTGGTGCAATTTCTTTACGATTTTGAGAGGTGGAATCAGTACAGTTCTGAAGGCAAAATGTCCCTGACCTTGTACCCCTTTCTGCAGTGGGAGGGGTACACCGACTTGAATTCGATTTGCCTGACTAGCATATGACTGACAGGTGGCCCAAGCAATAGAACGTGTGCACAGCGGCCAAGTTTTCACCTTCACCGGGAGTCGAAGGACAAGAGAGAAAAAAAGCAAGCACATTGGGATCATAACCCACTTGATATTCCCTCAATAAATTAAAGGGCAAAGAGGCTTTAAAAATGTAAAATAGCAATGACACACTAAATAATGAGGCTGACCAGAATTATACTGGTGGAAAGAATGGGCTCAGGGGTATACTCCAGGAGCTCGGGGTCCTGCTTAGCTTTCTTTTCGTCACTGAGAGATCTCAGCAATCTGATGCTGTTGGGAGTAGTGAGTTGGGGGGTGGGGGGGGGGTGGGAGGAAGGTTGGAGAGGGAGGAGTAGATATGGTAATTTCTGTCTGGGGGGCAAACATTTGTTCGAGCTGGTGGATGGTGGATTGCTGTTTCTCACCTTGTGGCCTCAGTAAAATGTGTTTAGGCAGATGAACAAAAGTGAAAGCAAAATTATTTATCAGAAAAATTGCCTGGTTTATTTCTCCCTGACAGGATTTATAGTCTGCCTGTGAAATAACACGCTCAGTGGAATATTAGTTGCAAGTCTTAAAGAGACAGTGCCATTTCTTTTCCAGAAAAATAATCAGGCGTTGTTACTTTTCTCCTGGATAAATGCAGTGACAACGTTCCAGTGTCAAATCAGTACTGATAGATCCTGTATAAAAGAAAGGTGGAGTTTTATCTTCCCTGGACAACAGGACTTCTTCACCAGTGAAGTCTTCCCCCCCATCGCAGTCCTTCCTCAAACCACCTCCATACTCTGGAAGGCACTGCCAAGGGGTTTACCTCCCTCTGCATTCTAATGCCCCTAGCAGTGGTGTTACTGGTCTGAGCTTACACTTGCTTGTGGTGCTAGTCTTCACCAGCTGGGCCATAGAACATAGAAACTTGGATGTTATCTTGCAGTTGTACAGATATTGGCGAGTCCATTTCTTTAATATTGCCTTCAGTTTAGACCACTCTGCTCAAGATAAAATGCCATTAAGCTGGAAAGTGTAGGGAGGAGATTTACAAGAATTTTTCAAGGGAATGTTATGGGCCAAGTTTGAACAGATTAGGACTTTCCATTGCAGCAAAGAAGAATGAGATGCAGAAGGTCATGAGGATCATAAATAATGTGAAAGTGCACAGTATTTTTTCAGGGGTTGGAAATCAAAACTAAAGGGCATTGGTTTAATGTGAGAGTAGGGAGATTTAACAAGAACCTGAGGGATAATATTTTTAACCAACAAGTGGTCAGTCTATGGAATGAGCAGTTGATGGGGGTACATCATTACATTTAAAATGCACTTGATGAATAGATGGATAGGAAAGGTTTACAGGCATATCAGCTAAGTGTGGGCAAATGAGATTGCTTAGATGGGAATCTTAACCAGCATGGACCGGTTGGGCTGATTTCTATGCTGTATAGTTTTATATCTCTATGTCAAGGCTCATCTGCCCTAAGAACATTAGTTTGGATCCCCACTCAACAGAGAGGCATAAGTGGTAAGGGGTGAGTGGATGCTCGTGTACTAAGTTAATCATACGCTAACACATAATGAATCATAGTGACCCAGAAGTCTACTTAAGGTCAATGCAAAAGGAAAATGGAAGAGTCCTTCAAACAGATTGTCCACATGTTCCTTCCACTGTTAATTTCCATTTTAATTCCTATTTCTATTCCCATTCTGATATGGAAACCCGTGGCCTTCTCTAGTGCCAAGATGAGGCCACCCACAATGTCGAGGAGCAACACCTACATTCTGTCTGGGTACCCTCCAACCTGATGGTATAAATACCAATTTCTCATTCTGGTGAGCAAAATTCCATATCCTTCCTTTATTCCCTATTCTGACCTTTCTCTACCTGTCACATGCCTATAACTTCCCCCTAGGTCCGCTCCTCCTTTCCTTTCTCCTCTTGTCTACCCTCCACTCCTATCAGATTCCTTCCTCTCCAGCCCTTGACCTTTCCCATCTCCACCTGGCTTCACCTATCACCTTCTTTCCCCTCCTCATACCTTTTACTTCAAGCATTTTTCCCTTCCCTCTCAGTCCTGAAGAAGGATCTCTACCCAAAACATGGACTGTATACTCTTTTCCATAGATACTGAGGTCCTCTAGCATTTTGTGTGTTTCCCCTGTACTGTCTGATCGCCATTTCATTTCCATTATAGGAAATCTCTTTTGCTGATGTAGTGTTTCCATGTCCTGGTTTTCCTTTCCTTAAAAGGGCTACAGCACAGAAGGCGGTAGTCTGGTATGTCATTTAATGTAGAACAACAACACCCTACATGGCAAAGAAACATCATACGATCTTTCCTATTTTTAATCACTGCAGCCAGTCATCCAATCTTACCCTTTTACCCTCCTCCCACCACCTTCTCTTCTAGCTAAATTCCTTCCCAGGTCAGGTGCTGCAGACCTTAGATATTAACTGTTATTAAATATTGCCTCCACAGATACTAAATGTTTTGTTGAGTATTTCAAATATTTTCTAGTGATACCTCAGATTTCCTGTCTCCTCCTCCAACACCCACAGAAATTTTGTTTGAATTTTCAATCAGAGCCAATCAAATCTTGTTACAGCTGAAGCAACAATATGATCACTGAGCCGTTGGCTTATTCTTTCATCTGCTGGTGAGATCATGTTGACCAGGTACTCTGTGAAAACTGATGCTGGTTTTGCGGAACACAACAGAACTCCCTGCACCCCCAACCTCAGTGGGAATACCAGTCACAGCATAGCATGTCCTTTGAAAGAGGGCACTGCTGACGGTGGAGCACTCCTTCAGTGTAGAACACGGTCACTGATTTGCAAATGGGCCTCACAATCCCCACCGGGAGGTGAATGAGCTGAATACCAGGCCACTCAGCTAGATGATGAAAAGGCAAAGTGTCACAACATCTGCAGCAGCAGCTGCCAACCTTTGAACGCTAAATTGGGCAGGAAGGAAGATCCTGGATTTATAAAGCTCCTTTCAGACCCTCAAGGTGATAGCATTGAGCATTGTACTGTTGAGGCGCAATGCTGTGGGAGTTCTTCTGTGTCGGGGAGTGTTGGTCAGTCAGAAGAGCAGTATCTGAGGTGCAGCACGCAGCTGGAGTACAGAATGGAACTGTCAGAGAAACAGAAACCTGCTTTATTGGGATGGGGATGCGATTCGTACTTTAGGAGTTCTCTAGGGCAAATGTATTCAATTTATCGAGCTATTTTCCCCAGTGCCAAATATTGTACCTATTGCTGTCAGTAGGAAAACACTGAGCTCCACCCAGCCTTTTTGACTTTCATTTGATAGTGAATGATCAGCCATGATCTCAGAATGGCGGTGCAGACTCGAGGGCCCGAATGGTCTACTTCTGCACCTATTGTCTATTGTCTATTGACCAACTGTTTTCCAGGAATGTATCCCTTTGTGAACTCCAGGTTAGTTAATCAGGTTGTAGGGGCAGTTCGATATCTGCCATTTTTAGATGCTCAGGATTTTACATTTTTAGATCACAAATGTTATTTCTTTGTTATTTCTTGTTTCTAAGTTTTGGACCACAATCATATGATACAGGACTTGCTCTGCTCTTTGTTCCTTTCTTTGTTCACTTTTGACATTATTTCAGTCATTAACTAAGGAGCTACTTTGATTTCACTGACATACCAATTGCACTTTTCATTTCTTTTTTATTGAGAGCAATGAACTCAACATGAATATAAATCTTCTCTGGTGAATCTTGGTTGAGTGGCAGATCTTGGGTGATACTAGATGTAAGGATCTCAGCCAATTGTCAGTTGTGGCTGGCAACATCACATTGGGTGGAATAGTGAGTAACTACTCTTCGTGGTAACTAACTGTTCAGGACATTTTCACCATGGATGTCCAGTCCCTATATAGCTCCATGCCCCACCAGGAAGGCCTCAAAGCTCTCCGTTTCTTTTTGGATTCCAGACCCAACCAATTCCCCTCTACCACCACTCTCCTCTGTCTAGCAGAATTGGCCCTTACTCTTAATTTCTCCTTTAGCTCCTCCTACTTCTTTCAAACTAAAGGTGTAGCCATGGGCAGCCGTATGGGTCCTAGCTATGCCTGCCTTTTTGTTGGCTTTGTGGAACAGTCCATGTTCCAAGCCTATACGGGTATCCGTCCCCCACTTTTCCTTCGCTACATCGACGACCGCATGCTTCATCAACTTTACCTCCAACTTCCACCCTACCCTAAAATTTACCTGGTCCATTTTCAACTCCTCCCTCCCTTTCCTTGATCTCTCTGTCTCTATCTCTGGAGACAGCTTATCTACTGATGTCTACTATAAGCCCACGGACTCTCACAGCTACCCAGACTACTCCTCTTTCCACCCTGTTACTTGTAAAAATCCCATCCCCTTCTCTCAATTCCTCCGTCTCCACTGCATCTGCTCTCAGAATGAGGCTTTACTTTCCAGGATGAAGGAGATGTCTTCCTTTTTTAACCAAAGGGGCTTCCTTTCTTCCACCATCAACTCTGCTCTCAAATGCATCTCTCCCATTTCATGCACATCTGCCCTCACCCCATCCGCCCGCCACCCCACTCGGGATAGGGTTCCCCTTGTGCTCACCTACCACCCCACCAGCCAACATATAATTCTCTGTAACTTCCGCCATCTCCAATGGTATCCCACTACCAAGCACATCTTTCCCTCCCCCCCCACTTTCTGCTTTCCGCAAGGATCACTCCCTACTCGACTCCCTTGTCCACTCGTCACCCCCATCCCTTCCCACCGATCTCCCTCCTGGCACTTATCTTTGTAAACAGAACAAGTGCTACACCTGCCCTTACACTTCCTCCCTCACCACCATTCAGGGCCGCAGACAGTCCTTCCAGGTGAGGCGACACTTCACCTGTGAGTCGGCTGGTGTGGTATACTGTGTCCGGTGCTCCCGGTGTGGCCTTTTATATATTGGTGAGACCCGACGCAGACTGGGAGACCGTTTCGCTGAACACCTACACTCTGTCCGCTGGAGAAAGCAGGATCTTCCATTCGCCACATATTTTAATTCCACGTCCCATTCCCACTCTGATATGTCTATCCATGGCCTCCTCTACTGTCAAGATGAAACCACACTCAGGTTGGAGGAACAACACCTTATATTCCGTCTGGGTAGCCTCCAACCTGACGGCATGAACATTGATTTCTCTTCCGATAATGCCTCTCCTCCCCTTCTTACCCAACCCTAATTTTTAATTTAGAATTTTTAAATTATTTTCTCTCTCTCTTTCCCTCTCACAATCACTCCTTGCCTGTTCTCCATCTTCCTCTGGTGCTCCCCTCCCCCTTTCGTTCTTCCAAGGCCTTCTGTCCTATGATAGTCCCCATTTTCCAGCTTTGTATCCCTTTTGCCAATTACCTTTCCAGCTCTCAGCTTCATCCCACCCCCTCCAGTCTTCTCCTATCATTTCGGGTCTCCCCCTCCCACTTTCAAATCTCTTACTATCTGTTTTTTCCACTAGTCCTGACGAAGGGTCTCGACCCGAAACGTCGACTGTACTCCTTCCTATAGATTGCACGTGTTGTTCAAGGGGCTATTCACTTTGAGACACAATACACTGCAGAACCTGGAGTCACACATAAACTGCTGAAGGAACTTACCAAAAGCACTGTGGAGAGAAATGGGTTGAGAGTTTCTCCTGGATTGGGTTTTTTTTGGCTAAACTGGGAAGCCGGGATGTTGGGATGGAAGCCATGTGGGGCAAGATGTCGGTGAAGACGAGTACTGAGGATATATGGCTGTGCTAGTTAGTCTGGATGAGAGTGTGATTGAAGGGCAGGAGAACAGCAGAGACCACAGACGGGGAGCAGTGAGAGGGGTCTCACAAATATCCTGCTGGAGTGACATGTAAACTGCTTCAAAGGCAGCATATTTTGATGAGATCACAGTGAAGCAGCAAGATGGGGGTGTAAGGGACCACAATTTCTGGAGTCTGGAGCAAGAAACAAGGTGTCAGAGGAAGTCGGGGGGGGGGGGTCTGTGGAGAGAAATGGGTTGAGACCATTCATCTCCACTACTTGCTTTGAACCAGTGAAAAACACGTACTTGGATGTTGGCATCCAGTGGAATAGAACTCACAGGTCAAGAAAGGGTAAGGCAAAAGGACAAGAATTCTTCAGGGAAGCAAATAGAAGATTTCATGTTTTCACTTTAATCGCACTAGCTCAGTAATCATCTCAAACTCCACACCCTGAGATCTTTGCATTCTTATCATTCAATCCCTGATGCAACGCACATCCAATACCCCACATTTGGGACCTGTACTCCCCAGGATATTTGGTCCTGTGCTCTAGGATTCTGTCCCTAAATCTTTCAACTGTTTTTCAAGATGTCCAATTTAGGCAAGTTTTGATCACCAGACTGAATGACTTATGTGATGATGTTAACTATTGTTCTTAGAAGCTCCTTGAGAAGACCTTGCTGAGTTAACAGTGCAATGGAAGATCATCCAGTAACATTCTCATCTACTGTGAGGAAGTGCTTTGAGAGGTAGGTCATGGCTGGAATTAACTTGCCTGAGCAAGGGCCTGGGCCCACTGCAATTTGCCTGCAGCTGTAACCAGTGTATAGCAATCACAGCGTCACTGGTTCTCCATTTGGCCTTGGACCATCTGGACAACAACAGGCTGCTGTCTATTGATTACAGCTCGGTGTTCAACACCACCATCTCCTCAGTACCAATCAAAAAGCTTCAAAACCAGGGTCTCTGTACATCACTCTGCAGTTGGATCCTTGTCTTCCACAGTCAGTGCAGATCACTAAAGACATTTTCTCCTTGCTGACAATCAGCGCAGCCACACCTCAAGGATGTGTGCTTAGTTCACTGCTCTGCTCTCTCTGCATGTGTGGCTAGACACAGTGCAAACACCACTTATAAATTCACCTCTATAGTTGGCTGAATAGCAGATAGTAATGACGAGGCATACAGGAGTGCGATAGATCAACGTGTTGAGTGATACCACAACAACTACTTCGCACTCAGCATGAGCAGGGACAAAAACTTCAGGAAAGAGAAACCAGAAGAACACACACCATGGAGGGGTGAACAGCATAAAGTTCTTGAGTCTCAGAGGATCTACTCAATATATTGACACAATCATGAAGAAGACAGACCAATTGCAAAACTTCATTAGGAGTTTGAGCAGATTTGATATGTCACCAATGACTCCTGCAAATCTCTCTCCACAGAGCACTCTGACTGGTTGCTTTCTGCCTGGAATGGCTGTCATGCACAAGATCAGAAGAGCTTGCAGACTCAGCCAGATCCTCCACAGGCACACTACCTTCAGGGAGGAGATACACGAGCCTGAGGAAGGGTACTCAATATTTTAGGAACAGCTTCTTTCCCACCACCAGAAGTTTTCTAAACAGTCCATGAATTCCTGAGCATTAAATCACTATTCCAATTTTGCACGATTTATTTATTTCTTATTTTATTGTTTTTACATCTTACTCTGTACTACTGTTACAAGACAACAAATGTCTGTAAGTGATTATAAATCTGATTCTGATTCTACTTTTCTTTGAACCCTTGTCCCGGCTATATCGTAAGCTCAGCTACCAGCTATCTTAAGTCATCTCTCTTTGTGAACAACAATGTGGATTGACTACAATTGGCTGTGTTATCATGCCACATGCAAAGAGTCATACAAAACTGAAACAGATCCTTTGGCTCCATCGAACACATACCTTCCCACAGTCCAACCACCAATTTACACTATTCTTATTTCATTCTCTCCGCATTCCCAGATTGCACTTTATGCTTACACACTCCGGGCAATTTACAGTTACCAATTATCTCAGCAAACCATGCATCTTTCAGATGTGGAGAAAACCAAGAAAAGCTCCACATTCAGACAACACCGGAGATCGGGATCGAACCCCCGTCCCTGGAGCTGTGAGTAGCGGCTCTGCTAGCTCAGTACTGTGCCACACACCCGCCACAAAATGTAACTGAGAAGTACTTGAGAAGAAACCGGAGCCAGGGAGCTGCTGTTCGAAGCCTCGCAGAGATGCTTGAGAGAGTGGGCCTGCATTATCTGCTGGGCCTAAGACCACCTCTGATGAACAAAATTACGGAGTGCAAATATTCATGATACACAAGGCCCCCTCCATGTTTATCAGGTTAGGGCACTGTATTTTGATGTCAATAAGCAATTTTTCTTGCCTGGTCTCCTGCCTGACCCTTTTAATCCATCAATATATTATTAGAGATAAAGTTTCTGGAGACCTGCTGCAGTCAGAAGATAAATGGCAGTTCTGAAGTCACGCATTAAAGACTAGATTAAGGCCTCATGACTTGCCTTCAGAGCTCATCTGCCAGCCACTGTCCAACCTATCAGACAAAGTGACAAGAAAGAAAAATAATGAACTAGGGCAAAAAAAAAGCAAAGGGATTTTTTTTAACACACAAAACTACATCAGTTTTCAGTCAGGATTAAGCTTTAGAAGCAAAAAGAGAGAGAGGCAGGAAATTTTTCTTCAGAACATTATATTGATTAAAATGTGAAGGCAAGTTTGCTTTTGTATCATCACGCAACAGTTTTGTGGTGAAGCTTTGGCACTTAACTCTTTCAGAACCATGTTCTGTTCTCCGCAGAATAATGATACCAATACAACATTTCTGAGATACTAACTGAGCCAGGCAGCACAATCTCTACATCAAGCTTATTTTATTTTCAATTTTTTTCTTTAATTTTTTTTTTCTTTCTTCCTTTCAACTGGGGCATTCCAAACCTTTACTGAAGAACATGGTCACAGACTCCAGCAGCTCTGAAAGAACTCTTGCCAGTTTGTGATACTCAACACTGGGTAAATAAGAAAGGTAGCTGTGAAATCATCAAAAAACTCAGCTCATATAGCATTTATAGATGTCTCATTCTCACCAGCAGGAGAGTCACAGAATAATGTAAATGCATGATGTATGTGTTCCTGTGTATTTACCTGAGAGAGCTGTGTAACCGGAGTTTAGCAACTGTACAGTGAGTCATTATACTGTATTTCTGGCACTACACATAGCTGCAATGAGAACTCTTACATACTCTATCTGTTAACAACAGGGACGTACAGAGTGAAAGTTATATGGAGAAACAAAATGAATGTGTGATGGGAAATGAGTTTGGCCAGCAGGGGGCAGTACAGAGCCACTGCCTCACACTCCAGGGTTCAGTCCTAATCTCCACCAATGCCTGTGAGGAGTTTGCATGTTTTTCCTGTGACTACATTGAGTTCCTCCCATATCCCAAAGATATGCAGGGTTGGTAGGTTAATTGACCCTACTGTGCAGGAAGAATCAGGGGGAGGTTGCTGTGAATGTATGTGAGGATATATTAGTGTAAAAATAAGTGTTCGATAGTGCTGACAACAGGTCTGCTGCCATGCTGTACCACCCTGTCACTCCATGACTCTAAGACCCTGTGAATTGGCAATGCCTTTGACCAATGTAGACACCAGAGGAATACTGGCAAAGCTGCACTGGAAAGCAAACTGACATGGTGTAGGTACTAGGATGACAAAGCTGCCAATTCATCCAAGGGTCTGGAACTGCTTTGAGAAAGGCACTGTGGTTAACTTATGGATTTTCATCTAACCATTGAGAAAATCAGGGAATAAAATGGAGGGAAATAACTTATTGAGGAGTGACAACAAGGGAAGAAGGGGACAAAATGGTTGTCCAGCGTCAAGCTGTTGTAACACTGCTGGAGGTGTCTGGATGTTTTGGGGACAATTTCTCTGTGCAAAGTATGTGATGGAAATGAACAGCAGTGATGAGGGTCTTCTTGGACAAAGGGTCAACCTGAAAAAGCATCACCATATGGGAACAAATAGTCCTATGTCATTGAAAAGGACAGATCGGAATCTGAAGCACGTTTAATGTCACCAGCATATGTTGTGAAATTTGTTGTCTTTGCTACAGCAATACAATGAAATTCATAATAATAGAAGAAATGTGATTTACAGTAATATATATATATATATAAAATAAATAGTTAAATTACCTAAGTAGTGCAAAAATAGAAATAAAACAAATAGTGAGGTAGTGTTCATGGGTTCAGTGTCCATTCAGAGATCGATGGCAGAGGAGAAGAAGCTGTTCCTGAATTGCTGAGTGTGTGCCTTTAGGCTTCTGACCCTCCTTCCTGATGGTAGCAATGAGAACGAGACGAGACCAGGCTGATAGGGGTCCTTAATGATGAAGGCCACCTTTTGTTAGTAAAGTAGCATAAAAGCCTCTAAGTCGCTTTAACCCCAAGCTCTGAATCTATGGACAGCTCGGAATCAGAAATCAGAAGAGGCTGTTAGCAAGGATCTCGTTTTTTTTTGGGGGGGGGGGTGTGGTGCTTGAGTTTATAGGCTGGCTTTATTTGCCTTAGAGCAAGGGAGGTTGAGGGGTGACCTTACAGAGGTACATGAGATGATAAGAGGCATAGATGGTCAAAATCTTCACATTGAGATGGACATTTCAATGTGTAAGGGAATCGAAATACATAGTCCTAATGCATGCACAATAACATTAGTGTAGACGGGCAACATGGTCAGTATAAATGAAGGGGCTGTTTCTGCACAGAAAAAAAGGCCAATCAGCCCACCACGTGTTGTAATTGTAATTATTATTAATATTTAATGCATATTAAATATATCAAACAAACACACAGTGCTGTACAATTCTAGGACACTACAAACTTAGCTCATTATCTTGTCAAAAGACCCATCTCTTGCACTGCTAGTTTGGCCCTTAAGCTGCCTTCTACTTAACAAGAGTTTTAGTGGTTCAATTAACAAGTGAATTTAGTCGAACTTGGACACATGGTGGGATAGATTGCACTGAAGCCTAACTGATGGTTCTGCGGAGAGCTGCTGACTGGCTGTTTCCAGACTTATCACTGAGTTGTGGGGCACTGTGTAAGGTGGTGAGCCACGGTTCAGAAGCAGTTTGCAGTCAGCCCGTTCATACTTACACTACTTTGGTACTGCTGTCTGGTAAAAATAAGGACTTTTTAATGTTTATTTCAATTGATATCAATGCATTAATTTGACAGATAGTTGAAGTGAGGCTTTATTCCATTTTAATTTGTAATTTTAATTTTTTTAGAATGGTTTTTGAAAGTTATGAACATCTGACAGAAGCCTCCAGAGGGATCCAAGGGAATACTGCTTTCCTCCACCATAGCCTGACTCGTGTCGAGAGTCTGCTTCTCTCCATCTTCTAGTGAAGCCTCGTAAGCGGCAAAGTGGAAATAAGAAGCCGAGAAAGCGAACTGACAGGAGTCAGAGTGGCACACTGGCATTGTACACTCACTTACACTGATCTCTCTGTCATCTACACACAAAACAATTTGCAGTGGCAAATTAGCTTCCACATGTTGTTAGGATGTAGGAGGAAATTGGGGGATGTGGCAAAAACGATGTGGCCACAGACAGAACGTGTAAACTCCACACACACAGTGTCAGAGGTCAGAATCGAACCTGGGCCTCAGGAGCTGTGGGGCAGCAGCTCTGCACTGTCAAACGGTACACAGTCAATGTCCAAGCTAGCAGTACAGAGAAGGGTCCTTCAAGAACAAGAGTCCGGGTGATTACCACATAGGCATTGCAGTTTATAATATCAATAAGCAGATCAAATCAGGCACAAATCCAATTCCTGCTAACATCTTCTTTCCAAAAGGACCAGCTGGAAAAAGAATCAGATTAATGAGAATGAAATGCATCTCTGGTAAAAATAAATCAGAGTGCAATGTGTAACCCTCTTGCTGGACAGTCCTAGAGGTTCTTGGTGTTTTGAGGCAGCTGCCTGGCAAGGTACTCCGCTATACCATCATTCCAAAGAGTACATGATGATTATTATCAGAACGTGAATGATAACTCTTAGCATTTGTAGCTGATTAGATAAAGGTGAAACATGTTGGATCTTGATCTACCAAAGCATTTAGATCTATTTCTTCATGTTAGGGCTTATTGGAGGAGTAAGTCTCAGATATGATCTCCACTTTTGTTCATTTCTTTTTGAATATTGAGGAAACAAAAGGATATTTAGCATATGTTTATTTTCCCACATAGTCAAATGATATGGTGGAGAAATAAAAAGAAACAAAAGCAAAAAGTGTTACAGGGTTCTGGAACAATGAGTCATCAAATGACAAAGCTTTTGCTGAACTATAGCTGAGAAGACGTGCCCCTGCTGAGTTACTGAGAGCACTCGGAGCTGAGATCAACCAGGGATGGCCGGAGGAGAAGAGTTGAAATAACAAAATCAAAATTGAAGTGATGGAGAGATAGATTACATATAACTGATACATGCTGCCCTCCAACTATTTGGATATGGAGATATTTGATATTTGGATATTTGGAACAGAAAATCCTACAACTCCACCACCCAGGCTTGCTGCTACCATCATGTAGAAGGTACAAAAGCCTCAGGACTCACACCACCAAGTTCAAGAACAGTTTCTACCCCTCAACCATCAGGTTCTTGAACAAAAGGGGATAACTACACTCAACTGCCCCATCATTAAGATGTTTCCGCAACCAATTATCTCAATTTAAGGACTCTTTATCCCATTATCTCATGTTCTCATTTTTATTGCTATTTATATTTGCATTTGCACAGTTTGCTTTCTTCTGCACTCTGGTTGATCTTTCATTGATGCTGTTATAGTTACTGTTCTATAGATTTGCTGAGTATGCTCACAGGAAAATGAATCTCAAGGTTTGTGTATGGTGACATATACGTATTTTGAAAATAAAATTTACTTTGAACTTTGAACTTTGGGGCAAAAGTGGCATATGTGGTTCAATCAGATACTTTGTGAAAATAGGAGGCAGAATTAGATCATAAATCAGGTCTTCTTTGTGACTGATAGAAAAGAGGATCATGAAGAATTGTTTGTGTATTTCTGAAGTTAATCATTAGAGACTGTGGATTAAATGACATGAGACTCCACTGAAATGAATCAAAGGATCTCATGCTCAGGTCAAGAAATGGATATAGCTCCATGGATACAATTCCTTTGAGAAGATCAAAGAGATTGAGAAAACCTGCACAGAGCGGTTAAATTTCTAAATAATATGTGAATCACCCTTTTTCAAAGGTGAAAGAAGTGTAGTCTATGTAAACATGTGACGTGTGTGTGTGTGTGTGTGTGTGTGTGTGTGTGTGTGTGTGTGTGTGTGTGTGTACTCATTGTCCTCGGAGCACAAAGAAATAGAATGTATGCCTTAGCAGTTCTCCTTGGTGATGCACAATGTTCATGGCACAACGTACAATTAGAGTAAGAGCCCGCATAGATTGCAATTGGCAGTGGAAAGGTCAGTTGAAAGCCAATTCCTCCCTCCTATATTTCTTTCCCTCAAGGAGATGCTGAGGCTGATTCTAAAACTCCAGCTGTTCTGTGACTGGATCACCTATCTGGGAAGTGCCTCTATATTTGCTGATATCAGTATTACTGGGGACCATCAGAACTTTATTCAGCAATGAGTCTTGTCTCTCCAGCTCATTTTGTTTTCACATTTATGTCAAGATCCTCCATTGTCAGCATGCTGACACCCAGTGCTACCTTTCCTCTTCACCTTTGAGCAGTGAGGGGATGGCTGGTCAGCATGAGATTGCTCAGTCGACCAGGGAAGATTCTGTCTCATGGCCTGAAACTCAGCTACTCCAGCATTTTAATGTGTGTTGCTTTGACTTTCTCGTGTTTATGGTTACTGCAGAAATGATTGCTTTTTGAGAACTTGAAACTCCATGCAGAAGAGAACAGAGCACCACAGTACTACAGTTCAATCTGGCATCAGCTGTAATGAGTTTGATCTTCCTTCCTGTGGAATGCAAGGGTTCCAGTCCAAAGACGTACAAGTTGGGTAAATTGGCCATTGTAAATTGTCCCGTGATTAAGCTAGGGTTAAATTGGTGGGTTGCTTGCAGCATGACTTGAAGAGCTGGAATGGCCTATTCTGCACTGGAACTCTAAAGAATTAAAACATATGCACTGTACATCCCCTGGGCTACAGCTTACATTGTTAGAACTGAGTCTTTGGGTGACTACAAAATTATTGCAGGTTTCAGCCAGTCCCTAAGTGCTATCACATGCATGATACAACTATCAGGCTTAGGAACCAACCTGCACAAGGCTCATCCTATCTCAGCAATAGAACACTATGGAGCACCTCTTGTGTTACTATGGACGTGACTCTGGTTGAGTTTGCTTGCACTAGCTTCTTCACTGTCATATATAATTTACTTTCTCTGTGTTGTCTGTGGCTACGTGCCTGATACTGCCACAGGCAAGTTTTTCACTGAACGTGTACCTCATGTATATGACAATAAACTTGATTTGATGTATTTGCCAGGTTTGCACGTGACCTTGGTGGCTGAGGTAGTTCTCCTCCATTGTTTGAGAGAGAGGAATCATCAACCATAACGTACACCAACTTCAGTGAAGTTGCACCGTCAATCACATGGAATCCATGCAGCATAGGAAGAGCCCCTTCAGCCTGCTGAATCTATGCCCATTTATAGTAATCTTATGTTAGTCTCATTTTGTTCTCTCCTCATTTCCATCAACTTCCCCCCTGCAGTTCCTAGCACTCACCTACACATTAAAAACAATTTACAGTGGCCAATTAACCTACTGACCAGCACTCATCTGGGATGTGGGGAGGGAATAAAACACTCCAGAGGCAATCGAGGTGGTTACAGGACACAGGTGCGAACTCCACATAAACAACATCAGGATTGAACCTGGATCATTGGAACTGTGACGCAGTGGTACAAACTAGCTGAACCAGTGTGCCACACTTCTTTTATCTGAAAAACATATTTATGTAAAATTTCGTAAGTCAAAAAGCAGTGTTTTATCTATATGCATGATGGATACAAATATTGTCACAGAATATTTCTCTGGGTAAAGAATGTGAGATTATTCATCACGATAAAAAATTACACAACCTTAATGCACGTACTTCACAGACTCAATAGTGTAATCAGGAAAAGTTTTGAGCTGAATATTTGTAAATTGACTCTATCTATAGCTAAATTTGCATTGAAGTCAATGCCTAGACACACCACCTTAAACATATCTGGGTAATTGTTTTTAGGTTGGTGCCTTGTTCTACCTTATTGTATCTCCTCAGAGCAACGCAGCTCAAAGTTAGTCACATTAAATAATTATATTTGGCATGACTGGTTTTCCAGTAGATATGAAATTAGTATACTGTTCATCCAAGAGAATGCATACCTGATATTCATTTCCATTTATTTCTAGCTAAAAATCTACTGCTCTCATTCTTAAAAAATGCTCAAGGATCAATCTTAAACCACGTTAAATTGTAAATAGTCATCAAAGACATACCTTTAAGGAGTTAAATAATGTTCCTGCTATGGAAGACATGATAGGCAGGTTAATTACTTTAATAGTATATGAGGCTAAGAATCTGCATAAATGATAATCTTGTAACAGTTTATTGAGATAAATGATAGACGATTAATAAATAAGGGCCTACTTGAGTGAAAGCCCACTGAATGGTTCCGAAGAAGATGGAACGAGAGTCTTGAGTCCAAGGTTTGTATAAATGATGTCTTGGTAACGGTTTCAATATGAAAAACTGTGAAGAGGCAAAATTCTATGGCTGAAATTACACTCACAGAATCATACATCAGCACAGTGCAGAATACAGAGTCTCATCAATCAACAATATAACATTCAAAAACATAATCACAGTTCATCATGAAGGAACTGTGCTGCTGGGACCCAGTAACCAAGACAATGTCAGGCTGCAGGTCAGCTTAGATATACTGAAACTTAAAATAATCGGCAGAAGAGAAGTTAAATGATCTCTGGCTGTTAGCCAGCTCTGTCTCTCTGCTGGCTTTCTTGAACCTTCCCATGCTGCTAAGCTGTCAAACTGCGTGTTCGATATCCAGCCTTGGATGAGCCATAACTCTGTGAAGATTGGATAAACCAAAGGAACACATTTCTTTCACCATTTCATTCCTCTCTTTGTCTGCTGACCAAAGTTGAACTATTCTGCTTGCATCCTGGGTGTCCTGTTTATCTCATTGCCACACAGTTATAGAGCACAGAAACTGGCCCTTCAACCCATTACGTTCATGCTGCCCCTTGTACCTAATGATCCCATTTACCTTCATTGGTTCTGTAACCTTCTATACCTTGCTAAATCAAGTATTTGTTCAAACATATTAAATAATTGGTCCTGGACCAGCACATAAATAAAATCACAAAGAAGGTGCACTAGCCTCTGTACTTCCTTGGGAGGTTAAGGAGGTTCAGCTTGTCACCAAACTTACACAGATGTAAAGTAGCTTGATTGCTCGCAATTTGAATTTGCAGATCATACGAAGCTGCAAAGAGTCGTGGACTCACCCAAGTAGTTCACGGGCATATTCCTCTCCACCAGCGACTGCAGGTACACGAGGCGCTGCCTCAAGAAGACAGCAGCCATCATTATAGATCCCCACTACCTGCTAAAACGGATTCTGTTTTCTTTTGGTTCCAATTGTGTTTCTTTTATGTACAATTTATGCTTATGTTTTTTTCTGAACACTACTTACCTGCTTCTAACAACCATAGAACATTACAGCACAGAAACAGGCCTTTTGGCCCTTCCTGGCTGTGCCGAACCATTTCTTCTGTCTAGTCCTGTCTGTCTGTCTAGACCGGTACCTGGACCATATCCCTCCATACACCTCTCATCCATGTACTTGTCCTAGCTTTTCTTAAATGTTAAAAATGAGCCTGCATTCACCAGTTCAACTGGCAGCTCATTCCACACTCCCACTCTGTGTGAAGAAGCTCCCCCTAACGTTCCCTTTAAACTTTCCCCCCTTCACCCTTAACCCATGTCCTCTGTTTTTTTTCTCCCCTAGCCTCAGTGGAAAAAGCCTGCTTGCATTCACTCTATCTATACCCATCATAATTTTATACACCTTCATCAAATCTCCCCTCATTTTTCTACACTCCAGGGAATAAAGTCCTAACTTACTTAACCTTTCTCTGTAACTCAGCTTTTTAAGTCCCGGCAACATCCTTGTAAACCTTCTCTGCACTCTTTCAACGGTATTAATTTCCTTCCTGTAATTAGGTGACAAAAACTGCACACGATACTCCAAATTCGGCCTCACCAATGCCTTATACAGCCTCACCATAACGTTCCAACTCTTATACTCAATACTTTGATTTATAAAGGCCAATGTATCAAAAGCTCTCTTCACGACCCTATCTACCTGTGACGCCACTTTTAGGGAATTATGTATCTGTAGTCCCAGATCCCTCTGTTCTACTGCACTCCTCAGTGTCCTACCATTTACCTTGTATGTTCTACCTTGGTTTGTCCTTTCAAACTGCAATACCTCACACTTGTCTGTATTAAACTCCATCTGCCATTTTTCAGCTCATTTTCCCAGCTGGTCCAAATCCCTCTGCAAGCTTTGAAAACATTCCTCACTGTCCACTACACCTCCAATCTTTGTATCATCAGCAAATTTGCTGATCCAATTTACCACATTATCATCCAGATCATTGATATAGATGACAAATAACAATGGACCCAGCACTGATCCCTGTGGTACATCACTAGTCACAGGCCTCCACTCAGAGAAGCAATCCTCCACTACCACTCTCTGACTTCTCCCATTGAGCTAATGTCTAATCCAATTTACTACCTCACCATGTATACCTAGCAACTGAACCTTCCTAACTAACCTCTCATGCGGGACCTTGTCAAAGGCCTTATTGATGTCCATGTAGACAACATCCACTGCCTTCCCTTCATTCACTTTCCTGGTAACCTCCTCGAAAAACTCTAATAGATTGGTTAAACATGACCTTCCACACACAAAGTCATGTTCACTCTCCCTAATAAGTCCCTGTCTATCCAAATACTTGTAGATCCAAGCTCTTAGTACTCCTTCCAATAATTTACCTACTACCGACATCAAACTTACTGGCCTACAATTTCCCAGATTACTTTTAGAGCCTTTTTTAAACATTGGAACAACATGAGCTTTCCTCTGGCACTCACCCGTGGATACTGACATTTTAAATATATCTACCAGAGCCCCTGCAATTTCAACACTAGTCTCCTTCAAGGTCTGAGAGAATACCCTGTCAGTCCTGGGGATTTATCTACTCTGATTTGCCTCAAGATAGCAAGCACCTTCTCCTCTTTAATCTGTATAGATTCCATGACTTCGCTACCTGTTTGCCTTATTTCCATAGACTCCTTGCCAGTTTCCTTAGTAAATACAGATGCAATAAACCCATTTAAGATCTCCTCCATTTCTTTTGGTCCCATACATAGCCAACCACTCTGATCTTCAAGAGGACCAATTTTATCCCTTACTATCCTTTTGCTCTTAATATACCTGCAGAAGCTCTTTGGATTATCCTTCACCTTGACTGCCAAAACAACCTCATGTCTTCTTCTAACCCTCCTGATTTCTTTCTTAGGTATTTTCTTGCACTTTTAATACTCCTCAAGCACCTTATTTTCTCCTTGTTGCCTAGACCTGTCATACGTCTCTCTCTTCTTCTTTATCAGAGTTCCACTATCCCTTGAGAACCAAGTTTCCTTATTCTTATTCACTTTGCCTTTAATCCTGACAGGAACATACAAACTCTGCACTGTCAAAATTTCTCCTTTGATGGCCTTCCACTTACCAATCACATCCTTGCCAGAGAACAACCTGTCCCAATCCACGCTTTTTAGATCCTTTCTCGTTTCTTCAAATCTGGCCTTTTTCCAGTTTAGTACCTCAACTCGAGGACCAGATCTATCTTTATCCATGAACAAGTTGAGACTAATGACGTTATGATCACTAGACCCAACGTGTTCCCCTACACACACTTCTGTCACTTGTCCTAACTTGTTTCCTAATAAGAGATCTAATATTGCATCCTCTCTAGTTGGTACCTCTATATATTGATTTAGAAAACTTTCCTGAACACATTTTACAAACTCTAACCTGTCTATACTTTTAAAAGTATGGGAGTCCCAATCAATATGTGGAAAATTAAAATCCCCTATTATCACAACTTTATGTTCCCTGCAGTTGTCTGCTATCTCTCTGCAGATTTGCTCCTCCAATTCTCTTCTTTTTCTTCTGACTTTTAATGGCGTTGGCAGTCCAACTTAAAAGTGTATTACTGCCTCCAACTGGACTGGAGTGTAGTGTAGGAAGTTGGGATATAAAACCCCTTCTAGGTCTTTAACAAATGAAAACTAAATTACCCTAAAACCCCTATAGATTGTAAATAATGAAAGATAATATTGTGAATTAAATTAATGTCACTTCCATAACTTAATAAAGTTTTAAAATGAAAACTATCAACTCCCAAAGAGAGTAGTGAAGCCTGTTCTCCCCGTGACTGCATGGGTAATTATCTAACTGTTCTGGTCTCCTCTCACATCCAAAGACTTTTGGGCTGATATGTGAACTGGCCACTGTGAATTACCCCAAATGAACAGTGGGTGATAAAATCTGGGAGGACTTGATGGGAATGTGGGGATGAGAAAAATGGAAATAAAATAAGTGGGGGCTTGATGGTCAGTGCAGATGGTGAGCTGGAGGGACTGTATGAGAGAGACTTCTGATTTCCTTTTTTCTATTTATTTCTGCTATTATGGGTCCTCGGGGAACTTCTTTTTCTGTTGGAGGCCGTGTATTTTTATTATTGTTGTTGCTGTGTCATAATTGCCAGCATAGGAGCTGCCTTAATGGAACATCAATCCAGAGCTTAGGCATTAATCAAGAGACAAGGATTTGAGTCCCACAACAGCAGACGGATATTTTAAAAATCGTGTAATTAAGTAAATCTGGAATAAAACCTGGTTTCAGTAATCATGATCATGAAGCTGCCAGATACTGTAAAATACCAGAGTAAGTGTGTTTCAGGAAAGGAAATATGCTTGGTTTATATCTGATTCCAGACTCACAGAAAATTAGTTGACCTTTAATTGGAGCAACACACACGCGAATGCTGGAGGAACTCGGAAGGTCAGGCAGCATCAGGCCGAGACCCTTCAGCAGGACTAGAGAAAAAAAAGATGCTGAGTAAATTTAAAAGGTGGGGAGGGGAGAGAGGAATACAATGTGATGGTTGAAATGGGGGGGGGTGAGTAAAGGGCTGGGAAGTTGATCGGTGAAAGAGATACAGGGCTGGAGAAGGGAGAATCCAATAGGAGAGGACAGGAGGCCAAGGAAGAAAGAAAAGGGGGAAGAGCACCAGAGGGGGGCGATGGGCAGACAAGGAGATAAGAGGAAAGAGAGAAATGGGGATGAAGAATGATGGGAGGGGGAGTTAATGGAAGTTTGAGAAATTGATGTACATGCCATCAGGTTGGAGGCTACCCAAATAGAATACAAGGTGTTGTTCCTCCAACCTGAGTGTGGCCTCATCACAGCAGTAGAGGAGGCCGTAGATTGACATATTGGTGTGAGAATGGGAAATAGAATTAAAATGGGTGGCCACTGGGAAATCAGGCTTTTTCAGGCAGATGGCGCATAGGTGCTCAACGAAGCAGTCTCCCAGTCTATGTCAGGACTCACTGATACACAGGAGGCCACACCGGGAGCACCAGGCACAATAGATGACCCCAACAGACTCACAGGTGAAGTGACATCTCACCCGAAAGGACAGTTTGGGACCCTGTGAGGGAGGAGCTGTAGGGGCAGGTGCAGCACCTGTTCCACTTGCAAGTGTAAAGTGCCATAGGGGAGATCAGTGGGGAGGAACAAATGGACAAGGAGTTGGGTAGGGAGTGATCCCTGTGGAGAGCAGAAATTGGGTGTTGGAGATGGGGAGGATGTGCTTGGCGGTAGGATCCCGTAGGAGGTGGCGGAAGTTATCGAGAATTAGGTGCTGGTGGGGTGGTAGGTGACAGCAAGAGGAACCCTATCCCTGGTAGAGTGGTGGGAAGTTGGGGTGAGCAACAGATTCATGAAATGGAAAAGATGAGCACCGGTGAATCTTTTCGGGTCTTATAATGCGTCTGGTGCTCCAGGTGTGGCCTACTACATCAGTCCGACCAGATGTAGATTGGGAGATGCTTCACCAAGCACTTACATTCCAACAGGCAACAGAAAGGGGATCTCCCAGTGGCCACCCATTTTAAATCCACTCCACATTCCCATTCTGTTATGTGAATCATGAGGCCACACTTCGGATGGAGGAAAAAATACTTATATTCAGTCTGGGTAGCTTCCAAACTGATGGCATAAACAGTCATTTCTCGAGCTATTGGTAATGCGCCAGCCCACACTCTCCTTCACCTACCCGCATCCACTTTACAACTGAAGTAAACAGGACTGTGTGCATTACCCAACATTATAGTAAACAGGAGTGTGTGCATTACCCAACATTATTGTAAACAGGAGTGTGTGCATTACCCAACATTATTGTAAACAGGAGTGTGTGCATTACCCAACATTATAGTAAACAGGAGGGTGTGCATTACCCAACATTATAGTAAACAGGAGTGTGTGCATTACCCAACATTATAGTAAACAGGAGTGTGTGCATTACCCAACATTATTGTAAACAGAAGTGTGTGCATTACCCAACATTATAGTAAATATGAGTGTGTGCATTACCCAACATTATAGTAAACAGGAGTGTGTGCATTACCCAAAATTATAGTAAACAGGAGTGTGTGCATTACCCAACATTATAGTAAACAGAAGTGTGTGCATTACCCAACATTATAGTAAATATGAGTGTGTGCATTACCCAAAATTATAGTAAACAGGAGTGTGTGCATTACCCAACATTATAGTAAATATGAGTGCGTGCATTACCCAGAGCTGATGTAAACTGGAGAGTGTGCATTCAACAGTTATATTATAAATAGAGGTGTCTACATTACCCAGTGTTGATATAATGCAGTGGGTGCACAACGCCATGCTGATGTAAACAGGAGTGTTTGCATTAGCCAGTGTTGATATAAAAGGAGTGTGTGCATTACCCAGTGTTGATATAAACTGGATTGTGTGCATTCCCACAGCTGATGTAAATATGAGTGTGTGCATTACCCAGAGCTGATGTAAACTGGAGTGGGTGCATTGCCCAGCGTTGACGTAAACAGGAATGTGTGCATTATGCAGTGTTGATAGAAATAGGAGTGTGTGAAATGCGCAGTTTTGATGCAAACAGGAGTGTGTGCATTACCCAGTGTTGATGTAAACTGGAGTGTGTGGATTACACAGTGTCAGTGTAAACCGTGGTGTTTGCATTGACCAGAGTTGATGTAAACAGGAGTGTGTGCAGTGCCCAGTGTTGATTTCAACAGGACTGTCTGCATTACCCAGTGTTGATGTAAATATGAGATTGTGCATTACCAAGAGCTGATGTAAACTGGAGAGTGTGCATTCAACAGTTTTATTTTAAATATTTGTGTGTGCATTACCCAACATTATTGCAAACAGGAGTGTGTGCATTACCCAACATTATGGTAAACAGGAGTGAGTGCATTACCCAACATTATAGTAAACAGGAGTGTGTGCATTACCCAATATTATTGTAAACAGGAGTGTGTGCATTACCCAACATTATAGTAAACAGGAGTGTGCGCATTTCCCAAAATTATTGTAAACAGGAGTGTGTGCATTACACAACATTATAGTTAACAGGTGTGTGTGCATTACCCAACATTATAGTAAACAGGACTGTGTGCATTACCCAACATTATAGTAAACAGGAGTGTGTGCATTACCCAACATTATAGGAAACAGGAGTGAGTGCATTACCCAACATTACAGTAAACAGGAGTGTGTGCATTACCCAAAATTATTGTAAACAGGACTGTGTGCATTACCCAACATTATAGTAAACATGAGTGTGTGCATTACCGAACATTATAGTAAACAGGAGTGTGTGCATTACCCAACATTATTGTAAACAGGACTGTGTGCATTACCCAACATTATTGTAAACAGGAGTGTTTGCATTACCCAACATTATAGTAAACAGGAGTGTGTGCATTACCCAACATTAGAGTAAACAGGAGAGTGTGTATTACCCAACATTATAGTAAACAGGAGTGTGTGCATTAACCAACATTATAGTAAACAGGAGTGTGTGCATTACCCAACATTATAGGAAACAGGAGTGTGTGCATTACCCAACATTATAGTAAACAGGAATGTGTGCATTACCCAACATTATTGTAAAGAGGACTGTGTGCATTACCCAACATTATAGTAAACAGGAGTGTGTGCATTACCCAACATTATTGAAAACAGGACTGTGTGCATTACCGAATATTATTGTAAACAGGAGTGTGTGCATTACCCAACATTATAGTAAACAGGAGTGTGTACATTAGCCAACATTATAGTAAACAGGAGTGTGTGCATTACCCAACATTATAGTAAACAGGAGTGTGTGCATTACCCAACATTATAGTAAACAGGAGTGTGTGATTTACCCAACGTTGTAGTAAACAGGAGTGTGTGCATTACCCAGTGTTAGTGTAAACGGTGGTGTGTGCATTGCCCAGTGTCGATGTAAACAGGAGTGTGTGCATTGCCCAGAGTTGATGTAAACAGGAGTCTGTGCATTGCCCAGAGTAGATGTAAACTGGAGTGTGTGCATTGCCCAGAGTTGATGTAAACTGGAGTGTGCGCATTGCCCAGTGTTGATGTAAACATGAGTGCGTGCATTACCCAGAGCTGATGTAAACTGGAGAGTGTGCATTCAACAGTTATATTATAAATAGAGGTGTCTACATTACCCAGTGTTGATATATTGCAGTGGGTGCAGAACGCCATGCTGATGTAAACAGGAGTGTGTGCATTAGCCAGTGTTGATATAAAAGGAGTGTGTGCATTACCCAGTGTTGATATAAACTGGATTGTGTGCATTCCCACAGCTGATATAAATATGAGTGTGTGCATTACCCAGAGCTGATGTAAACTGGAGTGGGTGCATTGCCCAGCATTGACGTAAACAGGAATGTGTGCATTATGCAGTGTTGATAGAAATAGGAGTGTGTGAATTGCGCAGTTTTGATGCAAACAGGAGTGTGTGCATTGCCCAATGTTGATGTAAACTGGAGTGTGTGCAGTGCCCAGTGTTGATTTCAACAGGACTGTCTGCATTACCCAGTGTTGATGTAAATATGAGAGTGTGCATTACCAAGAGCTGATGTAAACTGGAGAGTGTGCATTCAACAGTTTTATTTTAAATATTTGTGTGTGCATTACCCAACATTATTGCAAACAGGAGTGAGTGCATTACCCAACATTATGGTAAACAGGAGTGAGTGCATTACCCAACATTATTGCAAACAGGAGTATGTGCATTACCCAACATTATGGTAAACAGGAGTGAGTGCATTACCCAACATTATAGTAAACAGGAGTGTGTGCATTACCCAACATTATGGTAAACAGGACTGTGTGCATTACCCAACATTATGGTAAACAGGAGTGAGTGCATTACCCAACATTATAGTAAACAGGAGTGTGTGCATTACCCAATATTATTGTAAACAGGAGTGTGTGCATTACCCAACATTATAGTAAACAGGAGTGTGTGCATTTCCCAAAATTATTGTAAACAGGAGTGTGTGCATTACACAACATTATAGTTAACAGGTGTGTGTGCATTACCCAACATTATAGTAAACAGGACTGTGTGCATTACCCAACATTATAGTAAACAGGAGTGTGTGCATTACCCAACATTATAGGAAACAGGAGTGAGTGCATTACCCAACATTATAGTAAACAGGAGTGTGTGCATTACCCAAAATTATTGTAAACAGGACTGTGTGCATTACCCAACATTATAGTAAACATGAGTGTGTGCATTACCGAACATTATAGTAAACAGGAGTGTGAGCATTACCCAACATTATTGTAAACAGGACTGTGTGCATTACCCAACATTATTGTAAACAGGAGTGTTTGCATGACCCAACATTATAGTAAACAGGAGTGTGTGCATTACCCAACATTAGAGTAAACAGGAGAGTGTGTATTACCCAACATTATAGTAAACAGGAGTGTGTGCATTAACCAACATTATAGTAAACAGGAGTATGTGCATTACCCAACATTATAGGAAACAGGAGTGTGTGCATTACCCAACATTATAGTAAACAGGAATGTGTGCATTACCCAACATTATTGTAAAGAGGACTGTGTGCATTACCCAACATTATAGTAAACAGGAGTGTGTGCATTACCCAACATTATTGAAAACAGGACTGTGTGCATTACCCAATATTATTGTAAACAGGAGTGTGTTCATTACCCAACATTATAGTAAACAGGAGTGTGTACATTAGCCAACATTATAGTAAACAGGAGTGTGTGCATTACCCAACATTATAGTAAACAGGAGTGTGTGCATTACCCAACATTATTTTAAACAGGAGTCTGTGCATTACCCAACATTATAGTAAACAGGACAGTGTGTATTACCCAATATTATAGTAAACAGGAGTGTGTGCATTACCCAACATTATAGGAAACAGGAGTGTGTGCATTACCCAACATTATAGTAAACAGGAGTGTGTGCATTACCCAACATTATAGTAAACAGGAATGTGTGCATTACCCAACATTATAGGAAACAGGAGTGTGTGCATTACCCAACATTATAGTAAACAGGAATGTGTGCATTACCCAACTTTATAGGAAACAGGAGTGTGTGCATTACTCAACATCATAGTAAACAGGACTGTGTGCAGTACCCAACATTATAGTAAACAGGAGTGTGTGCATTACCCAACATTATAGTAAACAGGAGTGTGTGCATTACCCAGTGTTAGTGTAAACCGTGGTGTGTGCATTGCCCAGAGTTGATGTAAACAGGAGAGTGTGCATTGCCCAGTGTCGATGTAAACAGGAGTGTGTCCATTGCCCAGAGTTGATGTAAACAGGAGTGTGTGCATTACCCAGTGTCGATTTAAACAGGAGTGTGTGCATTGCCCAGAGTTGATGTGAACAGGAGTCTGTGCATTACCCAGAGTTGATGTAAACTGGAGTGTGTGCATTGCCTAAAGTTGATGTAAACTGGAGTGTGTGCATTACCCAGAACTGATGTAAACTGGAGAGTGTGCATTCAACAGTTATATTATAAATAGAGGGGTCTACATTACACAGTGTTGATATAATGCAGTGGGTGCACAACGCCATGCTGATGTAAACAGGAGTGTGTGAATTAGCCAGTGTTGATATAAAAGGAGTGTGTGCATTACCCAGTGTTGATATAAACTGGATTGTGTGCATTCCCACAACTGATGTAAATATGAGTGTGTGCATTACCCAACATTATAGTAAACAGGAGTGTGCGCATTACCCAATATTATAGTAAACAGGAGTGCATACATTAGCCAACATTATAGTAAACAGGAGTGTGTGCATTTCCCAAAATTATTGTAAACAGGAGTGTGTGCATTACACAACATTATAGTTAACAGGTGTGTGTGCATTACCCAACATTATAGTAAACAGGACTGTGTGCATTACCCAACATTATAGTAAACAGGAGTGTGTGCATTACCCAACATTATAGGAAACAGGAGTGAGTGCATTACCCAACATTATAGTAAACAGGAGTGTGTGCATTACCCAAAATTATTGTAAACAGGACTGTGTGCATTACCCAACATTATAGTAAACATGAGTGTGTGCATTACCGAACATTATAGTAAACAGGAGAGTGTGCATTACCCAACATTATTGTAAACAGGACTGTGTGCATTACCCAACATTATTGTAAACAGGAGTGTTTGCATTACCCAACATTATAGTAAACAGGAGTCTGTGCATTACCCAACATAAGAGTAAACAGGAGAGTGTGTATTACCCAACATTATAGTAAACAGGAGTGTGTGCATTAACCAACATTATAGTAAACAGGAGTGTGTGCATTACCCAACATTATAGGAAACAGGAGTGTGTGCATTACCCAACATTATAGGAAACAGGAGTGTGTGCATTAACCAACATTATAGTAAACAGGAATGTGTGCATTACCCAACATTATAGGAAACAGGAGTGTGTGCATTACTCAACATCATAGTAAACAGGACTGTGTGCAGTACCCAACATTATAGTAAACAGGAGTGTGTGCATTACCCAGTGTTAGTGTAAACCGTGGTGTGTGCATTGCCCAGAGTTGATGTAAACAGGAGAGTGTGCATTGCCCAGTGTCGATGTAAACAGGAGTGTGTCCATTGCCCAGAGTTGATGTAAACAGGAGTGCGTGCATTACCCAGTGTCGATTTAAACAGGAGTGTGTGCATTGCCCAGAGTTGATGTAAACAGGAGAGTGTGCATTGCCCAGTGTCGATGTAAACAGGAGTGTGTGCATTACCCAGTGTTAGTGTAAACCGTGGTGTGTGCATTGCCCAGAGTTGATGTAAACAGGAGCATGTCCATTGCCCAGAGTTGATGTAAACAGGAGTGTGTGCATTTCCCAGTGTCGATTTAAACAGGAGTGTGTGCATTGCCCAGAGTTGATGTGAACAGGAGTCTGTGCATTACCCAGAGTTGATGTAAACTGGAGTGTGTGCATTGCCCAAAGTTGATGTAAACTGGAGTGTGTGCATTACCCAGAACTGATGTAAACTGGAGAGTGTGCATTCAACAGTTATATTATAAATAGAGGGGTCTACATTACCCAGTGTTGATATAATGCAGTGGGTGCACAACGCCATGCTGATGTAAACAGGAGTGTGTGAATTAGCCAGTGTTGATATAAAAGGAGTGTGTGCATTACCCAGTGTTGATATAAACTGGATTGTGTGCATTCCCACAGCTGATGTAAATATGAGTGTGTGCATTACCCAGCATTATAGTAAACAGGAGTGTGTGCATTACCCAACATTATAGGAAACAGGAGTTTGTGATTTACCCAACATTATAGTAAACAGGAGTGTGTGCATTACCCAACATTATTTTAAACAGGAGTCTGTGCATTACCCAACATTATAGTAAACAGGACAGTCTGTATTACTCAATATTATAGTAAACAGGAGAGTGTGCATTACCCAACATTATTGTAAACAGGAGTGTGTATATTACCCAACATTATAGGAAACAGGAGTGTGTGCATTACCCAACATTATAGGAAACAGGAGTATGTGCATTACCCAGTGTTAGTGTAAACAGGACTGTGTGATTTACCCAACATTATAGTAAACAGGAGTGTGTGCATTACCCAACATTATAGTAAACAGGACTGTGTGCATTACCCAACATTATAGTAAACAGGAGTGTGTGATTTACCCAACATTATAGTAAACAGGAGTGTGTGCATTACCGAACATTATAGTAAACAGGGATGTGTGTATTACCGAACCTTATAGTAAACAGGACAGTGTGTATTACCCAATATTATAGTAAACAGGAGTGTGTGCATTAACCAACATTATTGTAAACAGGAGTGTGTGCATTACCCAACATTACAGTAAACAGGACAGTGTGTATTACCGAATATTATAGTAAACAGGAGTGTGTGCATTACCCAACATTATAGTAAACAGGACTGTGTGCATTACCCAACAATACAGTAAACAGGAGTGTTTGCATTACCCAACATTATTGTAAACAGGAGTGTGTACATTACCCAACATTATAGTAAACAGGAGTGTGTGCATTACCCAACATTATAGTAAACAGGAGTGTGTGCAATCCCAAAATTATTGTAAACAGGACTGTGTGCATTACCAAACATTATTGTAAACAGGAGTATGTGCATTACCCAACATTATAGTAAACAGGACTGTGTGCATTACCCAACATTATAGTAAACAGGACTGTGTGCATTACCCAACTTTATAGTAAACAGGAGTGTGTGCATTACCCAACATTATAGGAAACAGGAGTGTGTGCATTACCCAACATTAATGTAAACAGGACTGTGTGCATTACCCAACTTTATAGTAAACAGGACTGTGTGCATTACCCAACATTATAGTAAACAGGACTGTGTGCATTACCCAACTTTATAGTAAACAGGAGTGTGTGCATTACCCAACATTATAGTAAACAGGACTGTGTGCATTACCCAACTTTATAGTAAACAGGACTGTGTGCATTACCCAACATTATAGTAAACAGGACTGTGTGCATTACCCAACTTTATAGTAAACAGGACTGTGTGCATTACCCAACATTATAGTAAACAGGACTGTGTGCATTACCCAACTTTATAGTAAACAGGACTGTGTGCATTACCCAACATTATAGTAAACAGGACTGTGTGCATTACCCAACTTTATAGTAAACAGGAGTGTGTGCATTACCGAACATCATAGGAAACAGGAGTGTGTGAATTACCCAACATTATAGTAAACAGGAGAGTGTGAGTTACCCAACATTATAGTAAACAGGAGTGTGTGCATTACCCAACATTATAGTAAACAGGAGTGTGTATATTACCCAACATTATAGTAAACAGGAGTGTGTGCATTAACCAACATTATTGTAAACAGGAGTGTGTGCATTGCCCAACATTATAGTAAACAGGAGAGTGTGAGTTACCCAACATTATAGTAAACAGGAGTGTGTGCATTACCCAACATTATAGTAAACAGGAGTGTGTATATTACCCAACATTATAGTAAACAGGAGTGTGTGCATTAACCAACATTATTGTAAACAGGAGTCTGTGCATTACCCAACATTATAGTAAACAGGAGTCTGTGATTTACCCAACATTATAGTAAACAGGAGTGTGTGCATTACCCAACATTATAGTAAACAGGACAGTGTGTATTACCCAACATTATAGTAAACAGGAGTGTGTGATTTACCCAACATTATAGTAAACAGGAGTGTGTGCATTACCGAACATTATAGTAAACAGGACAGTGTGTATTACCCAATATTATAGTAAACAGGAGTGTGTGCATTACTCAACATTATTGTAAACAGGAGTGTGTGCATTACCCAACATTACAGTAAACAGGACAGTGTGTATTACCGAATATTATAGTAAACAGGAGTGTGTATATTACCCAACATTATAGTAAACAGGACTGTGTGCATTACCCAACAATACAGTAAACAGGAGTGTGTGATTTACCCAACTTTATAGTAAACAGGAGTGTGTGCATTACACAACATTATAGTAAACAGGAGTCTGTGCATTACCCAACATTATAGTAAACAGGACAGTGTGTATTCCCTAATATTATAGTAAACAGGAGTGTGAACAATACCCAACATTATTGTAAACAGGAGTGTGTACATTACCCAACATTATAGTAAACAGGAGTGTGTGCATTACCCAACATTAGAGTAAACAGGAGAGTGTGTATTACCCAACATTATAGTAAACAGGAGTGTGTGCATTACCCAACATTATAGTAAACAGGACTGTGTGCATTACCCAACATTATAGTAAACTGGACTGTGTGCATTACCCAACTTTATAGTAAACAGGAGTGTGTGCATTATCAACATTATAGTAAACAGGACTGTGTGCATTACCCAACAATATAGTAAACAGGAGTGTTTGCATTACCCAACATTATTGTAAACAGGACAGTGTGCATTACCAAACATTATTGTAAACAGGAGTGTGTGCATTACCGAACATTATAGTAAACAGGACTGTGTGCATTACCCAACTTTATAGTAAACAGGAGTGTGTGCATTACCCAACATTACTTTAAACAGGAGTCTGTGCATTACCAAACATTATAGTAAACAGAACAGTGTGTATTCCCTAATATTATAGTAAACAGGAGTGTGAACAATACCCAACATTATTGTAAACAGGTGTGTGTGCATTGCCCAACATTATAGTAAACAGGACTGTGTGCATTACCCAACTTTATAGTAAACAGGAGTGTGTGCATTACCGAACATCATAGGAAACAGGAGTGTGTGCATTACCCAACATTATAGTAAACAGGAGTGTGTGAATTACCCAACATTATAGTAAACAGGAGTGTGTGCATTACCCAACATTATAGTAAACAGGGGTGTGTGATTTACCCAACATTATAGTAAACAGGAGTGTGTGCATTACCCAACATTATAGTAAACAGGAGTGTGTGCATTACCCAACATTATAGTAAACAGGAGTGTGTGATTTACCCAACATTATAGTAAACAGGAGTGTGTGCATTACCCAACATTATAGTAAACAGGACAGTGTGTATTACCCAATATTATAGTAAACAGGAGTGTATGCATTACCCAACATTATTGTAAACAGAAGAGTGTACATTACCCAACATAAAAGTAAACAGGAGTGTGTGCATTACGCAACATTATTGTAAACAGGAGTGTGTGCATTACCCAACATTACAGTAAACAGGACAGTGTGTATTACTGAATATTATAGTAAACAGGAGTGTGTGCATTACCCAACATTATAGTAAACAGGACTGTGTGCATTACCCAACAATATAGTAAACAGGAGTGTTTGCATTACCCAACATTATTGTAAACAGGAGTGTGTACATTACCCAACATTATAGTAAACAGGACTGTGTGCATTACCCAACATTATTGTAAACAGGAGTGTGTGCATTACCCAACATTATAGTAAACAGGACAGTGTGCATTACCCAACATTATAGTAAACAGGACTGTGTGCATTACCCAACTTTATAGTAAACAGGATTGTGTGCATTACCCAACATTATAGTAAACAGGACTGTGTGCATTACCCAACAATATAGTAAACAGGAGTGTTTGCATTACCCAACATTATACTAAACAGGAGTGTGTGCATTACCCATCATTATTGTAAACAGGAGTGTGTGTATTCCCTAATATTATAGTAATCAGGAGTGTGAACATTACCCAACATTATAGTGAACAGGAGAGTGTACATTACCCAACATTATAGTAAACATGAGTGTGTGCATTACCGAACATTATACTAAACAGGAGTGTGTGCATTACCCAACATTATTGTAAACAGGACTGTGTGCATTTCCCAACATTATGGTAAACAGGAGTGTGTGCATTATTCAACATTATAGTAAACAGGAGTGTGTGCATTACCCAACATTATTGTAAATAGGACTGTGTGCATTACCCAACATAATTGTAAACAGGAGTGTGTGCATTACCCAGTGTTGATATAAACTGGATTGTGTGCATTCCCACAGCTGATGTAAATATGAGTGTGTGCCTTACCCAACATTATTGTAAATAGGACTGTGTGCATTACCCAACATTATTGTAAACAGGAGTGTGTATATTACCCAACATTTTAGTAAACAGGAGTGTTTGCATTACCCAACATTATTGTAAACAGGAGTGTGTACATTACCCAAAACTATAGTAAACAGGACTGTGTGCATTACCCAACATTATAGTAAACAGGAGTGTGTGCATTACCCAACATTATAGTAAACAGGAGTGTGTGCATTCCCAAAATTATTGTAAACAGGACAGTGTGCATTACCAAACATTATTGTAAACAGGAGTGTGTGCATTCCCAAAATTATAGTAAACAGGAGTGTGTGAATTACCCAACATTATAGTAAACAGGAGTGTGTGATTTACCTTACATTATAGTAAATAGGAGTGTGTGCATTACCCAACATTATTTTAAACAGGAGTCGGTGCATTACCCAACATTATAGTAAACAGGACAGTGTGTATTCCCTAATATTATAGTAAACAGGAGTGTGAACATTACCCAACATTATTGTAAACAGGAGTGTGTACATTACCCAACATTATAGTAAACAGGAGTGTGTGCATTACCCAACATTATAGTAAACAGGAGTGTGTGTATTCCCTAATATTATAGTAAACAGGAGTGTGAACATTACCCAACATTATTGTGAACAGGAGAGTGTACATTACCCAACATTATAGTAAACATGAGTGTGTGCATTACCGAACATTATACTAAACAGGAGTGTGTGCATTACCCAACATTATTGTAAACAGGACTGTGTGCATTACCCAACATTATTGTAAACAGGAGTGTGTGCATTACCCAACATTATAGTAAACAGGAGTGTGTGCATTACCCAACATTATAGGAAACAGGAGTGTGTGCATTACCCAACATTATTGTAAACAGGACTGTGTGCATTTCCCAACATTATGGTAAACAGGAGTGTGTGCATTACTCAACATTATAGTAAACAGGAGTGTGTGCATTACCCAACATTATTGTAAATAGGACTGTGTGCATTACCCAACATAATTGTAAACAGGAGTGTGTGCATTACCCAGTGTTGATATAAACTGGATTGTGTGCATTCCCACAGCTGATGTAAATATGAGTGTGTGCCTTACCCAACATTATTGTAAATAGGACTGTGTGCATTACCCAACATTATTGTAAACAGGAGTGTGTATATTACCCAACATTTTAGTAAACAGGAGTGTTTGCATTACCCAACATTATTGTAAACAGGAGTGTGTACATTACCCAAAAGTATAGTAAACAGGACTGTGTGCATTACCCAACATTATAGTAAACAGGAGTGTGTGCATTACCCAACATTATAGTAAACAGGACTGTGTGCATTACCCATTATAGTAAACAGGAGTGTGTGCATTACCAAACATTATTGTAAACAGGAGTGTGTGCATTCCCAAAATTATAGTAAACAGGAGTGTGTGAATTACCCAACATTATAGTAAACAGGAGTGTGTGATTTACCTTACATTATAGTAAATAGGAGTGTGTGCATTACCCAACATTATTTTAAACAGGAGTCGGTGCATTACCCAACATTATAGTAAACAGGACAGTGTGTATTCCCTAATATTATAGTAAACAGGAGTGTGAACATTACCCAACATTATTGTAAACAGGAGTGTGTACATTACCCAACATTATAGTAAACAGGAGTGTGTGCATTACCCAACATTATAGTAAACAGGAGTGTGTGTATTCCCTAATATTATAGTAAACAGGAGTGTGAACATTACCCAACATTATTGTGAACAGGAGAGTGTACATTACCCAACATTATAGTAAACATGAGTGTGTGCATTACCGAACATTATACTAAACAGGAGTGTGTGCATTACCCAACATTATTGTAAACAGGACTGTGTGCATTACCCAACATTATTGTAAACAGGAGTGTGTGCATTACCCAACATTATAGTAAACAGGAGTGTGTGCATTACCCAACATTATAGTAAACAGGAGTCTGTGCATTACCCAACATTATAGTAAACAGGACAGTGTGCATTACCCAATATTATAGTAAACAGGAGTATGTGCATTACCCAACATTATTGCAAACAGGAGTGTGTACATTACCCAACATTATTTTAAACAGGAGTGTGTGCATTACCCAACATTATGGTAAACAGGACTGTGTGCATTACCCAACATTATTGTAAACAGGACTGTGTGCATTTCCCAACATTATAGTAAACAGGAATGTGTGCATTACCCAAAATTATTGTAAAGAGGACTGTCTGCATTACCCAACATTATAGTAAACAGGAGTGTGTGCATTACCCAGTGTTAGTGTAAACCGTGGTGTGTGCATTGCCCAGTGTCGATGTAAACAGGAGTGTGTCCATTGCCCAGAGTTGATGTAAACAGGAGTGTGTGCATTACACAGTGTCGATTTAAACAGGAGTGTGTGCATTGCCCAGAGTTGATGTAAACAGGAGTCTGTGCATTGCCCAGTGTTGATGTAAATATGAGTGCGTGCATTACCCAGAGCTGATGTAAACTGGAGTGTGTGCATTCAACAGTTATATTATAAATAGAGGTGTCTACATTACCAGTGTTGATGTAATGCAGTGGGTGCACAACGCCATGCTGATGTAAACAGGAGAGTGTGCATTAGCCAGTGTTGATATAAAAGGAGTGTGTGCATTACCCAGTGTTGATATAAACTGGATTGTGTGCATTCCCACTGCTGATGTAAATATGAGTGTGTGCATTACCCAGAGCTGATGTAAACTGGAGTGGGTGCATTGCCCAGCGTTGACATAAACGGGAATGTGTGCATTATGCTGTGTTGATAGAAATAGGAGTGTGTGAATTGCGCAGTTTTGATGGAAACAGGAGTGTGTGCATTACCCAGTGTTGATGTAAACTGGAGTGTGTGGATTACCTAGTGTTAGTGTAAACCGTGGTGTTTGCATTGACCAGAGTTGATGTAAACAGGAGTGTGTGCAGTGCCCAGTGTTGATTTCAACAGGACTGTCTGCATTACCCAACATTATAGTAAACAGGACTGTGTGCATTACCCAACATTATAGTAAACAGGAGTGTGTGCATTCCCAAAATTATTGTAAACAGGACAGTGTGCATTACCAAACATTATTGTAAACAGGAATGTGTGCATCCCCAAAATTATAGTAAACAGGAGTGTGTGAATTACCCAACATTATAGTAAACAGGAGTGTGTGATTTACCCAACATTATAGTAAACAGGAGTGTGTGCATTACCCAACATTATTTTAAACAGGAGTCGGTGCATTACCCAACATTATAGTAAACAGGACAGTGTGTATTCCCTAATATTATAGTAAACAGGAGTGTGAACATTACCCAACATTATTGTAAACAGGAGTGTGTACATAACCCAACATTATAGTAAACAGGAGTGTGTGCATTACCCAACATTATAGTAAACAGGAGTGTGTGTATTCCCTAATATTATAGTAAACAGGAGTGTGAACATTACCCAACATTATTGTGAACAGGAGAGTGTACATTACCCAACATTATAGTAAACATGAGTGTGTGCATTACCGAACATTATACTAAACAGGAGTGTGTGCATTACCCAACATTATTGTAAACAGGACTGTGTGCATTACCCAACATTATTGTAAACAGGAGTGTTTGCATTACCCAACATTATTGTAAACAGGAGTGTGTACATTACCCAACATTATAGTAAACAGGACTGTGTGCATTACCCAACATTATTGTAAACAGGAGTGTGTGCATTACCCAACATTATAGTAAACAGGACAGTGTGCATTACCCAACATTATAGTAAACAGGACTGTGTGCATTACCCAACTTTATAGTAAACAGGAGTGTGTGCATTACCCAACATTATAGTAAACAGGACTGTGTGCATTACCCAACAATATAGTAAACAGGAGTGTTTGCATTACCCAACATTATACTAAACAGGAGTGTGTGCATTACCCATCATTATTGTAAACAGGAGTGTGTGTATTCCCTAATATCATAGTAATCAGGAGTGTGAACATTACCCAACATTATTGTGAACAGGAGAGTGTACATTACCCAACATTATAGTAAACATGAGTGTGTGCATTACCGAACATTATACTAAACAGGAGTGTGTGCATTACCCAACATTATTGTAAACAGGACTGTGTGCATTACCCAACATTATAGTAAATAGGAGTGTGTGCATTACCCAACATTATAGGAAACAGGAGTGTGTGCATTACCCAACATTATTGTAAACAGGACTGTGTGCATTTCCCAACATTATGGTAAACAGGAGTGTGTGCATTACTCAACATTATAGTAAACAGGAGTGTGTGCATTACCCAACATTATTGTAAATAGGACTGTGTGCATTACCCAACATAATTTTAAACAGGAGTGTGTGCATTACCCAGTGTTGATATAAACTGGATTGTGTGCATTCCCACAGCTGATGTAAATATGAGTGTGTGCCTTACCCAACATTATTGTAAATAGGACTGTGTGCATTACCCAACATTATTGTAAACAGGAGTGTGTGCATTACCCAACATTATAGTAAACAGTAGTGTGTATATTACCCAACATTATAGTAAACAGGAGTGTTTGCATTACCCAACATTATTGTAAACAGGAGTGTGTACATTACCCAAAATTATAGTAAACAGGACTGTGTGCATTACCCAACATTATAGTAAACAGGAGTGTGTGCATTACCCAACATTATAGTAAACAGGACTGTGTGCATTACCCAACATTATAGTAAACAGGAGTGTGTGCATTCCCAAAATTATTGTAAACAGGACAGTGTGCATTACCAAACATTATTGTAAACAGGAGTGTGTGCATTCCCAAAATTATAGTAAACAGGAGTGTGTGAATTACCCAACATTATAGTAAACAGGAGTGTGTGATGTACCCAACATTATAGTAAACAGGAGTGTGTGCATTACCCAACATTATTTTAAACAGGAGTCGGTGCATTACCCAACATTATAGTAAACAGGACAGTGTGTATTCCCTAATATTATAGTAAACAGGAGTGTGAACATTACGCAACATTATTGTAAACAGGAGTGTGTACATTACCCAACATTATAGTACACAGGAGTGTGTGCATTACCCAACATTATAGTAAACAGGAGTGTGTGTATTCCCTAATATTATAGTAAACAGGAGTGTGAACATTACCCAACATTATTGTGAACAGGAGAGTGTACATTACCCAACATTATAGTAAACATGAGTGTGTGCATTACCCAACATTATTGTAAACAGGACTGTGTGCATTACCCAACATTATTGTAAACAGGAGTGTGTGCATTACCCAACATTATAGTAAACAGGAGTGTGTGCATTACCCAACATTATAGTAAACAGGAGTGTGTGCATTACCCAACATTATAGTAAACAGGACAGTGTGCATTACCCAATATTATAGTAAACAGGAGTATGTGCATTACCCAACATTATTGCAAACAGGAGTGTGTACATTACCCAACATTATTTTAAACAGGAGTGTGTGCATTACCCAACATTATGGTAAACAGGACTGTGTGCATTACCCAACATTATTGTAAACAGGACTTTGTGCATTTCCCAACATTATAGTAAACAGGAATGTGTGCATTACCCAACATTATTGTAAAGAGGACTGCCTGCATTACCCAACATTATAGTAAACAGGAGTGTGTGCATTACCCAACATTATTGTAAACAGGAGTGTGTGCATTACCCAACATTATTCTAAACAGGACTGTGTGCATTACCCAACATTATAGTAAACGGGAGTGTGTACATTAGCCAACATTATAGTAAACAGGAGTGTGTGCATTACCCAACATTATTGTAAACAGGAGAGTGTGCAATACCCAGCATTATAGGAAACAGGAGTTTGTGATTTACCCAACATTATAGTAAACAGGAGTGTGTGCATTACCCAGTGTTAGTGTAAACCGTGGTGTGTGCATTGCCCAGAGTTGATGTAAGCAGGGGCGTGTGCATTGCCCAGTGTCGATGTAAACAGGAGTGTGTGCATTACCCAGTGTCGATTTAAACAGGAGTGTGTGCATTGCCCAGAGTTGATGTAAACTGGAGTGTGCGCATTGCCGAGTGTTGATGTAAACATGAGTGCGTGCATTACCCAGAGCTGATGCAAACTGGAGAGTGTGCATTCAACAGTTATATTATAAATAGAGGTGTGCACATTACCCAGTGTTGATATAATGCAGTTGGTGCACAACGCCATGCTGATGTAAACAGGAGTCTGTGCATCAGCCAGTGTTGATATAAAAGGAGTGTGTGCATTACCCAGTGTTGATATAAAGTGGATTGTGTGCATTCCCACAGCTGATGTAAATATGAGTGTGTGCATTACCCAGAGCTGATGTAAACTGGAGTGGGTGCATTGCCCAGCGTTGACGTAAACGGGAATGTGTGCATTATGCAGTGTTGATAGAAATAGGAGTGTGTGAATTGCGCAGTTTTGATGGAAACAGGAGTGTGTGCATTACCCAGTGTTGATGTAAACTGGAGTGTGTGGATTACGCAGTGTTAGTGTAAACCCTGGTGTTTGCATTGACCAGAGTTGATGTAAACAGGAGTGTGTGCAGTGCCCAGTGTTGATTTCAACAGGACTGTCTGCATTACCCAATATTATAGTAAACAGGAGTGTGTGCATTACCCAACATTATAGTAAACAGGACAGTGTGCATTACCCAATATTATAGTAAACAGGAGAGTGTGCATTACCCAACATTATGGTAAACAGGACTGTGTGCATTACCCAACATTATTGTAAAGAGGACTGTGTGCATTACCCAACATTATAGTAAACAGGAGTGTGTGCATTACCCAACATTATTGTAAACAGGAGTGTGCGCATTACCCAACATTATTGTAAACAGGACTGTGTGCATTACCCAACATTATAGTAAACAGGAGAGTGCGCATTACCCAACATTATAGTAAACAGGAGTGTGTGCATTACCCAAAATTATAGTAAACAGGAGTGTGTGCATTACCCAGCATTATAGGAAACAGGAGTTTGTGATTTACCCAACGTTATAGTAAACAGGAGTGTGTGCATTACCCAGTGTTAGTGTAAACCGTGGTGTGTGCATTGCCCAGAGTTGATGTAAACAGGAGCGTGTGCATTGCCCAGTGTCGATGTAAACAGGAGTGTGTCCATTGCCCAGAATTGATGTAAACAGGAGTGTGTGCATTACCCAGTGTCGATTTAAACAGGAGTGTGTGCATTGCCCAGAGTTCATGTAAACAGGAGTCTGTGCATTACCCAGAGTGGATGTAAACTGGATTGTGTGCATTGCCCAGAGTTGATGTAAACTGGAGTGTGCGCATTGCCCAGTGGTGATGTAAACATGAGTGCGTGCATTACCCAGAGCTGATGTAAACTGGAGAGTGTGCATTCAACAGTTATCTTATAAATAGAGCTGTCTACATTACCCAGTGTTGATATAATGCAGTGGGTGCAGAATGCCATGCTGATGTAAACAGGAGTGTGTGCATTAGCCAGTGTTGATATAAAAGGAGTGTGTGCATTACCCAGTGTTGATATAAACTGGATTGTGTGCATTCCCACAGCTGATATAAATATGAGTGTGTGCATTACCCAGAGCTGATGTAAACTGGAGTGGGTGCATTGCCCAGCGTTGACGTAAACAGGAATGTGTGCATTATGCAGTGTTGATAGAAATAGGAGTGTGTGAATTGCGCAGTTTTGATGCAAGCAGGTGTGTTTGCATTACCCAGTGTTGATGTAAACTGGAGTGTGTGGATTACCTAGTGTTAGTGTAAACCGTGGTGTTTGCATTGACCAGAGTTGATGTAAACAGGAGTGTGTGCAGTGCCCAGTGTTGATTTCAACAGGACTGTCTGCATTACCCAATATTATAGTAAACAGGAGTGTGTGCATTACCCAACATTATAGTAAACAGGAGTGTGTGCATTACCCAACATTATTGTAAACAGGAGTGTGTGCATTCCCAAAATTATTGTAAACAGGACAGTGTGCATTACCAAACATTATTGTAAACAGGAGTGTGTGCATCCCCAAAATTATAGTAAACAGGAGTGTGTGAATTACCCAACATTATAGTAAACAGGAGTGTGTGATTTACCCAACATTATAGTAAACAGGAGTGTGTGCATTACCCAACATTATTTTAAACAGGAGTCGGTGCATTACCCAACATTATAGTAAACAGGACAGTGTGTATTCCCTAATATTATAGTAAACAGGAGTGTGAACATTACCCAACATTATTGTAAACAGGAGTGTGTACATTACCCAACATTATAGTAAACAGGAGTGTGTGCATTACCCAACATTATAGTAAACAGGAGTGTGTGTATTCCCTAATATTATAGTAAACAGGAGTGTGAACATTACCCAACATTATTGTGAACAGGAGAGTGTACATTACCCAACATTATAGTAAACATGAGTGTGTGCATTACCGAACATTATACTAAACAGGAGTGTGTGCATTACCCAACATTATTGTAAACAGGACTGTGTGCATTACCCAACATTATTGTAAACAGGAGTGTGTGCATTACCCAACATTATAGTAAACAGGAGAGTGTGCATTACCCAACATTATAGGAAACAGGAGTGTGTGCATTACCCAACATTATTGTAAACAGGACTGTGTGCATTTCCCAAAATTATGGTAAACAGGAGTGTGTGCATTACTCAACATTATAATAAACAGGAGTGTGTGCATTACCCAAAATTATTGTAAATAGGACTGTGTGCATTACCCAACATTATTGTAAACAGGAGTGTGTGCATTACCCACTGTTGATATAAACTGGATTGTGTGCATTCCCACAGCTGATGTAAATATGAGTGTGTGCCTTACCCAACATTATTGTAAATAGGACTGTGTGCATTACCCAACATTATTGTAAACAGGAGTGTGTGCATTACCCAACATTATAGTAAACAGTAGTGTGTATATTACCCAACATTATAGTTAACAGGAGTGTTTGCATTACCCAACATTATTGTATACAGGAGTGTGTACATTACCCAAAATTATAGTAAACAGGACTGTGTGCATTACCCAACATTATAGTAAACAGGAGTGTGTGCATTACCCAACATTATAGTAAACAGGACTGTGTGCATTACCCAACATTATAGTAAACAGGAGTGTGTGCATTCCCAAAATTATTGTAAACAGGACAGTGTGCATTACCAAACATTATTGTAAACAGGAGTGTGTGCATTCCCAAAATTATAGTAAACAGGAGTGTGTGAATTACCCAACATTATAGTAAACAGGAGTGTGTGATGTACCCAACATTATAGTAAACAGTAGTGTGTGCATTACCCAACATTATTTTAAACAGGAGTCGGTGCATTACCCAACATTATAGTAAACAGGACAGTGTGTATTCCCTAATATTATAGTAAACAGGAGTGTGAACATTACGCAACATTATTGTAAACAGGAGTGTGTACATTACCCAACATTATAGTAAACAGGAGTGTGTGCATTACCCAACATTATAGTAAACAGGAGTGTGTGTATTCCCTAATATTATAGTAAACAGGAGTGTGAACATTACCCAACATTATTGTGAACAGGAGAGTGTACATTACCCAACATTATAGTAAACATGAGTGTGTGCATTACCCAACATTATTGTAAACAGGACTGTGTGCATTACCCAACATTATTGTAAACAGGAGTGTGTGCATTACCCAACATTATAGTAAACAGGAGTGTGTGCATTACCCAACATTATAGTAAACAGGAGTCTGTGCATTACCCAACATTATAGTAAACAGGACAGTGTGCATTACCCAACATTATAGTAAACAGGAGTATGTGCATTACCCAACATTATTGCAAACAGGAGTGTGTACATTACCCAACATTATTTTAAACAGGAGTGTGTGCATTACCCAACATTATGGTAAACAGGACTGTGTGCATTACCCAACATTATTGTAAACAGGACTTTGTGCATTTCCCAACATTATAGTAAACAGGAATGTGTGCATTACCCAACATTATTGTAAAGAGGACTGTCTGCATTACCCAACATTATAGTAAACAGGAGTGTGTGCATTACCCAACATTATTGTAAACAGGAGTGTGTGCATTACCCAACATTATTCTAAACAGGACTGTGTGCATTACCCAACATTATAGTAAACGGGAGTGTGTACATTAGCCAACATTATAGTAAACAGGAGTGTGTGCATTACCCAACATTATTGTAAACAGGACTGTGTGCATTACCCAACATTATAGTAAACGGGAGTGTGTACATTAGCCAACATTATAGTAAACAGGAGTGTGTGCATTACCCAACATTATAGTAAACAGGAGTGTGTGCATTACCCAGTGTTAGTGTAAACCGTGGTGTGTGCATTGCCCAGAGTTGATGTAAGCAGGGGCGTGTGCATTGCCCAGTGTCGATGTAAACAGGAGTGTGTGCATTACCCAGTGTCGATTTAAACAGGAGTGTGTGCATTGCCCAGAGTTGATGTAAACTGGAGTGTGCGCATTGCCCAGTGTTGATGTAAACATGAGTGCGTGCATTACCCAGAGCTGATGTAAACTGGAGAGTGTGCATTCAACAGTTATATTATAAATAGAGGTGTGTACATTACCCAGTGTTGATATAATGCAGTGGGTGCACAACGCCATGCTGATGTAAACAGGAGTCTGTGCATCAGCCATTGTTGATATAAAAGGAGTGTGTGCATTACCCAGTGTTGATATAAACTGGATTGTGTGCATTCCCACAGCTGATGTAAATATGAGTGTGTGCATTACCCAGAGCTGATGTAAACTGGAGTGGGTGCATTGCCCAGCGTTGACGTAAACGGGAATGTGTGCATTAAGCAGTGTTGATAGAAATAGGAGTGAGTGAATTGCGCAGTTTTGATGGAAACAGGAGTGTGTGCATTACCCAGTGTTGATGTAAACTGGAGTGTGTGGATTACGCAGTGTTAGTGTAAACCGTGGTGTTTGCATTGACCAGAGTTGATGTAAACAGGAGTGTGTGCAGTGCCCAGTGTTGATTTCAACAGGACTGTCTGCATTACCCAATATTATAGTAAACAGGAGTGTGTGCATTACCCAACATTATAGTAAACAGGACAGTGTGCATTACCCAATATTATAGTAAACAGGAGAGTGTGCATTACCCAACATTATGGTAAACAGGACTGTGTGCATTACCCAACATTATTGTAAAGAGGACTGTGTGCATTACCCAACATTATAGTAAACAGGAGTGTGTGCATTACCCAACATTATTGTAAACAGGAGTGTGTGCATTACCCAACATTATTGTAAAGAGGACTGTGTGCATTACCCAACATTATAGTAAACAGGAGTGTGTGCATTACCTAGCATTATTGTAAACAGGAGTGTGTGCATTACCCAACATTATTGTAAACAGGACTGTGTGCATTACCCAACATTATAGTAAACAGGAGAGAGCGCATTACCCAACATTATAGTAAACGGGAGTGTGTACATTAGCCAACATTATAGTAAACAGGAGTGTGTGCATTACCCAAAATTATTGTAAACAGGAGTGTGTGCATTACCCAGCATTATAGGAAACAGGAGTTTGTGATTTACCCAACGTTATAGTAAACAGGAGTGTGTGCATTACCCAGTGTTAGTGTAAACCGTGGTGTGTGCATTGCCCAGAGTTGATGTAAACAGGAGCGTGTGCATTGCCCAGTGTCGATGTAAACAGGAGTGTGTCCATTGCCCAGAATTGATGTAAACAGGAGAGTGTGCATTACCCAGTGTCGATTTAAACAGGAGTGTGTGCATTGCCCAGAGTTCATGTAAACTGGAGTCTGTGCATTACCCAGAGTGGATGTAAACTGGAGTGTGTGCATTGCCCAGAGTTGATGTAAACTGGAGTGTGCGCATTGCCCAGTGTTGATGTAAACATGAGTGCGTGCATTACCCAGAGCTGATGTAAACTGGAGAGTGTGCATTCAACAGTTATCTTATAAATAGAGCTGTCTACATTACCCAGTGTTGATATAATGCAGTGGGTGCAGAACGCCATGCTGATGTAAACAGGAGTGTGTGCATTAGCCAGTGTTGATATAAAAGGAGTGTGTGCATTACCCAGTGTTGATATAAACTGGATTGTGTGCATTCCCACAGCTGATATAAATATGAGTGTGTGCATTACCCAGAGCTGATGTAAACTGGAGTGGGTGCATTGCCCAGCGTTGACGTAAACAGGAATGTGTGCATTATGCAGTGTTGATAGAAATAGGAGTGTGTGAATTGCGCAGTTTTGATGCAAACAGGTGTGTTTGCATTACCCAGTGTTGATGTAAACTGGAGTGTGTGGATTACCGAGTGTTAATGTAAAACGTTGTGTTTGCATTGACCAGAGTTGATGTAAACAGGAGTGTGTGCAGTACCCAGTGTTGATTTCAACAGGACTGTGTGCATTACCCAATATTATTGTAAACAGGAGTGTGTGCATTACCCAACATTATAGGAAACAGGAGTGTGTGCATTACCCAACATTATTGTAAACAGGACTGTGTGCATTACCCAACATTATAGTAAACAGGAGTGTGTGCATTACCCAACATTATAGGAAACAGGAGTGTGTGCATTACACAACATTATAGTAAACAGGACTGTGTGCATTACCCAACATTATAGTAAACAGGAGTTTGTGCATTACCCAACATTATAGTAAACAGGAGTGTGTGCATTACCCAACATTATAGGAAACAGGAGTGTGTGCATTACACAACATTATAGTAAACAGGACTGTGTGCATTACCCAACATTATGGTAAACAGGAGTGTGTGCATTACCCAACATTACAGTAAACAGGAGTGTGTGCATTACCCAACATTATTGTAAATAGGACTGTGTGCATTACCCAACATTATTGTAAACAGGAGTGTGTGCATTACCCAGTGTTGATATAAACTGGATTGTGTGCATTCCCACAGCTGATGTAAATATGAGTGTGTGCATTACCCAGAGCTGATGTAAACTGGAGTGGGTGCATTGCCCAGCGTTGACGTAAATAGGAATGTGTGCATTATGCAGTGTTGATAGAAATAGGAGTGTGTGAATTGCGCAGTTTTGATGCAAACAGGAGAGTGTGCATTACCCAGTGTTGATGTAAACAGGAGTGTGTGGATTACCCAGTGTTAGTGTAAACCGTGGTGTTTGCATTGACCAGAGTTGATGTAAACAGGAGTGTGTGCAGTGCCCAGTGTTGATTTCAACAGGACTGTCTGCATTACCCCGTGTTGATGTAAATATGAGAGTGTGCATTACCCCGAGCTGATGTAAACTGGAGAGTGTGCATTCAACAGTTTTATTTTAAATATTTGTGTGTGCATTACCTAAAATTATTGCAAACAGGAGTGTGTGCATTACCCAACATTATAGTAAACAGGAGTGTGTATATTACCCAACATTATAGTAAACAGGAGTGTGTGCATTACCCAACATTATAGTAAACAGGAGTGTGTGCATAACCCAACATTATAGTAAACAGGAGTGTGTGATTTACCCAACATTATAGTAAACAGGAGTGTGTGCATTACCCAACATTATAGTAAACAGGACAGTGTGTATTACCCAATATTATAGTAAAGAGGAGTGCATGCATTACCCAACATTATTGTAAACAGAAGAGTGTACATTACCCAACATTATAGTAAACAGGAGTGTGTGCATTACCCAACATTATTGTAAACAGGAGTGTGTGCATTACCCAACATTACAGTAAACAGGAAAGTGTGTATTAATGAATATTATAGTAAACAGGAGTGTGTGCATTACCCAACATTATAGTAAACAGGACTATGTGCATGACCCAACATTATAGTAAACAGGAGTGTGTGCATTACCCAACATTATAGTAAACAGGACTGTGTGCATTACCCAACATTATAGTAAACAGGAGTGTGTGCATTCCCAAAATTATTGTAAACAGGACAGTGTGCATTACCAAACATTATTGTAAACAGGAGTGTGTGCATTACCCAACATTATAGTAAACAGGAGTGTGTGCATTACCCAACTTTATAGTAAACAGGAGTGTGTGCATTACCCAACATTATTGTAAATAGGACTGTGTGCATTACCCAACATTATTGTAAACAGGAGTGTGTGCATTACCCAGTGTTGATATAAACTGGATTGTGTGCATTCCCACAGCTGATGTAAATATGAGTGTGTGCATTACCCAGAGCTGATGTAAACTGGAGTGGGTGCATTGCCCAGCGTTGACGTAAATAGGAATGTGTGCATTATGCAGTGTTGATAGAAATAGGAGTGTGTGAATTGCGCAGTTTTGATGCAAACAGGAGAGTGTGCATTACCCAGTGTTGATGTAAACAGGAGTGTGTGGATTACCCAGTGTTAGTGTAAACCGTGGTGTTTGCATTGACCAGAGTTGATGTAAACAGGAGTGTGTGCAGTGCCCAGTGTTGATTTCAACAGGACTGTCTGCATTACCCCGTGTTGATGTAAATATGAGAGTGTGCATTACCCCGAGCTGATGTAAACTGGAGAGTGTGCATTCAACAGTTTTATTTTAAATATTTGTGTGTGCATTACCTAAAATTATTGCAAACAGGAGTGTGTGCATTACCCAACATTATAGTAAACAGGAGTGTGTATATTACCCAACATTATAGTAAACAGGAGTGTGTGCATTACCCAACATTATAGTAAACAGGAGTGTGTGCATAACCCAACATTATAGTAAACAAGAGTGTGTGATTTACCCAACATTATAGTAAACAGGAGTGTGTGCATTACCCAACATTATAGTAAACAGGACAGTGTGTATTACCCAATATTATAGTAAAGAGGAGTGCATGCATTACCCAACATTATTGTAAACAGAAGAGTGTACATTACCCAACATTATAGTAAACAGGAGTGTGTGCATTACCCAACATTATTGTAAACAGGAGTGTGTGCATTACCCAACATTACAGTAAACAGGAAAGTGTGTATTAATGAATATTATAGTAAACAGGAGTGTGTGCATTACCCAACATTATAGTAAACAGGACTATGTGCATGACCCAACATTATAGTAAACAGGAGTGTGTGCATTACCCAACATTATAGTAAACAGGACTGTGTGCATTACCCAACATTATAGTAAACAGGAGTGTGTGCATTCCCAACATTATTGTAAACAGGACAGTGTGCATTACCAAACATTATTGTAAACAGGAGTGTGTGCATTACCCAACATTATAGTAAACAGGAGTGTGTGCATTACCCAACTTTATAGTAAACAGGAGTGTGTGAATTACCCAACATTATAGTAAACTGGAGTGTGTGATTTACCCAACATTTTAGTAAACAGGAGTGTGTGCATTCCCAAAATTATAGTAAACAGGAGTGTGTGAATGACCCAACATTATAGTAAACAGGAGTGTGTGATTTACCCAACATTATGGTAAACAGGAGTGTATTATTTTAAACAGGAGTCGGGGCATTAACCAACATTATAGTAAACAGGACAGTGTGTATTCCCTAATATTATAGTAAACAGGAGTGTGAACATTACCCAACATTATTGTAAACAGGAGTGTGTACATTACCCAACATTATAGTAAACAGGAGTGCTTGCATTACCCAACGTTATAGTAAACAGGAGTATGTGTATTCCCTAATATTATAGTAAACAGGAGCGTGAACATTACCCAACATTATTGTGAACAGGAGAGTGTACATTACCCAACATTATAGTAAACATGTGTGCATTACCGAACATTATACTAAACAGGAGTGTGTGCATTACCCAACATTATTGTAAACAGGACTGTGTGCATTACCCAACATTATTGTAAACAGGAGTGTGTGCATTACCCAACATTATAGTAAACAGGAGAGTGTGCATTACCCAACATTATAGTAAACAGGAGTCTGTGCATTACCCAACATTATAGTAAACAGGACAGTGTGCATTACCCAATATTATAGTAAACAGGAGTGTGTGCATTACCCAACATTATTGCAAACAGGAGTGTGTACATTACCCAACATTATTTTAAGCAGGAGTGTGTGCATTACCCAACATTATGGTAAACAGGACTGTGTGCATTACCCAATATTATTGTAAACAGGACTGTGTGCATTTCCCAACATTATAGTAAACAGGAATGTGTGCATTACCCAACATTATTGTAAACAGGAGTTTGTGCATTACCCAACATTATTCTAAACAGGAGAGTGCGCATTACCCAACATTATAGTAAACGGGAGTGTGTACATTAGCCAACATTATAGTAAACAGGAGTGTGTGCATTACCCAACATTATTGTAAACAGGAGAGTGTGCATTACCCAGCATTATAGGAAACAGGAGTTTGTGATTTACCCAACATTATAGTAAACAGGAGTGTGTGCATTACCCAGTGTTAGTGTAAACCGTGGTGTGTGCATTGCCCAGAGTTGATGCAAACAGGGGCGTGTGCATTGCCCAGTGTTGATGTAAACAGGAGTGTGTCCATTGCCCAGAGTTGATGTAAACAGGAGTGTGTGCATTACCCAGTGTCGATGTAAACAGGAGTCTGTGCATTGCCCAGTGTTGATGTAAATATGAGTGCGTGCATTACCCAGAGCTGATGTAAACTGGAGTGTGTGCATTCAACAGTTATATTATAAATAGAGGTGTCTACATTACCAGTGTTGATGTAATGCAGTGGGTGCACAACGCCATGCTGATGTAAACAGGAGAGTGTGCATTAGCCAGTGTTGATATAAAAGGAGTGTGTGCATTACCCAGTGTTGATATAAACTGGATTGTGTGCATTCCCACAGCTGATGTAAATATGAGTGTGTGCATTACCCAGAGCTGATGTAAACTGGAGTGGGTGCATTGCCCAGCGTTGACGTAAACAGGAATGTGTGCATTATGCAGTGTTGATAGAAATAGGAGTGTGGGAATTGCGCAGTTTTGATGCAAACAGGAGTGTGTGCATTACCCAGTGTTGATGTAAACTGGAGTGTGTGGATTACCCAGTGTTAGTGTAAACCGTGGTGTTTGCATTGACCAGAGTTGATGTAAACAGGAGTGTGTGCAGTGCCCAGTGTTGATTTCAACAGGACTGTCTGCATTACCCCGTGTTGATGTAAATATGAGAGTGTGCATTACCCCGAGCTGATGTAAACTGGAGAGTGTGCATTCAACAGTTTTATTTTAAATATTTGTGTGTGCATTACCTAAAATTATTGCAAACAGGAGTGTGTGCATTACCCAACATTATAGTAAACATGAGTGTGTGCATTCCCAAAATTATAGTAAACAGGAGTGTGTGAATGACCCAACATTATAGTAAACAGGAGTGTATTATTTTAAACAGGAGTCGGGGCATTAACCAACATTATAGTAAACAGGACAGTGTGTATTCCCTAATATTATAGTAAACAGGAGTGTGAACATTACCCAACATTATTGTAAACAGGAGTGTGTACATTACCCAACATTATAGTAAACAGGAGTGCTTGCATTACCCAACGTTATAGTAAACAGGAGTGTGTGTATTCCCTAATATTATAGTAAACAGGAGCGTGAACATTACCCAACATTATTGTGAACAGGAGAGTGTACATTACCCAACATTATAGTAAACATGTGTGCATTACCGAACATTATACTAAACAGGAGTGTGTGCATTACCCAACATTATTGTAAACAGGACTGTGTGCATTACCCAACATTATTGTAAACAGGAGTGTGTGCATTACCCAACATTATAGTAAACAGGAGTGTGTGCATTACCCAACATTATAGTAAACAGGAGTCTGTGCATTACCCAACATTATAGTGAACAGGACAGTGTGCATTACCCAATATTATAGTAAACAGGAGTGTGTGCATTACCCAACATTATTGCAAACAGGAGTGTGTACATTACCCAACATTATTTTAAACAGGAGTGTGTGCATTACCCAACATTATGGTAAACAGGACTGTGTGCATTACCCAATATTATTGTAAACAGGACTGTGTGCATTTCCCAACATTATAGTAAACAGGAATGTGTGCATTACCCAACATTATTGTAAACAGGAGTTTGTGCATTACCCAACATTATTCTAAACAGGAGAGTGCGCATTACCCAACATTATAGTAAACGGGAGTGTGTACATTAGCCAACATTATAGTAAACAGGAGTGTGTGCATTACCCAACATTATTGTAAACAGGAGAGTGTGCATTACCCAGCATTATAGGAAACAGGAGTTTGTGATTTACCCAACATTATAGTAAACAGGAGTGTGTGCATTACCCAGTGTTAGTGTAAACCGTGGTGTGTGCATTGCCCAGAGTTGATGCAAACAGGGGCGTGTGCATTGCCCAGTGTTGATGTAAACAGGAGTGTGTCCATTGCCCAGAGTTGATGTAAACAGGAGTGTGTGCATTACCCAGTGTCGATGTAAACAGGAGTCTGTGCATTGCCCAGTGTTGATGTAAATATGAGTGCGTGCATTACCCAGAGCTGATGTAAACTGGAGTGTGTGCATTCAACAGTTATATTATAAATAGAGGTGTCTACATTACCAGTGTTGATGTAATGCAGTGGGTGCACAACGCCATGCTGATGTAAACAGGAGAGTGTGCATTAGCCAGTGTTGATATAAAAGGAGTGTGTGCATTACCCAGTGTTGATATAAACTGGATTGTGTGCATTCCCACAGCTGATGTAAATATGAGTGTGTGCATTACCCAGAGCTGATGTAAACTGGAGTGGGTGCATTGCCCAGCGTTGACGTAAACAGGAATGTGTGCATTATGCAGTGTTGATAGAAATAGGAGTGTGTGAATTGCGCAGTTTTGATGCAAACAGGAGTGTGTGCATTACCCAGTGTTGATGTAAACTGGAGTGTGTGGATTACCCAGTGTTAGTGTAAACCGTGGTGTTTGCATTGACCAGAGTTGATGTAAACAGGAGTGTGTGCAGTGCCCAGTGTTGATTTCAACAGGACTGTCTGCATTACCCAGTGTTGATGTAAATATGAGAGTGTGCTTTACCCAGAGCTGATGTAAACTGGAGAGTGTGCATTCAACAGTTTTATTTTAAATATTTGTGTGTGCATTACCCAACATTATTGCAAACAGTAGTATGTGCATTTCCCAACATGATGGTAAACAGGACTGTGTGCATTACCCAACATTATAGTAAACAGGAGTGTGTGCATTACCCAATATTATTGTAAACAGGAGTGTGTGCATTACCCAACATTATAGTAAACATGAGTGTGTGCATTACCGAACATTATACTGAACAGGAGTGTGTGCATTACCCAACATTATTGTAAACAGGACTGTGTGCATTACCCAACATTATTGTAAACAGGAGTGTGTGCATTACCGAACATTATAGTAAACAGGAGTGTGTGCATTCCCAACATTATAGTAAACAGGAGTTTGTGCATTACCCAACATTATAGTAAACAGGAGTGTGTGCATTACCCAACATTATAGGAAACAGGAGTGTGTGCATTACCCAACATTATTGTAAACAGGACTGTGTGCATTACCCAACATTATGGTAAACAGGAGTGTGTGCATTACGCAACATTATTGCAAATAGGTCTGTGTGCATTCCCCAACATTATTGTAAACAGGAGTGTGTGCATTACCCAACATTATAGTAAACAGGAGTGTGTGCATTACGCAATATTATTGTAAATAGGACTGTGTGCATTCCCCAACATTATTGTAAACAGGAGTGTGTGGATTACCCAGTGTTGATATAAACTGGATTGTGTGCATTCCCACAGCTGATGTAAATATGAGTGTGTGCATTACCCAGAGCTGATGTAAACTGGAGTGGGTGCATTGCCCAGCGTTGACGTAAACAGGAATGTGTGCATTATGCAGTGTTGATAGAAATAGGAGTGTGTGAATTGCGCAGTTTTGATGCAAACAGGAGTGTGTGCATTACCCAGTGTTGATGTAAACTGGAGTGTGTGGATTACCCAGTGTTAGTGTAAACAGTGGTGTTTGCATTGACCAGAGTTGATGCAAACAGGAGTGTGTGCATTACCCAGTGTTGATGTAAACTGGAGTGTGTGGATTACCCAGTGTTAGTGTAAAACATTGTGTTTGCATTGACCAGAGTTGATGTAAACAGGAGTGTGTGCAGTACCCAGTGTTGATTTCAACAGGACTGTCTGCTTTACCCAGTGTTGATGTAAATATGAGAGTGTGCATTACCCAGAGCTGATGTAAACTGGAGAGTGTGCATTCAACAGTTTTATTATAAATATTTGTGTGTGCATTACCCAACATTATAGGAAAGAGGAGTGAGTGCATTACCCAACATTATAGGAAACAGGAGTGAGTGCGTTACCCAACATTATAGTAAACAGGAGTGTGTTCATTACACAACATTATAGTAAACAGGTTTGTGTGAATTACCCAACATTATTGTAAACAGGACTGTGTGCATTACCCAACATTATGGTAAACAGGAGTGTGTGCATTACTCAACATTATCGTAAACAGGAGTGTGTGCATTACCAAACATTATTGTAAATAGGACTGTGTGCATTACCCAACATTATTGTAAACAGGAGTGTGTGCATTACCCAGTGTTGATATAAACTGGATTGTGTGCATTCCCACAGCTGATGTAAATATGAGTGTGTGCCTTACCCAGAGCTGATGTAAACTGGAGTGGGTGCATTGCCCAGCGTTGACGTAAACAGGAATGTGTGCATTATGCAGTGTTGATAGAAATAGGAGTGTGTGAATTGCGCAGTCTTGATGCAAACAGGAGTGTGTGCATTACCCAGTGTTGATGTAAACTGGAGTGTGTGGATTACCCAGTGTCAGTGTAAACCGTGGTGTTTGCATTGACCAGAGTTGATGTAAACAGGAGTGTGTGCAGTGCCCAGTGTTGATTTCAACAGGACTGTCTGCATTACCCAGTGTTGATGTAAATATGAGAGTGTGCATTACCCAGAGCTGATGTAAACTGGAGAGTATGCATTCAACAGTTTTATTTTAAATATTTGTGTGTGCATTACCCAAAATTATTGCAAACAGGTGTGTGCGCATTACCCAACATGATGGTAAACAGGACTGTGTTCATTACCCAACATTATAGTAAACAGGAGTGTGTGCATTACCCAATATTATTGTAAAAAGGAGTGTGTGCATTACCCAACATTATAGTAAACAGGAGTGTGTGCATTTCCAAATATTATTGTAAACAGGAGTGTGTGCATTACCCAACATGATTGTAAACAGGACTGTGTGCATTACCCAACATTATAGTCAACATGATTGTGTGCATTACCGAACATTATACTGAACAGGAGTGTGTGCATTACCCAACATTATTGTAAACAGGACTGTGTGCATTACCCAACATTATTGTAAACAGGAGTGTGTGCATTACCCAACATTATAGTAAACAGGAGTGTGTGCATTACCCAACATTATAGTAAACAGGAGTTTGTGCATTACCCAACATTATTGTAAACAGGACTGTGTGCATTACCCAACATTATTGTAAACAGGACTGTGTGCATTACTCAACATTATAGTAAACAGGAGTGTGTGCATTACCCAACATTATTGTAAATAGGACTGTGTGCATTACCCAACATTATTGTAAACAGGAGTGTGTGCATTACCCAGTGTTGATATAAACTAGATTGTGTGCATTACCCAGAGCTGATGTAAACTGGAGTGGGTGCATTGCCCAGCGTTGACGTAAACAGGAATGTGTGCATTATGCAGTGTTGATAGTAATAGGAGTGTGTGAATTGCGCAGTCTTGATGCAAACAGGAGTGTGTGCATTACCCAGTGTTGATGTAAACTGGAGTGTGTGGATTACCCAGTGTCAGTGTAAACCGTGGTGTTTGCATTGACCAGAGTTGATGTAAACAGGAGTGTGTGCAGTGCCCAGTGTTGATTTCAACAGGACTGTCTGCATTACCCAGTGTTGATGTAAATATGAGAGTGTGCATTATCCAGAGCTGATGTAAACTGGAGAGTATGCATTCAACAGTTTTATTTTAAATATTTGTGTGTGCATTACCCAAAATTATTGCAAACAGGTGTGTTCGCATTACCCAACATGATGGTAAAAAGGACTGTGTTCATTACCCAACATTATAGTAAACAGGAGTGTGTGCATTACCCAATATTATTGTAAAAAGGAGTGTGTGCATTACCCAACATTATAGTAAACAGGAGTGTGTGCATTTCCAAATATTATTGTAAACAGGAGTGTGTGCATTACCCAACATGATTGTAAACAGGACTGTGTGCATTACCCAACATTATAGTCAACATGAGTGTGTGCATTACCGAACATTATACTGAACAGGAGTGTGTGCATTACCCAACATTATTGTAAACAGGACTGTGTGCATTACCCGACATTATTGTAAACAGGAGTGTGTGCATTACCCAACATTATAGTAAACAGGACTGTGTTCATTACCCAACATTATAGTAAACAGGAGTGTGTGCATTCCCAAAATTATTGTAAACAGGACAGTGTGCATTACCAAACATTATTGTAAACAGGAGTGTGTGCATTACCCAACATTATAGTAAACAGGAGTGTGTGCATTACCCAACTTTATAGTAAACAGGAGTGTGTGCATTACCCAACATTATTGTAAATAGGACTGTGTGCATTACCCAACATTATTGTAAACAGGAGTGTGTGCATTACCCAGTGTTGATATAAACTGGATTGTGTGCATTCCCACAGCTGATGTAAATATGAGTGTGTGCATTACCCAGAGCTGATGTAAACTGGAGTGGGTGCATTGCCCAGCGTTGACGTAAATAGGAATGTGTGCATTATGCAGTGTTGATAGAAATAGGAGTGTGTGAATTGCGCAGTTTTGATGCAAACAGGAGAGTGTGCATTACCCAGTGTTGATGTAAACAGGAGTGTGTGGATTACCCAGTGTTAGTGTAAACCGTGGTGTTTGCATTGACCAGAGTTGATGTAAACAGGAGTGTGTGCAGTGCCCAGTGTTGATTTCAACAGGACTGTCTGCATTACCCCGTGTTGATGTAAATATGAGAGTGTGCATTACCCCGAGCTGATGTAAACTGGAGAGTGTGCATTCAACAGTTTTATTTTAAATATTTGTGTGTGCATTACCTAAAATTATTGCAAACAGGAGTGTGTGCATTACCCAACATTATAGTAAACAGGAGTGTGTGCATTACCCAACATTATAGTAAACAGGAGTGTGTGCATAACCCAACATTATAGTAAACAGGAGTGTGTGATTTACCCAACATTATAGTAAACAGGAGTGTGTGCATTACCCAACATTATAGTAAACAGGACAGTGTGTATTACCCAATATTATAGTAAAGAGGAGTGCATGCATTACCCAACATTATTGTAAACAGAAGAGTGTACATTACCCAACATTATAGTAAACAGGAGTGTGTGCATTACCCAACATTATTGTAAACAGGAGTGTGTGCATTACCCAACATTACAGTAAACAGGAAAGTGTGTATTAATGAATATTATAGTAAACAGGAGTGTGTGCATTACCCAACATTATAGTAAACAGGACTATGTGCATGACCCAACATTATAGTAAACAGGAGTGTGTGCATTACCCAACATTATAGTAAACAGGACTGTGTGCATTACCCAACATTATAGTAAACAGGAGTGTGTGCATTCCCAACATTATTGTAAACAGGACAGTGTGCATTACCAAACATTATTGTAAACAGGAGTGTGTGCATTACCCAACATTATAGTAAACAGGAGTGTGTGCATTACCCAACTTTATAGTAAACAGGAGTGTGTGAATTACCCAACATTATAGTAAACTGGAGTGTGTGATTTACCCAACATTTTAGTAAACAGGAGTGTGTGCATTCCCAAAATTATATTAAACAGGAGTGTGTGAATGACCCAACATTATAGTAAACAGGAGTGTGTGATTTACCCAACATTATGGTAAACAGGAGTGTATTATTTTAAACAGGAGTCGGGGCATTAACCAACATTATAGTAAACAGGACAGTGTGTATTCCCTAATATTATAGTAAACAGGAGTGTGAACATTACCCAACATTATTGTAAACAGGAGTGTGTACATTACCCAACATTATAGTAAACAGGAGTGCTTGCATTACCCAACGTTATAGTAAACAGGAGTATGTGTATTCCCTAATATTATAGTAAACAGGAGCGTGAACATTACCCAACATTATTGTGAACAGGAGAGTGTACATTACCCAACATTATAGTAAACATGTGTGCATTACCGAACATTATACTAAACAGGAGTGTGTGCATTACCCAACATTATTGTAAACAGGACTGTGTGCATTACCCAACATTATTGTAAACAGGAGTGTGTGCATTACCCAACATTATAGTAAACAGGAGAGTGTGCATTACCCAACATTATAGTAAACAGGAGTCTGTGCATTACCCAACATTATAGTAAACAGGACAGTGTGCATTACCCAATATTATAGTAAACAGGAGTGTGTGCATTACCCAACATTATTGCAAACAGGAGTGTGTACATTACCCAACATTATTTTAAGCAGGAGTGTGTGCATTACCCAACATTATGGTAAACAGGACTGTGTGCATTACCCAATATTATTGTAAACAGGACTGTGTACATTACCCAACATTATAGTAAACATGAGTGTGTGCATTACCGAACATTATAGTAAACAGGAGTGTGAGCATTACCCAACATTATTGTAAACAGGACTGTGTGCATTACCCAACATTATTGTAAACAGGAGTGTTTGCATGACCCAACATTATAGTAAACAGGAGTGTGTATATTACCCAACATTATAGTAAACAGGAGTGTGTGCATTACCCAACATTATAGTAAACAGGAGTGTGTGCATAACCCAACATTATAGTAAACAGGAGTGTGTGATTTACCCAACATTATAGTAAACAGGAGTGTGTGCATTACCCAACATTATAGTAAACAGGACAGTGTGTATTACCCAATATTATAGTAAAGAGGAGTGCATGCATTACCCAACATTATTGTAAACAGAAGAGTGTACATTACCCAACATTATAGTAAACAGGAGTGTGTGCATTACCCAACATTATTGTAAACAGGAGTGTGTGCATTACCCAACATTACAGTAAACAGGAAAGTGTGTATTAATGAATATTATAGTAAACAGGAGTGTGTGCATTACCCAACATTATAGTAAACAGGACTATGTGCATGACCCAACATTATAGTAAACAGGAGTGTGTGCATTACCCAACATTATAGTAAACAGGACTGTGTGCATTACCCAACATTATAGTAAACAGGAGTGTGTGCATTCCCAACATTATTGTAAACAGGACAGTGTGCATTACCAAACATTATTGTAAACAGGAGTGTGTGCATTACCCAACATTATAGTAAACAGGAGTGTGTGCATTACCCAACTTTATAGTAAACAGGAGTGTGTGAATTACCCAACATTATAGTAAACTGGAGTGTGTGATTTACCCAACATTATAGTAAACAGGAGTGTGTGCATTCCCAAAATTATAGTAAACAGGAGTGTGTGAATGACCCAACATTATAGTAAACAGGAGTGTGTGATTTACCCAACATTATGGTAAACAGGAGTGTATTATTTTAAACAGGAGTCGGGGCATTAACCAACATTATAGTAAACAGGACAGTGTGTATTCCCTAATATTATAGTAAACAGGAGTGTGAACATTACCCAACATTATTGTAAACAGGAGTGTGTACATTACCCAACATTATAGTAAACAGGAGTGCTTGCATTACCCAACGTTATAGTAAACAGGAGTATGTGTATTCCCTAATATTATAGTAAACAGGAGCGTGAACATTACCCAACATTATTGTGAACAGGAGAGTGTACATTACCCAACATTATAGTAAACAGGAGTGTGTGCATTACCCAACATTATAGTAAACAGGAGAGTGTGCATTACCCAACATTATAGTAAACAGGAGTCTGTGCATTACCCAACATTATAGTAAACAGGACAGTGTGCATTACCCAATATTATAGTAAACAGGAGTGTGTGCATTACCCAACATTATTGCAAACAGGAGTGTGTACATTACCCAACATTATTTTAAGCAGGAGTGTGTGCATTACCCAACATTATGGTAAACAGGACTGTGTGCATTACCCAATATTATTGTAAACAGGACTGTGTGCATTTCCCAACATTATAGTAAACAGGAATGTGTGCATTACCCAACATTATTGTAAACAGGAGTTTGTGCATTACCCAACATTATTCTAAACAGGAGAGTGCGCATTACCCAACATTATAGTAAACGGGAGTGTGTACATTAGCCAACATTATAGTAAACAGGAGTGTGTGCATTACCCAACATTATTGTAAACAGGAGAGTGTGCATTACCCAGCATTATAGGAAACAGGAGTTTGTGATTTACCCAACATTATAGTAAACAGGAGTGTGTGCATTACCCAGTGTTAGTGTAAACCGTGGTGTGTGCATTGCCCAGAGTTGATGCAAACAGGGGCGTGTGCATTGCCCAGTGTTGATGTAAACAGGAGTGTGTCCATTGCCCAGAGTTGATGTAAACAGGAGTGTGTGCATTACCCAGTGTCGATGTAAACAGGAGTCTGTGCATTGCCCAGTGTTGATGTAAATATGAGTGCGTGCATTACCCAGAGCTGATGTAAACTGGAGTGTGTGCATTCAACAGTTATATTATAAATAGAGGTGTCTACATTACCAGTGTTGATGTAATGCAGTGGGTGCACAACGCCATGCTGATGTAAACAGGAGAGTGTGCATTAGCCAGTGTTGATATAAAAGGAGTGTGTGCATTACCCAGTGTTGATATAAACTGGATTGTGTGCATTCCCACAGCTGATGTAAATATGAGTGTGTGCATTACCCAGAGCTGATGTAAACTGGAGTGGGTGCATTGCCCAGCGTTGACGTAAACAGGAATGTGTGCATTATGCAGTGTTGATAGAAATAGGAGTGTGTGAATTGCGCAGTTTTGATGCAAACAGGAGTGTGTGCATTACCCAGTGTTGATGTAAACTGGAGTGTGTGGATTACCCAGTGTTAGTGTAAACCGTGGTGTTTGCATTGACCAGAGTTGATGTAAACAGGAGTGTGTGCAGTGCCCAGTGTTGATTTCAACAGGACTGTCTGCATTACCCCGTGTTGATGTAAATATGAGAGTGTGCATTACCCCGAGCTGATGTAAACTGGAGAGTGTGCATTCAACAGTTTTATTTTAAATATTTGTGTGTGCATTACCTAAAATTATTGCAAACAGGAGTGTGTGCATTACCCAACATTATAGTAAACAGGAGTGTGTGCATTCCCAAAATTATAGTAAACAGGAGTGTGTGAATGACCCAACATTATAGTAAACAGGAGTGTATTATTTTAAACAGGAGTCGGGGCATTAACCAACATTATAGTAAACAGGACAGTGTGTATTCCCTAATATTATAGTAAACAGGAGTGTGAACATTACCCAACATTATTGTAAACAGGAGTGTGTACATTACCCAACATTATAGTAAACAGGAGTGCTTGCATTACCCAACGTTATAGTAAACAGGAGTGTGTGTATTCCCTAATATTATAGTAAACAGGAGCGTGAACATTACCCAACATTATTGTGAACAGGAGAGTGTACATTACCCAACATTATAGTAAACATGTGTGCATTACCGAACATTATACTAAACAGGAGTGTGTGCATTACCCAACATTATTGTAAACAGGACTGTGTGCATTACCCAACATTATTGTAAACAGGAGTGTGTGCATTACCCAACATTATAGTAAACAGGAGTGTGTGCATTACCCAACATTATAGTAAACAGGAGTCTGTGCATTACCCAACATTATAGTGAACAGGACAGTGTGCATTACCCAATATTATAGTAAACAGGAGTGTGTGCATTACCCAACATTATTGCAAACAGGAGTGTGTACATTACCCAACATTATTTTAAACAGGAGTGTGTGCATTACCCAACATTATGGTAAACAGGACTGTGTGCATTACCCAATATTATTGTAAACAGGACTGTGTGCATTTCCCAACATTATAGTAAACAGGAATGTGTGCATTACCCAACATTATTGTAAACAGGAGTTTGTGCATTACCCAACATTATTCTAAACAGGAGAGTGCGCATTACCCAACATTATAGTAAACGGGAGTGTGTACATTAGCCAACATTATAGTAAACAGGAGTGTGTGCATTACCCAACATTATTGTAAACAGGAGAGTGTGCATTACCCAGCATTATAGGAAACAGGAGTTTGTGATTTACCCAACATTATAGTAAACAGGAGTGTGTGCATTACCCAGTGTTAGTGTAAACCGTGGTGTGTGCATTGCCCAGAGTTGATGCAAACAGGGGCGTGTGCATTGCCCAGTGTTGATGTAAACAGGAGTGTGTCCATTGCCCAGAGTTGATGTAAACAGGAGTGTGTGCATTACCCAGTGTCGATGTAAACAGGAGTCTGTGCATTGCCCAGTGTTGATGTAAATATGAGTGCGTGCATTACCCAGAGCTGATGTAAACTGGAGTGTGTGCATTCAACAGTTATATTATAAATAGAGGTGTCTACATTACCAGTGTTGATGTAATGCAGTGGGTGCACAACGCCATGCTGATGTAAACAGGAGAGTGTGCATTAGCCAGTGTTGATATAAAAGGAGTGTGTGCATTACGCAGTGTTGATATAAACTGGATTGTGTGCATTCCCACAGCTGATGTAAATATGAGTGTGTGCATTACCCAGAGCTGATGTAAACTGGAGTGGGTGCATTGCCCAGCGTTGACGTAAACAGGAATGTGTGCATTATGCAGTGTTGATAGAAATAGGAGTGTGTGAATTGCGCAGTTTTGATGCAAACAGGAGTGTGTGCATTACCCAGTGTTGATGTAAACTGGAGTGTGTGGATTACCCAGTGTTAGTGTAAACCGTGGTGTTTGCATTGACCAGAGTTGATGTAAACAGGAGTGTGTGCAGTGCCCAGTGTTGATTTCAACAGGACTGTCTGCATTACCCCGTGTTGATGTAAATATGAGAGTGTGCATTACCCCGAGCTGATGTAAACTGGAGAGTGTGCATTCAACAGTTTTATTTTAAATATTTGTGTGTGCATTACCCAAAATTATTGCAAACAGGTGTGTTCGCATTACCCAACATGATGGTAAAAAGGACTGTGTTCATTACCCAACATTATAGTAAACAGGAGTGTGTGCATTACCCAATATTATTGTAAAAAGGAGTGTGTGCATTACCCAACATTATAGTAAACAGGAGTGTGTGCATTTCCAAATATTATTGTAAACAGGAGTGTGTGCATTACCCAACATGATTGTAAACAGGACTGTGTGCATTACCCAACATTATAGTCAACATGAGTGTGTGCATTACCGAACATTATACTGAACAGGAGTGTGTGCATTACCCAACATTATTGTAAACAGGACTGTGTGCATTACCCGACATTATTGTAAACAGGAGTGTGTGCATTACCCAACATTATAGTAAACAGGACTGTGTTCATTACCCAACATTATAGTAAACAGGAGTGTGTGCATTACCCAACATGATGGTAAACAGGACTGTGTTCATTACCCAACATTATAGTAAACAGGAGTGTGTGCATTACCCAATATTATTGTAAAAAGGAGTGTGTGCATTACCCAACATTATAGTAAACAGGAGTGTGTGCATTTCCAAATATTATTGTAAACAGGAGTGTGTGCATTACCCAACATGATTGTAAACAGGACTGTGTGCATTACCCAACATTATAGTCAACATGAGTGTGTGCATTACCGAACATTATACTGAACAGGAGTGTGTGCATTACCCAACATTATTGTAAACAGGACTGTGTGCATTACCCAACATTATTGTAAACAGGAGTGTGTGCATTACCCAACATTATAGTAAACAGGAGTGTGTGCATTACCCAACATTATAGTAAACAGGAGTTTGTGCATTACCCAACATTATTGTAAACAGGACTGTGTGCATTACCCAACATTATTGTAAACAGGACTGTGTGCATTACTCAACATTATAGTAAACAGGAGTGTGTGCATTACCCAACATTATTGTAAATAGGACTGTGTGCATTACCCAACATTATTGTAAACAGGAGTGTGTGCATTACCCAGTGTTGATATAAACTAGATTGTGTGCATTACCCAGAGCTGATGTAAACTGGAGTGGGTGCATTGCCCAGCGTTGACGTAAACAGGAATGTGTGCATTATGCAGTGTTGATAGAAATAGGAGTGTGTGAATTGCGCAGTCTTGATGCAAACAGGAGTGTGTGCATTACCCAGTGTTGATGTAAACTGGAGTGTGTGGATTACCCAGTGTCAGTGTAAACCGTGGTGTTTGCATTGACCAGAGTTGATGTAAACAGGAGTGTGTGCAGTGCCCAGTGTTGATTTCAACAGGACTGTCTGCATTACCCAGTGTTGATGTAAATATGAGAGTGTGCATTATCCAGAGCTGATGTAAACTGGAGAGTATGCATTCAACAGTTTTATTTTAAATATTTGTGTGTGCATTACCCAAAATTATTGCAAACAGGTGTGTTCGCATTACCCAACATGATGGTAAAAAGGACTGTGTTCATTACCCAACATTATAGTAAACAGGAGTGTGTGCATTACCCAATATTATTGTAAAAAGGAGTGTGTGCATTACCCAACATTATATTAAACAGGAGTGTGTGCATTTCCAAATATTATTGTAAACAGGAGTGTGTGCATTACCCAACATGATTGTAAACAGGACTGTGTGCATTACCCAACATTATAGTCAACATGAGTGTGTGCATTACCGAACATTATACTGAACAGGAGTGTGTGCATTACCCAACATTATTGTAAACAGGACTGTGTGCATTACCCGACATTATTGTAAACAGGAGTGTGTGCATTACCCAACATTATAGTAAACAGGAGTGTGTGCATTACCCAACATTATAGTAAACAGGAGTTTGTGCATTACCCAACATTATAGTAAACAGGAGTGTGTGCATTACCCAACATTATAGGAAACAGGAGTGTGTGCATTACCCAACATTATTGTAAACAGGACTGTGTGCATTTCCCAACATTATGGTAAACAGGATTGTGTGCATTACTCAACATTATAGTAAACAGGAGTGTGTGCATTACCCAACATTATTGTAAATAGGACTGTGTGCATTACCCAACATTATTGTAAACAGGAGTGTGTGCCTTACCCAGAGTTGATGTAAACTGGAGTGGGTGCATTGCCCAGCGTTGACGTAAACAGGAATGTGTGCATTATGCAGTGTTGATTGAAATAGGAGTGTGTGAATTGCGCAGTTTTGATGCAAACAGTAGTGTGTGCATTACCCAGTGTTGATGTAAACTGGAGTGTGTGGATTACCCAGTGTTAGTGTAAACCGTGGTGTTTGCATTGACCAGAGTTGATGTAAACAGGAGTGTGTGCAGTGCCCAGTGTTGATTTCAACAGGACTGTCTGCATTACCCAGTGTTGATGTAAATATGAGAGTGTGCATTACCCAGAGCTGATGTAAACAGGAGAGTGTGCATTCAACAGTTTTATTTTAAATATTTGTGTGTGCATTACCGAAAATTATTGCAAACAGGTGTGTGTGCATTACCCGACATGATGGTAAACAGGACTGTGTGCATTACCCAACATTATAGTAAACAGGAGTGTGTGCATTACCCAATATTATTGTAAACAGGAGTGTGCGCATTACCCAACATTATAGTAAACAAGAGTGTGTACATTAGCCAACATTATAGTAAACAGGAGTGTGAGCATTACCCAACATTATTGTAAACAGGACTGTGTGCATTACCCAACATTATAGTAAACATGTGTGTATGCATTACCGAACATTATACTAAACAGGAGTGTGTCCATTACCCAACATTTTTGTAAACAGGACTCTGTGCATTACCCAACATTATGGTAAACAGGAGTGTGTGCATTACTCAACATTATAGTAAACAGGAGTGTGTGCATTACACAACATTATTGTAAATAGGACTGTGTGCATTACCCAACATTATTGTAAACAGGAGTGTGTGCATTACCCAGTGTTGATAGAAACTGGATTGTGTGCATTCCCACAGCTGATGTAAATATGAGTGTGTGCATTACCCAGAGCTGATGTAAACTGGAGTGGGTGCATTGCCCAGCGTTGACGTAAACAGGAATGTGTGCATTATGTAGTGTTGATAGAAATAGGAGTGTGGGAATTGCGCAGTTTTGATGCAAACAGGAGTGTGTGCATTACCCAGTGTTGATGTAAACTGGAGTGTGTGGATTGCCCAGTGTTAGTGTAAACCGTGGTGTTTGCATTGACCAGAGTTGATGTAAACAGGAGTGTGTGCAGTGCCCAGTGTTGATTTCAACAGGACTGTCTGCATTACCCAGTGTTGATGTAAATATGAGAGTGTGCATTACCCAGAGCTGATGTAAACTGGAGAGTGTGCATTCAACAGTTTTATTTGAAATATTTGTGTGTGCATTTCCCAACATTATAGGAAACAGGAGTGAGTGCATTACCCAACATTATAGGAAACAGGAGTGAGTGCATTACCCAACATTATAGTAAACATGAGTGTGTGCAATACCCAACATTATAGGAAACAGGAGTGAGTGCATTACCCAACATTATAGTAAACAGGAGTGTGTGCATTACCCAACATTATAGTAAACATGAGTGTGTGCATTACCCTGTGTCGATTTAAACAGGAGTGTGTGCTTTGCCTAGAGTTGATGTAAACAGGAGTCTGTGCATTACCCAGAGTTGATGTAAACAGGAGTGTGTGCATTGCCATCTGTTGATGTAAATATGAGTGTGTGCATTACCCAGTGTTGATGTAAACTGGAGTGTGTGGATTACCCAGTGTTAGTGTAAACAGTGGTGTTTGCATTGACCAGAGTTGATGCAAACAGGAGTGTGTGCATTACCCAGTGTTGATGTAAATATGAGAGTGTGCATTACACAGAGCTGATGTAAACTGGAGAGTGTGCATTCAACAGTTTTATTATAAATATTTGTGTGTGCATTACCCAACATTATAGGAAAGAGGAGTGAGTGCATTACCCAACATTATAGGAAACAGGAGTGAGTGCGTTACCCAACATTATAGTAAACAGGAGTGTGTGCATTACACAACATTATAGTAAACAGGTTTGTGTGAATTACCCAACATTATTGTAAACAGGACTGTGTGCATTACCCAACATTATGGTAAACAGGAGTGTGTGCATTACTCAACATTATCGTAAACAGGAGTGTGTGCATTACCAAACATTATTGTAAATAGGACTGTGTGCATTACCCAACATTATTGTAAACAGGAGTGTGTGCATTACCCAGTGTTGATATAAACTGGATTGTGTGCATTCCCACAGCTGATATAAATATGAGTGTGTGCCTTACCCAGAGCTGATGTAAACTGGAGTGGGTGCATTGCCCAGCGTTGACGTAAACAGGAATGTGTGCATTATGCAGTGTTGATAGAAATAGGAGTGTGTGAATTGCGCAGTTTTGATGCAAACAGGAGTGTGTGCATTACCCAGTGTTGATGTAAACTGGAGTGTGTGGATTACCCAGTGTTAGTGTAAACCGTGGTGTTTGCACTGACCAGAGTTGATGTAAACAGGAGTGTGTGCAGTGCCCAGTGTTGATTTCAACAGGACTGTCTGCATTACCCAGTGTTGATGTAAATATGAGAGTGTGCATTACCCAGAGCTGATGTAAACTGGAGAGTATGCATTCAACAGTTTTATTATAAATATTTGTGTGTGCATTACCCAACATTATAGGAAAGAGGAGTGAGTGCATTAACCAACATTATAGGAAACAGGAGTGAGTGCGTTACCCAACATTATAGTAAACAGGAGTGTGTGCATTACACAACATTATAGTAAACAGCTTTGTGTGAATTACCCAACATCATAGTAAACAGGACTGTGTGAATTACCCAACATTATAGTAAACAGCAGTGTGTGCATTACCCAACATTATAGGAAACAGGAGTGTGTGCATTACCCAACATTATTGTAAACAGGACTGTGTGCATTTCCCAACATTATGGTAAACAGGAGTGTGTGCATTACTCAACATTATAGTAAACAGGAGTGTGTGCATTACCCAATATTATTGTAAAAAGTAGTGTGTGCATTACCCAACATTATAGTAAACAGGAGTGTGTGCATTTCCAAATATTATTGTAAACAGGAGTGTGTGCATTACCCAACATTATTGTAAACAGGACTGTGTGCATTACCCAACATTATAGTAAACATGAGTGTGTGCATTACCGAACATTATACTGAACAGGAGTGTGTGCATTACCCAACATTATTGTAAACAGGACTGTGTGCATTACCCAACATTATTGTAAACAGGAGTGTGTGCATTACCCAACATTATAGTAAACAGGAGTGTGTGCATTACCCAACATTATAGTAAACAGGAGTTTGTGCATTACCCAACATTATAGTAAACAGGAGTGTGTGCATTACACAACATTATAGGAAACAGGAGTGTGTGCATTACCCAACATTATTGTAAACAGTACTGTGTGCATTTCCCAACATTATGGTAAACAGGAGTGTGTGCATTACTCAACATTATAGTAAACAGGAGTGTGTGCATTACCCAACATTATTGTAAATAGGACTGTGTGCATTACCCAACATTATTGTAAACAGGAGTGTGTGCATTACCCAGTGTTGATATAAACTGGATTGTGTGCATTCCCACAGCTGATGTAAATATGAGTGTGTGCCTTACCCAGAGTTGATGTAAACTGGAGTGGGTGCATTGCCCAGCGTTGACGTAAACAGGAATGTGTGCATTATGCAGTGTTGATAGAAATAGGAGTGTGTGAATTGCGCAGTTTTGATGCAAACAGGAGTGTGTGCATTACCCAGTGTTGATGTAAACTGGAGTGTGTGGATTACCCAGTGTTAGTGTAAACCGTGGTGTTTGCATTGACCAGAGTTGATGTAAACAGGAGTGTGTGCAGTGCCCAGTGTTGATTTCAACAGGACTGTCTGCATTACCCAGTGTTGATGTAAATATGAGAGTGTGCATTACCCAGAGCTGATGTAAACAGGAGAGTGTGCATTCAACAGTTTTATTTTAAATATTTGTGTGTGCATTACCGAAAATTATTGCAAACAGGAGTGTGTGCATTACCCGACATGATGGTAAACAGGACTGTGTGCATTACCCAACATTATAGTAAACAGGAGTGTGTGCATTACCCAACATTATTGTAAACAGGACTGTGTGCATTACCCAACATTATTGTAAACAGGAGTGTGTGCATTACCCAACATTATAGTAAACAAGAGTGTGTGCATTCCCCAACATTATAGTAAACAGTAGTTTCTGCATTACCCAACATTATAGTAAACAGGAGTGTGTCCATTACCCAACATTATTGTAAACAGGACTCTGTGCATTACCCAACATTATGGTAAACAGGAGTGTGTGCATTACTCAACATTATAGTAAACAGGAGTGTGTGCATTACCCAACATTATTGTAAATAGGACTGTGTGCATTACCCAACATTATTGTAAACAGGAGTGTGTGCATTACCCAGTGTTGATATAAACTGGATTGTGTGCATTCCCACAGCTGATGTAAATATGAGTGTGTGCATTACCCAGAGCTGATGTAAACTGGAGTGGGTGCATTGCCCAGCGTTGACGTAAACAGGAGTGTGTGCATTATGCAGTGTTGATAGAAATAGGAGTGTGGGAATTGCGCAGTTTTGATGCAAACAGGAGTGTGTGCATTACCCTGTGTTGATGTAAACTGGAGTGTGTGGATTACCCAGTGTTAGTGTAAACCGTGGTGTTTGCATTGACCAGAGTTGATGTAAACAGGAGTGTGTGCAGTGCCCAGTGTTGATTTCAACAGGACTGTCTGCATTACCCAGTGTTGATGTAAATATGAGAGTGTGCATTACCCAGAGCTGATGTAAACTGGAGAGTGTGCATTCAACAGTTTTATTTTAAATAATTGTGTGTGCATTACCCAACATTATAGGAAACAGGAGTGAGTGCATTACCCAACATTATAGGAAACAGGAGTGAGTGCATTACCCAACATTATAGTAAACAGGAGTGTGTGCATTACCCAACATTATAGTAAACATGAGTGTGTGCATTACCCAGTGTCGATTTAAACAGGAGTGTGTGCTTTGCCTAGAGTTGATGTAAACAGGAGTCTGTGCATTACCCAGAGTTGATGTAAACAGGAGTGTGTGCATTGCCATCTGTTGATGTAAATATGAGTGTGTGCATTACCCAGAGCTGATGTAAACTGGAGAGTGTGCATTCAACAGTTATATTATAAATAGAGGTGTGTACATTACCCAGTGTTGATATAATGCAGTGGGAGCACAACGCCATGCTGATGTAAACAGGAGTCTGTGCATCAGCCAGTGGTGATATAAAAGGAGTGTGTGCATTACCCAGTGTTGATATCAACTGGATTGTGTGCATTCCCACAGCTGATGTAAATATGAGTGTGTGCATTACCCAGAGCTGATGTAAACTGGAGTGGGTGCATTGCCCAGCGTTGACGTAAACAGGAGTGTGTGCATTACCCAGAGCTGATATAAACTGGATTGTGTGCATTCCCACAGCTGATGTAAATATGAGTGTGTGCATTACCCAGAGCTGATGTAAACTGGAGTGGGTGCATTCCCAGCGTTGACGTAAACAGGAATGTGTGCATTATGCAGTGTTGATAGAAATAGGAGTGTGTGAATTGCGCAGTTTTGATGCAAACAGGAGTGTGTGCATTACCCAGTGTTGATGTAAACTGGAGTGTGTGGATTACCCAGTGTTAGTGTAAACCGTGGTGTTTGCATTGACCAGAGTTGATGTAAACAGGAGTGTGTGCAGTGCCCAGTGTTGATTTCAACATGACTGTCTGCATTAACCAGTGTTGATGTAAATATGAGAGTGTGCTTTACCCAGAGCTGATGTAAACTGCAGAGTGTGCATTCAACAGTTTTATTTTAAATATTTGTGTGTGCATTACCCAACATTATTGCAAACAGGAGTATGTGCATTACCCAACATGATGGTAAACAGGACTGTGTGCATTACCCAACATTATAGTAAACAGGAGTGTGTGCATTACCCAATATTATTGTAAACAGGAGTGTGTGCATTACCCAACATTATAGTAAACAGGAGTGTGTGCATTTCCAATCATTATTGTAAACAGGAGTGTGTGCATTACCCAACATTATTGTAAACAGGACTGTGTGCATTACCCAATATTATAGTAAACATGAGTGTGTGCATTACCGAACATTATACTAAACAGGAGTGTGTGCATTACCCAACATTATTGTAAACAGGACTGTGTGCATTACCCAACATTATTGTAAACAGGAGTTTGTACATTACCCAACATTATAGTAAGCAGGAGTGTCTGCATTACCCAACATTATAGTAACCAGGAGTTTGTGCATTACCCAACATTATAGTAAACAGGAGTGTGTGCATTACCCAACATTATAGGAAACAGGAGTGTGTGCATTACCCAACATTATTGTAAACAGGACTCTGTGCATTACCCAACATTATGGTAAACAGGAGTGTGTGCATTACTCAACATTATAGTAAACAGGAGTGTGTGCATTACCCAACATTATTGTAAATAGGACTGTGTGCATTACCCAACATTATTGTAAACAGGAATGTGTGCATTACCCAGTGTTGATATAAACTGGATTGTGTGCATTCCCACAGCTGATGTAAATATGAGTGTGTGCATTACCCAGAGCTGATGTAAACTGGAGTGGGTGCATTGCCCCGCGTTGACGTAAACAGGAATGTGTGCATTATGCAGTGTTGATAGAAATAGGAGTGTGTGAATTGCGCAGTTTTGATGCAAACAGGAGTGTGTGCATTTCCCAGTGTTGAAGTAAACTGGAGTGTGTGGATTACCCAGTGTTAGTGTAAACCATGGTATTTGCATTGACCAGAGTTGATGTAAACAGGAGTGTGTGCAGTGCCCAGTGTTGATTTCAACAGGAATGTCTGCATTACCCAGTGTTGATGTAAATATGAGAGTGTGTATTACCCAGAGCTGATGTAAACTGGAGAGTGTGCATTCAACAGTTTTATTATAAATATTTGTGTGTGCATTACCCAACATTATAGGAAAGAGGAGTGAGTGCATTACCCAACATTATAGGAAACAGGAGTGAGTGCGTTACCCAACATTATAGTAAACAGGAGTGTGTGCATTACACAACATTGTAGTAATCAGGTTTGTGTGAATTACCCAACATTACTCTAAACAGGACTGTGTGCATTACCCAACATTATGGTAAACAGGAGTGTGTCCAATACCCAACATTATAGTAAACAGGAGTTTGTGCATTACCCAACATTATACTGAACAGGAGTGTGTGCATTACCCAGTGTTGAAGTAAACTGGAGTGTGTGGATTCCCACAGCTGATGTAAATATGAGTGTGTGCATTACCCAGAGCTGATGTAAACTGGAGTGGGTGCATTGCCCCGCATTGACGTAAACAGGAATGTGTGCATTATGCAGTGTTGATAGAAATAGGAGTGTGTGAATTGCGCAGTTTTGATGCAAACAGGAGTGTGTGCATTACCCAGTGTTGATGTAAACTGGAGTGTGTGGATTACCCAGTGTTACTGTAAAACGTTGTGTTTGCATTGACCAGAGTTGTTGTAAACAGGAGTGTGTGCAGTACCCAGTGTTGATTTCAACAGGACTGTCTGCATTACCCAGTGTTGATGTAAATATGAGAGTGTGCATTACCCAGAGCTGATGTAAACTGGAGAGTGTGCATTCAACAGTTTTATTATAAATATTTGTGTGTGCATTACCCAACATTATAGGAAAGAGGAGTGAGTGCATTACTCAACATTATAGTAAACAGGAGTGTGTGCATTACCCAACATTATTGTAAATAGGACTGTGTGCATTACCCAACATTATGGTAAACAGGAGTGTGTGCATTACTCAAAATTATAGTAAACAGGAGTGTGTGCATTACCCAACATTATTGTAAATAGGACTGTGTGCATTACCCAACATTATTGTAAACAGGAATGTGTGCATTACCCAGTGTTGATATAAACTGGATTGTGTGCATTCCCACAGCTGATGTAAATATGAGTGTGTGCATTACCCAGAGCTGATGTAAACTGGAGTGGGTGCATTGCCCCGCGTTGACGTAAACAGGAATGTGTGCATTATGCAGTGTTGATAGAAATAGGAGTGTGTGAATTGCGCAGTTTTGATGCAAACAGGAGTGTGTGCATTACCCAGTGTTGAAGTAAACTGGAGTGTGTGGATTACCCAGTGTTAGTGTAAACCATGGTATTTGCATTGACCAGAGTTGATGTAAACAGGAGTGTGTGCAGTGCCCAGTGTTGATTTCAACAGGAATGTCTGCATTACCCAGTGTTGATGTAAATATGAGAGTGTGTATTACCCAGAGCTGATGTAAACTGGAGAGTGTGCATTCAACAGTTTTATTATAAATATTTGTGTGTGCATTACCCAACATTATAGGAAACAGGAGTGAGTGCGTTACCCAACATTATAGTAAACAGGAGTGTGTGCATTACACAACATTGTAGTAATCAGGTTTGTGTGAATTACCCAACATTACTCTAAACAGGACTGTGTGCATTACCCAACATTATGGTAAACAGGAGTGTGTCCAATACCCAACATTATAGTAAACAGGAGTTTGTGCATTACCCAACATTATACTGAACAGGAGTGTGTGCATTACCCAGTGTTGAAGTAAACTGGAGTGTGTGGATTCCCACAGCTGATGTAAATATGAGTGTGTGCATTACCCAGAGCTGATGTAAACTGGAGTGGGTGCATTGCCCCGCATTGACGTAAACAGGAATGTGTGCATTATGCAGTGTTGATAGAAATAGGAGTGTGTGAATTGCGCAGTTTTGATGCAAACAGGAGTGTGTGCATTACCCAGTGTTGATGTAAACTGGAGTGTGTGGATTACCCAGTGTTAGTGTAAACAGTGGTGTTTGCATTGACCAGAGTTGATGCAAACAGGAGTGTGTGCATTACCCAGTGTTGATGTAAACTGGAGTGTGTGGATTACCCAGTGTTACTGCAAAACGTTGTGTTTGCATTGACCAGAGTTGTTGTAAACAGGAGTGTGTGCAGTACCCAGTGTTGATTTCAACAGGACTGTCTGCATTACCCAGTGTTGATGTAAATATGAGAGTGTGCATTACCCAGAGCTGATGTAAACTGGAGAGTGTGCATTCAACAGTTTTATTATAAATATTTGTGTGTGCATTACCCAACATTATAGGAAAGAGGAGTGAGTGCATTACCCAACATTATAGGAAACAGGAGTGAGTGCGTTACCCAACATTATAGTAAACAGGAGTGTGTGCATTACACAACATTATAGTAAACAGGTTTGTGTGAATTACCCAACATTATTGTAAACAGGACTGTGTGCATTACCCAACATTATGGTAAACAGGAGTGTGTGCATTACTCAACATTATCGTAAACAGGAGTGTGTGCATTACCAAACATTATTGTAAATAGGACTGTGTGCATTACCCAACATTATTGTAAACAGGAGTGTGTGCATTACCCAGTGTTGATTTCAACTGGATTGTGTGCATTCCCTCAGCTGATGTAAATATGAGTGTGTGCCTTACCCAGAGCTGATGTAAACTGGAGTGGGTGCATTGCCCAGCGTTGACGTAAACAGGAATGTGTGCATTATGCAGTGTTGATAGAAATAGGAGTGTGTGAATTGCGCAGTTTTGATGCAAACAGGAGTGTGTGCATTACCCAGTGTTGAAGTAAACTGGTGTGTGTGGATTACCCAGTGTTAGTGTAAACCGTGGTGTTTGCATTGACCAGAGTTGATGTAAACAGGAGTGTGTGCAGTGCCCAATGTTGATTTCAACAGGACTGTCTGCATTACCCAGTGTTGATGTAAATATGAGAGTGTGCATTACCCAGAGCTGATGTAAACTGGAGAGTGTGCATTCAACAGTTTTATTATAAATATTTGTGTGTGCATTACCCAACATTATAGGAAAGAGGAGTGAGTGCATTACCCTACATTATAGGAAACAGGAGTGAGTGCGTTACCCAACATTATAGTAAACAGGAGTGTGTGCATTACACAACATTATAGTAAACAGGTTTGTGTGAATTACCCAACATCATAGTAAACAGGACTGTGTGCATTACCCAACATTATAGTAAACAGGAGTGTGTGCAATACCCAACATTATAGTAAACAGGAGTTTGTGCATTACCCAACATTATAGTAAACAGGAGTGTGTGCATTACCCAACATTATAGGAAACAGGAGTGTGTGCATTACCCAACATTATTGTAAACAGGACTGTGTGCATTTCACAACATTATGGTAAACAGGAGTGTGTGCATTACTCAACATTATAGTAAACAGGAGTGTGTGCATTACCCAATATTATTGTAAAAAGTAGTGTGTGCATTACCCAACATTATAGTAAACAGGAGTGTGTGCATTTCCAAATATTATTGTAAACAGGAGTGTGTGCATTACCCAACATTATTGTAAACAGGACTGTGTGCATTACCCAACATTATTGTAAACAGGAGTGTGTGCATTACCCAACATTATAGTAAACAGGAGTGTGTGCATTACCCAACGTAATAGTAAACAGGAGTTTGTGCATTACCCAACATTATAGTAAACAGGAGTGTGTGCATTACCCAACATTATAGGAAACAGGAGTGTGTGCATTACCCAACATTATTGTAAACAGGACTGTGTGCATTTCCCAACATTATGGTAAACAGGAGTGTGTGCATTACTCAACATTATAGTAAACAGGAGTGTGTGCATTACCCAACATTATTGTAAATAGGACTGTTTGCATTACCCAACATTATTGTAAACAGGAGTGTGTGAATTACCCAGTGTTGACATAAACTGGATTGTGTGCATTCCCACAGCTGATGTAAATATGAGTGTGTGCCTTACCCAGAGCTGATGTAAACTGGAGTGGGTGCATTGCCCAGCGTTGACGTAAACAGGAATGTGTGCATTATGCAGTGTTGATAGAAATAGGAGTGTGTGAATTGCGCAGTCTTGATGCAAACAGGAGTGTGTGCATTACCCAGTGTTGATGTAAACTGGAGTGTGTGGATTACCCAGTGTCAGTGTAAACCGTGGTGTTTGCATTGACCAGAGTTGATGTAAACAGGAGTGTGTGCAGTGCCCAGTGTTGATTTCAACAGGACTGTCTGCATTACCCAGTGTTGATGTAAATATGAGAGTGTGCATTATCCAGAGCTGATGTAAACTGGAGAGTATGCATTCAACAGTTTTATTTTAAATATTTGTGTGTGCATTACCCAAAATTATTGCAAACAGGTGTGTTCGCATTACCCAACATGATGGTAAAAAGGACTGTGTTCATTACCCAACATTATAGTAAACAGGAGTGTGTGCATTACCCAATATTATTGTAAAAAGGAGTGTGTGCATTACCCAACATTATATTAAACAGGAGTGTGTGCATTTCCAAATATTATTGTAAACAGGAGTGTGTGCATTACCCAACATGATTGTAAACAGGACTGTGTGCATTACCCAACATTATAGTCAACATGAGTGTGTGCATTACCGAACATTATACTGAACAGGAGTGTGTGCATTACCCAACATTATTGTAAACAGGACTGTGTGCATTACCCGACATTATTGTAAACAGGAGTGTGTGCATTACCCAACATTATAGTAAACAGGAGTGTGTGCATTACCCAACATTATAGTAAACAGGAGTTTGTGCATTACCCAACATTATAGTAAACAGGAGTGTGTGCATTACCCAACATTATAGGAAACAGGAGTGTGTGCATTACCCAACATTATTGTAAACAGGACTGTGTGCATTTCCCAACATTATGGTAAACAGGAGTGTGTGCATTACTCAACATTATAGTAAACAGGAGTGTGTGCATTACCCAACATTATTGTAAATAGGACTGTGTGCATTACCCAACATTATTGTAAACAGGAGTGTGTGCCTTACCCAGAGTTGATGTAAACTGGAGTGGGTGCATTGCCCAGCGTTGACGTAAACAGGAATGTGTGCATTATGCAGTGTTGATTGAAATAGGAGTGTGTGAATTGCGCAGTTTTGATGCAAACAGTAGTGTGTGCATTACCCAGTGTTGATGTAAACTGGAGTGTGTGGATTACCCAGTGTTAGTGTAAACCGTGGTGTTTGCATTGACCAGAGTTGATGTAAACAGGAGTGTGTGCAGTGCCCAGTGTTGATTTCAACAGGACTGTCTGCATTACCCAGTGTTGATGTAAATATGAGAGTGTGCATTACCCAGAGCTGATGTAAACAGGAGAGTGTGCATTCAACAGTTTTATTTTAAATATTTGTGTGTGCATTACCGAAAATTATTGCAAACAGGTGTGTGTGCATTACCCGACATGATGGTAAACAGGACTGTGTGCATTACCCAACATTATAGTAAACAGGAGTGTGTGCATTACCCAATATTATTGTAAACAGGAGTGTGCGCATTACCCAACATTATAGTAAACAAGAGTGTGTACATTAGCCAACATTATAGTAAACAGGAGTGTGAGCATTACCCAACATTATTGTAAACAGGACTGTGTGCATTACCCAACATTATAGTAAACATGTGTGTATGCATTACCGAACATTATACTAAACAGGAGTGTGTCCATTACCCAACATTTTTGTAAACAGGACTCTGTGCATTACCCAACATTATGGTAAACAGGAGTGTGTGCATTACTCAACATTATAGTAAACAGGAGTGTGTGCATTACACAACATTATTGTAAATAGGACTGTGTGCATTACCCAACATTATTGTAAACAGGAGTGTGTGCATTACCCAGTGTTGATAGAAACTGGATTGTGTGCATTCCCACAGCTGATGTAAATATGAGTGTGTGCATTACCCAGAGCTGATGTAAACTGGAGTGGGTGCATTGCCCAGCGTTGACGTAAACAGGAATGTGTGCATTATGTAGTGTTGATAGAAATAGGAGTGTGGGAATTGCGCAGTTTTGATGCAAACAGGAGTGTGTGCATTACCCAGTGTTGATGTAAACTGGAGTGTGTGGATTGCCCAGTGTTAGTGTAAACCGTGGTGTTTGCATTGACCAGAGTTGATGTAAACAGGAGTGTGTGCAGTGCCCAGTGTTGATTTCAACAGGACTGTCTGCATTACCCAGTGTTGATGTAAATATGAGAGTGTGCATTACCCAGAGCTGATGTAAACTGGAGAGTGTGCATTCAACAGTTTTATTTGAAATATTTGTGTGTGCATTACCCAACATTATAGGAAACAGGAGTGAGTGCATTACCCAACATTATAGGAAACAGGAGTGAGTGCATTACCCAACATTATAGTAAACATGAGTGTGTGCAATACCCAACATTATAGGAAACAGGAGTGAGTGCATTACCCAACATTATAGTAAACAGGAGTGTGTGCATTACCCAACATTATAGTAAACATGAGTGTGTGCATTACCCTGTGTCGATTTAAACAGGAGTGTGTGCTTTGCCTAGAGTTGATGTAAACAGGAGTCTGTGCATTACCCAGAGTTGATGTAAACAGGAGTGTGTGCATTGCCATCTGTTGATGTAAATATGAGTGTGTGCATTACCCAGTGTTGATGTAAACTGGAGTGTGTGGATTACCCAGTGTTAGTGTAAACAGTGGTGTTTGCATTGACCAGAGTTGATGCAAACAGGAGTGTGTGCATTACCCAGTGTTGATGTAAATATGAGAGTGTGCATTACACAGAGCTGATGTAAACTGGAGAGTGTGCATTCAACAGTTTTATTATAAATATTTGTGTGTGCATTACCCAACATTATAGGAAAGAGGAGTGAGTGCATTACCCAACATTATAGGAAACAGGAGTGAGTGCGTTACCCAACATTATAGTAAACAGGAGTGTGTGCATTACACAACATTATAGTAAACAGGTTTGTGTGAATTACCCAACATTATTGTAAACAGGACTGTGTGCATTACCCAACATTATGGTAAACAGGAGTGTGTGCATTACTCAACATTATCGTAAACAGGAGTGTGTGCATTACCAAACATTATTGTAAATAGGACTGTGTGCATTACCCAACATTATTGTAAACAGGAGTGTGTGCATTACCCAGTGTTGATATAAACTGGATTGTGTGCATTCCCACAGCTGATATAAATATGAGTGTGTGCCTTACCCAGAGCTGATGTAAACTGGAGTGGGTGCATTGCCCAGCGTTGACGTAAACAGGAATGTGTGCATTATGCAGTGTTGATAGAAATAGGAGTGTGTGAATTGCGCAGTTTTGATGCAAACAGGAGTGTGTGCATTACCCAGTGTTGATGTAAACTGGAGTGTGTGGATTACCCAGTGTTAGTGTAAACCGTGGTGTTTGCACTGACCAGAGTTGATGTAAACAGGAGTGTGTGCAGTGCCCAGTGTTGATTTCAACAGGACTGTCTGCATTACCCAGTGTTGATGTAAATATGAGAGTGTGCATTACCCAGAGCTGATGTAAACTGGAGAGTATGCATTCAACAGTTTTATTATAAATATTTGTGTGTGCATTACCCAACATTATAGGAAAGAGGAGTGAGTGCATTAACCAACATTATAGGAAACAGGAGTGAGTGCGTTACCCAACATTATAGTAAACAGGAGTGTGTGCATTACACAACATTATAGTAAACAGCTTTGTGTGAATTACCCAACATCATAGTAAACAGGACTGTGTGAATTACCCAACATTATAGTAAACAGCAGTGTGTGCATTACCCAACATTATAGGAAACAGGAGTGTGTGCATTACCCAACATTATTGTAAACAGGACTGTGTGCATTTCCCAACATTATGGTAAACAGGAGTGTGTGCATTACTCAACATTATAGTAAACAGGAGTGTGTGCATTACCCAATATTATTGTAAAAAGTAGTGTGTGCATTACCCAACATTATAGTAAACAGGAGTGTGTGCATTTCCAAATATTATTGTAAACAGGAGTGTGTGCATTACCCAACATTATTGTAAACAGGACTGTGTGCATTACCCAACATTATAGTAAACATGAGTGTGTGCATTACCGAACATTATACTGAACAGGAGTGTGTGCATTACCCAACATTATTGTAAACAGGACTGTGTGCATTACCCAACATTATTGTAAACAGGAGTGTGTGCATTACCCAACATTATAGTAAACAGGAGTGTGTGCATTACCCAACATTATAGTAAACAGGAGTTTGTGCATTACCCAACATTATAGTAAACAGGAGTGTGTGCATTACACAACATTATAGGAAACAGGAGTGTGTGCATTACCCAACATTATTGTAAACAGGACTGTGTGCATTTCCCAACATTATGGTAAACAGGAGTGTGTGCATTACTCAACATTATAGTAAACAGGAGTGTGTGCATTACCCAACATTATTGTAAATAGGACTGTGTGCATTACCCAACATTATTGTAAACAGGAGTGTGTGCATTACCCAGTGTTGATATAAACTGGATTGTGTGCATTCCCACAGCTGATGTAAATATGAGTGTGTGCCTTACCCAGAGTTGATGTAAACTGGAGTGGGTGCATTGCCCAGCGTTGACGTAAACAGGAATGTGTGCATTATGCAGTGTTGATAGAAATAGGAGTGTGTGAATTGCGCAGTTTTGATGCAAACAGGAGTGTGTGCATTACCCAGTGTTGATGTAAACTGGAGTGTGTGGATTACCCAGTGTTAGTGTAAACCGTGGTGTTTGCATTGACCAGAGTTGATGTAAACAGGAGTGTGTGCAGTGCCCAGTGTTGATTTCAACAGGACTGTCTGCATTACCCAGTGTTGATGTAAATATGAGAGTGTGCATTACCCAGAGCTGATGTAAACAGGAGAGTGTGCATTCAACAGTTTTATTTTAAATATTTGTGTGTGCATTACCGAAAATTATTGCAAACAGGAGTGTGTGCATTACCCGACATGATGGTAAACAGGACTGTGTGCATTACCCAACATTATAGTAAACAGGAGTGTGTGCATTACCCAACATTATTGTAAACAGGACTGTGTGCATTACCCAACATTATTGTAAACAGGAGTGTGTGCATTACCCAACATTATAGTAAACAAGAGTGTGTGCATTCCCCAACATTATAGTAAACAGTAGTTTCTGCATTACCCAACATTATAGTAAACAGGAGTGTGTCCATTACCCAACATTATTGTAAACAGGACTCTGTGCATTACCCAACATTATGGTAAACAGGAGTGTGTGCATTACTCAACATTATAGTAAACAGGAGTGTGTGCATTACCCAACATTATTGTAAATAGGACTGTGTGCATTACCCAACATTATTGTAAACAGGAGTGTGTGCATTACCCAGTGTTGATATAAACTGGATTGTGTGCATTCCCACAGCTGATGTAAATATGAGTGTGTGCATTACCCAGAGCTGATGTAAACTGGAGTGGGTGCATTGCCCAGCGTTGACGTAAACAGGAGTGTGTGCATTATGCAGTGTTGATAGAAATAGGAGTGTGGGAATTGCGCAGTTTTGATGCAAACAGGAGTGTGTGCATTACCCTGTGTTGATGTAAACTGGAGTGTGTGGATTACCCAGTGTTAGTGTAAACCGTGGTGTTTGCATTGACCAGAGTTGATGTAAACAGGAGTGTGTGCAGTGCCCAGTGTTGATTTCAACAGGACTGTCTGCATTACCCAGTGTTGATGTAAATATGAGAGTGTGCATTACCCAGAGCTGATGTAAACTGGAGAGTGTGCATTCAACAGTTTTATTTTAAATAATTGTGTGTGCATTACCCAACATTATAGGAAACAGGAGTGAGTGCATTACCCAACATTATAGGAAACAGGAGTGAGTGCATTACCCAACATTATAGTAAACAGGAGTGTGTGCATTACCCAACATTATAGTAAACATGAGTGTGTGCATTACCCAGTGTCGATTTAAACAGGAGTGTGTGCTTTGCCTAGAGTTGATGTAAACAGGAGTCTGTGCATTACCCAGAGTTGATGTAAACAGGAGTGTGTGCATTGCCATCTGTTGATGTAAATATGAGTGTGTGCATTACCCAGAGCTGATGTAAACTGGAGAGTGTGCATTCAACAGTTATATTATAAATAGAGGTGTGTACATTACCCAGTGTTGATATAATGCAGTGGGAGCACAACGCCATGCTGATGTAAACAGGAGTCTGTGCATCAGCCAGTGGTGATATAAAAGGAGTGTGTGCATTACCCAGTGTTGATATCAACTGGATTGTGTGCATTCCCACAGCTGATGTAAATATGAGTGTGTGCATTACCCAGAGCTGATGTAAACTGGAGTGGGTGCATTGCCCAGCGTTGACGTAAACAGGAGTGTGTGCATTACCCAGAGCTGATATAAACTGGATTGTGTGCATTCCCACAGCTGATGTAAATATGAGTGTGTGCATTACCCAGAGCTGATGTAAACTGGAGTGGGTGCATTCCCAGCGTTGACGTAAACAGGAATGTGTGCATTATGCAGTGTTGATAGAAATAGGAGTGTGTGAATTGCGCAGTTTTGATGCAAACAGGAGTGTGTGCATTACCCAGTGTTGATGTAAACTGGAGTGTGTGGATTACCCAGTGTTAGTGTAAACCGTGGTGTTTGCATTGACCAGAGTTGATGTAAACAGGAGTGTGTGCAGTGCCCAGTGTTGATTTCAACATGACTGTCTGCATTAACCAGTGTTGATGTAAATATGAGAGTGTGCTTTACCCAGAGCTGATGTAAACTGCAGAGTGTGCATTCAACAGTTTTATTTTAAATATTTGTGTGTGCATTACCCAACATTATTGCAAACAGGAGTATGTGCATTACCCAACATGATGGTAAACAGGACTGTGTGCATTACCCAACATTATAGTAAACAGGAGTGTGTGCATTACCCAATATTATTGTAAACAGGAGTGTGTGCATTACCCAACATTATAGTAAACAGGAGTGTGTGCATTTCCAATCATTATTGTAAACAGGAGTGTGTGCATTACCCAACATTATTGTAAACAGGACTGTGTGCATTACCCAATATTATAGTAAACATGAGTGTGTGCATTACCGAACATTATACTAAACAGGAGTGTGTGCATTACCCAACATTATTGTAAACAGGACTGTGTGCATTACCCAACATTATTGTAAACAGGAGTTTGTACATTACCCAACATTATAGTAAGCAGGAGTGTCTGCATTACCCAACATTATAGTAACCAGGAGTTTGTGCATTACCCAACATTATAGTAAACAGGAGTGTGTGCATTACCCAACATTATAGGAAACAGGAGTGTGTGCATTACCCAACATTATTGTAAACAGGACTCTGTGCATTACCCAACATTATGGTAAACAGGAGTGTGTGCATTACTCAACATTATAGTAAACAGGAGTGTGTGCATTACCCAACATTATTGTAAATAGGACTGTGTGCATTACCCAACATTATTGTAAACAGGAATGTGTGCATTACCCAGTGTTGATATAAACTGGATTGTGTGCATTCCCACAGCTGATGTAAATATGAGTGTGTGCATTACCCAGAGCTGATGTAAACTGGAGTGGGTGCATTGCCCCGCGTTGACGTAAACAGGAATGTGTGCATTATGCAGTGTTGATAGAAATAGGAGTGTGTGAATTGCGCAGTTTTGATGCAAACAGGAGTGTGTGCATTTCCCAGTGTTGAAGTAAACTGGAGTGTGTGGATTACCCAGTGTTAGTGTAAACCATGGTATTTGCATTGACCAGAGTTGATGTAAACAGGAGTGTGTGCAGTGCCCAGTGTTGATTTCAACAGGAATGTCTGCATTACCCAGTGTTGATGTAAATATGAGAGTGTGTATTACCCAGAGCTGATGTAAACTGGAGAGTGTGCATTCAACAGTTTTATTATAAATATTTGTGTGTGCATTACCCAACATTATAGGAAAGAGGAGTGAGTGCATTACCCAACATTATAGGAAACAGGAGTGAGTGCGTTACCCAACATTATAGTAAACAGGAGTGTGTGCATTACACAACATTGTAGTAATCAGGTTTGTGTGAATTACCCAACATTACTCTAAACAGGACTGTGTGCATTACCCAACATTATGGTAAACAGGAGTGTGTCCAATACCCAACATTATAGTAAACAGGAGTTTGTGCATTACCCAACATTATACTGAACAGGAGTGTGTGCATTACCCAGTGTTGAAGTAAACTGGAGTGTGTGGATTCCCACAGCTGATGTAAATATGAGTGTGTGCATTACCCAGAGCTGATGTAAACTGGAGTGGGTGCATTGCCCCGCATTGACGTAAACAGGAATGTGTGCATTATGCAGTGTTGATAGAAATAGGAGTGTGTGAATTGCGCAGTTTTGATGCAAACAGGAGTGTGTGCATTACCCAGTGTTGATGTAAACTGGAGTGTGTGGATTACCCAGTGTTACTGTAAAACGTTGTGTTTGCATTGACCAGAGTTGTTGTAAACAGGAGTGTGTGCAGTACCCAGTGTTGATTTCAACAGGACTGTCTGCATTACCCAGTGTTGATGTAAATATGAGAGTGTGCATTACCCAGAGCTGATGTAAACTGGAGAGTGTGCATTCAACAGTTTTATTATAAATATTTGTGTGTGCATTACCCAACATTATAGGAAAGAGGAGTGAGTGCATTACTCAACATTATAGTAAACAGGAGTGTGTGCATTACCCAACATTATTGTAAATAGGACTGTGTGCATTACCCAACATTATGGTAAACAGGAGTGTGTGCATTACTCAAAATTATAGTAAACAGGAGTGTGTGCATTACCCAACATTATTGTAAATAGGACTGTGTGCATTACCCAACATTATTGTAAACAGGAATGTGTGCATTACCCAGTGTTGATATAAACTGGATTGTGTGCATTCCCACAGCTGATGTAAATATGAGTGTGTGCATTACCCAGAGCTGATGTAAACTGGAGTGGGTGCATTGCCCCGCGTTGACGTAAACAGGAATGTGTGCATTATGCAGTGTTGATAGAAATAGGAGTGTGTGAATTGCGCAGTTTTGATGCAAACAGGAGTGTGTGCATTACCCAGTGTTGAAGTAAACTGGAGTGTGTGGATTACCCAGTGTTAGTGTAAACCATGGTATTTGCATTGACCAGAGTTGATGTAAACAGGAGTGTGTGCATTACCCAGTGTTGATGTAAACTGGAGTGTGTGGATTACCCAGTGTTAATGTAAAACGTTGTGTTTGCATTGACCAGAGTTGATGTAAACAGGAGTGTGTGCAGTGCCCAGTGTTGATTTCAACAGGAATGTCTGCATTACCCAGTGTTGATGTAAATATGAGAGTGTGTATTACCCAGAGCTGATGTAAACTGGAGAGTGTGCATTCAACAGTTTTATTATAAATATTTGTGTGTGCATTACCCAACATTATAGGAAAGAGGAGTGAGTGCATTACCCAACATTATAGGAAACAGGAGTGAGTGCGTTACCCAACATTATAGTAAACAGGAGTGTGTGCATTACACAACATTGTAGTAATCAGGTTTGTGTGAATTACCCAACATTACTCTAAACAGGACTGTGTGCATTACCCAACATTATGGTAAACAGGAGTGTGTCCAATACCCAACATTATAGTAAACAGGAGTTTGTGCATTACCCAACATTATACTGAACAGGAGTGTGTGCATTACCCAGTGTTGAAGTAAACTGGAGTGTGTGGATTCCCACAGCTGATGTAAATATGAGTGTGTGCATTACCCAGAGCTGATGTAAACTGGAGTGGGTGCATTGCCCCGCATTGACGTAAACAGGAATGTGTGCATTATGCAGTGTTGATAGAAATAGGAGTGTGTGAATTGCGCAGTTTTGATGCAAACAGGAGTGTGTGCATTACCCAGTGTTGATGTAAACTGGAGTGTGTGGATTACCCAGTGTTAGTGTAAACAGTGGTGTTTGCATTGACCAGAGTTGATGCAAACAGGAGTGTGTGCATTACCCAGTGTTGATGTAAACTGGAGTGTGTGGATTACCCAGTGTTACTGCAAAACGTTGTGTTTGCATTGACCAGAGTTGTTGTAAACAGGAGTGTGTGCAGTACCCAGTGTTGATTTCAACAGGACTGTCTGCATTACCCAGTGTTGATGTAAATATGAGAGTGTGCATTACCCAGAGCTGATGTAAACTGGAGAGTGTGCATTCAACAGTTTTATTATAAATATTTGTGTGTGCATTACCCAACATTATAGGAAAGAGGAGTGAGTGCATTACCCAACATTATAGGAAACAGGAGTGAGTGCGTTACCCAACATTATAGTAAACAGGAGTGTGTGCATTACACAACATTATAGTAAACAGGTTTGTGTGAATTACCCAACATTATTGTAAACAGGACTGTGTGCATTACCCAACATTATGGTAAACAGGAGTGTGTGCATTACTCAACATTATCGTAAACAGGAGTGTGTGCATTACCAAACATTATTGTAAATAGGACTGTGTGCATTACCCAACATTATTGTAAACAGGAGTGTGTGCATTACCCAGTGTTGATTTCAACTGGATTGTGTGCATTCCCTCAGCTGATGTAAATATGAGTGTGTGCCTTACCCAGAGCTGATGTAAACTGGAGTGGGTGCATTGCCCAGCGTTGACGTAAACAGGAATGTGTGCATTATGCAGTGTTGATAGAAATAGGAGTGTGTGAATTGCGCAGTTTTGATGCAAACAGGAGTGTGTGCATTACCCAGTGTTGAAGTAAACTGGTGTGTGTGGATTACCCAGTGTTAGTGTAAACCGTGGTGTTTGCATTGACCAGAGTTGATGTAAACAGGAGTGTGTGCAGTGCCCAATGTTGATTTCAACAGGACTGTCTGCATTACCCAGTGTTGATGTAAATATGAGAGTGTGCATTACCCAGAGCTGATGTAAACTGGAGAGTGTGCATTCAACAGTTTTATTATAAATATTTGTGTGTGCATTACCCAACATTATAGGAAAGAGGAGTGAGTGCATTACCCTACATTATAGGAAACAGGAGTGAGTGCGTTACCCAACATTATAGTAAACAGGAGTGTGTGCATTACACAACATTATAGTAAACAGGTTTGTGTGAATTACCCAACATCATAGTAAACAGGACTGTGTGCATTACCCAACATTATAGTAAACAGGAGTGTGTGCAATACCCAACATTATAGTAAACAGGAGTTTGTGCATTACCCAACATTATAGTAAACAGGAGTGTGTGCATTACCCAACATTATAGGAAACAGGAGTGTGTGCATTACCCAACATTATTGTAAACAGGACTGTGTGCATTTCACAACATTATGGTAAACAGGAGTGTGTGCATTACTCAACATTATAGTAAACAGGAGTGTGTGCATTACCCAATATTATTGTAAAAAGTAGTGTGTGCATTACCCAACATTATAGTAAACAGGAGTGTGTGCATTTCCAAATATTATTGTAAACAGGAGTGTGTGCATTACCCAACATTATTGTAAACAGGACTGTGTGCATTACCCAACATTATTGTAAACAGGAGTGTGTGCATTACCCAACATTATAGTAAACAGGAGTGTGTGCATTACCCAACGTAATAGTAAACAGGAGTTTGTGCATTACCCAACATTATAGTAAACAGGAGTGTGTGCATTACCCAACATTATAGGAAACAGGAGTGTGTGCATTACCCAACATTATTGTAAACAGGACTGTGTGCATTTCCCAACATTATGGTAAACAGGAGTGTGTGCATTACTCAACATTATAGTAAACAGGAGTGTGTGCATTACCCAACATTATTGTAAATAGGACTGTTTGCATTACCCAACATTATTGTAAACAGGAGTGTGTGAATTACCCAGTGTTGACATAAACTGGATTGTGTGCATTCCCACAGCTGATGTAAATATGAGTGTGTGCCTTACCCAGAGCTGATGTAAACTGGAGTGGGTGCATTGCCCAGCGTTGACGTAAACAGGAATGTGTGCATTATGCAGTGTTGATAGAAATAGGAGTGTGTGAATTGCGCAGTTTTGATGCAAACAGGAGTGTGTGCATTACCCAGTGTTGCTGTAAACTGGAGTGTGTGGATTACCCAGTGTTAGTGCAAACCGTGGTGTTTGCATTGACCAGAGTTGATGTAAACAGGAGTGTGTGCAGTGCCCAGTGTTGATTTCAACAGGACTGTCTGCATTACCCAGTGTTGATGTAAATATGAGAGTGTGCATTACCCAGAGCTGATGTAAGCAAGAGAGTGTGCATTCAACAGTTTTATTTTAAATATTTGTGTGTGCATTACCGAAAATTATTGCAAACAGGAGTGTGTGCATTACCCGACATGATGGTAAACAGGATTGTGTGCATTACCCAACATTATAGTAAACAGGAGTGTGTGCATTACCCAATATTATTGTAAACAGGAGTGTGCGCATTACCCAACATTATAGTAAACAAGAGTGTGTACATTAGCCAACATTATAGTAAACAGGAGTGTGCACATTACCCAACATTATTGTAAACAGGACGGTGTGCATTACCCGACATTATAGTAAACATGAGTGTGTGCATTACCGAACATTATACTAAACAGGAGTGTGTGCATTACCCAACATTACTGTAAACAGGAGTGTGTGCATTACCCAGTGTCGATTTAAACAGGAGTGTGTGCTTTGCCTAGAGTTGATGTAAACAGGAGTCTGTGCATTACCCAGAGTTGATGTAAACAGGAGTGTGTGCATTGCCATCTGTTGATGTAAATATGAGTGTGTGCATGACCCAGAGCTGATGTAAACTGGAGAGTGTGCATTCAACAGTTATAATATAAATAGAGGTGTGTACATTACCCAGTGTTGATATAATGCAGTGGGTGCACAACGCCATGCTGATGTAAACAGGAGTCTGTGCATCAGCCAGTGGTGATATAAAAGGAGTGTGTGCATTACCCAGTGTTGATATAAACTGGATTGTGTGCATTCCCACAGCTGATGTAAATATGAGTGTGTGCATTACCCAGAGCTGCTGTAAACTGGAGTGGGTGCATTCCCAGCGTTGCTAGAAACTGGATTGTGTGCATTCCCACAGCTGATGTAAATATGAGTGTGTGCATTACCCAGAGCTGATGTAAACTGGAGTGGGTGCATTCCCAGCGTTGACGTAAACAGGAATGTGTGCATTATGCAGTGTTGATAGAAATAGGAGTGCGTGAATTGCGCAGTTTTGATGCAAACAGGAGTGTGTGCATTACCCAGTGTTGATGTAAACTGGAGTGTGTGGATTACCCAGTGTTAGTGTAAACCGTGGTGTTTGCATTGACCAGGGTTGATGTAAACAGGAGTGTGTGCAGTGCCCAGTGTTGATTTCAACAGGACTGTCTGCATTACCCAGCGTTGATGTAAATATGAGAGTGTGCATTACCCAGAGCTGATGTAAACTGGAGAGTGTGCATTCAACAGTTTTATTATAAATATTTGTGTGTGCATTACCCAACATTATAGGAAAGAGGAGTGAGTGCATTACCCAACATTATAGGAAACAGGAGTGAGTGCGTTACCCAACATAATAGTAAACAGGGGTGTGTGCATTACCCAACATTATAGTAAACAGGAGTTTGTGCATTACCCAACATTATAGTAAACAGGAGTGTGTGCATTAACCAACATTATAGGAAACAGGAGTGTGTGCATTACCCAACATTATTGTAAACAGGACTCTGTGCATTACCCAACATTATGGTAAACAGGAGTGTGTGCATTACTCAACATTATAGTAAACAGGAGTGTGTGCATTACCCAACATTATTGTAAATAGGACTGTGTGCATTACCCAACATTATTGTAAACAGGAGTGTGTGCATTACCCAGTGTTGATATAAACTGGATTGTGTGCATTCCCACAGCTGATGTAAATATGAGTGTGTGCATTACCCAGAGCTGATGTAAACTGGAGTGGGTGCATTGCCCCGCGTTGACATAAACAGGAATGTGTGCATTATGCAGTGTTGATAGAAATAGGAGTGTGTGAATTGCGCAGTTTTGATGCAAACAGGAGTGTGTGCATTACCCAGTGTTGATGTAAACTGGAGTGTGTGGATTACCCAGTGTTAGTGTAAACAGTGGTGTTTGCATTGACCAGAGTTGATGCAAACAGGAGTGTGTGCATTACCCAGTGTTGATGTAAACTGGAGTGTGTGGATTACCCAGTGTTAGTGTAAAACGTTGTGTTTGCATTGACCAGAGTTGATGTAAACAGGAGTGTGTGCAGTACCCAGTGTTGATTTCAACAGGACTGTCTGCATTACCCAGTGTTGATGTAAATATGAGAGTGTGCATTACCCAGAGCTGATGTAAACTGGAGAGTGTGCATTCAACAGTTTTATTATAAATATTTGTGTGTGCATTACCCAACATTATAGGAAAGAGGAGTGAGTGCATTACCCAACATTATAGGAAACATGAGTGTGTGCATTACACAACATTATAGTAAACAGGTTTGTGTGAATTACCCAACATTATTCTAAATAGGACTGTGTGCATTACCCAACATTATTGTAAACAGGAGTGTGTGCATTACCCAGTGTTGATATAAACTGGATTGTGTGCATTCCCACAGCTGATGTAAATATGAGTTTGTGCCTTACCCAGAGCTGATGTAAACTGGAGTGGGTGCATTGCCCAGCGTTGACGTAAACAGGAATGTGTGCATTATGCAGTGTTGATAGAAATAGGAGTGTGTGAATTGCGCAGTTTTGATGCAAACAGGAGTGTGTGCATTACCCAGTGTTGAAGTAAACTGGAGTGTGTGGATTACCCAGTGTTAGTGTAAACCGTGGTGTTTGCATTGACCAGAGTTGATGTAAACAGGAGTGTGTGCAGTGCCCAGTGTTGATTTCAACAGGACTGTCTGCATTACCCAGTGTTGATGTAAATATGAGAGTGTGCATTACCCAGAGCTGATGTAAACTGGAGAGTGTGCATTCAACAGTTTTATTATAAATATTTGTGTGTGCATTACCCAACATTATAGGAAAGAGGAGTGAGTGCATTACCCTACATTATAGGAAACAGGAGTGAGTGCGTTACACAACATTATAGTAAACAGGAGTTTGTGCATTACCCAACATTATAGTAAACAGGACTGTGTGCATTACCCAACATTATAGGAAACAGGAGTGTGTGCATTACCCAACATTATTGTAAACAGGACTGTGTGCATTTCCCAACATTATGGTAAACAGGAGTGTGTGCATTACTCAACATTATAGTAAACAGGAGTGTGTGCATTACCCAATATTATTGTAAAAAGTAGTGTGTGCATTACCCAATATTATAGTAAACAGGAGTGTGTGCATTTCCAAATATTATTGTAAACAGGAGTGTGTGCATTACCCAACATTATTGTAAACAGGACTGTGTGCATTACCCAACATTATTGTAAACAGGAGTGTGTGCATTACCCAACATTATAGTCAACAAGAGTGTGTGCATTCCCCAACATTATAGTAAACAGTAGTTTGTGCATTACCCAACATTATAGTAAACAGGAGTGTGTCCATTACCCAACATTATTGTAAACAGGACTCTGTGCATTACCCAACATTATGGTAAACAGGAGTGTGTGCATTACTCAACATTATAGTAAACAGGAGTGTGTGCATTACCCAACATTATTGTAAATAGGACTGTGTGCATTACCCAACATTATTGTAAACAGGAGTGTGTGCATTACCCAACATTATAGGAAACAGGAGTGTGTGCATTACCCAACATTATTGTAAACAGGACTGTGTGCATTTCCCAACATTATGGTAAACAGGAGTGTGTGCATTACTCAACATTATAGTAAACAGGAGTGTGTGCATTACCCAACATTATTGTAAATAGGACTGTGTGCATTACCCAACATTATTGTAAACAGGAGTGTGTGCATTACCCAGTGTTGATATAAACTGGATTGTGTGCATTCCCACAGCTGATGTAAATATGAGTGTGTGCCTTACCCAGAGTTGATGTAAACTGGAGTGGGTGCATTGCCCAGCGTTGACGTAAACAGGAATGTGTGCATTATGCAGTGTTGATAGAAATAGGAGTGTGTGAATTGCGCAGTTTTGATGCAAACAGGAGTGTGTGCATTACCCAGTGTTGAAGTAAACTGGAGTGTGTGGATTACCCAGTGTTAGTGTAAACCGTGGTGTTTGCATTGACCAGAGTTGATGTAAACAGGAGTGTGTGCAGTGCCCAGTGTTGATTTCAACAGGACTGTCTGCATTACCCAGTGTTGATGTAAATATGAGAGTGTGCATTACCCAGAGCTGATGTAAACAGGAGAGTGTGCATTCAACAGTTTTATTTTAAATATTTGTGTGTGCATTACCGAAAATTATTGCAAACAGGAGTGTGTGCATTGCCCGACATGATGGTAAACAGGACTGTGTGCATTACCCAACATTATAGTAAACAGTAGTGTGTGCATTACCCAATATTATTGTAAACAGGAGTGTGCGCATTACCCAACATTATAGTAAACAAGAGTGTGTACATTAGCCAACATTATAGTAAACAGGAGTGTGCGCATTTCCCAACATTATTGTAAACAGGACTGTGTGCATTACCCAACATTATAGTAAACATGAGTGTGTGCATTACCGAACATTACACTAAACAGGAGTGTGTGCATTACCCAACATTATTGTAAACAGGACTGTGTGCATTACCCAACATTATTGTAAACAGGAGTGTGTGCATTACCGAACATTATACTAAACAGGAGTGTGTGCATTACCCAACATTATTGTAAACAGGACTGTGTGCATTACCCAACATTATTGTAAACAGGAGTGTGTGCATTACCCAACATTATAGTCAACAAGAGTGTGTGCATTCCCCAACATTATAGTAAACAGTAGTTTGTGCATTACCCAACATTATAGTAAACAGGAGTGTGTCCATTACCCAACATTATTGTAAACAGGACTCTGTGCATTACCCAACATTATGGTAAACAGGAGTGCGTGCATTACTCAACATTATAGTAAACAGGAGTGTGTGCATTACCAAACATTATTGTAAATAGGACTGTGTGCATTACCCAACATTATTGTAAACAGGAGTGTGTGCATTACCCAGTGTTGATATAAACTGGATTGTGTGCATTCCCACAGCTGATGTAAATATGAGTGTGTGCATTACCCAGAGCTGATGTAAACTGGAGTGGGTGCATTGCCCAGCGTTGACGTAAACAGGAATGTGTGCATTATGCAGTGTTGATAGAAATAGGAGTGTGGGAATTGCGCAGTTTTGATGTAAACTGTAGTGTGAGGATTACCCAGTGTTAGTGTAAACCGTGGTGTTTGCATTGACCAGAGTTGATGTAAACAGGAGTGTGTGCAGTGCCCAGTGTTGATTTCAACAGGACTGTCTGCATTACCCAGTGTTGATGTAAATATGAGAGTGTGCATTACCCAGAGCTGATGTAAACTGGAGAGTGTGCATTCAACAGTTTTATTTTAAATAATTGTGTGTGCATTACCCAACAGTATAGGAAACAGGAGTGAGTGCATTACCCAACATTATAGGAAACAGGAGTGAGTGCATTACCCAACATTATAGTAAACATGAGTGTGTGCAATACCCAACATTATAGGAAACAGGAGTGTCTGCATTACCCAACATTATAGTAAACATGAGTGTGTGCATTACCCAGTGTCGATTTAAACAGGAGTGTGTGCTTTGCCTAGAGTTGATGTAAACAGGAGTCTGTGCATTACCCAGAGTTGATGTAAACAGGAGTGTGTGCATTGCCATCTCTTGATGTAAATATGAGTGTGTGCATTACCCAGAGCTGATGTAAACTGGAGAGTGTGCATTCAACAGTTATATTATAAATAGAGGTGTGTACATTACCCAGTGTTGATATAATGCAGTGGGAGCACAACGCCATGCTGATGTAAACAGGAGTCTGTGCATCAGCCAGTGGTGATATAAAAGGAGTGTGTGCATTACCCAGTGTTGATATAAACTGGATTGTGTGCATTCCCACAGCTGATGTAAATATGAGTGTGTGCATTACCCAGAGCTGATGTAAACTGGAGTGGGTGCATTCCCAGCGTTGACGTAAACAGGAATGTGTGCATTATGCAGTGTTGATAGAAATAGGAGTGTGTGAATTGCGCAGTTTTGATGCAAACAGGAGTGTGTGCATTACCCAGTGTTGATGTAAACTGGAGTGTGTGGATTACCCAGTGTTAGTGTAAACCGTGGTGTTTGCATTGACCAGAGTTGATGTAAACAGGAGTGTGTGCAGTGCCCAGTGTTGATTTCAACAGGACTGTCTGCATTACCCAGTGTTGATGTAAATATGAGAGTGTGCTTTACCCAGAGCTGATGTAAACTGCAGAGTGTGCATTCAACAGTTTTATTTTAAATATTTGTGTGTGCATTACCCAACATTATTGCAAACAGGAGTATGTGCATTACCCAACATGATGGTAAACAGGACTGTGTGCATTACCCAACATTATAGTAAACAGGAGTGTGTGCATTACCCAATATTACTGTAAACAGGAGTGTGTGCATTACCCAACATTATAGTAAACAGGAGTGTGTGCATTTCCAAACATTTTTGTAAACAGGAGTGTGTGCATTACCCAACATTATTGTAAACAGGACTGTGTGCATTACCCAATATTATAGTAAACATGAATGTGTGCATTACCGAACATTATACTAAACAGGAGTGTGTGCATTACCCAACATTATTGTAAACAGGACTGTGTGCATTACCCAACATTATTGTAAACAGGAGTGTGTGCATTACCCAACATTATAGTAAACAGGAGTGTGTGCATTACCCAACATTATAGTAACCAGGAGTTTGTGCATTACCCAACATTATAGTAAACAGGAGTGTGTGCTTTACCCAACATTATAGGAAACAGGAGTGTGTGCATTACCCAACATTATTGTAAACAGGACTCTGTGCATTACCCAACATTATGGTAAACAGGAGTGTGTGCATTACCCAACATTATTGTAAATAGGACTGTGTGCATTACCCAACATTATTGTAAACAGGAATGTGTGCATTACCCAGTGTTGATATAAACTGGATTGTGTGCATTCCCACAGCTCATGTAAATATGAGTGTGTGCATTACCCAGAGCTGATGTAAACTGGATTGGGTGCATTGCCCCGCGTTGACGTAAACAGGAATGTGTGCATTATGCAGTGTTGATAGAAATAGGAGTGTGTGAATTGCGCAGTTTTGATGCAAACAGGAGTGTGTGCATTACCCAGTGTTGATGTAAACTGGAGTGTGTGGATTACCCAGTGTTAGTGTAAACCATGGTGTTTGCATTGACCAGAGTTGATGTAAACTGGAGTGTGTGCAGTGCCCAGTGTTAATGTAAAACGTTGTGTTTGCATTGACCAGAGTTGATGTAAACAGGAGTGTGTGCAGTGCCCAGTGTTGATTTCAACAGGACTGTCTGCATTACCCAGTGTTGATGTAAATATGAGAGTGTGCATTACCCAGAGCTGATGTAAACTGGAGAGTGTGCATTCAACAGTTTTATTATAAATATTTGTGTGTGCATTACCCAACATTATTGCAAACAGGAGTATGTGCATTACCCAACATGATGGTAAACAGGACTGTGTGCATTACCCAACATTATAGTAAACAGGAGTGTGTGCATTACCCAATATTATTGTAAACAGGAGTGTGTGCATTACCGAACATTATAGTAAACAGGAGTGTGTGCATTTCCAAACATTATTGTAAACAGGAGTGTGTGCATTACCCAACATTATTGCAAACAGGACTGTGTGCATTACCCAACATTATAGTAAACATGAGTGTGTGCATTACCCAACATTATTGTAAACAGGAGTGTGTGCATTACCCAACATTATAGTAAACAGGAGTGTGTGATTTACCCAACATTACAGTAAACATGAGTGTGTGCAATACCCAACATTATAGGAAACAGGAGTGAGTGCATTACCCAACATTATAGGAAACAGGAGTGAGTGCATTACCCAACATTATAGTAAACAGGAGTGTGTGCATTGCCCTCTGTTGATGTAAATATGAGTGTGTGCATTACCCAGAGCTGATGTAAACTGGAGAGTGTGCATTCAACAGTTATATTATAAATAGAGGTGTCTACATTACCCAGTGTTGATATAATACTGTGGGTGCACAACGCCATGCTGATGTAAACAGGAGTCTGTGCATCAGCCAGTGTTGATATAAAAGGAGTGTGTGCATTACCCAGTGTTGATATAAACTGGATTGTGTGCATTCCCACAGCTGATGTAAATATGAGTGTGTGCATTACCCAGAGCTGATGTAAACTGGAGTGGGTGCATTGCACAGTGTTGACGTAAACAGGAATGTGTGCATTATGCAGTGTTGATAGAAATAGGAGTGTGGGAATTGCGCAGTTTTGATGTAAACTGGAGTGTGTGGATTACCCAGTGTTAGTGTAAACAGTGGTGTTTGCATTGACCAGAGTTGATGCAAACAGGAGTGTGTGCATTACCCAGGGTTGATGTAAACTGGAGTGTGTGGATTACCCAGTGTTAGTGTAAAACGTTGTGTTTGCATTGACCAGAGTTGATGTAAACAGGAGTGTGTGCAGTACCCAGTGTTGATTTCAACAGGACTGTCTGCATTACCCAGTGTTGATGTAAATATGAGAGTGTGCATTACCCAGAGCTGATGTGAACTGGAGAGTGTGCATTCAACAGTTTTATTATAAATATTTGTGTGTGCATTACCCAACATTATAGGAAAGAGGAGTGAGTGCATTACCCAACATTATAGGAAACATGAGTGTGTGCATTACACAACATTATAGTAAACAGGTTTGTGTGAATTACCCAACATTATTGTAAATAGGACTGTGTGCATTACCCAACATTATTGTAAACAGGAGTGTGTGCATTACCCAGTGTTGATATAAACTGGATTGTGTGCATTCCCACAGCTGATGTAAATATGAGTTTGTGCCTTACCCAGAGCTGATGTAAACTGGAGTGGGTGCATTGCCCAGCGTTGACGTAAACAGGAATGTGTGCATTATGCAGTGTTGATAGAAATAGGAGTGTGTGAATTGCGCAGTTTTGATGCAAACAGGAGTGTGTGCATTACCCAGTGTTGAAGTAAACTGGAGTGTGTGGATTACCCAGTGTTAGTGTAAACCGTGGTGTTTGCATTGACCAGAGTTGATGTAAACAGGAGTGTGTGCAGTGCCCAGTGTTGATTTCAACAGGACTGTCTGCATTACCCAGTGTTGATGTAAATATGAGAGTGTGCATTACCCAGAGCTGATGTAAACTGGAGAGTGTGCATTCAACAGTTTTATTATAAATATTTGTGTGTGCATTACCCAACATTATAGGAAAGAGGAGTGAGTGCATTACCCTACATTATAGGAAACAGGAGTGAGTGCGTTACCCAACATTATAGTAAACAGGAGTTTGTGCATTACCCAACATTATAGTAAACAGGACTGTGTGCATTTCCCAACATTATAGGAAACAGGAGTGTGTGCATTACCCAACATTATTGTAAACAGGACTGTGTGCATTTCCCAACATTATGGTAAACAGGAGTGTGTGCATTACTCAACATTATAGTAAACAGGAGTGTGTGCATTACCCAATATTATTGTAAAAAGTAGTGTGTGCATTACCCAATATTATAGTAAACAGGAGTGTGTGCATTTTCAAATATTATTGTAAACAGGAGTGTGTGCATTACCCAACATTATTGTAAACAGGACTGTGTGCATTACCCAACATTATTGTAAACAGGAGTGTGTGCATTACCCAACATTATAGTCAACAAGAGTGTGTGCATTCCCCAACATTATAGTAAACAGTAGTTTGTGCATTATCCAACATTATAGTAAACAGGAGTGTGTCCATTACCCAACATTATTGTAAACAGGACTCTGTGCATTACCCAACATTATGGTAAACAGGAGTGTGTGCATTACTCAACATTATAGTAAACAGGAGTGTGTGCATTACCCAACATTATTGTAAATAGGACTGTGTGCATTACCCAACATTATTGTAAACAGGAGTGTGTGCATTACCCAACATTATAGGAAACAGGAGTGTGTGCATTACCCAACATTATTGTAAACAGGACTGTGTGCATTTCCCAACATTATGGTAAACAGGAGTGTGTGCATTACTCAACATTATAGTAAACAGGAGTGTGTGCATTACCCAACATTATTGTAAATAGGACTGTGTGCATTACCCAACATTATTGTAAACAGGAGTGTGTGCATTACCCAGTGTTGATATAAACTGGATTGTGTGCATTCCCACAGCTGATGTAAATATGAGTGTGTGCCTTACCCAGAGTTGATGTAAACTGGAGTGGGTGCATTGCCCAGCGTTGACGTAAACAGGAATGTGTGCATTATGCAGTGTTGATAGAAATAAGAGTGTGTGAATTGCGCAGTTTTGATGCAAACAGGAGTGTGTGCATTACCCAGTGTTGATGTAAACTGGAGTGTGTGGATTACCCAGTGTTAGTGTAAACCGTGGTGTTTGCATTGACCAGAGTTGATGTAAACAGGAGTGTGTGCAGTGCCCAGTGTTGATTTCAACAGGACTGTCTGCATTACCCAGTGTTGATGTAAATATGAGAGTGTGCATTACCCAGAGCTGATGTAAACAGGAGAGTGTGCATTCAACAGTTTTATTTTAAATATTTGTGTGTGCATTACCGAAAATTATTGCAAACAGGAGTGTGTGCATTGCCCGACATGATGGTAAACAGGACTGTGTGCATTACCCAACATTATAGTAAACAGTAGTGTGTGCATTACCCAATATTATTGTAAACAGGAGTGTGCGCATTACCCAACATTATAGTAAACAAGAGTGTGTACATTAGCCAACATTATAGTAAACAGGAGTGTGCGCATTTCCCAACATTATTGTAAACAGGACTGTGTGCATTACCCAACATTATAGTAAACATGAGTGTGTGCATTACCGAACATTATACTAAACAGGAGTGTGTGCATTACCCAACATTATTGTAAACAGGACTGTGTGCATTACCCAACATTATAGTAAACAGGAGTGTGTGCATTACCGAACATTATACTAAACAGGAGTGTGTGCATTACCCAACATTATTGTAAACAGGACTGTGTGCATTACCCAACATTATTGTAAACAGGAGTGTGTGCATTACCCAACATTATAGTCAACAAGAGTGTGTGCATTCCCCAACATTATAGTAAACAGTAGTTTGTGCATTACCCAACATTATAGTAAACAGGAGTGTGTCCATTACCCAACATTATTGTAAACAGGACTCTGTGCATTACCCAACATTATGGTAAACAGGAGTGCGTGCATTACTCAACATTATAGTAAACAGGAGTGTGTGCATTACCAAACATTATTGTAAATAGGACTGTGTGCATTACCCAACATTATTGTAAACAGGAGTGTGTGCATTACCCAGTGTTGATATAAACTGGATTGTGTGCATTCCCACAGCTGATGTAAATATGAGTGTGTGCATTACCCAGAGCTGATGTAAACTGGAGTGGGTGCATTGCCCAGCGTTGACGTAAACAGGAATGTGTGCATTATGCAGTGTTGATAGAAATAGGAGTGTGGGAATTGCGCAGTTTTGATGTAAACTGTAGTGTGAGGATTACCCAGTGTTAGTGTAAACCGTGGTGTTTGCATTGACCAGAGTTGATGTAAACAGGAGTGTGTGCAGTGCCCAGTGTTGATTTCAACAGGACTGTCTGCATTACCCAGTGTTGATGTAAATATGAGAGTGTGCATTACCCAGAGCTGATGTAAACTGGAGAGTGTGCATTCAACAGTTTTATTTTAAATAATTGTGTGTGCATTACCCAACAGTATAGGAAACAGGAGTGAGTGCATTACCCAACATTATAGGAAACAGGAGTGAGTGCATTACCCAACATTATAGTAAACATGAGTGTGTGCAATACCCAACATTATAGGAAACAGGAGTGTCTGCATTACCCAACATTATAGTAAACATGAGTGTGTGCATTACCCAGTGTCGATTTAAACAGGAGTGTGTGCTTTGCCTAGAGTTGATGTAAACAGGAGTCTGTGCATTACCCAGAGTTGATGTAAACAGGAGTGTGTGCATTGCCATCTCTTGATGTAAATATGAGTGTGTGCATTACCCAGAGCTGATGTAAACTGGAGAGTGTGCATTCAACAGTTATATTATAAATAGAGGTGTGTACATTACCCAGTGTTGATATAATGCAGTGGGAGCACAACGCCATGCTGATGTAAACAGGAGTCTGTGCATCAGCCAGTGGTGATATAAAAGGAGTGTGTGCATTACCCAGTGTTGATATAAACTGGATTGTGTGCATTCCCACAGCTGATGTAAATATGAGTGTGTGCATTACCCAGAGCTGATGTAAACTGGAGTGGGTGCATTCCCAGCGTTGACGTAAACAGGAATGTGTGCATTATGCAGTGTTGATAGAAATAGGAGTGTGTGAATTGCGCAGTTTTGATGCAAACAGGAGTGTGTGCATTACCCAGTGTTGATGTAAACTGGAGTGTGTGGATTACCCAGTGTTAGTGTAAACCGTGGTGTTTGCATTGACCAGAGTTGATGTAAACAGGAGTGTGTGCAGTGCCCAGTGTTGATTTCAACAGGACTGTCTGCATTACCCAGTGTTGATGTAAATATGAGAGTGTGCTTTACCCAGAGCTGATGTAAACTGCAGAGTGTGCATTCAACAGTTTTATTTTAAATATTTGTGTGTGCATTACCCAACATTATTGCAAACAGGAGTATGTGCATTACCCAACATGATGGTAAACAGGACTGTGTGCATTACCCAACATTATAGTAAACAGGAGTGTGTGCATTACCCAATATTATTGTAAACAGGAGTGTGTGCATTACCCAACATTATAGTAAACAGGAGTGTGTGCATTTCCAAACATTTTTGTAAACAGGAGTGTGTGCATTACCCAACATTATTGTAAACAGGACTGTGTGCATTACCCAATATTATAGTAAACATGAATGTGTGCATTACCGAACATTATACTAAACAGGAGTGTGTGCATTACCCAACATTATTGTAAACAGGAGTGTGTGCATTACCCAACATTATAGTAAACAGGAGTGTGTGCATTACCCAACATTATAGTAACCAGGAGTTTGTGCATTACCCAACATTATAGTAAACAGGAGTGTGTGCTTTACCCAACATTATAGGAAACAGGAGTGTGTGCATTACCCAACATTATTGTAAACAGGACTCTGTGCATTACCCAACATTATGGTAAACAGGAGTGTGTGCATTACCCAACATTATTGTAAATAGGACTGTGTGCATTACCCAACATTATTGTAAACAGGAATGTGTGCATTACCCAGTGTTGATATAAACTGGATTGTGTGCATTCCCACAGCTCATGTAAATATGAGTGTGTGCATTACCCAGAGCTGATGTAAACTGGATTGGGTGCATTGCCCCGCGTTGACGTAAACAGGAATGTGTGCATTATGCAGTGTTGATAGAAATAGGAGTGTGTGAATTGCGCAGTTTTGATGCAAACAGGAGTGTGTGCATTACCCAGTGTTGATGTAAACTGGAGTGTGTGGATTACCCAGTGTTAGTGTAAACCATGGTGTTTGCATAGACCAGAGTTGATGTAAACTGGAGTGTGTGCAGTGCCCAGTGTTAATGTAAAACGTTGTGTTTGCATTGACCAGAGTTGATGTAAACAGGAGTGTGTGCAGTGCCCAGTGTTGATTTCAACAGGACTGTCTGCATTACCCAGTGTTGATGTAAATATGAGAGTGTGCATTACCCAGAGCTGATGTAAACTGGAGAGTGTGCATTCAACAGTTTTATTATAAATATTTGTGTGTGCATTACCCAACATTATTGCAAACAGGAGTATGTGCATTACCCAACATGATGGTAAACAGGACTGTGTGCATTACCCAACATTATAGTAAACAGGAGTGTGTGCATTACCCAATATTATTGTAAACAGGAGTGTGTGCATTACCCAACATTATAGTAAACAGGAGTGTGTGCATTTCCAAACATTATTGTAAACAGGAGTGTGTGCATTACCCAACATTATTGTAAACAGGACTGTGTGCATTACCCAACATTATAGTAAACATGAGTGTGTGCATTACCCAACATTATTGTAAACAGGAGTGTGTGCATTACCCAACATTATAGTAAACAGGAGTGTGTGATTTACCCAACATTACAGTAAACATGAGTGTGTGCAATACCCAACATTATAGGAAACAGGAGTGAGTGCATTACCCAACATTATAGGAAACAGGAGTGAGTGCATTACCAAACATTATAGTAAACATGAGTGTGTGCAATACCCAACATTATAGGAAAGAGGAGTGAGTGCATTACCCAACATTATAGTAAACAGGAGTGTGTGCATTGCCCTCTGTTGATGTAAATATGAGTGTGTGCATTACCCAGAGCTGATGTAAACTGGAGAGTGTGCATTCAACAGTTATATTATAAATAGAGGTGTCTACATTACCCAGTGTTGATATAATACTGTGGGTGCACAACGCCATGCTGATGTAAACAGGAGTCTGTGCATCAGCCAGTGTTGATATAAAAGGAGTGTGTGCATTACCCAGTGTTGATATAAACTGGATTGTGTGCATTCCCACAGCTGATGTAAATATGAGTGTGTGCATTACCCAGAGCTGATGTAAACTGGAGTGGGTGCATTGCACAGTGTTGACGTAAACAGGAATGTGTGCATTATGCAGTGTTGATAGAAATAGGAGTGTGTGAATTGCGCAGTTTTGATGCAAACAGGAGTGTGTGCATTACCCAGTGTTGATGTAAACTGGAGTGTGTGGATTACCCAGTGTTAGTGTAAACCATGGTGTTTGCATTGACCAGAGTTGATGTAAACTGGAGTGTGTGCAGTACCCAGTGTTGATTTCAACAGGACTGTCTGCATTACCCAGTGTTGATGTAAATATGAGAGTGTGCATTACCCAGAGCTGATTTAAACTGGAGATTTTGCATTCAACAGTTTTATTATAAATATTTGTGTGTGCATTACCCAACATTATAGGAAACAGGAGTGAGTGCGTTACCCAACATTATAGTAAACAGGAGTGTGTGCATTACACAACATTGTAGTAAACAGGTTTGTGTGAATTACCCAACATTATTGTAAACAGGACTGTGTGCATTACCCAACATTATGGTAAACAGGAGTGTGTGCAATACCCAACATTATAGTAAACAGGAGTTTGTGCATTACCCAACATTATACTGAACAGGAGTGTGTGCATTACCCAGTGTTGAAGTAAACTGGAGTGTGTGGATTACCCAGTGTTAGTGTAAACCGTGGTGTTTGCAGTGCCCAGTGTTGATTTCAACAGGACTGTCTGCATTACCCAGTGTTGATGTAAATATGAGAGTGTGCATTACCCAGAGCTGATGTAAACTGGAGAGTGTGCATTCAACAGTTTTATTATAAATATTTGTGTGTGCATTACCCAACATTATTGCAAACTGGAGTATGTGCATTACCCAACATGATGGTAAACAGGACTGTGTGCATTACCCAACATTATAGTAAACAGGAGTGTGTGCATTACCCAATATTATTGTAAACAGGAGTGTGTGCATTACCCAACATTATAGTAAACAGGAGTGTGTGCATTTCCAAACATTATTGTAAACAGGAGTGTGTGCATTACCCAACATTATTGTAAACAGGACTGTGTGCATTACCCAACATTATAGTAAACATGAGTGTGTGCATTACCGAACATTATACTAAACAGGAGTGTGTGCATTACCCAACATTATTGTAAACAGGACTGTGTGCATTACCCAACATTATTGTAAACAGGAGTGTGTGCATTACCCAACATTATAGTAAACAGGAGTGTGTGATTTACCCAACATTACAGTAAACATGAGTGTGTGCAATACCCAACATTATAGGAAACAGGAGTGAGTGCATTACCCAACATTATAGGAAACAGGAGTGAGTGCATTACCCAACATTATAGTAAACATGAGTGTGTGCAATACCCAACATTATAGGAAACAGGAGTGAGTGCATTACCCAACATTATAGTAAACAGGAGTGTGTGCATTACCCAGTGTCGATTTAAACAGGAGTGTGTGCTTTGCCTAGAGTTGATGTAAACAGGAGTCTGTGCATTACCTAGAGTTGATGTAAACTGGAGTGTGTGCATTACCCTCTGTTGATGTAAATATGAGTGTGTGCATTACCCAGAGCTGATGTAAACTGGAGAGTGTGCATTCAACAGTTATATTATAAATAGAGGTGTCTACATTACCCAGTGTTGATATAATGCAGTGGGTGCACAACGCCA